>NW_025063692.1:14820000-16020000 GCF_018153295.1 Drosophila grimshawi | reverse complement strand
TAAAATGAAATGATGTGAAACTAAACATTTTAATTTAAACAAAGGAATAAAAAAGAAAAAATAAATATAAAAATCAGGGGTAATTCAAAATTGGTCCAACATTTATTGCAAGGATTGGGGATGCTTAGTAAGTCCACTAGAATTATAAAAGTTGTGACAACTTAGTAGAAAAACAGAATCAATTTCGCACTTAATCAATTTATGTGAAAATCACACATATTTCAAGAAGAGATTTTAGAAACATATTGCAACAATAAATCTCAATTTGGATGTCATGTTGTATTATTGTTTTCGAGTGTTTCCATATGAATTCATAGACCTCATTTCTAGTTGCCTTTTCTTTGGCTTAGTTGTGCTCACGGTACAGTTGTGCTTTGCCTGGGATAGATGCCCGGTGTCTTCCATATTGTTATTTTAATTTCGAAAATTGCAACAACAATGAAGACGCTTGCTAACAATAACAAATATACAGAGCATACACACACACACACACACACCCATACACACACCATACACTCGCGCTCGCATGCATATGCAAGAAGAGACTGGCATCAAACAAGAGAGTAGTGGTGGCAGTAGATAGGTGGGGGGAGAGGTGGATGACTATAGGGGGCGTTGTATTTGTCTACATGACAAGTAGGCAATATTTGCATACTCAATTGCATTGTAAATTTTTCTATGCCAGGCAACAAGAACAGCAGCGAGCGAAAGAGGAAGAAAATAACGACAAGGCACGCATACAAATATAAATACAAAAACAAATGCAAGTGAAAAAGTCGCGCCTAAGTGTATGCAATGCAAAAAGATGCAGCGACAGAGAAATTGTTAGAAAAATGCTGAACAAAGCAATCAGAGCAGGTGTAAGTGTGTATGTGCTCACGTAAGGGGGGTGGTGTGTGTGTGTGTTGTGTGTGTGGTGTGTGTGTTGTGTGTGTGTTGTGTGTACACAATGTGATGTAGAGCTGTTGATGACTACTACAACGATGCTGATGATGATGGTGATGAGAATGAATATATGTGTAGGTGTATATGTGTAGATGTATGTGTAGATGTATATGCAGGTGTGTGTGTGGGGATGAGTATGAGTAGGACGACGTACAGTTTTCATTTGAATGACAAAAAGTCAGGTGGGCACTCGAGTCGTTTCGCCTGCACCAGCCAGCGACGACAGCGTGTATTGTGTGGGCGTGGCTTTTGTATGTGCTCCCAACTTGACTGACTGACTGACTGTATATAAATATACAATATGCGGGCGTACACACACACCAAATTATACACACACACACACACAGAGATGCATGCATATGTCGAGTGTATGCCCGGCCCCAAAACACTTAACATATTCTAATTATTCATGCTTATTTTATATTGTTTTGTCAGTGCAACAGCAGCAGCAGCAGCAGCAGCCAAAGCCATTCCCATCCTCATCCCCTAGCTGCACCACTACCCCTCTCCATCCAAAAAAAGCACCTTTATACCAGGTGAGGCGGGTGTGCAAGGAGCGGTGGGTGGAGGTAAGGAGACAGCTTGTTTTGTGCTGCTGTCTTATTAAAAATTACAAATAGTCAACGCTTAATTACATATGTATATATATATATATACATATATATAAATATATATATGTATTTATGTGTGTGTGTGTGTATTTGTGTATATGTATGTGCTGCTTAACTATAGCCTAGTTTTGGGGGCGCTACCAATAAATCTGTAGCTGAGCAGCGTTAACAGCAGTCAACGAAGACTGTGCGCTGGATGCACTTCACATGCAGCTGCATACTCAAATACACACACACACACACACACATACAAGCGCAAACATAAGATATTTATCTTAAGCACATATACTACATTGATGTGCATATATGTGGGTCTGTGTGTGTGTGTGTGTGTGTAGTGTGGGGATGCATAAAAAAAAGAAAAACACAAACTGAAGCATTTTGCACCAATTTTTGTGACGATGTCAACAACAACAGAAACAACTACCACAACGACCAAAGCAATGCGAAGCACTGCAAAGCGCAACGCAGCGCCATCTAGCGGCTGCGCCCACCAAGACCCCATACCCCGCCCCACCCCCTTTCCACTGCCATCACACCAAGCCCCACGTTGCAAAACTAATGTTGATGACAATGTTAAGGGCGTCATGACAGCCATAAGCGCACTTGACAGCACATGGAATGAGCTGGACGCAGGATGGAGAATAGGGGGCTGCTGAATGCGAGTGGGCGTGGCAGGTAGGCCAACGGAGATGGGGGGAAATACTGGCAAACAACACGTGAGTTTTGGTCTCCTCCTAAATCTGGCCCTCGGTTTGTTGCCGCTCGTAAACCATGTGAGATATTATTATTATTTTTAAAGAAGAACAAGCCAAAGCATTTTCAAATTGCTGAAACATAATAGGTAATAAAGAAAACAGAAGAGCTCAGCAGCGACTAAGAGTGCTATAGTCGAGAGATAACTCAACATGGAGATACCCCTCCATCATAAGCCGTGTGTACACTGAAAGTGTTTACACTTGCTGCCATATGCATTCGCATATATCTGAAAAGAAATCAATATCATCAGAGTAGTGATTATCTATCTATATCTATATCTATATCTATATCTATATCTATATATGTAACATATCTAGTTAATCGCTTCTTCTAGATTCTTTTGAATCGAAAATACTTGTTGATAAAACGAAATAAATAGAGTCACCAGAACTTATCTTACAAGTCTCCAGCTTTTTTATAGCTCTTTTATAATCAGGCGGACATTGATGTACCGTCTAGGCTGTTGATCAGAAAGATACATATTTATTTATTTCAAGAGGTCAAAGATGATTTCTTCTGCCTGTGACACATGGAGCACATCGTTATACACTTTTTACCCGGTTTACAAACAAAAAAAAATACAAATATCTAAATAGAAAGTCATCCGCCATTTCTTAACTCTAATATAAATTCACTTTTATTTAATTTAAGGCCTACTCTTTCTGAATGGAACTGAATGGATTTTAAATGCATCTCTATCTTTTACATCTTTTAAATGAATTTGTTGAGCAACAGAGCTTTAATTGACTCGTCAATAAACATATATTTATATATATGTATCGTATCTATTAAAAATTAGAGCTGAGTAAATATACTTCATATATCATTTTCGAATACTTCGATAAATGATATAATTTAGATTGATTATGTTAAAAGTGCCATGTTCGTAGTTTTTTAAGTCTCTTACTGATGGGGTTGGGGTTCTCAATCGATACTTGCGTTTCTTTGCCACAGTTGCTTTTCAGGGGAAACTTATCAATATAAACACATAGAACAATATATGTACATATTTACCCAAGCATTAATATATCTTCATGCTGGCGTTTGCCTGTTCTAGTTGCCTGCTTTGGTTTGTATTTTTGATCCATTCATTCATGCCACATATGCGCAATGCTCTTTTGAGGTTATATGAATGTAGACGTCATGCGGTGCCCAAAAAGTGTGCGACGATTGCAAGCAGCACGCTCCACGCTGCTGCTTACCTGCGCACAGGAGGTTCATGGAATTGGATGTGGTGTGGGATGGAGGTGGGGTTGGGGTTTGGGGTTTGGGGGGTTATGGCTACAGAGATATCCAACGTTGCATGTAGCACTGGCATCGAAGTCAGCATCTCAGTTGCAGTCGGCGTTGATGTTGCCGTCGCTCGTTGACGTTTGTGTTTATGTGTTGTTCTTCTATGCTCTCTTTGAGGTGGGTGGCCCGGGGTGGGTTGACGACACTTCTTTTGCCGTGTGCTGCTGTTGTGTCTGTTTGTGTTTGTGTGTGAGCAAGAGATTTGCAAACTAAAGCCTCATCACAATGTCCTCAAAATTCAAATAGCAACTGCAACAGCAGCAGCAGCAGCAGCAGCAGCAGCAGTAGCAGCAGCAATAACAACGAGAAGAGTAGTTGGGCACGCAAAGCAGCGAGGCGTCGACTCAAAACTGGAGACTGAGCCATGGACGTGGACATGGTTGAAGGAGGCAGGGGCGGGTATTGGGGTCGGGGTGTGGTAGTACGAGATGGACCGACCCCGAACCCGAGCTCGAGCCCAGCAATTGTCACACGACGCTACTTTTGCAAATTATTATTTTTTTCTTCTATGCCAACTGTGTGTGTGTGTGTGTGTGTGTGTACGTGTGTGTATGTGTGTGTGACGTCTGCTGTATATGAATTGCAAATATGGCCAGCCTTCTGCCGTTTTGTGCCCCTCTGTGACTGTTTTCTTAACAAGCGGCACCTGTGAGCTGTGAGCTGTGAGCTGGCACCTAACCCCATGCACAAACCCCAGATGCCCCTAACACCCTACCCGGGCTCAGACTCAGAGCTTAGACTCAACCAGGCAGAGCTCTAAGTGGAATATGTTTTATTTAGCATTTTTAAGTGTTTGCTGGCTCCACCAGTGCCCCCAACATCCAACATCCCTCCAAACAACCCATCGGCCACCGAACCGGCCAGAGACGCACTGATTGTTGTGCTGCAGCAGTTGTTGCTGTTGCTGTTGCTGTTGCAGTTGTTGTTGCCGTTGCTGTTGCTGCTTGAAGCAAGAAATAATAATTATTGTTATAGAAAGGACAAAGTATAATTTCAGATATGTAGCATTGCTCAAGGCGGCCAACACAGGGTGGCAGAGCGGCAGGAGCAGGCGACAAGCACATTGCACTCATGCCCAAGAAAAACAGAAATAGAAATTAATGAGTTGATATAAAAAAAACATAACAAATAAGAAAAAACACACATATATACATATATATTTATAAGAAAACAACAACAAAAGCGAAAAAAAGATGAAGGTGACAACTTATCCCAGAGTCTGCGAACAAAGCAGTAAGAGTGAAAGAGACGCAGGATAAAGATAGAGAAGAGAGGTGCATATGGCGGACGTATGACACGAGGACTGTCAATTAAATATGAGTTGTTGTTGTTGCACAGTTGATTAGCCCAGTGAACAAAAGAGTTCAACTGGCCAGTTTCTTGGATGGATCAGTTCTGATTAAATGTGATGTAAATAACTAAGGAGTAGCACATCCACTTGATTACCTAGAAAAACTCACTGAAAATAGAAGTTAGATCTTATTAGCTATATGCATGTTGCATGGCACATGTGACCTCAGTAAATCAGTCAATGCAATTCAGGAAGAGAATTTGAATGACATTCAAATATTCTGGTCAAATCAAATACCTTATCATCATTTTTCTCCTTACAATCAGCTATCTTAATCGGTGATAGACTTGCAAATTGAAGAAATAAAATTCTGTGTAAGTGAAATTTAAAGTATTAATTTATTCAACACAATAATTACAAACAATAAGACAGATTGTAAATAAATTATTATAAAAATCCCAATCTGCATGTATGACAATATATTTATTATATTAAGGTAAATGTATGTATATATGTATTTTAAAGTATGTATTCCAATATAATTCAGCTATGTAACTGGCTGTCAAGCCTCCCTCCTAGCGTGCATGCACTCATCTCACATTTGCCCGCTCTCATAAGAGTTGGAGTCTATATTGCTATTCGAGCCACACGAAACGAAAAGGGGCAATTAAGACATGTGAAGGAACGCTTTAAGTCTTGGGCCCCAACCCAAACAATGACAAATTGTTTGGCCTGTCAAATGTGACGTTCAGCTGTCAAAATAGCAGCAACGTCAGCAGCCAGAACGAGGCTGATGACGTCGACAGTGGCAGCGGCAGATCAAATTGGGCTCAGTGTGGAAGGAGCTGAGCTAATCAGGCGAAAGAAACGAACAACAGGAATTCCAAAAAACCTAACCAAAAACTGTGCCAACTGAGCGAGAGAAAGAGAAAGAGAGAGAGAAAGAGAGAGAGAGAGTTGAGAAGATTCGCTTGCGCCTTGAGCGGGCTTGATTAGCAAACGGGAATGGGGTTCGCGGTAACATTTTTATTGGACGTGTACACACACACACACACACACACACCCACACACACACGCATTATTATTATTTGGTTGGGGTAACGTTTAAATTAAAATATTTCCGAAGCTCAGCTACAAATGTATGTGAATCTTTTTGGGCTGGAGTGGAGGGTGTTGTTGATTTGGGGACTGCAAGCTGTGGGCTGGCCTGGCAATGCTGAAGTGTCAAGCTGTCAAAGTTGCCATTTTTCACACAGAGATACACATATAAACACACACACACACACACACACACACACGCGCACACACGCACACACACAGCTGCAGCCAAATATTGAAAAATGCTTTGGCTGCCGCCTCCCAGCCCAGTCTGGTCGGGCTTAAGGCCAGCCGTGTGTATGCCGTCACATGTGCGATGACGACCAACGAAAAAGGGACCAAGGACCTACAATCATTGCTCTGCCTCACTGTGTATCTCTGTCTCTGGGTATCTGGTGTATCTCTGCCTCTATGTCCGTGTATGCCACTTAAGCCTTCACGGGCTTTCATTTCATCATTTCGGCTAAATAATAAAAATGATGACGACGACGCTGAAGAGTTTTAGTTATCAAATAGTGCGACAGCAGCCCCGTCAACCGTCAACCCTTGGGCTAACAACTAATAAGCGTATACCTGCCCCTGTGGCCCACACACACACACACACACACAGAGACAACACACTAATACACAGCTGCAGCTACTTTAAATTCCATGTGTGACACTTGATCATTTGTCATTGGCCCTGAGCCGCCCGTCGACTCTTGGGCTTTTTGCGGTTACCGTTGCGAACTTGGGCAATATATGCCCAAGCATAAATAGGAGTAAGGGTTCGGTGGTAGTTTTGGTCATTACTAATGATGATGATGACCAGCGCTTACAGGGGGCAGGCGGCAGTCGAGAGTCAGTCTCTGCTGATATATCACTTAGTGTTCCATACAGCTGTGACATCAAACTTCTATCTGTTCTCTCAATATTCCTTGGCGAGCTCAAGATGCGTGCTGTGTGTACAGCTGTGCAGTGTTTTAAGCCAAATTTAAAAATATAATGAATTACGAACCACATTTATATGTTATCAATAAGTAATACTTACATCTATTGACAACACATTACACATAAGACTAGTTGATTGTCAATTTAATAAATTTCAACTTCAAATAAGCGTTCGCTGAATTACTTCGATTAAATGTCAGCAATTCCAATCCAAGTGCACCGAAGTCATAACGTTAGTGACACTTTAGATTTCGTAACTGTTATGTGCCCAATTTGAAGTTTTGTACTCATTCCCTTACTTAGAGTTTTTAGGATTTTTGCTGCCTGCCACCGCTGCGCACCATGAAAATACATTTACAGTTATAAATTAAATTTCCAACTCAAACAAATCAACCAAAATACCTTTCAATATCTGCGCCCAAGGCACCAACATCGTAGCCATCATCCGCGACCTCATCGCCGTCGTCGTCGTCATCATCATCTTCGTGCTCTCATCATCCTAGTGGAAAAGTGCGCCCGCGGGCTGCAGGCAAGAAGCGTAGCTGCTATCGAGCGACAGGCAAGCGACTGCAGTCGACTGGGGTAACATTTTTTAAGCTTGGTAATAAATTTTTAATAAGCTTGCTTGTTGTTTTGCCTCGATGCCGTGCCAAAGATATTTTTAATAAATCGTTTTCGAGTACATTGAGAAATGCAAAGAAGATGCGACGCGACATTCACGTCGACATGGCATAAGGGCATATGAAATATACATACAGGCAGATAGACGACTGAACGACTGAATGCCTGAATGGATGGATGGATGGATGGGTGGATTGGTGGATGGGTGGGTGGATGGATGAATGACTGTCGGTAAAGGTAACCCCGGGTGACTAGCCAACTTACCGTGTTGAGCTGAGGGTGTCTTGCGATTGTCCTCAATGTCGCTGTCACTCTGCCCCTGCCACTGCCCCTGCGCCTGCCCTTTTAAGCTCTCTGTCTCTCATTATGGGTTAGGCAAGCTATGACGAATTAAACATCCCGTTTGTAACGCTTTCAAAAATACATCAAAGTATTATTTTGCTTATTCCTGATTCACACACATGATTCATTTTAGTCCAGTCGAATATTTTAACTTATTAAATATATGGAATTAATTAGGATTAATTCTCAATCGAATGGTTATTTTAGAAGCTTCTCATGATTTTCTTCTCTTGGATCATCCCACGAACAACCGATTTGTTAGAGTATTTGAGTTTCGTTGCAATGACTCGCCCATTTGGTATTTATATATATGTTTTTGTTGTTTTTTTTTGTTTTTCATTGACTTGCGTATTTATTTTTACTTTTTTGTTTTTGTCCCGCTTTGGCGCACATTAACAAAACGCGGAACATTTTTACATCAATGATATTGAAATGATATGAAATACCCGTACCTGAAGCGGGGGCTGCGGGTCGCATATTTTTCAATTTTAAATATTGACAAGTACGCGTGGTGGGTGGGGTGTGGGGGTGGGCTGAAGACTTAGGGTGCGCACATTGCCTGCCCGGCGGCTTGCTTAAGGTAATTTGACAAGTTGTCGAAGCTTTAGCAATGTCACGACTGGGGCGCAAGTCAACAAGGCAATAGATTGGAATGGGTCGTCAACCTCGCTGATGTCTCACTTAGGCAACTTTTCGGATGCGGATTCCGATTCCGCATTAGAACTGCTATTGGACTGCTCAGCTCAGAGATTGGCGCGACTCCGCTCCGTTCTGCTATAGCCGTAGGCATCGTGTTGTTGGGCGTTAGGACGCAGCTAATAGATGCACTTGGATTTGTATGACCCATGTAGCCATCCAGCGCAAATGACAAGCGAAATAAGGGCAGGTGACAGCATAAAGCCAAGGGAAAGGGGGAGTGGAATGCATAGCTGTAGCTGGCTCTCTCGGCAAGTGGGCGAAAAATACGAATGTCAACATTGCAATTACGCAAACATTTTCCGGACACCAATAATATGCCATGACAAGCTAGCAGGCGGACAGTCTAAGAAGCAGAGAGAGATAGATAGAGAGAGAGAAAGAGAGCGAGAGAGCAGATACAGATGCAGATGGCAAAAGCGAGTAGCTAGATGCAGAGAGATACAACAATGGTCTAACTGGCAAAGGTGAGCTGATGATGCAAAGCCCTAACAATGCCAGCCTTGGACAAAACCTTGCCTGAGCACCCCGCCCAGGACCCGGGCCGGACAGAAGATGCCAACGACAACGATGACGTTGATAATGGCGTAAAATGGCTGAAGCCTTGTTGGCTTGTCGCAAACCTGGAATCACTTGACTAACATAATACCCGTACTTACTTCCAGAGACTGAGATGGATACAAAAAAAGATTTGGATTAATATAAAGATATGACAGATCCAGACATATATATAATGGAAGACTGTAAATTAGTCAAAGTCTTTAATGGATTGGCCGCAAAGTACTCACTGAAACTTTCTTTCAATTATAGCCCACTTGTAAGACTTCTGGCCATAAGATCATTGAGGAGTATGAGGCTGAAACGATGTTCCATGGATATTTAAGCAGGATATTTACCGTTTAAAATTCAGATTCTTCGCCTAAGAATATTTATGCCTCAAAAGAGTAGTTCTCAGCACCTCACCTGGAGATGATCTCTGCTTACATTTTTGCTTAACAAAAGGATAGAGATTATGTATCATACTGGTGTAAAGGAATACCCTTACTTGAATACATATATCTCCATTGAGCCGCTTCAGTGTGGGTATAAAAAGCTCTAGTCAAAAGTAGTAGAAGTTGGACTATGACTTGGCTGGTTGGTTAGTTGGCTGGTTGGCTGGCAGACTTGCTGGCCAGCTGGTTAGTTAGTTGGAGGGGGCACAGCTGATGGTTGCCGCTAAAGCTATGGCCGAGAAATAAAAAAAATGATAGGGCAGCGCCAGCAGACAGCAGCAGGTAGCAGCAGCAACGCTGGAACGAACAAACAAATTGGATGCGAATGCAAATAAACGAAAATTATAAATAACAGCAAACGAGCAAGTCAGGAGTCAGGAGAGAACCGAGAAACAGAAACGCGGAGTCCAAAATGAGAATAAAAACAAAAACGAATGCGAATGCGATGGAGACAGGAGACTGGAGAATGGAGAATGGGAAAGAGAAATAGGGCTGGGAGGGAGAATATAGAGATAGTTTGTAACTAACAGCATGGAGGGAATGCTTGAGCTTGCAACTGCAACCGAAACTGTTGCAATTAACAATTGGTAACAGAAGTGATCAGTTGCAGCCAATACAAGCCACACACAATGCTACACGTTGACCCTGTGCGGGTGAATGGTAATGGGCCACAAGTAGGAGCAAATGAAAAGTAGACGCCCCAATATCCTATTACCAGTTTCAATCTTAATGCATCCGCTACAACAACGATGACAGCTGACAAAGCAGGCAACTGAGCCGAGGCATGCAACAATGGGCGCAGGTGGTAGCCCTGTCAGCGCTGACAGTTCTCTCAAAGCAGCCAGCGAAATTAAAAGATAAATATCCTAGGCTAATATATACATATAAAGGGACTCTCACAATTGCATAGACACGATTTAAGGCGTCAAAAATATTTAATATAAATTTAATAATAAGCAAAAGTGATTTCTGCCACTGACTTACACCAGATTGCCTAGCTATTCATTGTTAAACTATTCTCAATATGGGATCACATGTATCGACCGGATACATGAGTCGATTCTGCGACCTACAATCAACAGGCATCATTCATGCGACTGATTTAGGCTTACTTTGATATTTGGTGGCGTCAGTTCGGGAACTTTCAGCAGTCACTTCACACTCTCAGAACTGGTATTGAAGCCCGCACAGCGTGCTGGTCTCAGTTTGCCAAATGGCAGCCGGGCGAGTTCATTTGCATTGCAGAAGTTGTGGACTGGCCGCCGCAAAGTATGCAACAGTAATTTGTGTGCTTGAGAGGATTGCCGGCTGTGCGGGTCAGCGCGTAAAATAATCAAGCTGCTCAGGCCGCAGAGCTTTAGCTAGGATAGATCCGTAGCTGGAGCTGCTCACGTATGCAGACATCCGGGTATAGCTGGGATCTGGCTGGGCTGCCGCTTCGTTGCTTGGAAACAATCGACGAGGCGAATGCAAATGAAACTGGCGAAGCATTTCTGGCGGCGTTGCGCGAATTGATTAAAATTCGATTGTTTCTTTTATTTCCTTCTAGTGGCGCTGAGGGTTGCGCCCAAAAAGGGTTGCAATGTTATGCTTACCCTTCTCCTGCTCCTGCTCCTGCTCTTGCTCCTGCTGCTCCTCCTCCTCCTTCTTCGTCTTCTTCTTCTTCTTCTTGTTCATCATCGTCATCTTCTTGTTGTTGTTGCTATTTATCGGCCGTGCCTGCCTTGGCATTTATTACACGGCATTGGGAGTTTTAATTATGCCGCCGTCGTCGTCGTCGTCGTCGCTGTTGTCATTGCCCCGTACCGCATCCCCCCCTTAGCCCTGGGGCGCTGCCTAATCAGCGGCAGCATATCAGCCAGTCAAAGCTACCCCCAACCACCCCAACACCACCACACCACACCGCACCACCTTCCCACAGCGTGCTTACCATCCACACGCCTAATCATGTTTCACCCCTTTCGCATTTTTACCTTTTGTCGTCGCCGTCGTCGTCGCCGCCGTCGTCGTCGTTGTCGTTGCTTTTCGATGTTTAATTTTTTAATTCGTTATCCTTGCGCCTGCTCTTTCAGCGTTCATGTTTTTTTTTTTTTCTTTCGCTTGTTTTTTATTTGCCTGCCTAATGGGGGGTTGGCTGGCAAGGGTTAAGTATTAAACGCTAAATCAGATAATGTTAGACAATTGAGCAGCGACGCCGCCCGACCGAGCTGACATTAAAACAAAAGACACGGCATGGCGCATCATCGAAGGGCCGACTTGTTGTCGTCATGCAAATGCGAAGCCATCCGAGCAACAAGAACAACTTCAGCAAATACAAAAACAGAAAAGCAAAAAAAAAAAAAGAAAAAATAACAAAAAGGGTTAGCTTTTCATAAAATACTGCATATATTGACTCAAGTCATGTACACCAGCAGCAGCAGCAGAAGCAGCAGAAGCAGCGCAGCTAGGACGACAACTTCGACAAGGACTCGGCAAACTTCGATTACAAAGTTTTCATATTATCCGATTAAGCGCCAGGGAAAAGGGGAAAAACCAACCAAAAACAACAACAACAACCACTATAACAACACAGCAGAATGAATTAAAATTTTAAATTATTGCTTTGAATGCGCTTCGTTTGTGTGTGCTTAGATGAAGGCGTGGCTCTATACGCCCACGCCATTTGAATGGATGACAGTCTGCCCACTAAAGTATGCAACATAAAATACTTGCAAAACATATATATATATATATATATATATATATCGGTTGGAGAGATTTTAGGGTATGCGCGACTGTTAAATACCCAACCAAAAATTTAAGCCTGTAGCTATATCAAAATATGTTGCTTTAAGAAGACGGTTGGTGAAATCCCATCAGAACTCGCTTACCAAATTCTATTGAAAAGATCAGTTGATCAACGTTTTCTAAATTAATATATATTCTATTTTAAATGAATGTTATAAATATATATATACATATATATGTTGTAGTAAATTATATATATTTATACTCTAAAGATTAAATATTGAAAAGAAATGACCTTACTCCATTTAAACCAAATTAATGGATAAAAGAGGGAGAAATAACAAGTATCTTAGGCATTCTCCTTGAATGCGTTATTCATTGCACGACAAAATTGGAATACCCTCAGCTAGAGTATAGAAATGGACCGAGTAAATAAAAATAGGAACGCGTATAGCAATATCGGAAGCCGCTGGCCAAGCTGATGACGCCGTCGACCTTTTTGTCGAGTCGGTTTCTCAGTTATTTTCGGAAATTAACGCAAGTAACTGCGCGGAAAATATGCCATGTCCGTGGCCGTGGCCGTGTCCCTCTCAGTGTCTCTTTGTGACTGACCGCGACTGTTTTTGTGTCTGTATCCGTGGCCACTTCCACATTTGTGCTCACTGTCCACATCCAGGCTGGCCAAAAAGTCTCCGGTTTTGTGCAACTATCGATGGGTAAGTTAGATTAGATAACAGTTCAGAGAGAAGTGCTTGCGGATAGCATTCAATGTTAGTTAAGTTGATCAGATTCTAAAAAAACCCGACTTTTCTCTGTTTTATAGGCACTCTGTTAAAGCTTCTATAATATTAGTGAAAGTTAACCCAGATGAATGAAGACTATCCAATTGACTGATGGCTGGCTTACTATGCTTATGTCATGTTAATTAAAATTCAGTATTATATTCCAGGAAATTTCATTCTTATGTTTTTAAAATTTAAGCTATTGTCTCTCATCTGAAGAAATTTCGATTTTGAAATACTAAAAAGCAATTTGTGAAATATAATGGAATGGAAGACAAAAAAAAACCTACCAATATTTGTATTTGATATTTTTCAATACTCTGTCTTTTGATGTTTGAAGTATGTTAAGATGTAAATTAAAAATCTAAGATCTTTGAATTTTCAAACGGCTCAAGACTTCTGACTAGCAGTGTTGGGCCTTATTCTTAGCCATTCTTATCCATTATATGCATCTTTTATTTTCGTTTCCTTAGTATTTGACTGCGACGTAAGAGTAATTGAAAACTTAACATTTGTCTAAAGCCTTGTACCCATCTAGTTGAAACCACTTAAAAGAATTCCCGATTCCTCCCGCCTATTCCGCTGCTAAAAAACACACACACACACACACATACACACACTCATGAGGTTTGTTAGCCAAAGTGCTGGCCTTCAACTAGATGGCTGCGACTAAGCCCTGAAGCTTGGGTTTTAGTGGACTTTGCAGGGCTTTGTGGAGTCTGGACGATGTTGCGAGGGATTGGGCGGATGGGTGGCGGTTGAGTTCTGAGTTCACTTTTGGTTTTGTGCATTTTTAATTATTGGCTTTTTTCTTAGACGCTTTAATTGTATTTGCTCAGCATTTGGACAAAGTGCACACAGGCGCCGCCAACTTGGCACATCCACAGAATACAAGAGAGGTCAAGAGAGAGAGAGAGAGGCAGATGGAGATAGATGAAAGATGAAAGAACGGGGAGGTGGAGTTGGAGGAAGGGATGGGATGGGATAAGGGTGTATACAGCTACTTTGACAACCCCTCATCCCAATGGCTAGTGGCCGCATTTAAATTGCATAGAATTTGTAAACTAAAATTAAAATAGTTAATGATTTTTTGTTCAGGCGACAATGGTGGCATAGCTGGAGTTGTAACCGAAACAGAGAGTATTCGACTCAAGTGGAGAGGGTGGGAGTTGGAGGACAGGAGGTTGGGAATGGGCAGGTACGTTGGTAATTGAAAAAGCAGCCATTGCAACTGCTTCAAAGACAAATAGAGACCAGAACTGTGGCGCAAACTTTTGCGGCGACAACCCTAACGCATGCCGCTGAGCAACCCTGCACAACTAACGTTACATTTCAACTGCTGTTGCTTCTTCTTCTTCTCCTTGCTCTTATTCTTCTTCTTTCAGTGGTGGTGGTCGTGCTGCTGCTGCTGCGTACCGTGTAAATGCTGTAAAAGTTTTTACGATTTGCCAAAACTATAAAAAGGGGCATTCGGGGGATTTTTTGGGTGGGGTAGGGGTTAGTGGTGGTTGGGGTATGGGGATATTAGGTGGGTGCATGGCCACTTACTGGTGCGTGACAGGAGTTGCATGCAGAAGAGGGGGTGGGGGTCGGCGACGGGGGTAGCTCCAACTCGGACCGTGGATGCTCGCACTTACAATATAATAAACTAAGTAATTACATAAGTGTGGGTGTGTGTGTGTGTGCGAGTGTGTATGTGTGGGCGCTTATAGGCGACTGGGCGTGGCACACACACTATTTTAATTCAGTCATAAAACGAGGCGGGCACAAAAAGTGCGCCCAAATTACCTTGACATGTGAACAGTGAGTAGTGAATGATGGGACCGGGGACGGGGTCCGCGGGGAGGGCTGGGGATGGGATCTGATGTCAGAGTAGGAATCGGAGCTGGAGTTGTAGCCGGAAGAGGAACTGTCGCCGGAGTAAATTCCATTCCCCAGTTGCCTTTCACTTTTTATGACAGTTTAACTTTCACCAAGGCAATGATTGTGGGTGGCCGCGGGTGCTGCGAAAATGGTGAGTGTGTGTGTGATGTGTGTGTATGTGATGTGTGTGTGTGTGATGTGTGTGCGTGCATTGCGAGTGAGACCATTTTGCAGGACATTTGTCATTAGGTCGCTGCCCCGCTCTCCCTCTCCCTCTCTCTCTTTCTCACCCACTTCGTGGAAGCTATGCAACTGGGCATTGGGCAACTGATCCTTTGCCCAAATCCACTGGCCTCGCCAATACATATGTACCTGCCTCCCCTCCACTCCTGTTGGGCAATCCTCAAAGCGCCGCTTTTACAGCCGAGCGCTGAATGACACTTAAATGTCGAATGTCGAGGCGCATCATAAACTTCCATAATCGTAAATATAGATTTGTGCGGCACGTAGTACTCGGCAGTGGAAAAGCAACCACACTTAGAGCCACATAACCACCCACCCAGGGTCCTTCTCTCTCTCTGTATCTCTCTCCCTCCAGCTCTGTGAGAGCTTCATGTGCGTAGGCTTTAATCACCCTGTGGATACGGCTATTAAGCTGTTGTGAGCTGAGTCAAAATTCTTCTTGGACTCCATAAAATCGCTGTTTACTGCACTTTTCCAAAAATAATCGTCAAAAATAGCAAATCACATATGCAATTTTTTTTTTTTTTGCTACAATTTAGGCAGATTTTTGAAAATGCTTTTCCAAAACTGCTTACTTACGGATCTAAAAGAAAACCATGCAAATTTAAGAAGTATAAACTAATTTTCGAATATGTATTCATAAAATTGAAAAGAAATGTTAAACTAATCTCAGCTGAATGCGCATCATTTGTAAGTTTGAATTACTTACTTACTAATTAATTAATTTGAACTTGACCAAATTGTAATTGTAATTCAGTTATTAAAAACAGTTCCTAATTTAAAACTCATCTTAAGTTCATATAGCATTATATTCGGAGACGGACAATCCAAAGTCAAACTGTGTTTCTCAATTAAATAGGAAAAGACAAATTGTAAATTAAACACTTTTTCTAACTCAGAGAGTATGGCTTTGAATTATGGTGGCCATTAATTGAAGCCATTAGAGATAAGTTTTTACATATCGTATCCGAGTGGAAGTAAATGAAGAAAGGTGGCAAATAAGCCATTCACACACCTGTTAGTGTGTACGATTCTGCTAATGCCCGATTAAGCTATACTATAAGCTATACAATTACGTAGTACACGCATATATACGAGTATGGGACAATAATGCGCTGTGCTTGAATCTGCTATTCCGTTGCCAGCAACTACGCCACAAATGCGAAGCTGTTCGAGAGATAATGACAAAACAAAGAAGACCTGGGCATATTTTCTATAATGACACTTTCAACAGCTGTTATATTTCTCTACAACGCTCTGTGGCTGTCTCTGACTTTCTCTCTCTCTCTCTCTCTATCTCTCTATCTCTCTCTCTCTATTGCTGCCGCCATAGAATTACGTTCCGACCGCTAGAGACACACAAACACACACACACACACAGGGAGAGTCGCACATATTTGAAGACATAAATAAATGTCAAAAAATGCAGATTACTTATTAACCCCTGTGGCGTGCCACAACTCCAACTCCAACACCAACTCCGTATCCGCCTCCGCCTCCAACACCGCCTCCTGCTCCTGCTCCTGCTCTGACTCCGCCTCTGCTGAATGATGCTAAAGCCGATGCCGATGCCGATGCCCGATGCCTTAGCCGCGATATTATTCATTAATAGAAGCCCGGGACGGGCTCAGCAAGCGCAGTTAACGTTAACCAACCCCCCTCACCCCTACCACCCACCTCTAGCCGGGAACAAAATACAAAAAAAAAAGCGCGCCTCACGCAGCGCTTTTGCCACCTTGAAAGGAGATGTTTGGCTGGGAGAAAATTATTAGCTCTTTGGTAATATTTTCTTGCATAAATTTTTGAATAATTTTTTTTGTTTCGTATTTTTTTTCCGCTCTTGCTCACTCAGCCTCTCTCTCTCTCTCTCTCTCTCTCTCTCTCTGTCTTTGTCTTTCTATGCGTTATTTTTTGGTGTCTTTATAATTTCATATTTGGCAGCGTTATTATGGGCAACGTCGGTTTTTGAGTGTACCCTACCAGAGAGTATTTTAAGTTTGTTGTGAAGTTTGTATCGCATTGAAAGAGTCCATAATGTCTATATATGCCTGGAAAACTTTTATTCTTAATTCGTCTGGCACCCAATTTGAAAACTTGATTATATTTTTATGACAGTTTCGTAAGAACTATTGGTTGAAAGTAACACCTTTTAGCAAGATATTCCGACCAAACATGCAAAAATAATTGGCTTTGGACTATACTGAGGATCAATAGGTCGGTTTTTGTTTTTAAATTAATAATTATATCCTGCAGGAGTATGTAATTTTCGGCGTGCCCAAGAAAGCTGTTCCTTTTTTGTTTTATTTTCAATTTAACCCTCATTGTTGTTATTGCGCTGCGTTTTTTTTTTCCGCAGCTTTCGCGTGTGGCATAAAAATTGAATCCTAATCCATGAATATAGATGATTATTATATGCCTCCATAACACTCCCCATCCCTCCCCCGAAAGCCCCACTTGCAAGCAGCGAGCAGCGGGATGGCAACCATTAGAATATTTTGTCTGTGCTCCGCTTCGCCTTCACCTAACCGAAACAATGAGCAACCACCGAACCACCAAACCACCCGCCCACTCCATCACTTTCCCGTCTGTCGCTCTTTTCGGCATGCAAAAGCAGTGGCAGCATCGGGATCCAGCCAGGAGTCCAACTATATATATATATATATATACATATAGTACACCGGCTCGAAATGAAAACGCCGCCAAAGTTGTCGTAAAATTTTGTTATGACTTTTTCTTATTGCCATTCGCAATTCGCCATTCGTTGTTCGTCGCGTTCTCGAACGCATTCGAAATGTTGTCTGTTGCAGAGGGGGAATGGGAAATGTCGGGGGGGAGGGGGGCAGGATGGACTGAGGCAGGACTCATGCAGATGAGAATGTGTATGCGGATGAGACGGCGAGGTCGTTTTTAAGTTACTTCCTGCTGGTATTTAAGGTTGTAAAAATTGATGGTCCCTCTGCTGCTCAACTCTGCACTGCTCTGCTCCTCAAGCCAGGATAACCGTGTCCTTTTTTTATTCAGCTGTTGCAGTTTGGTTTCTGGGCATAGCTTTATAGATGCCCATCATCCATAGTAGCGTTTTTGGGGACAATGTCTCTAGGAATGATTACTTTCAATTAACAATTCCACAATATTTGCCCAATCAACGTTCAACGAACAAAATTGCATGCAACAAAACCTATTTGTTATACAACGTGCATGCTGGCATGCAAGCAGAAGGAAGTATCTTTGACTCCATAAAGTGTAAATAATCCTAATAAGGATCAACAGCCGATTCGATAGATCCATGCCCGTCTGTCTGTATAGTATTGTATTGTACATATTAGTTAGATAACTTGATAAGCTGTGTGTTTTTTAGTTATATTTCTGCTTATTGTATATATATTTTATAGTTCGTGTCCAGCTTAGCCTGGTAATTCATTCGTGGCGAGTTGGCTGTGCCGGGGAATGGGAAAAATCACATTCTAATTTTACACTGAAGACGTCTTATTGCTTACAAATATGTAGATGTAAACAATTTGAAGTTCTCAACTCAGGCAGGCACCCTAAGTCATCAAATACAGAAACAAATTGCTTGCAAAGCAAACTATTATACATTGTTCGTTACTTTTATCGGAGATATAATTAACTAACATGATCAATGTGGCACATGTTCTTATTGGTCAATTTATGCATATGAAGCACATTGCATTTTTGATGAACTATTGTGATATTTTCAAAACTAACTAATGTATCACTTATTGGTCATATTTTTCATTTCAACTTTGGCAATACAGCGATTATAGTTTGCACCTCTGAACGCCTGCCCAAATGCTTAGCTAAGCATTGTTTTTATTTGTTTGCACAGCAAATAAATAAATTATTAGAAAATTAACAATTTTTTCCAATTAAAACTACAACTAAATTACAAATGCATTAAATTTGGTCACACACACACGCACACACACACACACACGAGCGCTTAACGAGCAAATAATAATGGCCGCAGCATTTGTAATAACAATAATGAAAAGCCATTTGGCCATTTGCTGGCCGGGCAACTGCTATAACAATTAATTAACAAATAAAATGTCAATTAATTTTACAAACACTGCGAGAACAAGAAAAAAAAAAGAGAAAAAAATAATAACAATAAAATTTACACAATACACACACACACACGTTACGCATACGCCGCGTGATGCCGCGTCCAAAGCATAGCAAATAAACCCGTCGACATTCGCACAATGAAAACCAAAAAGCCCACAAACAAAAAATACAAGTAACCGTGCTCTAGTCAAGAGAGATTGACTATCACATACCCTGTCGTCATGAATTCACCTCTCCACAGAAATGAAAATTCAAACAGTGACTCAAATGTGAAATACTCCGCAATTGTATCTGCTATAAAATAAAATATAAAATAAATAAAAAATAAAATAAAATATAACAGGCAAAACCAATGTAATTCATTCAACTCTTCTAAGTGTTAAGATATGCACAGAGAGAGAAAGTTGCAGAAAGGCAGTAGAAACCTTGATTTCAGAAGAACATACGACAACTTATTATAATTTTCATACATTTTTACCAATTTTAATGGGTGCAGGATATAAAAACACACTGAAGTAGAGCAGCGCAAATTTGCTCATTTATTTATGATTTCAATTTCAATATTAAAGGTGTGCGTGTGTGTGTGTGTGAGAGAGTGTGTGTATATCTGGGCTGTTGGTGGACAGTGGTGAAAACATTTTTTGGTATTTTAAATATTTAATTGAATGATAAATAAATTTAAGCACTGGCATGCATAAATATAGCCAAGAGCAAAAGAGATAGAGACTGTGCAAAAGACATATGTGGAGACAGAGAGCGAGAGAGTGAGAGATAGAGAGAGGGACAAAGAGAGAGAGGGGACAGAGAGAGCGAGAGAGAGAGAGAGAGGGAATGAGAGCACGAGTTGCGAAAAGGAATAATATTGTAAATTGTGCGGTTTCCGGAGGTACCGGAGGGGTCGTTTGGTTCTGGCCAGCAAAAAAAAAAAAGGCCAAAACCAATGACTGTGCAGCGGTCACATAAATATTTTTACAACAGACAGACACACACACACACACATATAAATACACAAACACACACATGGACGTGCCGCCGCCATTTTGTTTGAGGACAACGGCCGCAGACACAAATGCAATTTAATTATTACATTTGGCTTTTGGCCCCTTTCGACATCTCCTTTTTTTATGCGGCGTTTATATATATATATATATATATATATATATGAATTTTATTTTACTCCACACGTATTTATTTACTTATTTATTTAAACATTTATTTATTATATTTACTTGCGCCACCCTCAAATCACAATTCATTTTCCCACCTATCTTAAACCTATGATATGACAGATGGTATTATAAATATCCCACGAATTGTATAAAGTATGGAGTATGAATGGAGACATTTCAAAGCCCGTTAGCCAGGATAATTAAGCTCGTTTGTTGTATTTATAATCTTCGATACTCTTCGATTCTGCTGTTCCTTAATAGTTATGGCTACAAGTTCTTATTAAAAAAGAGAATTGAGCATTTGCAACCTAAATTTTTTATTCAACACATTCGTAATTTGAATCAATCGTTTTGTACTTTAATCAATACATATTTATTTTACTATTTTTCTCTCTGACCTATCTCTGACACGACTTATAAGTATTTATTGTATAATTTACAATTTCAAACATTTAACTGTAAGCTAACAATTTTAAGACCTGTTGCTAAGAATATGTATTGATACACATACTATATATAGCTGAAATCATTTTATCTGCCAGGATATTAAATATACAGGCTTACTTTTCTGAAGTTTTTAAGAATTTATATCTTGAAGAACTTTAGTACAGCTTTCCCACACTTCGCTTGAAAAATAATATAAAACTTTATGTTTTTAATATTGACTGGGGTGCTTAAAAGGGGTGGGAGTGAAAGTGGGCTTGAGTTGTGGGTGTGCCATATTTCCCAGGTTTATAGAGTCTTACAAACAACTAACACAAAGTTCGAAATATGCAAAACAGCTGAGCAGCAGGTTAGGGGAATTGCCTGGTGCTTGAATAATTACCTGGGGAATAAGTCAGACTGTCTGTGTATATGAATGTGTTTGTGTCTATGTGCATTGGCGAGATAGACAAAAATTATAGCAAGTCGAAACTGGCTGGTTGCTAACTGTCACCCAAGCTTGAATACTGGCTGAATCTGTATATTGGATGCGTTGTAGTTGCACTCCTAGAAAATATTATCAATCTCACCGGTTGCAAGACGCCATATCCGACCTCGTGATGCCCCTGATCGGAAAACAACCGCTTAAGCACATGCTCATTCTGTTTATTCAGTTATCTCTATAATTTGTTACAAACTGTGCTGTATATCGAACTCGTAATAGATTTCTTTCTGCTACAGATGCATCACATCTTGGGATCTTGTTAATCAGAGCAATGCAGTCCTCTCGGGGAATGGAGCCTTGGCAGCTGTCAAATTGCTTAGGCAGCTCCTTATTCCCTCCGAAAACTTCAATAATCTGCGCTCAATTGGAGCTGCCTTCGTAGCCTTGGATTACGTGCTCCAAAATATTCACACACACAAAGTAAATGTATATATATTTAAAGCAATACATGCTAAATTTCAAGAATGTCAGAAAGTCATCAGACATGCTAAAATAGTTCAACGAACAAATTTTGAATATGTTTTACAAATCTGAACGAATTACAACAAAAAAAAACAAACAAAAAATTAACATCATGAGGCATAGCCACATCTGTTTTTTTGTTTTTTATCTCACTAACAAAAGCGACAGTTTTCAAATATTGGAAGGAGAAACCTGACCACAAAAAATATTCCTTCTATCTTAGCCAAATCGGATTTTTGTTAACTTCCCAAGTTCAAATTGGATTTAAACTTTCTCTTTTTATGCTTTTAAGTTTTAAAAAGAAGCTCATTTATATTTGGTAACATTGATCTCACCGATTTCTTCTATGCAATAAAAAGTTTTGTAGTTTAGCAACTAACGAATATATCAGACTAATATGAACTTTGAACTTTGAATAAAACAAAAACAAAAAAAAAAATATATACAAAAATGAGAAAACCAGAAACAAAAAGATGAAGCAAATTATGTAAAATTTGACAATTTCTTAGACAATTTATGGCACTTGTGGGAGGCATAGACGCTCTCATGTTAAACTTGGCTGCAGATACGAGGACATTTAAAGAGTTTATGGCACACACACACACACACATAGGTATTCACATGTGTGTATATTGCTACATATCAAAATGGCAGGCGACTTATCCCGCTTATCAGGAGGAGGCACACCTTCGCCTCTACGGGGAACGACTGGGAACGTTTACATAAATTCATAAAATTATTGCCCGTAATCAGCATTATGCATTTGAAAAAACCGCAAAAGAGAAAGCGGTGGTGGTGCTGGCAAGCCAAGTAACGGCAAACGGGAGGGGGTGGTGGGTGATATGGTGGTTTGCCTGATAGAGCTGACTTTTTGCTGGCTAGAGGGACGTTTTGGGGTTGGGTGAGGGGTAAGGGGTGCGGAGGAGAGTGTTGCAGGATTCATAATTACAAGAAACGTCTCGCCCCGTTCCCGTTTTGGTTCTGGTTCTGGTTCTGTTTCTGGTTCTCACTTGATTTGCCAGCAACATTTTCTTTTTAATTATTTATATTTTGGGATTTTTAGCAGGCAGCTCACGATTCAAAGGCAAGTTTTTCCTCATACACACATAGGAAACCTGTATGTTTGTGTGTGGATGTGTGGGTGTGTTTGTGATGGGGGTGTTATTTGCATACATCAAAATGTGTGATGCCTGCCTGTCGACTACCGACAATATCTTTTTATGCTCTCTCGCCATGTATGAACACGTATGTGCTTCTAAGGCGTAAGCAGCCCAACTCCTCCCAAAAACCACCCCACCCTGTGCCTGTCTCTGTCCCTAACCCTGCGGCTGAGCCCACCCCATTGGCATGTGTTTTATTAGGCATGTTAATTAAAAGACATGAAATGAAAATAATGAAAAATATATATGGATAAAAATTTTTATATGCATATATGTAAATATAGGTACATATATAGATGTATGTACACACACACACACACACATACATATAAATATGTGTACATATTCAAGTCATATTTACCATTCACATATATGAGGTCGGCATTAAACAGGCATTATTGCTCACTGATACCAGTTTCTGGGTTCAGTTTTCGGATCAGGTTGTATTTCGGGATTTACACATAAAGTCGTTAGCTAATATTAGGGTTGGTGGGTATGCAAACGCTTTGATTTGCAGCTGCCTCAAAGAGTTAGCGACAACACTTCAGCACCTCAGCACAGCTTCTTCCCCGTTCCATGAATCCACTTTTTAGACCCCTCCCCCCCACACACACCAATTGGCGCCGTTAGCCCAAGTTGGTAACATTTTTATCGCCTTATTAACTCATTGCTGTGGTGTCAATTTACAACAATGCCAAACAACAACAGCAACTCAAGTGAAACAATAGCAAAATGTTGCGTCTCCAAGTTCAGTCACCCAACTGAACAGCCCAAACCACGCAATCACCCAATAAAGTGCCAGCTAGCACCACACCACACCTCCCCCCGCCCCCTCCCTCCCATCCCATCACACCTCCTTTGTCTCAATGTGCCTTTGTTGCGTAGGTGTTGAAAAAAGAAAGTTTCAGTTGCCGCACCACCCAACCACCCAACCAGGCAACCACCCATTGCCCGTGGACCGTCTTAAGTGTTGCTAATAACGCCTACAACTAAGTAAAACAGCTGCCGGGGTATTTCAACATTTCTACAATGCGCGATGGTAGAGGCGGTGCTCGGCTATGGGCGGGGCAGGGGCGACACTTTTAAGAAATTGCAAAGTTTTCCATCTAACAAAAGGCGAACGAAAGGCTGCGTGGTTGCGAGTGGGTGGGTGGTTGGTTGGGTGGTGAGTGCGTAACGGTAACGGAAACTCCACAACAATACTTTGATGCGATTTTGTGGATATTAGGTGTTAATTTTTCAAAGTACCACTCCCCAACCCCAACCCCAACCCCAACACCAGACCCCCACCCCGGCCAAGACACTGGAGGGGCTGGCTGCTTAGGTATTGCCATGGCCACGTCTGCTGCCTTTTGTAATTTTAACTGCTTTTGGTTAACACTTTTACGCATTGCCGACTGCTGTGGGCGACCCACTTGGCTCTGGCAGTGGATGACATCGATATCACATGGCAGCACTCAAGCAAATATACCCATGCCCCCAGCACACCCAAACCCTCTCCCCTCCTCCATACAACGTAACAAACGTTGAAAAGTCATCGATGGGAAAACTTTTGGACAACTTTTTCTTCGCTTGCGTTTTTTATGCGCTTAAATTGGTCCCAGGAGTCTGCAGTAGCATAGAAAGCCGGTCGGTAGGGGGATGAGTAGGGGTTGATAACAAGCATTGAGTTACTAGCCACCCCTAGTCCCCTCTCTATTGTAAAGCTCCGCTCTCTGCACGAAAACGCGCGCGTTTCTGCCATTTATTGAGCATTTTAGCCTTTCATCGATGCTTTTTGGCTGAAATTATTTGGCTCATTTTAATTATTATAACCGCTAAGTACAGGCAGCAACAACAATGCCATACACAAGCACCCACCTAACCACACACACCCACACACACACACACAATGAAGTTTTTTGGCAGTGCCAATGATGACGGGCTTCATGTGCTAATGTGGTGTCTGCCTGCAGAGAGGGAGCCATCAGCAGTGAGAAGTGGGGAGCAGTGAAGGGGTTGTGGAGCAGTGGAGGCACACAAATTTTAACGGTTATGAGCAACGTAGGGTCGTTCAGCGGGCAGCAGCAGAAAGTGGGCCATGGGAATGGGAGTGGGAATGACTGGAAATGAGTTTGTCGATTCGAGAGGCTTTGTTGTAATACTCGTTGTGGCATTGCTGTTCCTTGGATGATAGGTGCTAGATGCACGTCCCGCTTACAGCCGAGAGTGGAAAGGGTTATTTGTTACTTGGGTCAACCAAGACTGATTAGTGTGGACCAATTGTTATAGCCAACTCTAATATGCACAGTTTGAAAAGCCTCTTTCAGGCCTTGACTTGAATTGTTATTTCCCAAGCACTTCACACAACTAAATTTGTTTCCTTTTTTCTATGGTACGTCGTTCTTAAATAGTTAAGTAACGATGTGAATATAAGTAGAAAGTATAAGTGAAGTGCTCATTTCAAGCACTAAGATGGACAGAATTATTCACTTTCTCACTTACAAAAGTAGGCATAGTATCATAAGTAATCATTTTGATCAGTTATACGTGCAGAGTTTCGACTTTCATTTCACTATTCGATTGATAGATATTCTCTTGAAATGTGTGTTTATTTCTACATTATTATTGTCATTATCCTTTTGGCGATCATTGTTCTGGTGATCTTACAGACAACACAGGCGGATCAGTAAATTTCAATTGGAGAGCTGGCAGGTACGTTAAATGATTTGAACTTTTCTCCAGTACTTTATGGAGTTTTCTAAGTGAATGCACTCTCCAAAGACTTCAGACTTAAATCATGGTGTTTTATCAAGTCTCGACTGCAATAATAATATCTATGCTATAAACTATTAAGCAATAACGTTTTGGCTTTCAGTTGTCTAACATATATACATACGTCTACCGTTTAAAAATCATATATTTTTTACTGCATTATTATTTTTGCAATGCATTAATTTTTATACCCTGTAGAATGGGTTGTGTCATATTTAGAAAAGTAGTAGAAAGCATATTTGATTCTCTGATGCATCTCCCCGGCACTTTCTACCCCTTTGAGTGCGTGTGTGCTCTCAGCCTCTCCTCTCGGTCCCTCTACTCTACTTTCCTCTCTGTGCTGCACTCGTGGGCTCTCTTGGTGCTCAGTTATATACCTGACAATTGCATTTTTCCTGCATGCAGCGCTCTTTTTCTCACTCTCTCTCTCTCTCTCTCTCTCTTTGGTTGGCTTTGTCCGTTGTTGGTTGCTATAATTAACTGAATATTTATTACTGCGGTAGATAAAATGTTATGCGGCTATTATTTTAGTTTTATGACCAAGTGAGAAGCCAACAAGCAGCCCAGCCAGGTGGGCTTTAGCCGAGCCAAGTTAACGGCCAACAAGAACATCAACAACAACAAAATGGTGGCTGCAATTTGAACGAACGGCAGGGATGCAAGGTGGGTGTGCCATGAACATGAACCTGAGCCAAAATGCATTTATACGCACTGTATCTGGCAGCCGGGGGACACAAGCCACTGAGCAAGCGCAACCAATTAAGCCAACAGCAATGCGCAAGCTGAGGCGACCTAAGTCGACAGTCGACTACCGAGTTGCAGTCCGCAATTGCGATTCGGATTGGGTTGCTTACGGGAGGAAGACACACATTGAAAAGACGGCAATAAAATAAAATAAAATAAAATAAAATAAAAGAACGTCGCTAATTGTTTTAAGGCCGCCAAGAACATCATCTCAACGGCAACGCTCCGGCAATAAGGTGTGAAATTCAAGCGCATGAATCCAAGACACAGACAAAGTCGACGCCCAAGAAGTTTTGCAAGTTGTTGAGTTCCCCTGCTCCTGTTCCTGCTCCTGCTCCTGCTCCTGCTCCTGCTCCTGCTACTCCTTGCTGCTGTATATGCCAAGCTTCTGGTATTCCTGTCTCCTGGTTGCTGCCATTGGATGCCCTGAGCCAGTTGATAAGGATAAAAAGTTGGCGTACTGTTCGCTTGCTGGCCCGTAAAATAATAACGACAAGAAAATTACGCATACGCTGTGTTGTTTTACATTGTCTACGTGCGGCGGCCAAATAAGACGGCTTATTAATATTATTACTCATACGCCATGCGGCCCCATCAGGGCACCCATCAGGGCACACTCCCAGCCCCAAGCACAAGGGCAAACTGCCTGCTGTTGCTGCTGTTGCTGTTGCTGCTACTGCTGCTGCTACTGCTGCTGCTGCTGCCTCCGGCGACTTCTGTTGCCATATAATTATAATTGTTTAATGAACTGCATGGGGCTCTGGCCCCAGTAGCAAAGATATGGCCGCCAAATGCGCCAGCTTGTGAGCACTGATTGAAGCCAGACCAACTGCTTTACCCCCCTCGTGGGCGTGCCAAATGTAGGCTCATTCGATTGGGTTTTATTGAGCAGAGCGAGAGCAATACATAAATATATAAATACATAAATATATATATAGAAAATATTGAAATACGATAGCAATTTGACCTTGTGCTTATGAATTCTCCGTAAAAAAGATTTGACAATTGCACAATTTCGCTAAAGATATATAAATCCTTTGCCGATATATATATATATATATATATATATATATATATATATAAATTATATAATGACCCGAGTTTTCAGATTGCCTGGAGCCTAATGGCTATGAATAACCCGGTGCTGGGCAGTCGTTTTCAGCTGTTGCCATCGATTATTTAGCAAATATATTTTGTATTTTGTGCAGCTTACAAATAAAAATATATTCTAATTTTTTTCGCATAAAACCTATTTCTTTAATCGGATTCTAATTGGTTTCACGTGAACAAAATTCACTTATCCGCAATGCAATCAGTAGAGCACAACCGCGTTACTTTCCGATTGAAATTTGCCAATTGAAAGTGTAGCCGTAATAAATATCGTGCAATTATATTTGTGTTTATTATTAATAATGACATAATTATTGCAAATAGTAAAAATAATGACAATTGTCGCAGCACGTTACCAAAACAAGAAGAAACAAAAAAAAGCAAAAAATCGCTGACAAATTTTAACACTGCAACCTAAAAACTATAGACTTAATTCGAAATTAATTTCCGCAGCAATTTGACGATAACAATTCGACACGCAAGGCTGCCCAAACGCGAACACCCCATAAATAGGTAATTCTCTGCGGGATTGGAGCACACTTCTCGACGAGAAACACAGCTGGAAAGATGCGTCTAACTATCAGTTACTTCTTGACCCTACTCCTGGTGCTGTTCTGCAGCAACGCTTATGTGGTGAGTCTCTCAATTGTGATCTGCATCGGTGACGTGCCACCACCTAACGCACACCCTTTTACTCCACTCTCACTCCCATAGAACGCTATGCCGCAAGGTCCGTGCGGTCCACCACCCAGTGGACCGCCTCCAAGTGGTCCAAGGCCGTCGGGACGGCCACCAGGCGGTGGTCCTTGCGGATCGCCGCCATCGACTACTGCGGCAACTGGCTAGGTGGACCCCAACGAAACCGATTCCCATCTGGCTACCCTGGCACAACCATAAATTCAGCAAGCAACTCTGCCCTGGATTCAGGATTCTGTTTTTTTTTTGTTTGTTTTTATAACCATCTTGTACCTCTTCAATTCTTTTGATTTGTAGACCTAAAATATATATTTCACTAATCAGCAAGCGATAAAACAACTGAAGGTTCACTGATGACAGCAGGATAACTCATCTTATTCAGAAAGTATATGTATATCTAGAACAGAAGGTTGTGTCTCTTTAGCAACCAGAGATTGCATTTCTACTTTTTATTATTATTATTTATTATTATTATTTGTCGAAATGAAACGAGAGCTGAGTATAAAAGTTGATTGAATACGACAAAATTGTAGTGAGAAAAGGATTGCAGGGAAGCGATTGGGCCGCTTCCTTGCCCAGACTGGAGCAACGCCATTTCCAGCTGCCACCCCCCTGTTTGCTCTGTGGAAAGTTTGGACCAAGCTCAGTCCAGTTGAGTGCTCTTTTAATTTGCCGTTCAATTCCACATTCGTTTCGGGTGTTGAATTTTTAATCACGCGCACGCCTGACCCCAAAATATAAAGCAGAACTGCCGATGTAGTTAGGGGCGTCTGGAATGGAGGCTGGCAGGCTTCAGTTGCAGCTGTACATTTGAATATGCAAGGCAAGCCACTGAGAGCGAGACGAAGTCTGGCCAATAACACACACACACACACAAACATACAAAACAGGTCAACTCAATTTGGTCAGTAGCCAGCAGTCCAAGGGCCCCTGCCCACAAACCGATCCAGTGGAGCGCCCAACGCTTTAAGTTTAGCTCATTAAATAATATCCTTTTTTGGCGACGTACGAAAAGGGCACAAGTTGCAACGGTGGGCGGGGAACACAGAGCGCGGGGGAGGGGGGTGGGGAAGTGAGGTTGTCCTGGCGAGGAACGGACGATGCTTATCAAAATGTTGCCGCTACCCTGTCGAACGGGTTGCTTAGTGGATTGAGGGGCTCGCCGAGCTTCTTTTGGGACATGGTTCATGGCGCAGTCGATGCGTTTGGCCTCTGAGCTGCGGCACTTTCTGGTCAGCCCACGTGGTGGTCAGCAGTCAGTCCCTCTCTCTCTCTCTCTCTCTTTGTCTGTTTGTCTCGCTCTTTCCCTCTCTCCCACTCTCGCTCTCTCTCAATCGCCCTTGTTTTATAGCTGGGACAGTTTTTGAAAACGCTTTTAAATATTAAAATCCATGATGATTTCCAACAGAACATTTTCGCCATATAATTTTGTAGTTCGTTTGCTCGGCATTCGAGTTTGAACTGGGGTTTGGGATTGATGTTGGGGGGTTGGAGCTGGTGCTGCCGCCCGTTGCGCATATTGAATTTATTTAATTAAGGGTTCCATGTGGCACACAGACTACAACCATCTCTCTCTCCCTCTCTCGCTGCCTCTGTCTCTGCCTCTGTCTCTGCGAGCTGTGTGTGTCTCTCAGCGCCTCGATGACTCCATTTTCAAAAGTATGCAGCGATTCTTTTTGTTTTTTGTGTGTTGCTGTCCCGCTTCGCTGCATATCTCACAATAATTTGCACAAATGGACATCCCCAAACCTCCCACTCCACCCCCCGGGGGCGAATACGTGTCCATAACTGTGCATAGTTTCGCCTCGTTTCGCTTGCCGCCATGTTGAGAACAGCGAACTGGGAACTGGCAACTGGCAACTGGCAACTCGCAACTGGCAACTGAGGAGTGGCAACTATGGACTGTTTGCAGCTTCCGCACATGGCTGAGAAGCAGTGCTTATGAAGAGATGCTGTGTGAGGCTGTCTGACTCTTTGACATGTCACTTTTCTAGTGACTTTCTGCTGTAATTCTCAAATGGAATTATATGCAAAATTTACAACAAAAAAACAAAAACAAAACAGAAAGAAAAAAGAGAAAAGAGAAAAGAGAGACACAAGTGTTTCCCGAATGGAAGCGCTGACTTGTGTGCTTTCGATGTAACTCGAGTTCGAGTACCGTTCACAGCTACAATTGGATAATTAATAGACGTCCAGTGGATCCAGTGGCAGGCGGCACCCAAATCAAATGGGCTTCCAAATAATCGGCCACGAAAACCGCTAATATGCCAACATTGGCGTTGCCGCAAAAAACGCGACCAAAAATCAACACACAAAACACACAACACAGCGCCAAAAGCAGCAGCAACAACAACAACAGCAGCAGCAACAACAACAACAACAGCAACAACAAGAATAATAACAGTAGCGGGGCCAATTGTGGCATGGGGCCTGCCCGTGTGGCATGCGGCATATGCCACACGGCATAGTCAGCCAGTCGCAGTCAGTCAACATATGCATGTGTGTGTCTGCGTGTGTGTGTGCGTGTCTGAGTGTGTGTGTGTGTGTTTGTTTGTGTTTGCAGGTAATGTTGATCAACGCATGCACAGCTTAAAGCCAGATAGAAAGCAGACAGCTGTAAATACCCTTACTCAAAGCAAGTCTGGAGAGAAACTTAACACGACGAGTATATTATTATTTATTTTTTATTATTATAATAATGTATTATTATTTTTGTATTATTATTTACATTATATTATTTGGTTTTTAGTATTGGTATTTTTTACGTTTTTAGTTCAGTTTTACTTGCAGCTATTGGAAATTGCACTTTATTAAATCCTATAATAATCTGTACAGATCTACATCCATTTATCATAATTTGATAAGAAGTAAACATGCATTCGATTAATATAGTATTGATAGTAATAAATCTGAAACTTATATATCAACTTAAATATAATATCAGTGAACTTATGAGTAATGATGGATTAGTGTGATTTAATTTGAAGTTGCTAAGGATGCACATTTTGATTATAGTATCTATAAGACATGAGAATTACGTACACGCTTGCACTTACACACCATGTGGAAGTTAATAGACTTCTTTGTCCAGTGTATGACAATGCAGCAAAAGCAACAGAGTCTCAGCCTAAGTGGAGGGATGAGGGCCGAGGACGATTTTGGCTGTTGGCTGGGCGAGAGTGAGTCGCGATAATAATGATAAACATCACGCTGGGCAGGCGTGAGGCAAGTGGCAAATGGCAGGAGGTGCTAAATGGGAGACGTGAGGCACCAGTTTGTTGTTGCACCAAACTCAGACACACACACGACGGAGAGAGAAAGCTGTGGAGGTAAGCAGATAGCGAGAGTTGTTGATGGATTGAGGGGGGTATGGTGATGGGGGAGTGGTAGGGGCAGGGGCAGGGCGTGTAGCCCTGCACTTTCGCTACTGCTCGATACAACGCGACTACGTCAAAAAGTTTGTTTTGACAAATGATGTTGCCAGTGCTCTGACTCACACACGCTGTTAAGTCCTACAACATTTGGTGTCCTTGGCCCCACTGCTGTCCAGTGCCCACAGCCTACACACACACACACACACACACACATACACACACACACATACAGATACAGATATATGTATTCCAGGGACTTTTGCCTAATGAACTTTTGTTCGCCTCGACGACAATTGACAACGAAATTATGACCTGCAATGACGTCACACACACACACACACACACTCCTGCTGTCTGACAGCTGTGTGTCCTGGGTTATCATTATGCAATCATTTGGCAAACGCTGGCAGCTCAACAAGTCGCGCGTTTCTCAACACTTGAGCGAATTGAATTTGAAGTTCAGCTCAACTCAACTCAAATATTATTAATAAATCTAACATGAATCACACTTTCAATGTGGAAACTAGCACGGCAAATCGACTTAAACAAAAACCGCAGAACAATAAAAACAATTCACATATTTAATCTTGATTCAATTTTCAATCTGGCTTAAATATATTGTTTACTACTAATTGGCTTAAACTACTATTTTTATCTGTTCGGCTTCGGCTCTTAAAAAACTTACAGCACAATTAAATTTTGTATGTATAACTATGAACATTAGCTAACAATTTTATGTGTAGTTAAAATATATTATATTTTCTTATTATTCTTATATTATTATTGTATATTTATTATTATTATTATTGATATTATAATAATTATTGTTATATTGTTATTGTGATTAATATTATGATTATTGTTATTATTTATAAATGTTTTTATATATACATATTAATACAAATAATTGATTTCATATTAAGTGAAAACTTTTTTAGTTCAATTAACGATAATCGATTTTACTTGAAAATGCTTACAATAAACATGATAAGCATAAAAATTTCTTTATATTTGGGGCTTTTACAATTAACAATTTGTCACCTGCTTTTATATTCATAAAATAAGCTTATAAGAACACTTTGGTATTAGCCACATGGTCAAGAAGTCCTTAAGTCTTCAAATGCCGCCTTCAATTTTGGTTTTGATATATGAATATTGAACAAATTCAAAATGAAAACTTTGTAAACTGTTGGAATCTCAACTTGAATAGTTTTAATTTAAAACTAGATGCAAATAGTTATACATTTATATATATATATGTAAATATATATTCGTGTTTACATCTGCATATATTTATTTACTTAAAGAATAAAACAATCGAATCAAATTCTGCTCCCTCGATTTGCTTCGAAAAATGAGTTCGGCTTCCCACTCAAGAGCAGCCGCATTTCACTCAACTTCTCCGCCAGAGAGGCAACAGTTTTTCGAAAAGGGGAAGCTCTTCGAAATTGAGTATTTCTAACTGGGTGCGCAGCGCCGCACACGAAACCGCTCAATGAGGGGCAATCGCTGAGTTGCTGAGAGAGTGTGTGAGTGAGCGAATGAGTGAGTGTGTATGTGTGCATGTGTGCATGTGTGCATGTGTGTGTGTGTGTGTGTGTGAGTGAGTGAGATAGCAGCGCGTCGAGCAGCCAGCTTAAACTCTCTCTCCAAGCATTGCAAGGGGGCAGGGCTTCACACTCAGCCAGCTCCACTTCACTCCACTCCACTCCACTCCCCTCCTCTCCTCCTCCTCGCTTCTCCTCTGCACCGATTTCTTCAATAGATCAAATACAAATGGCGTCCAACTCGGCGACGACTTCATCAATTTTCAAATCAAATATTTCAATATGCTCACAAATAGTCTTATATGTTTAAATATATATATAAATATTAATATTAATATTTATTTATACAATTATATTTATATTTATTATTTTTGTTTTGGCCACTGTTGGCTTTGGCGTATTGAACAGGTTTTGGGGCAGATGCGCTTATCGCAGCTGCGTGCAGCTTGATCAAAGATTGGCGACAAGTGCGTTGTGCTTGCCGATTCGCATTGTATGCAAATGCAGTTGGCAGTTGCTTGCCACAAGCTGCTGCAAGGCAAATACTTTTCTGGTGCGTGCCCCAAACATTCACTAACAACTGCAACTGCAACTGCAACTTTTGCAACTGGTAAATGGCAACTGGCAACTGGCAACTTGTAAACGATTATCAATTTGTCATAAATGGATGCGACTGCCGTTTAGTCGCTGCTGCTGATAGATCTCGTTGGCCTGGCCAAGGCAGTTGGCCAAAAATGTGCATCTGCCAGCGCTGCCAGATAGCCATAGGCATAAAAGCGTTAGGAGTTGCGAGCAGATGAGCCGATAAACCAGCCAAAAATGGGTCAAACCCAGTCGAGAAATAAGCGGACCGAAGGGAAAGAGGAAGGGTGGGGGGGGGGGGGGGACATGGGAAGATGGGGGAGGAGGAGCGGGTGGTGGCTGGGAAGGGATCGTAATTGTGTAGGCCCCTTGTAGATGTTAATCGCATTTGATTTAAATACAACTATGGTTAATTTATGTAGTCGACTGTCAACGCGCAGTTTACTTCCTGCCAGGCTGCGTGGCAAGCCTTTAGTTTAGTAATTGTTATTGTTGTTGTTCGTATTGTTTTTGCCTAGCATTTGCCGCATTTGGCAACTGTGGCACACGACTAAATGCCAACGGCGTCCACCCCACCAGAAAGGTCAGCTCTGCCTAAAATGATCTGCAATGCGGAAAACAGAGATTGCCCCAAGCGCTGCTAAAATCAAATGACAAACTCATCTAAGTACAAGCGGCAGAAACAATTCAAAGCAACAATAAATATTAATATTTAACAATTAATATTTGACAAAAATCCAGCCTGCAATCAACATCAACTTTCTGAGCTTTACATAGATGACAGGCATAAAATGTCATCGATAGCAAATCGATAAAAATTATCAAAAATTGTGAGAATTATTGCAACTTGAGGTAATTAAAGTGAATTGGAAATACTGAGACAATTTTATAGCTCTGTTGCTTGTAAATATATACCATATATCAGTTTGGATTAGGAAATTTGTTTAAATGTACTTCTCCGACTATATATGTATGTATATAAATTTGCCGTCGAAATAATAGATTCATCTTAATTGTATTTTTTTGCTAATAAGCTTATAGCATTTTGCCATTTTAATGTTTACTCACGCTCAGTATTTACTTCTTGTGTTTAAATAAAACTTTCATGCTTTCTTTGAACTATATTTAAAGTATTTATTTAATATTTTCCAAATCATTACCTGTTACACAAGTACCAGGCAACTAGTGATTTTGTACTAAGACTGTAACCTAATATTTGCAACCTAAAATGCAATCGATAGCGATAAGCATTATATCGATAACGATCGATATCAACGGTGTGATCACCAAAATGTAGATGCTGAGAGGCTCGTTGTGAATAAAGAAAAGTGAGCAGACGTGTTTAAGAGAGAGAAATATATTTTAGTTGTGCCTGCCACATATGTCTGCACTACTATTATTTTGACCACGGCTATATTTATTCTAAATACGGCCGCAACTTTTTCAGCCAGTCATATTGTGGATATATCGAATATTGTTTTGTTAATTTTGTGTCTCTCTTTGTGTCTGTATTTAACTCCAGGTAAGCACAACTTGAGCTCAAACCTATATATAGTTCCTGTTATATCGTCTAAGGCACAGCCGAAATATGTGTGTAATTAAATGACAGGCGAGTGTTGACTGAATTTGAGGCAAAAGTGAGGTTAGATAGCAGCACAATGAGGTTAGGTTGATTGCGCGCCAAATAAACAGCCGCAAATATGTCGAAAACAATAAATTGCGGAAGGACGCTGTGCACACACACACACACACACAGAAGTATAAGATGGTGACTCTCAATGTCAATGCATGAAACTCATGCATACTTTTGGGTGCGTCAGATGAAAGGATCCGTCTGGCTGCTGGACGCCGTTGGAGCAAGGAGCAAGGACCAAGGAGTAGCAAGGGATTTGCAACGCTGTGGGCAAGTTAGCAGCTAAATATTTGCCACGACGCGTTTTATTATTATCCTTTTATTATCAATGAAAATACACACACACACACACACACACACACTCGCACACAGACACAAGGAAACCGCACTAAAACAAACAAAAAACTAGCCGTATGCATTGGAGCGCGCTGATTATTATTATCCGGCGCAAAACCGCCCAAAAAAGGGACGTACACAGAATCAAACACACACACACACACACACATACACACACACACACACACACACACACACACACACACACACAGGCACACATATTTGCTGGGCTATTGAATTAACGGGTTGTTCAACAAAGTGGAGGAGGACGCTGACAGCTCTTCAATTAATCGCACCTTTTCAGCACACAGATTTATATATATATATATATATTATATATTTGAATATCTGTATATCTGAGTGTGTGTGTAGACCTGCCTCTTGTATGTGCCACGCCTCGCGCAATTCAAATCAAAACTACTCGCAAAACTACTCATAAAATCAACTTCTGTTTTTCAAAGGCAACGCATTCATTGAGGATGTGCCTCCTCCAAACCTCCAAACCCCGATTCGCTTCACTTCAGCGCCATATTCATGGACAACATTTATTTATTGAAGCATAATTTTGAGTTTGTGTTGCTTGTGTCGTAAGTTGAGATTGCGGATTGAGGACTGAGGATTGGGGACTGACAGTGGACTGGGTAAAAAACTATCAAATGCATTTGACAGCTGCTTTTAATTTTGGCGCCATACTCAGCAGCGTCTGTTTCTCTGTTATTCATTATGCGGATTTCAATGCCACTGAATTTGTAGATGGGGTTTGATGGGAATGTGAATGGCGTACTTTATTGGCTCATATGTGAACAAAGAAAGTTCACGGCTTTCAAGTTTGAATTATATGGAAATCAAGTTTTAGGGCAAGAGATTTTTCCATTTACTAAGTCATACGAACGAATACGAGTATATTTAGACATATAGACATACTGTTCAGATGCATAAGTAGATATAATGCAAAATTTGTGTGTGCTGCAATATGGCATCAAGTGCCCTTTGAGTGCAGTTGGTCCAAAGCAAACAGAGGAGCATCCCTTTTTAAGCCAATGTAAGTCCACCGTATCCATTTGAGATTTGTGCATTTGTACATTTGAGGTTTTGGTTTCGGGTTTGGCTGTAAAAAATTATAATAACGCAGCCTAAAAATATGCAGCACACGTTTGACAGCCAGACAAACGGAGAAGAGTTTGACAAAAAATAAAAATAAATAAAAGAAAAAAAAAAAAGTTCAGCAGAGTGCTGCTGTGGTGTGTATAGAGTGATAAAGAGCGAGAGCGAGAGAGCTAGAGCGAGAGCGAGAGAAAGAGAAAGAGACAAACAAGTGGAGGACAGGTGAGCTTGAGTGGACCACCGCAAGGATGCACACGTAAAACGCAGCTCATTGTCGGCTCGACATGCGGGCTGTGTGGCATGGCGCCCAAACGTGGGATGCCTGACCGAAAGTACTTCACAGAAACACAAAAAACAGAAAAGACAGAAAAGGTGTCCTGTACAAGGACATGGTAATGTTATTTTTATATTACTCGCAACACAGCAACGTCAGCTACTTAAAAGGTCCGCCTTTTGTTTTTGACCATGCATGTGTTTAATTTTAATGAAATTAACGCGTGTAATGGCAGCCACGCCCCCTAAAAAAAAAAGAGCCCAGCACCAGCTCCACGCGTTGATGATGGCCACCTGGCGCATTCGTGTTAGCCTTTTTTAGCTGGTACTTTTTGCTCTACGCTTTTTTTTGTTTTTTTGTTGTTGTTGTTTGTTTGTTGCTAATCTCCGCCCGTCCAGCTGTCTATGCTGCTTTTGATGTATGTCATGCATGGCTCGAGCCCTGTCCTCCGCTTGCACATGGGTGGCATGGGTGTGGAGGAAACGTGTTAAATGTTAATTAAAAAGCTGCCGTTGTAACTGCTGTAACAATCGTGGACTATGTTAGCTTCTATGCGTAGCAGGCTCCAAGATGCGGCTTATTGCAGCTTGCACAGCTTCCACGAAAAGCTGCACATAAACACTCCTAATTAAGGGCGAGTCAGCCTTTAACTTGGTCTTGGTCTTGGGTTTGGGTATGCGCTTCAGAGATGGGCTGGAGCTTAATTGGCCAGCGCTCTTTTTGCGAGACAACGGCAAACACTCGTACACACAAAAGTGGTAAACAAACGAACAGGTTAACAAGGCACACAACACACACACACGTTGCGAGAGAGAGCGAGAGAGAGAGAGAGAGAGAGAGAGAGACAGAGAGGCTGTAAGCAACCGCAGGCTGGACCAAATCGGAAGCCTAGCCAAATAAAATGTCATCTTAAATATAATTTTCGCGTATTTTTCTTTGCTACGTGCTGTTTGTTTCCCCTTTTGCTTTGCCTGGGCTTTGTGCAACTTAGAAGAAAAGATTTGCAAGCGGTCGCATATGTGAGCCGACGTTGGTTATGGCCTTGGTCTCTCTGCTGCCACACCAAAACACCAAACCCTACCTGCCATTTGCAGTTGCATCATTTCCGGCCGGCCGGCTGCACTTGCTACAAATTCCAGCTCAAACGCCCAAAAGTGCCCTACAACATCCAGCAAATTCAAAACTGATCTGAGCGTTGATCAGTTGGCCCCTTTAAGAAATATAAATAATGTTTTATGGGTAAAATTAGCTTTCTCTGATTATAAGCTTGTATTGTGATAAGGCAATTCTGGTGTAAACTTATCATAAATATGAAAATGGAAATGCAGCTTCTCCATTTGCCACATGCCTCATCGTGCACTCTACACACGCACACGCCGGTGCAGAAGCACAGAATGTACAAAATATATATTGAAAAAACCATCAGGAAGGGGCATACCACAACGAAGAAGATATACACTTACAGACCAAAGCTTGACTGCTCACATTAATGTGAAATTAGGTGTCTGATCCAATCATCTCCAACATATCCCCTGCATACATCGAATATATGAGAGAGAGAGAGAGAGAGAGAGGAGAGACAATTATGAGATCAAAGTGATCAGAATTATATGTCATATATTGGAACACCTTAAAGCGAAGGAGAGTCCCGATTGCAGTAAGACCAGACAGGCTTAGATTGGAGTACTCTCCTCAAGGGTATAGAGTATACATGGAACTGTTAGCAGCCTGGCAAACTTACCACAACTCGCGTTGTTGGTGGTCGCAGATAAACGCATAAATGACGAGCTGAAATCTTTTTGCTGGGGCATTTTCTTGAACGCATCCCGCCCCAGGCACCCACCGATGTTAAAAAGCATTTTTTTGTTAAGCCTTTCACAAAAAACGTCGCTTACCGCGGCACAGGACAGCCAACAGCAGCTGCAGCAGGAGAAACAGCGGCGAGGTTTGGGAATAGAAAGGCCGTGGCAAGGGTGACGGTGGCTACGAAGTACAGGGACCGGGACAGGGACAGGGACAGGTTCGTAGGTTCCTGGTGCTGGGTATGAGCCATGTGTAAAAATTATAAGAATTTCGCTCTCAAGTTCTGTACTTGCTGTGTGGTTTTGCTTTATATTTTGTTGTAGCATTTGGAAAATATGCAAGATGTTTTTTTTTCTCATGTTTTCTTCATTTTTTTGTGTGTGTTTTGTGTGTGTTTTTTTTTTTTTTTCTTCTTCTTGTGACTTGTTTTTCTTTTGCTGCTGCTGTATTTATTTTATTAAGAATGTGTAAATTTCTACTTTATGCAAAAGCTGCGGCCGCGACTTCTTAGCATTTTTCCCCATTCAGTAAAAGAAGAAAAAAATACAAAAGGATGTAAAGAGTCAAACTCTGCCTGCTTTTTTTTTTTGGTTTTTTTTTTTGACGCAGCAATGCGTTTGATGCTGTGTCTTCTATGGCAAAGGCATTCCTTAAAGCCTGTTTTAAAGCTGCCTATGACAATTTCTTATTAACTATACCAAGACACACATTCACACACACACACACACACACACACACACACACACATACACATATAGTCATTGTCCCTGTCCAGAGAAGAGCACAGAGCTTGAGCCATTAATCGCATTGGTGTTTATTTAGCTTGTAATTACATTCATTTATTTACTTATTGACTGTGTCGACGGACCAGACTCCCCAAATAACTAACAATATTCAAGACATGGCTACCCCATGACCCCCGCATCCCCACACAGCTAGCGCGGGAGTGAGAGAGAGAGAGAGAGAGAGAGAGAGGGGCAAGAAGCCAGCGGCCAACCCCCATTAAAAGCCAATATCTTTGCGCTGCTAGAGCAGCCGCAGCGAAATAAGAAAAAATGTCTTTGAATGACTGACAATCAATTTGGCTTGACTGCATACCGTCAGGCTGGGTGGCAATTGGAGGGAGTGGCGGTGGGGTGGCTGGTCTCGTGTCGCCTTAACGAACGTTGAAAATTACTTTGACATAAGTTAATTAATCTTTGGTGCGCAAAGTTCGTGTTTGAAATATTGCATAGATCCACAAAAGCAAAACAAAAATGTTTTGCGAACCGCAAGGATGCCAGCCGCCAGGAAGTGAGCACCACTTCCTTCAACCCCCCTACCACCCCTTCCCCACCTGACCCGGCTAAGAAGCCCAAGAACAAGAAGTGACTGACTGTCTGAGCTGAGCTGAGCTGAGCGTTTGACTGAGTGTCTGTCCAGCTGTCTGCATGAATGAAATATTTGTCAATGAGTATTGCTAATTTACAAGTTTGATTTGTGCGCTCGCCATTTCCACCTCCACTTCCTGCCCAGAGAACAGAGGACACAGGGCGGAGAGAAAACAGGTCACCCACGACTTCAGTCCAGGCGCTCCTTGAGAAATAGCCAAGGCATTCTTTTGGCCAACCGTACATAAATAAAATTAAACTCACTAACATGTTGACCGCATTTCCTTTGTGCTCGGCCAAAAGCACTCGCAAAACTTTTACCTCGTCTCCATGTGTGTTTGCCTACTTTATGATGCAAGAAGTTGTCTTTAACTGACTAATATAAGGTAACTCTGCCTTAATCTAAAATACATTAAACTTGCTGAAGAATCTATTGAGCATAGCCTTAAATCGGATCTCGTAACTAGAATAGCTGAAGCTGACAAATAGACTTAAGCGTTTAATCAGAGCTCTTTTATTTGGACTGGACGAACATCTTACATGGAGGCAAAGAAAAAGGTTATATCTCTTTTTGATTATATGTGAATCTTCATTATAATTAATAATAATACGTTTGTACGAATGGGGTTGAAATGCGACTGAAATCACTCTAAGCGAATCAAATTAAAATCACTTCACCATCCAAAAATAAACAATGAACACCATTCCCACTGTGAGCTGCTCTTTTATCGTTCCATAATACAATGTCCAACGAACACCCACAAAATCAATGAGCCTTGCCATATGTGCTTGACCCACAACTTGCAACTCCCAACTCCCAACTGCCAACTCCCAACTGCCAGTTCCAGCATTCATTTCTCATTGCGAGCTGTACACTCGGGCTGATAGTTCTTAGCTGAAGTGGACCACCTAGCGGGATACAAAGCGAGTTCTGGTTGAGTCCTTTGCAGTAATTTCTCATACAATTGCCAATGTCATTTGGCTGTCGCCCGAGCACCGGCCATAGGAACAGAGAGACGAAGAGACGGCAGCCAACTTGTAATGGACTTTAATCAATTAATTTGAAAACGCTTTTCATTGGCAATGTGACAAGGGAGCCAAGGGGTTAGGGTAGGCTGCCCTGATGTTGTACCATGGACAATGGCAAAGCGTCTGGCCTGGCCTGGGCTGGGCTGGTCGCCGGCCACTTTCTTGCAGACCTCAAAAGAAATACGAGACAGTGAGACAATACGGCAAACGGAAATACATGGCCAAAACCGATGCCAAAAATGTAGCTGCCGCTGCTGACTGCTGACGGGGCTGGGACAAGAAAAAGAATAAATAAACAACCCGCCTGCAGACAGTGAGTAGGTGATGGGAGGCGGGGACAGGGACATAGGACACAGGGATAAGGAACAGGACACAACGAACGCACTTAAAACACAATGATGCTCATTGAATCTGACAGGCAAGCGGCAGGCAAAGGACGCTAAATCCAACTGGGTAGCTTCAGACGACGAGGGGGGAGGGAGCTGTTGCTGATCCGTTGGAGCCACACACCTAAGATGACGACGACGACGACGACGACGACTACGACGAAGTCGTGTCTGTCTCTCTGTGCAGGCAGACAGCCTGCAGCAGTCCCAGTCCCAGTCCCAGTTCCAGTCCCAGTTGCCTCGACCGCCGGCACTTTGATTACGCATTGGGTTTGCCAGTAGGATAGACAGCGTGCTTTATTTCCTGGTTAAGTCCTGCTCGAGCTACTGGTTTTACTCCAGCTACCAGATCCCTGCTTCTGCTCAGGCTTCTGTTGTCGTTTTTCTTTTTTGGCCAGCCTTGTTTGGCACTTGCGTTTGTTGTCGTTTTGGCACTTCAGTTTGATTCCGTTTGTTGCCTTGCCTTTGCCTTTTTGCGCCCGCTGCCCATTGACCTGTTTGGCCATTGTCCCCTTGTTGTCGTGTTGCTCCGCTGCCCCGCTGCCCCGCTGCCCTGCTGTCTTCTTGTCCTGCTTTCGTCACGCACTTTTGGCGTCGTGGTGCCGCGACAATTAAAGCGCGGACCGGGCGCTCAACTCGAGTGTGCTTTCATTATCATTGAAAACAAATTAGTGTCGATGAAGTCAAAAAGTTCAGCTTAGCGAGTGGCCTTTGTCCATTAAAGATCAGAGTTAAAGGAGTCATTTAGGCTAAGGTAGATAAATGGACTAAACTGTATACATACTTGACTAAACAAATTGGTAATATATGTGTTATTGTTTGCATGCTTAAGATTAATGTATCATTGTAAGCACCACAAACATTATTTTTCCAATAGTCTCTATTATCTAGGGGACTGCAATATCACAAATATCCCAATGTCCTAGCCTACTCCATACCAAAGACCACAAAAATAAGACCAATAATGAATTGAATCATTGCATTCTTGCACATGATTGGACTAGATCAAAACCTATCGATCGACAGACTCTAACCTCCTCCATAATAAACGAATTTAAGAGTGCTTAAGATCATCATATTTAACTATTTTTTAACTGCAAATCTGAGACTACTTTAAGCATAAAGAAAAGAAAACAGCAGTCAATTATTCTCAATCTTAACTCGCACTCAAAAGATCATACACAGATAAAGCGGGGAATGTGAAGATATTTGGTAGATATTTTATTTCCGTTGGCATTTTGTAGTGACTGAGGCGCCACTCGCTGAATGCTGAACGCTGAACGCTGAACGACGAACGGTGAACAGAAACGTCAACCAATTTCAAGTCACAATGACACCGAGAGGCGACATTGGCGTTGGACCCTGCAAGTGGCGAGAAATCAACGTCAGCTCAGCGGCAGAAGCATCATCAGCAAGTAGAAAATAAGTGCAAATTTTCGAGACAACATTGCACGACTCGAAAATATACCCTGTTATGCGAATTTAAGTTATATGACCAAATTGCATGACAAGGTTTTGAATAGAAAAAAGAAGAAACTGTTCGTTATTAACTGCAAATGAGCAATCTGACAATTAGTAGAAGAGTTGAGCCGTTTTTTGCTGTTGCCTTCGAGGATATGATCTATGCATGCCACAATGACAACCTTTTACGTTGTTGCCATGATTGCAGGGTATCACAAATACAATGAAACCCAACGAAACGCAGCTGGAAAAAGAATTAAATCAAGAACTCATTAAGGCGCCGGATGCAATCACACTTTGCGCTATTCAGCGAGTCGCCTTTCCACTTGCTCCCCCCTTTCTCTCTTTCTCGCTCTCTCTCTCTCACTTTCTCTCTCTCTCTCTCTCTATCTTGCTCCGTATCTCTCTCTCTCTCTGTTTCTCTAATGCTCATGTCCCGCTTGACCTCTCCCCGTTTCTGTTTCTCATACGATAGCGCACGGCTCTATAAAAATGAAGCCAACACACAGTGGGAAATGTTGCCGCTGCAGTTGGTGTCTGCGTCTCAGTCGCCGTCGCCGTCGCTGTCGCTGTCGCTGTCACCGTCGCTGTCGCCGTTTGCCGCAAAAGTGCGCACAATTATTCATTAACTTTGCACCGGAAAAGCAGAGAAATTAAAAACTGCCAACGCCAGGATAAATAGGGACAAAGTGCAGAAATTAAAAATATGAGAAATAGTACAGAGAGCACACAAAAAACAACAAAAAAAAAGCATATATATATATATATATATATATATATATATATATATATATATATAATGAAAAAAAACGAAAAAATAACAACAATAGGAAAAAAACGCAGAAAATGAATGTATGCAGAGACTGAAACAGAGTTGAGAGCTAAGCGCTGAGAGTAGCTATGGCAAATGCTTAAATAACTGCGCCCGCATCGCCCCACCGTGTGGGTGGTGCAGTAGTGCAGAGTGCAGAGAGAGTGAGAGCGAGAGAGAGAAAGAGAGGGGGGTTCAGAGGTCGCAGGCTCACAACTAATAAAACAAAAGTCAAAAGTCCTTAAGCGCAATGAAGAAGCTAAAAATGCAACGCTGCAACAGCAGCAGCAGCAGCAGCAGCAGCGACAGCGACAGCGACAGCTTAAACTACAAAAAGAGCGTGACGCTAAGTAAAAGGGGCTGGTTTTGTTGCCGGGGTTAGGCTTGGGTTAGGGTTTGGCACGGGTTGACGTTGGCGGAAAAAGGGTTAAGGCTGATGATGAGCTGATGCTGATGCTGATGCTGACGCTGTCGACCCGCAGTCGGCGTAATGAGCGCGCCCGCCGCTGCGGGCAACCATAAAAATCTCATACAATCCCCAAGTCCCCCCACACTCCCTCGCTCCAGCCGAATGGCATTTGACTGCCCGGCAAGCATTTGGCGCAGTGCACCCATCGCCTGACGCCTGACGCCTGAAAGCATGCAGCACTTATTGTTTTATTCGCCAACGTTGGAGACGCTGGTGACGATGGCAGCATATCCGCTCCACGTCACTTGTGATAATTGCGTGCAGCCGGTGGCTGGGCCCCAGCAACACCCGCACCACACTTGCCCTTTTTGGCGGAAAATTCTAAGAAACGCAACGCAAAATCTGGCAACGCCAAGCCAAGTGACACATGCAAAAAGGCACAACCCGAAGCCCTTAGACGGCCGCCTCAACCAACTGTGAAGCCTTTGTGCATATCGCGCACCGGATCAGCACCAGCGACAACTACAAAAAGCGCCCACCAAACGATGCCAAACAACAAAAAGGCCAAAAGGCACATAAAAAAACACACACACACACACAAAAAAAAAAAAAACAAAAATGAGGCAAGTGTGGGGGGGGGGGGGGGGGCAAAAAAATGTATTTGCAACCGAGCAGTGCGAAATAAAAATTCATAATTACGTTTACGCCGGTAATTAAAAATTATTGTAATACAAGCAATGGGCAGTTGGCCACGCCCCCACACAGCCGCCTACACCCATAATGGCCCAAAAGTCGACTCATGTGTCCTGCAGAATTGGGGGATGGATGCGGGTGGCGACTCCAAGTCTGTGGCTGTTGCCACAGCGGTCGGTTGCACAAATCACGGAAGCTGCTACAGAAAAAGTTAAGCGCCAAAAAGGATGTGAGGACACAAGGATACGAGGATGCGTCTGGCAGACGACAGCGGCCGTAATTACATGATAAAAACTATTTAAGTGGTTGCTTGATACGCGGGCTTTGGGCGGGGTGGAGGAGGGGGAGGGGCAAGAAGACGCAACTGGATTCAGCAGCGGAAACGGCAGCGAACGCAAAGCGAAGCGAGGCGTTGCACTTACTCATATTGTAATCTTCAGAGAGAGAGAGCGAAAGAGAGAGAGAGAGAGAGAGAGCGGGAGGGAGACAGAGATAGAAAAATAGAATGGGAGAAAGTACACAAAATATAAATGATTTTATATTTGAATATAACCAAGACACTTATGCTACAAAATGACAAAGAGATAATTACTTTAAGCCTCAGAGTCGAGAGAAATCGGAGGAGTGCAAAAAAAATTATGTCAAATTGAGTAAACTTAAGTCTCAAACAGATTATCAAACATCTTGAACTCTTAACAATATTTATTATCTTGAGTATTTTATTCAGTGTTAACCCAAGAAACCTTCGGGTGAAGATTACCAACTAATAATATTGTTTAAACAAAATGAATGGCTGCCTTCCAAGCCGATATTTATATCAAGGTAGACGCAAAGTGCTTTAAATTCAAATTGATAAGAGAATTACAGTACCCATTCAGTATAAGCTGCGTACGCTCTTCGATATATAATACTTAGATGGCAGCAGCTCTATCACATTCCGATATCCGATTGTGACTCGTGTAGTTGTGGATTACATTTATGAAAGAAGTGTAATCATTTTCCTGTACAACTTATGCAAAAAAATCGACTTTTCTCATCAGAGATATATATTTATTTTATGTTTGGGCATCTCCACTTTTGCAAGAGTCTGCTGTATGAACAACGATGCACATTTTGTAAGCAATTTAATTTCAAGCTGATGACATTTGCCCCATTCCGTCTGCCAGTCGGCTTTTCTAGTACTTTTCAATTGTAGGGCACCTTTCTCGAGTACATTTTGCGCTTTTATCAATACAATTAAAATGTGTAATCAAAATAATTAAATCATATTCCATTGATGGCACAAGCGATTGCACAAATGCGATGCCAATGACGATGACGATCAAACCATCAAAGTGAAAATTCAAAGGCCGCGCCACACCAATCCCTCCCCGCCCCCGCCCCCTCCCACTCACTCCACATGGCCTTGCCATGCGTCACCTACCCTCGACAGCATCAACGGGCACTTAAATTACGCACACATCGTTAAACGCGCGTTTGCAAATTGAACAATATTTGAAAAATTACACAAAAAATTGAAGCGCCAAGCCCACCTACCACCTACCACCCATCACATTACTGCATCCACATCCACAGCCCACATCCACCACATATAGAGAGCGCAAAAAAATTTGCGAAATTTTTTATTAATGTTGCGGCATACACAACGCCGCTGGGCAAAAGCCGCGCAGCTCGTTAGCAACTTAAGTTGAGCTGTTGACGACGACGTCGACTTCGACGTCAAACAAAAGGGAAACGTCAATGCGCCGTCGAATTGGCAACATATTTGCTAACAGCACGATTCGCGAATGCCACCCGCTGCCCCGACGCCACACAACTGCCACCACCCAGTGCTGCCACACAGGCGCCAGCCCGCGGCATATGCGCGCCGAATAACAAAAACCAAAAAAACAAAAAAAAAAAAAAAAAAAAAAAAAACGACACCAAGACGACAGCGGCATGTATAGCTTCCTTGCCCCATACCAATATCAGGCTCAACCAACAGCCCCCCACCCCCCACCCCCACACGACCCTCGCAAGCCATGCCGCTTGTTTGATTACCACGCGCGGTTACACGCAAAACAACGCAATTTTCGGCATGCATGCCGCCAGTCGAAGCACCACACCACGCCAAACCCACCCACATCCAAGAGTCAGTCAGGCTATCAGGCTATCAGAGTGGTGGGTGCGGGGTCAGGGGGCGGTCGGGCGGTCGGGCGAGTGCTGTTCAATACGGGGGTCACGCTAGAGCTGCAAGAAAAATCGCACAAAATCCCACTTGACAGGCGTAGTTAGCGGGCATCAGCATCAAATGCAAATATCAGTCATGTTGCCAACTCGCGAGGGTCGCTTACAAAATTCACCAAGATATTTATTTCATATTTTATTTTGCAGCTAAGAATTATATATATTTAGCCAAACAGAGCTAGTAAAGACTAGATACCTATGAAATACTTTACTAAGCGTGGCATTACATAGATTGTAAAATTTGAATACAATTAAATTAATATCTTAAAATGGCTGTAACTAATTTTAATATATGTTTTGAATATAGTATATAGAACTTAATCTAGTATCACTGGGAAACAAATATATGAATAAATAAATATCAAACTCTCCCAGATATGAAAACTTAAAAGAATATTCAAAATGTTATACAAATTATTTATTTATGGTATAAAATGTATTTTTTTGTAATAATAAAATCTTTGAGTTTTTGGTTCGAGTGCCGTTTAGCAAATCTACTTTCAAAAATGCCTGTCTTAGCTGTTGTAAACTTTACATGCGCCCCTCTTGTGGGCCTTAACATCTTTTGATATATTGAACAGTCGCAACTGTCGGGCCGTCGCGTCGACTGCGGTTAATGGCTTATTTAAAATTGCGGCGCGGAGCATTTTGAGAAATTGGCAAAACTGGCGGCTGGAAATTGATACGTGGCAATCAGTGCGACAATCCCCGGCCAAAGATGCAGGCTTTAAATCATAATCAGTAAAATGGAAAAAATATAAATAATGAAAATTACAACGGAGCTGAGGCTGAAGCTGAAGCACTGCTAAAATTGAAAATAGAGCGCGGAGGGTTGGCAAAAAAATATATATATATATAAAAAATTTGCATAACTTTGGGTGGTTCGAGTGATTTTGATGTGGATGGATGGGGGGATGTGGATTGGGGCAATGTTGTGAATCAACAGGATGATTACGCCGAGCGACAAAGAGATTGAGTGAGATGGCACAAAAAACCAAAATGAAATTAATCTAATAAGGCAACATTGTCGTCGTCCTGTTGTCGTCCTTGCTGTGCTTGCGTCGTGCCTTGAACTTTGTTAGCTGCTTACAGCGATTGTTGCTGTTGTTGCTGTTGTTGCTCTTGGGCCCAAGTCAATTTTACAAACCATTGATGCAGAAGATCAAACTTCCGCAAATGTTGTTAATGAAATATTAATGCGAAAAGGATATGCAATTGACAATTGTCTCCCATTGCCTGCTGCCATCTGGCTTGGTTGGGCTTACAACACAAAGCCGCTCATTTGCATAGGGCCGAAGCCAAGGAATCAGAAATGGCCTCGGCCACTAGAGAGAATCGCTCTAAATTAAATTACAATTTCAACTTTACAGATAATACTATGAACAAAAAAAAAAAAAGAAAAAGAAAACAAAAAAAAAACTACAAAAACAAAAATGACAACTTCGAAAAGGAAAAATATAATCGCAGCCATTAATCATGGCGCGCCACTTTCTCTCTTTCTCTTTCTCTCTCCCCCTCTCTCTCTCTCTCTCTCGGTGGGATGCAGCTTCAATTGACATATTCCATTTGCCAGTTTCCAGCGTCTTATGCAAATTTTTCAGCCTCCATCCCCCCCTCATACAACGCCCCGTATCGGCTGCAGTTAAAAGCACTGATAAATCATATCCGCAGTGCCCCGCACAGATTTCTTGTAGCGCGCAAAAATAGCGAACAGCGGCTAACTAGCACCACCAAACCACAAAAAACCACCTACCACTTGGCATTGTGGAAAATAAAAGGGTCCAGTTTTGGATTTGAATTTCAATTGATTCGAAAAACGAAATTCCAGCTTAGGAAAAGTATATTGCAAATGGAAATCCAAGACGAAGAGCCCTGCCTCGAAAATAGACTATCTGTGGAGGTTATATTCCTATCCATCTAAAACTATTTGATGACTCATATATTATTGATAATTCAAGTGCTCTTGCTTGGATTATTATAGTAATATTATATGCAAATGAATGTATCATACTTAAAATTAATAAGTATTAGTATTTGTTTTGCCTCTCACAGAAAATACTTAAAATAATTGTCACAAATATGCACCATAAACTCTAATTCGATTGAGCAAAATGCATATAAGTTTGTTGTGAATCAGTTTCAATTCAATTAAGGCTGATTACAGAGTATCTTCTCGTTGACTAGAGTTATCTAGTTTTAATATTGTCCCCAATCCGAAATATACATTAATATAATATCACAAATTTATAATTCATTTGTATAACTCTCAAATTTGTATATGTTTAATTGACTCAATGTAAAAATAAATGTTATTATGAAGAGCTATTAAATGGCGAACTCTGATCCCACTTCGATTGGCTTTAACTGCACGTGGTCGATTAGCGACCAGCCGGTTTGGGCTCTGGTTGACTTAAAGTGGCAAGGATCGAGCGTCGATTGCAAGTGTCGTTTGCCATCTTGCGTGTCTCCAATGTGCGGCTGTGTTAAGTAAACTGTCAATATTTGATGTTTGTTAACACCCAGCGCCTACACACAGAGACAGAGAGCAAGACAGAGAGGGAGAGACCTGTGAGTTGAGAGTTGAGAGTTGAGAGCCCATGCCTGACGTGTCAACAAACATTTTCGTTGATGACGTCGCCCTCGTCGTCAGTGTCGATGTTGATGTTGATGTTGATGTCGATGTCGATGTCGTCTGGAGTGCCGACGCCTGTTAGCTGCCTTGTTAAACCGATTTGGCATATTTCAGCTTGTGTATCTAGCCATATGCACCATTTGGCAGCCAAATGCCAAAAGGCAGCCACAAACACGCGCGCATCAAACTGCTGCCAACAAGGATACAAGTTGGTAATCGCAGCCGTCTGTCCAGTGGAGGGCGACGAGGCGAGGTGAGGCGAGGCTCCAGATAGGCAGACAGACATGTCGTCTGCCGCTTGGCAACGTTTAACTGTTATTCAATATGTCAAAATCGTGTCGATAACATTCAAACAAGCCCCACAGCAATTCGTCAGAGACGAAAGCCAACGGAGTTGAGTGGATGCCAGTGCAGGACTGAAGGATTGCCTGCCGAATGCCGACTGTTGGCAAACCAGGCTGCCATTTGCGGTTGCACCTTCCAGGCATTCCTGGCTGAATAAGCAGCTGCAACAACAAACAGATAGGTTGAGATAGATGAGTGGGGGAGTCGGGGTGTCGGGCGGTCGCAAGTGTGTTTGCTGATTGTGTTGTGGCAATGTGCGCTAAAGCCACTGGCAAACATTGTTGTGTGTCACGTCTGTGCCGCAAACTTAATTAATCAATTTCAAATCAATTACCACAAATTTGTTACCAATATGCAACGGCATGAATCAGAGAGCCCAGACATCGACTCCCAGCCAGACGAGCCCCTAAGATAAGACTCTGGGTTCCGGCGTCACATAAACAAATCTTAGCTGTCAAAAGTGCTCAAATCCATTGTGCTAATCTTGACGGTGGGGACGAGGCTGTTTAACGGGAGGTGAGGACTTGAGGGATGGTCAATGCAATGCAACAGCTCTAACGGCATTCCATAAATCACTAAACACTTGAATGACGCTGCCAATGCAACTTGCAACACATTGCACACTCCCAAATGGGTGGCGGGAGGAGTGAGACTGAGACTGCCGCTGCCGCTGCCGCTGCCGATTGCGACTGAGTCTGGGGCTTAACATGCAAACGACACATAAGCACACACACCCACACACACACACACAAACACACACACGCACACACAAACAATGTGTGAGTCACACCCATGCGGAAGCAGGCAGCGGCCGGATGCAATGCCAAAGGATGCAGTTGCCGTTTGTCGTTGCAAAGCAGGCTCGCCTTCGCCTGGCCTGGCCAGGGCTCATAATTCAAAATTGAAATTGCAACAATCAATTGCAACAACATGCAACAAATCGTTTGTTGCCTGGTAGCCTAATCACTGCACGTTAGTTCAACAGCCAGAGGAAGCCAGGAAAAGGATGCGAATGTGAAACTAAATGTGATTGTGAATGCCTTCTCTATATCAATATATATTGTTATACATATATATATATATATATATATGTATACTTATGTAGGAAATGGAGCATTCAGGGTTGACGTACAAGTCTCAGTCGAAGCTGTGCGGGGGCAACTTGGGTCAATTGCTCAGCTAATTTAAGATAATTTCTCAGCCAGACATTTAGCATGATTAACTTTACAATCTGCATTTACAATTTGATCGATTGATTGATTGATTGATTGATTGGATGCTCATCATGTGAAACCCATACAAAAGCTTGAACTTTAAATTAAGTTTATTGTTGCTCATAGACGAAAAACATATGAATATATGTTATTCTTACTCTTAAGTTAATATTTGCTAATTCAATAACTAATTAAAGTATTTGATAATTATTAATTGTTGTGTTAGCTCGAAGACGATTGCCTTTGATTAATTTATTGATACACATTGGCGAAAATTAGTGCCGAAAATCTGATGATTGACCAAATAAACGAGCATTAAACAGATATGTATTATTTTGTAGACACGATTATATCTTAAGTATATATTTGTAAGGAATTTTCATGTAGCCATAGATTTTAATTATTTTTCCATGCTTTCAAAAGCACCTCTTCTGTCAAGCCAATCACTTTTGTGTATAAATGGATAATTCTTTTTTGTTTTTTTGTTTTTATACCCAATATATTTTCACCTGAAAGACAAAAGCATGCAAGGCGAATGGACTTGTGAAGAGCTGAAGTGCGAATGTAATTGTCAAAATCTAGACGCACTATATCTAAATTGAGCTGGTGCCCTGTAGTTAGTTGACTTTTTACATCGACTGAGCGAAAATGGGTTTTATTGGAATGTTTGGCAAAATTGTACCTACGCAACTTTAGCTGAGGACTTGTCTGTTGCGATTTACATGACAAAGTTAATATTGTGATTGCCAGAGGAAGAGATAGACTGCCTGTCTGCGTGTGTGCGTGTATTGTGTCTGGGTCATTTTAGCTTTGGGTGTAATTAGTGCAGTTCACGACTTGCCTGATGCCTGCTGCCTGCTGCCTGCCTGCTAATCTGTGATTTTCCAAATTGTTTCACAAGTGTCGTAAATCAATGAAATATCAATAAGTCGTTGTTGTTGTTGGGGTTAGTGTTGCTGTGTTGCTGTTGGAATATGCAAATTTCGCAAAAGGATATGCCCATGCATAAATGGCATTTGGATGCAGGACCAGTCGCAGCACCAGCAGCCTGGACTCGACAGACGACAGCAGGCAAGCGACAGAAGACGGCGACAGGCAGAAGGAATTCGAGTGGCAGTTGGAGACACGAGACAAACATATTTCATGTAGTCTCAATTGGAATTCTAAATCAATCAGATTGAGACGATGACTGGGTAGCAATTCACCCGTCCGTCCCACTGTCCACTTGTCTGCTGGTCAAAGCCACCCAACAAACGGACCAAGAACAGAAACAGCAACACCAACAGCAACACCAACAGCAATAGCAACAACTACAGAAGCAACCTCTTGACCCCATCTGTCTGTGCATTAAGTAAGACACAAATCATAATCGTATGCGTGTGCAATGAGAACGACTAACTAGCAACTGGCACGACGAAAGCAAGGACGAAGACGAGCCAGAGTCACTGTTGGCGTGTTAGGATATGCAAAATTTCAAATATGAATTGAACTGATATATTAATGGCCACTTGGGCTACCTAACGGGCAATGCACAGCACGGTGGCAGTGGCAGGGGCGGAGGCGGAGGCGGGCGGAGCTACAGCCAGTCAGCAAAAGTAGCTGCAGCGTCCGGCGCACGAGAGAGGGCCCAGGAGTCAGGACTCAGGATGCAGCACTTGCGCTCAGTCTCAGCCTCAGAGTCAGAGTTGAAATCAGAATCAGAGTCGGAGTCGGAGTCGGAGTCAGAGTCGGCGTTGGCATTTATAAATCAAAATGTTAGGCCAACAAACCTTGCCAGGCCGAAAGGACATGCCTACAGCAATGCAATATCGATGTGTGTGTGTGTGTGTGTGTGTGCGTAATTGCCAGGAGCTATAGCTGCAACTGTAGGCAGCAGCATATCCTTGACTGCAAAACGTTGCAGCAACCTATCTCTTGGCCCGGCCATATAAATAATGACAAGCACGACGACAAATAATAATGCACACACACACACACATACACACAGAATGATAGAGAGAGAGAGAAAGAGACACACAGGATATGTAGCACAATAGACCTGCAGGAAAAAAGACCTGGTTGAGAGCGAAATGGCACGATGTATGACTGTGTTTGTGTGCGTGTGTATGTGTGTGTGTGTGTGTGTGTGTGTGTGTGTGTGTGTGTTAGTGTGTGTGTGTGTGTGTGTGTGTGTATGTCTGCTTGTGCATAATATGAAAATTTATGTGCGGAAAGGATTGAAAATAAATTTATGAATTATATTGGTTAGAAAATTGCATCTACTCAAGGATATCCTTAATGTTTATAGGATATGCATGCGTTTTACTGCCGGTGTTCGCCATTGTCTTCTTGAATGGTAGATGGAGACTGCATCTGTATCTATATCTATTGCTGTATCTGTATCTGTATCTGTTTCTGTGGCATGCAACAATGTCCGTCGCTGAATTTATTGTTTGTTTGATTTGCATTGTGCCGTGGCGACAGTTGACAACGGAGCAGTGCAGGATACTCGCAACTGCCAGCAGCACCATTTAAGTCGCTTTTTTTGTTGCTGTCATCTTATCAGCGATAAAAGCCACAATTTGCCCGCTCTTAGTGCTGTGCAACAACAACCACAACAAGAAACGATGTTTACCAACACAACAAATAAAAATCAAGGAATCTGAGTGACTGTCGTCGACCTGTCCTCGCTTATCATAAAAATCCAATAAATGTTGCTACTACCACTATATTACACCACACACTCACACACATACACACACACACACACAGACAGAAAGACACATTTTTGAAATGGAGACTGCAGCTTTTGCCTTTTACGATTCGGTTTTGGCTCAGTCTCTATCATCGTCATCTTTGGATGTAGTTTATGATATTTTTTCCGATGTGTTTGTGTGTCTGTCATTCCCTGTTAAATCTATCAAAGTTCCGCTCCATGACTGTTGCCCATCCCCAACATGTGGAAAACCATGCACTTGAAATAATTTCAAATATATTAAGAAAATTTAAGGAATAGAAAACTCGTACAATTTAAGCAATGCTCTGAGTTATTTTCGATATCACACTTGAACAAATGTTAACGAAATTAATAGATTACTCATTCATGACTAAGCATATATATAAAAATTAAAAATAAAAATTACATTTTTTATCTATTTTGCAAAATATAATCTAATTTATTACCTTTACGTATTTAAGATAACTAGCATATAAATAGATACTTAAAAGATACATTATGGAAAAAAATAAACTAATCTCAACCGCTAATTTTTCTCAGTGCATGGCACACCTTCCTGTTGGCGCACACATACTATAACGAAATCGCAATAAAAGTTGCTCGGCACGTTTATGTTTATTCCCCATGCCAAACGGTAGACATCATCATCAGGAGTCGCAGTAGATCAAATAGCTGACAAGGACGCCCAATTCTGGTGGCTTAAGCCACTGGCTTTAAACGACCCACTGCCAAATAGCTGCGGAGCATTGGATTAGTTTATCATTGCTTATAACATACATATATACATCATTATTGATAAGCACGCATTGCTGTGAAGGCTGGGGTAGCTTATATTACATAGAGAAAACAGATTTATGATTATAAACCAAATTACGAATCCGCTTCTAACAATATTTTATTCTAGAATGAATCGTAGATTAAAACTCTCTTACTACAATTATTTACATGATGAGATTTCAAATAAAACATTCATTAAATAATATCAACTTCATTGTAATAAGTGGAACATTTATCGACATTAACCCTGCCCTAAACCCAGACAGAGCGCATGAATGAGAGCAAAAACAAAACGATGGCTTCACTGCACATGATAATTGTGTTTTGGGGCGTGCATAAGCTAAGTCAAATTAATTTTAATTTGAAAGTAGTGAATTGGTATTAAATAATATATCAACAACACTCAAATCACTCAATTAGGTTTTAATGTGCCACTATAATTGTCACCATAACAATTGCCACATCTGATGAAACTACAGCATTCAGAGTTTGGTGCCGAACTGCTATATAAGCCGCAGCCTCGACCCAGATCTTAAACCCTGGCACACAGCGAATAGTATCAGAATGCGTATATACTTGTTACTCGGCCTGACCCTCGCCATCCTGCTGGTAAGTCAAACCCATTCCGTCAAATTCAACATCTCGTTAATAGGAGTATTAATCCTGCACAGCAACTGGCCGCAGCCCGAATGATGCCTGTCCAGGATGTCCAGCATCATCACTCAACCACCGTGGCCAGCCTAAGGGCCGCTGCTGGAGTCCCGTCCGGACGGCCTCCACGTAATGGACCACCACCACCGCCACGAACCACCGCCGCCACCTCCTCCGGTTAACAAGTGAGCTGGGTGTGAGTTTGGAGCCTGGACATTATACATTGGATTATACCTGGACCTCGTATCTATGAAACTTATATTAACACTGTATGTAACACACGAATAGAGCATCCCAATAAAGTAAAAGTAGTGGCAAAGCAAATATAACTTCCTATTCTTGTCTAAATTATGTAATGAAATGCTGTAGATCTAGCAGCTGTATAATTGACTCTCTGATCAATAATATTCGTTTTATAGCCTGAACCCATTCAAAATGGGTAAAAATGATGCAATGGCTTAATGCAAATGTTTATAACATGCAGAAGGAAACGTCTACGACCCCATAAAAAATATATATTCCTGATAAGTATCAACAGACGAGAATATCTAGACTCTTTAAATTATTAATGTAAGTTCTCGTATCTCCCCGTATCGCATATATAATTAAAATGTCCAATCTTAAAGGTATTGCCATTGATACATAAAACTATCTGACATTTAATGAGAATTATTAACCAGATGTGCATGTTTCTTGAACATAAGATAAAAAACCCCCTTATTTTTGTGCTTATCTTAATTTCATTAGCTTTCAAATTAAGAAAAATTTCTAGGTTTCATTGATTGGCACTTCTGAGTATATCGAAGATTTGTCGATAGTGCACTGAAAAGAAGTTCGTTCCTGCAGAAAGACAGTCGAACGAACGTTTTACACAATATTTAAATACTCTTGTTCAAAGATTTTGTGGATAAGCCATTTAGCAGGGGATTTTTTTTGGTTTCCATATACTCACAGCTTTACTCCAGTTTTCAGGTAGACACAATTATTTAAAATGAAAAGTGAACCACATTTTAATTTATACGTTTTTACTTTTCATTCACGCGAGACATTTTCACTTTGTTGCTCTCGAATAAAAAATATCCATTTAAATGCTTTTGTTACTTTTATGAATGTAAAAAGTCGAATGTGGCCCAAGTGAATTGACCCCAAACGCTATAGCAATTGCGCCAAGTGTGTGTCAGAGATGAGATGACAATCTTAAACAATTATAAGGCCACACAAAAGAATTGCATAGTTGAAGGCACTCAAAATGATTTCACAATTAGAACAGTCACAATAATGGTTATAATACCGATCAATCCGACTGCTATAACCGGAACTAACAGTTCTTTGGAACGAAAAAACAACATAGGTTTATCTCGGGGACATTACCTAGTTTATCAATGAAGCTAAAAAAAAACAAAAAGAAGTAAAGATTTACTTTATTGTTTTTAAAAATTATTATACGTTATCAGTGTTGCTGTTAATTTATTTGTTCTAATACCTCTGGTGAGTAATTTCGTAATTTCATCATTCCATGAGAATATGAATGGATAGCGATCGGTAAATAAACCTTGGACAATGCATGCACAAAACCATTTCGCCATAGATAAACAATTTTATGATTTTTCTATAAATCGAAATATCACGTGAATGGAACAAAGCTCAACGGCTGCTGCGATTTAAAACAAAACATTAGAATAATAGAAATTACAAATGCACAGGCAATTTACAATCACAATTACAGTCAGTTTCCACGCCGAAGACAACTATAAAAGCGACGACTGCAACTATTGCCAGCAGTTGTATTTGGCTGACAGCTTGAGTGGTTCAGTGGATCAGCTACCATTTCCGATGCACAGCATAATGCAATTATTTGGCCTGCTACTTTGCTGTCTCTTTCTGATGGCCGGCTTGGGCAAGTTGCATGCCACACCAATTGGCGACCATGCCGAACATGCTGGCTGCGTACGTGTGACGATCATCAAGCAGCCACTGACCACAGCCGCACCAGTAACCACAACACCACCGACTACAACAACTGTGGCGGCTGGCTGAAAAGCCGAGTTAAAAGATTTAAAAGTATTTTTGTTATTCAAATGTGAAATAAAAGTGTGCTTAAAAACATCAAGGCGAATGCGAATAAAATGTTCGCACTAACCTTATTATTCAGAAAGTGTATTCCTAAAACGGAAGGTTGTGTTTGATTTTTTCGTATATCTAGTTTCCAAGGCAATTTTTTCCTGAGTGTAGTTTTGAACAATTTTTCATCATCATTTTGGGGCGATTTAGAGATTTAGCCATGTATCGAATACATTATAATTTAATTGTGGACTTATTTAAGACCTGTAAAACTCCTTAAGTCAAGTACAATTATCAATTATCATTTAACTTATAATTAGGCTTTTACTCTTTTAATTTATGTATTTTTTATTTATTATGCTCTGCTCTCTGGCCAGACTTGCCGGTCATCCAACGCAAAGAAAGCAACATCAATTCGATGATATTGTAAGTTATCGCTAGAGAGATCAGTGCACTGGCGGAATTGCATCAGATGAAAATCAACAATGGGAGGAATACATTTGTAATGGTCATATCTCATGCCAATTTTTGCTACTAATTCGGCTAAAAAGAAATGGCATTGTATATTTTTAAGCATGCGCTTAAAATGCAATTTGGATCCGAGTCGCATTCAGAGTCGGTTGTGCTACACCCAGTTGCCAGTGCCTCTTCCTGCTGTTTGGGCTGCTGCTGCTGCTGCTGCGACTGCTGCTGCTTCCCCAGGGGCAATGTAAATTTGGTAATGGCAAAGGAAAAGGCACAGGCAAAGGCGAACCGCACAATGCACAAACAAGCTGCCAAATATAATTAAATATTTTATCGCATAAAAGTGTAGGAAAAGTGCCAAAATTAAACGACAACAAGAAAATGAGCAGCCGGCATGCGTTTGCCTGACCATTTTGCATTGCCCACTGGGGCCACTGGGAGGTGGCCAGGCAGCGGGGGTGGTTGCTTAAGAGAATGGGGCGTGTGGCTGGTTCAGGTGGAGGCCGTTCTCCTAATATTGTTAGACCTGACATTGTTGTCGTTTCATGTAGTCTGTGTGCGTTTGCCTTTGTGTGCATGTTCATGTGCATGTGTGTGTGTGTGTGTGTGTGTGTGTGTGTGTGTTGCTGTATCTGTGTGCTTAACACATGTTCCACAAACAATACGCCCGCAGCTCAACCGACTCGTTCCCACCACTTTGCCACCCCTTCTCCCCTTCCCCATCGAGCTGCCATGCCCCCGAAAAAATGTTCATTGCCCCCAGTTGCATTTCTTTGGTCTTTAGGTTTTTCAGATGAAATCTTTTTTGGCCTGCAACAACAACAGCAGCAACAACAACAGCAGCAGCAGCAGCAACAACAAGGCCAACGTTCCATTGTTCGGACAGAGCAGAGCAGAATCTGCTTTTTTCGACAATTTCCATATGAATTTTAATTATAATTTTTCTATGTTCATTTTCATGAAAACAATCAAAAATGACTTTTGTGCCGCAGCAGCAGTAGCCTCAAACGCCGCCATCTCGACAGGCACCTTTCTTGGCAACGGGTTTGGGTCGAGCTAAGAGGGGTCGGCCTGGCGGTTGGGGGCGTGTATGGTTTACTTGTAAACCCGCTGCAAATTGTCACTGGCATTTATAGCCGCCAGGGCAGCTCAGTCAACAGCTGTATTTGTATGCGAGTGTTTTGTTTGAAGTTAAATTTGTTCTTTCCCTAGTGCGCTACGATTGGGGAGTCGAGAGCAAAGCAACGAATGGCAAAACAACGAAACTTCGGCAACAAAACAACAAAAAAAAAACAACAACAGAAATATTGATGTTTCATAGCGAGAACACATTATTATCGTTGCTAAGATATCTGAGTAATTTTTCTAAATTTGAAAAAAAATATGTATATGGAATACAGTTAGTTGATTAGGTTGAATATATAAAAATATTATTCGAAAATATAACTTGTAAAATTGTAATCTAAGAAAAATTTGTATATGTTTGTAACTTTCTTTTAATAATGTTTGTAATAATGAACTAAATGCTATAAGTTAAATAATATTTTTCATGTATTGCTTAGCATTACGAAATGTTGATATGATTTTGCAAACTAGAAGACGGTAAAACCTATTTATGTTTATGTCATAATTTTTTCAAATTAATTTTTAATAACCTTTCAGTAAATTGATTAATGTTTAAAATATAAATGATATATAAAAGTAAAACTAGACTAAACTTTTCATTTCTTTTCTTCTCCAAATTGATTGGCAAATTTGAAATATAAATATTCATAGTTGAACAATGTACTTAAAATATATAATATCTTATGATTGCCTTATATGCTAATATGCTTCAATTACAGGGTCTAAGAGAGCAGGGCAAAAACAAATTATACGCCAACATAAAAAATTACACTAAAGCGAACAGCGACATAAACAAGTTAACTGAGCGGTGCTTGTACCTGTTGTTGTTGTTGTTGTTTGTGTTGTTGTTGCTGCTGCTGCTGTTGTTATTGGTGGCAGAGAGTGCGGCAGGCAAGTTAGCGGGGCAGCTTCCGTTTCCGTCGTGGCCGAAAACAATCTACCCATATGACAACTGTCGCTGCCACCGTCGCAGTCGCAGTCGCTGTCGCTGTCACTGGATTTGTCCATGCATACGAGTAGTTTTGAATGCGCCGCAAGGTGGCGCACATGTGCCATGTCTGTTTTTGAGATTTGCACCTGGGCTTCCCATTTGCCGCAGGCCAGCACCCGGCACACCCCCTTTTCCATGGTGTCCATAACGAACCGTTGTCATTATGCATTCTGATGACATTTCGCCGCTGTCTTTTGTGCGAGCTTATTTTTGTAGCGGCTAATTAAGAGACAGCCAACTAGCTATGGAAATTCTATACAGCATATTTGTGTGTAACGAGAAGAGTGGGAGTTCTTGTTCTTCATCCCCTTTCATTTTTTAGGACTGGTGGTCTGCTTCTCAGTTCTAGCAGATGATCTTGTGTGCAACGGTTGTGCTGACTTTACTACAACTCAAAACTTAAATAGATTTTTATGGACTGTGATTGGCAATGCGTTTGCTTGTTGTTCTTCTTGTCCAGCTGAAAACTAATTTCACAAGCATTTGTCAGCTAATTAACAATTCAATTTGCTGCATAAGCGACCTAAACATACAAATGAACACTACACAGAGGCAGAGACTTGAGCAGCAGCAGCAGCAGCAGGGTGGCAATGACTACTAATAAGTAGTTAGTTGAGTTGGTTTGCCCATGCACATACACACATACACACACGCACTCCCACACACACAGACACATATATAAACAACAGTAAATATTCAATTAACAGCACGACTAAAGGGCAAACCCTTAACCGTAACCCCTAACCCCTCAACCTGCATTGGTTTTGTAAGTTGGCTGGCACAATTTTAGTTACACTTTTTTTTGGTCTCGTTCTTGCCTGCTTTTTTTTGTGTTAATTTGTTTAGTAGTTGGCTTTGATTTGGCAAAGGTTCACACAAGTCAGACAAGTGGGGCTATGGGTCCAGTCCGGAATCAGTTCCAATTCCATCACTGCGGGCACTCTTCTAATTACAGAGAAAGCAGCTGCTTTGAACCCATTTAACAGCGGATGGAGCGGGCAGGCACAATGACCAAATAAATATGAATTTTATTTTATTTAATTTCAAATATTTACTAAGCTAGCAAAGGAACATTTTGGCCGACTGTACATATACCGACACACATACATACAGTGACCCACTCCCTCCCCACCGCTCACGTTGTCGTCTCCTGCATCGTTTTGTGCTTCTCCGGCTGCTTTCCAGCCGGCAGCCGCGTGCCTCGGCTGCGACGTCGCTCCAGCCAACGCCGTACAAACGGAGTCAGCAGACGGCTGTCTATCGCATCCAGATCGGATTCGCGCAGCAGCAGGCTCGTCACCAGTCCAACCACAATGGCCAACAGGGCACCGAAGAGGGTGAAGTACAGATAAGAGATGCGATACAGCTGAAAGGGAGCCTCAGACGCCGGGCTGCAATATCAGAAAAATGAACAAAAATACAGTTTCAATTTAAAAATAGTTGCTAACCCATGATCGGGAAACTGAAAATATCTAGGGGTATCAGGTGATTGAACTAATTCATCTATTGAAATGCAACTCACCTGATGGCATCATCCAGCGGCAGGCTGCTAAATGCTCGTCGCTCTCCGTCGAACGTGTAGTTGCATCCGAGCGTGGAGTAGGGCTTACGCTGGTAGACGATGTCGCCGGTGACCAGATCGTGTTGTGCACTGAAGCACATCCAAACCATGACGATGAGGGAGGTGACGCCGCCGAGAAGGGCGCCGTTCGAGTTCACCCAGGGCAGCATAACGCCCGCTGTGAAAATGCCCAGCAGTGGTCCATTGGCCACCGAAGTTAGCGTAATGGTCAGCTGTAAAACGGCGCCCAGCTTCTCCACGATGAAGACCAGAGCAACAAAGATAATGCCAAAGATGAGGACAACACTGCGCATTACAAAAGCGGTCTGCGTCTCAGTAAGTGGCTCGTGGTGAAACGTCTTCACAAAGTCCTCCAGCACAACGGCCGAGAGTGAATTGAGACCGGTGGAGAGCGAGGAGAGGGCCGCACTGAAAACCCCGGCAACAAAGATGCCCGGCATACCGGGAAATGAGCCAAATGTGTCCATGACGAGCAGCGGCAGCAGCTGATCATTGCGCTGCGCCAGCTTCGTCTCCAGTGGATCACAATCCGCATACGTGGCATAGATGAGCAGACCCGTATACCCGCAGATGGCCAAAAATGCAAGCACTCCAGCTATAAATGACCAGAGGGCGATGCGTGCATGTTTGAGCGTTGGCAACGACAAATACCGCTGGATCATATTCTGGCTGATGGCATTCGATTTGAGCCAGTGCGCCACGCCTCCCAGCACCAGCGAATAGAATGTGTAGCGCTCCTTAAGATCCAGATCGAAGTTGGGCGACTCAATGCGTGCCGTTTGCTGGGCCCGCTGCCAAACAACGCTTGGTCCCCCAATATCGATTGTGCCCTTGATCAGCACCAGGGCCATCGCACCAAACATGATCAGTGTCTGGATGACATCCGTCCACACGACTGCCTTGAGGCCACCAATGCACGTATAGAAGATGCACACAACGCAGACACACGGCGTCACAATGTGAATGTTTGCCCCAGTTGCCTGATTAAAGGCGATGGCCGGCATATAGATCACAATTGGCAGCCATAATACCTATCAGAGAGAATCAAAAATAGCAAGAGACATTTGCAAGTTGAAATCAAGTGAATAAGCTGGCATCGTATGAACATTTCATCACTTAAGGATTTCTGATTTTTACAGTCGCTCGACTCAATCAACTGCTTCCGAATTATTATTGTCTAATAATCTTCTCGTGTTCAATTTTAGGTTTTTTTTATACAAAATTTGTGTTTTTCCTATGAAAACCAAAATGCTGTAGATTTTATGGATAATATTCCGTGTCCTTATCAGCTTTGCTTATGATAGTTCAAATAGTTCAAAGATAATCACTTACCGATGCTATTATGAACATAACTGATCCAAATAGGCGCATACTGCGATTGTAGCGCTGTTCCAGATACTATATCCAAATACAAATTTAGTTTGTTTCGCAGCATTCTGAGTTAATCTACACATACCTTGTAGGTGGATATCAGGTTCAGTTCATGGAATACTGGCAGAAAGATGTAGTACATGCAAAACCCCATTAGCACCAGGGAGCCCATGATGTACATGTACTGACAGCCGTACAGGTAAACCTCGGTTGGTGTGCCTAGCAGTGTGATGCCCGAAATGAAGCTGATTGGAGTAGAAGATGAAGAACCAGAAACATACAAATTATAATACACAAACTGCATTAGCTCAGTTTCAACTGTATACACTGAAAGGCCCACAGATGTCAGAGGCAATTGACTTAGATACTTGACCTTCATGCGGAACTGTTCCTGAATTACTTTCGAGATCAAAGCGCGTTTTAAGCAATTCAATTAGCAGACAGCCGCCAGTATCGTCGGAGGCGTTGATTATGCCCCTGTCGTAATCGCAATTTGAATTTCCCATATACGGGTTACTTATTTCCGGCGTTGGAATCTAGTCTGTCGCCACTCTTACGAATCATTTAGAAATTATGCAACATTTTGATTTGATGTGTAGATAAGCATCGTTTACACTATAAATATTCACAGCTGACTCCACTTATTCCAGACAACGAATATATATACATATATAACATAATATTAACTGATAAAACCAATGATTAATCCATTTACTCAGGCAGAACACATAGTTTATAAAGTCTACAAGTCAGTTAAACTGTGATCAAACTAAAAACATGACTCTTTCAGGTAGAAACAAAGGTAAACTTGCATATTGTATTAAGAGAAAAGTTAACAATGTTGTTACAAATAAATTGCATTCATTTAAAACCACAGTGGATGACGATTGTTATTTGTCATTAAAGTCTTACTCGTAATCACTATCTTCTCAATTGCATAAACAGTCTTATTTGAGAACACTGTCATGAAAGTTTGTTTATTTAAGAAAAGAAAAATGAACTTCGTCATACGATTGTGATTAACGATATGCACAGGAAACAAGGTGTTAAAAGAATTTACAATGATATCATGCTCTCTCAAAAAAATGGAAGCTAATTTTTGGTCTTTTTCAAAATTATAACTTTGCTTTACTCACCTCGCAATGAGTGACATACTTATTGGAAATATTTTCATTTTTCTGCCGCCGACTAAATAAGAGGCGGCACTTTTGGCCGCCTCCTCGCTTCCGCTGGCCTTGAGCTGTCTGGACTCCCGGCGCATCTGCAGGCAAAAGTAGATGCCGATAAAGGCGCAAATGGCCAGCATGAGGCTAAAGACCAGATAGTCCGGCCAGCCGAAGCTTTGCAGGTTGGCACGCAGCTCATTCACATGCATGGCGCACACAGTGAAAGGACACAGCAGCACACCGATAACAAAAACAACAAAAAAAAAACGAATCGGATTATCGATTAGCCGATCAATCGATTATTCACGCAGTCACGAGTGGCACTGTCCGCTGTCCGCTACAGCCACCAAAAGCTTCTGTTCAGCTGCACGCATCAGACGTAACTGATAGACACACATGCCACATCCAATGGATGCACAGTTGGATCGTTGGATGGTGCCTACCTAGTTTTCTTCTGCTCGGTCACTACAGCTGAGCAAAAGACCGAGTGGCAGTCGCTTACACTTGAATACCCTTGCCAAGGGTATTAGAATTATGTTATCAAGTATTTTACCATAAGCAACAACATTTTTAACGAAACCTATAATTATTATCATTATGAATATTATTATTTTTATTATCATTATCATCTGCTTCCCATTTGAAAAATCGATTGACATATATATAAATTATTATTATATATATTATATATTATATAGGTCTGCTAGCGTATGCGATATTCGATGTGCCTAAGATAGATGATGTTTCTTGTTAATTTTAATTTAAATTTGTTTTAACAATCTCGGACTTCGCATGTGAGCTGTGAGCTCGTTCCTCGTTTTGTTTCATTTATTATTATCAATGATATTATGTATGCCATTTTTGTTGTTGTTGTATACCCTGTACATAGTAAACGTGTAAAAAGGGTATATGTAGTGGATGGTGATTCTCTGAACCTCGATGATTTTATCCTCACATACATTCCAACAGAGGGAAAGTTCAGTTTTTGAAATGTTTTAAATTTTAAGTTATGTATTCAATTTTCCTTGCGTCTCTCCCTTTCCCAAAAATATCGAAATCAACTAATACACGATATATTTGTATTTTGTTGTACATTCGATTTGCTTTCAGGATATCCTCAAGTCCAGCAATTAGTTCAATTACTTCTTATGACAGATTTCTCATATTTTTCGTTTTAGGTTGACAGTCAGAGGCACCAACAACCGACACCTTCAAGTTCGTCTGCTTACATCGTATTATTTACCTGCATATCGTCGTTTGAACCTACTTGATGAACACCCCGATTTGACACTAGATCATCATCAGTGTAGACGAGACTTTGTCTTTGGAAAGCCCCCCCTGGGGTTATTTAGGGTGCCATTTGTGCATATGTGTAGAAATCGGTGGCGTGAATTAAGTTGATTAGATTTAGCGCGCAAATTGAGCTCAGTAACTGGCTCGAGTTTTGCCTATGTAGGCCGACGTGGAGGAGAGATAGCTATATGCTGACCGCGACAGAGAGAGAAGGAGGCAAATAGATACGTGAGGCATAGATCGTGCCACATTTAGAATGGGTAATTTGCCAGTGCATTTATTTATTTATTTTTTTATTTTAGCTATCAGGATTAAAGTCTTTCTCTTTTAAATAGTGTACACACTTTTTTAAGATTAACTACGACACAGGAAAATTAATAAGCTCAGTATATTTGTTAATATTAGAATTAGCTTGACTGCTCCTGACATAATACATTTCATTTTAAATAATAATGGAGAGCATTGTAGACAATTAATACAAAGTAAATTGGGAGTTTTAATCAATATGCCTGGTGATCAATATGCCATTGAAAACGGGCAAAAAGGGTATAACGGTTTTATGTAAATGTTTATAACTGGTAGAAGGATGCATCTTCAATCTTATAAAGTATTTGTATTCTTGATCAGTATCAACAGTCGAGTCGATATGATCTTGTCTGTTCGTCCGTCCATCTGTCTTCTATTAAAACCCGGATCAATATCCGATCAAATTTGTCTCAACGCACCTTCGGTCTATACTGAAAGTTAAACAACAATCGGACAATATGCACAGTAACTGAATTTTTGATTGTGAAAAGTTATATAAAGTATTTCATCCACCATGCACACATATATAATTATATCCCATTATAGAATGTAATTTTATTAAAAACTCTTAGTTCTATAGAGTTAAACTGCTACTTTTGAGAGAGAAAGAGAGAGACGTTTGTACAATAAACAAATAATAATTCAAGTAATTATTGTTGCCAAAGCTTAAATGTATTTCAATCAAAAAAAAAAGATCCAAAAATGTTTTTGAATCAAATTTGGGCGCTGCGGTGAAGCCAAACTTTGTGTAGCAGAACCGAGAACTGAGTTCAGTTAACTTCTCTCATTCTCATACATAAAACTCTCTGAGATTAAATAAAGCTTCTTCGGCATTGCTGCCCAACATATCCGTATCAAAATCATCGACGATGCCATCCCCTGACAAAAAAACACAAAATAAAATTTGAAAATCTTGTAAATGAACGAAATCAGAAGTGGACTTACCTGTGTCCATCCCACCACCACCAACACCACTCATGGCCAGCACAGACGTGGCTAGTTCCTTGATCGTGCGTTCCAGCTCACCAAACTCACTCAAATTATCAACTGAGGGAGCTGACCAGGCGCAGGCGCACAGGCACAAAAACAGCCCAAACACAAAACAGATGCCAGTTGAAGCCATGGTTTGATAGATAGATGTGGCCAAAAATCGGTGACAGGTCTTTTATAGTTTGAAGTCCGTTAGCAACGGCTAATTGCCAATTGCATGTGTTCCGACTAATTACAGTCACTAAATACTGGATCAACGCTTCAATAAGCAGCAAATGAGCTTTGACTGAATCAGAAATATTAAATTGATATGCCGGTAAATCCAAAATATCAACCATTTGTGCCCAAGAAATAAAGCAACATGTGAAATTATCTCGAATTATGGAACACCAATAACTGCGCTATTACAAATAAATGTAGTTTTGAAAATCATGGGTTAAGCTTACTGCCTAATTGTTGTGAGCTATGCAATTTATAGTACATTAACTCATTAAGTTACAATTTTAATAACTCCGAGTTATACATGGTAAGCACATTTCAGGGAACTTTTGACATGGATACTGGCTTTTTATTTGGCGATCACTCTCTTGCAAAACTTACACATCTATTCCAAAATGATTATTTTCTATATTTTTCGTCATACCAAAAATAGGATTGGGGTTTAGATTCTCTGTAAGTCGTTTGATTGGGATACTTGTGAAGTTGCCGGTTGGGTTCGGCAGTACTGTCTGTAATTCTGTAAACATAGCACTAAAATTGCATTAGGTTTTTTTAAGTTATATTTTTATATTTTTTTCTTGCTGCAATAGCAGCGCTTGTGAAAAGCGTCTGCACTTTGCTGTCAATCGAGGCGTAAAATGAGCAGCAAGTGCCACTACATTAGCATCTGGCAGGATGGGAGAAAGGAAGAGAAAGAGACTGCACACACACACACACACACACACACACACACACACACACACACACACATGCATAGAAAGACTTGTATCGGAATCAAAAATTGTACACGATACACGCTGAACATGAACTCTGCAAATTCTGTATTCATTTCCAAATTATACAAATACAAAGGCATCCAACTGGCTTGTGTCTAAATACTCGCAAAAATATAATAAATATTTGAGAATGTGATTTTAGTTGCGTTCAATTCTTCAATTCCATTTTCTACTGAAAAAAATGATCAATGTACATTTTTTTAAGTTTATTAGTTTATTGTATTTCTTTCAACAAACTAAGCTAATATCTTTTGATGTCGTAAAATTATTTTTCCCCATATGTTTGAGAGGCAGTAAAACGCGAGCAACGGCAAATTAATTAATTTCAGTGCAGGGATTTTCAAGAAGAAAAACCCTTTTTACACATTTAACACAGTGCTGTGTATTTGTATTTGTGTATGTGCGTCTGTGCACTTGAAATGCTTCTGCAGGTGTTGTAATATTATTTGGAATTATGTTGGCATTTTTTTAGCGCTGCTCCGCCTCGCTTACTGAAATACCATGAATATTATTTGCTTTTTAATTTTGTTTCAAGTTGCATATGTCTCGCTCGGTCCACACACACTCGAATACACACAAACAGACACATGCACGCGTATACACTCGCACACTCGCACTTGCTTTGGGTCGTTGTTTATAGCTAACTTTACAGTTGAGAAAGCATTTCTAAAGTGGTTTTAATTAGTTGCCCTAACGGTTTTGGTCGGCCTGCTACGGTTCACGAATCGCCACTGTAACTTTAAAAAGATCCCAGACCAGTTTGTAGAACCAAGTTGACTGTTTAGAAAAACCGACTAAAAATCATTTTGATTTACTTGAAAGAGACTTTAATTTATTATCTGACATGTCATTGGAATAAGATATTTAATTACATTTTGATATATGTATATATAGATAGATATAGATATGGTGGATCAAAAGGTTCAAAGGTCCGTCGTCATCTGGAGATAATTTTCATAATCATCGCATTATTCAAGCTGCTGCTGGGTCTGCGGCAGGTGCAACGCCTACAATGCCTTTGCATGCGTTTAGAATTGGTCCAAAAATACTCTGTAAATCAAAAAACATATTATCACATAAATATCAAATGTATATATATATGATCAGAGATCATTTAATATCATACCTCCGCTACTTGTTCACACGGAAGGGGCAAAAAGGTAAAAGATTTGCAATTATTTATAAAATTCGTGCGGATTTGCTCTAAGGTACAGTCCTGAAAACAAAAAACTCAAGCTATATTCTCAGTTTCAAAACCAATTTGCTCTCTTACTTGGGCCATTACTGCTTGCAGACTGCAGACTACAACCAAAACGCATGCAAAGATAGTCAAAGATCCGGCTTGGAAATGCATTTTGGTGATATTGTTGCTTAAGGTGTTAGTTCCTAACTGGATTTACAAGTCAATATCAGTCACTTAAATACTCAATGCGATCATCGGTAAATGTCGCAATCGAAGCATTATCTTAAGTCGTGTCGAAACTCAATTAAGAATCGCACGTTTTGCGATAAAGACCAATTATGGGGAACTCGATGCATCGCTTGTCGTGCGAGCCAGTCATGAAACAGGGCCAACAGTTCGTATGATTGACTTAAGTTAACACTAATTAACTGAGCTGTTATCATCCATATACAGAATATTTCCATTTCTAATGATGTCCTGAATATTTATTTGAAATATATTCTAATAAAAAGATAAATTATTCAACAATGAAAATGAAATTTACAAATAATTTGACGTTGACGCCAATGCAATTTGAAACGTACAATTTAAGGTTAAAAACGACCAGACTAATACTGATCTTTTGTTAGTTAATATTATTATTGTTAAGTTTCAAGATTTTAAAATATGCAAGCTTATTAAGAAGTTTAAAAATGCATATAAAAGTTTTCTAAAGAAAGGGTTCCATTTATTCTGTTTAAAAATGTATGCTTTTATTAAGAAATATAAATTATAGAAAAAACCTTTCTCTTTTAAGAACTTTTGCAGAGCGATTTTCGCTTTGGGACAATGTTCTAAATTTCAGGTCGATTTTTTCAGAATTCTCTATTTGTACCAGACTCAAAGTGTTAGTAATGGTGTCAGATTGCTAAAGAAGTAAGGAAACAACTGTGATGTCTGCTTTCCACGGCTAAAACTATTCTATTCATGTGAGCATGCGTTTTGTGTGTCATTGGTTAGTTGCCATATGCAAATTTGCGAGCACTCATTTCATTTTGGTTGGCATTCATTGCCAGTTGACTTTTAAGGCGGTGGACAACAATCTCAGGCCCTTTTACAATAATATTTATCAAGTGCGGAACACACCCAGCTAGAGCCAGGGGCCCAGTGCTGGCCTCATATATTAGCGGCTTAGCTGGATGGACAGAACTGGACTGAACTTGACGCACCACCACCATCATCATCATCATCATCATCATCATCATCATTATCATTATGATGAGGCGAGCCTATGCGTGGCCTCTAATTACGACGCATTGTCATAACAGAATTGAGCGCATTTGACACGCAATTGGAGCTCATAGTTGACGGTCCTCACGATGACATGTGAGAAATGCCAACAGAGTGTTGGGCGTTGATGCGAGTAGGGTGGAGGGTGTTATGGTTAGGCAGTTGGGTGCAAGCCACATAAACTTGTACTCGAACTGAATATGGTAATGAAAATGGAAATGGAAATAGAACTAGAAATGCTTAGTGACAGTCACAATATGACTGTCAAAGGGCGGACTGTTGCATCAGTCGTGTCTACCCTTCCTCTCCCCCTCTTAAGTAGATAAGAATTAATTGTTCAATGGCACGCATTGCACTTAATATTTGAATACTCGCATGCTCCTTCGTATATTTATACATATACATATATTCTGTGGCAAGCAGCGAGCCGAAGCGTTACACATTTTTTTTGACTTATGCCCCGTCATTTGACCCACGCACCTTTCGGGCGCAGGTTAATCGGATAAAATTCATAATTATCGTTATTACTGTCATTTCTTCTAATGACCCGCAGCACACAAATTGCGTGTACTTTTCTATTTAGATGACCTATCAAACGCACTTTGACTCCATTGTAACCATTGCGTTCTAGTCGTTGATTTTTCTTCTTTTTTTACGGCGCTCTTTTGTTTGTTTTTAGCCAAACCCTTACTGAGGGTATGCCAAATTTCGTATGAACTTTGTAACTTACTAGAAAGATTTGGAAGCATAACAAGATTAACTAGTTTCGAATCGGATCTGATTCGACTCTTTTATGATCTCACTTGTTTTATTCTTAATTTTAATATATATATATGCAAATGACATGAGCACGATCGGTTAAAGTTGAGTTTGCATATAAGTCAAACATGTGTCATTGAGTACAGAGAAGCTCCAAGTCGAACACTCCCAGCCAGGGCGCACTTACTTGTCTTTTTTTCCATTACTTGCCCATATTTCCTTAGCTCTTACACACACATTGCCGCCCCCGCCTATCATAGAGCGCACGCGTAAATTATGTAATTAAAATTCCGCACCTTAATTCAGGCAATTTATTACATGAGCTTTTGACTAATTGGATAACGATCTTTAACTATGTTTACTAAATACATGAGAGATACATCACAGGTAAACCGGGCCTGGACCCTACTCTATGTATGAGTTCATAGTGGCTACGATTGCATTTTTTGATAAGCCACAAATTAATTGAATTTCAAGGTGTGTGGCATTCATGCGGCTCATTTGCGTGCCAAGTTGGAGGTGGTGGAATATTCAATGAGTTTTTAAGCAAACAGCAAATCATTAAAACGAAACTTACTATTTGTATAATTTTTGAGATAACAACATAAAAGATATATATCCGCCAACATAAAAATCTAACATTTAATTATTTGTGGCCAACAATTATTTATCGAAATTTAAGTTTGTTAAAAAGATTCTTGGAACAAATCACATTGAAATCCAGTCTTTGATTTGATAAATTTAATTAGTTTGTAGTCAACATTAATGAGCAAGCGAATTTTAGTATTATTCCGAATTTCTTCCCGCTCCCGTCCCTCTCGGATGTTTCATCATCCATCATTATGAAGCGGCAAATATATTGCAGCCCTGTGCGTTCTGGTTATTAATTTCCATTTGCATTCATGAAAATTAAAAGGAAAATCGAAAATAAATATGAAATCATTCAAAGAACTTAACCAGTCAGAACAATTGGTCGCAACAATTGGATGTGCGACATGCGCTACAGTCAGCTAAGGTAATTGGTTGTTTTTATTTTATTTTTTTATTTATTTTTTTTATTGTTTTTGCAAAATAATTGCAAACAAAAAAAAACAATAACAGCAAACAAAAAAGCAATTTTCATCATTAAAACAAGCAATGTGTGAGTCAACAGTGGGTGGTGGAGGGCGTGGGGGGCCAATGCCTATTAAAACTGCCCGCATTGGCAAAAGCTCCGCTCGACTAAAGTTGGGGTTAGGGGTTAGGGGCTGGTGCTGCAAGAGAGACGCAAATGACGTGCTGCGCTAAAAATAGACCAAATGCTAGGGTCAGCTCAAGCTTTTTGGTATGCGGCGCACGTGTAGCCAAACAGCAGGTGTTAGCGGAGGAACAGCAGTGACGGGTGTAGAGTATAACAATTGGGGGCCGTCAATCGGACGAACGACGAGTTGCGGCCAGTCGTATTTCGTTGGTCACCGTCCAATGTTGTGAACTAATTTGTTAGCGGGTTTTATTTATTGTTGTTTCTTGCGGTTTTTTTTTTTTTATATTGATATTTGACAGATTGTTGTGCTTATGGCCTCCCAATGCAGATGGCTGCGACGTCGGCTGTTAGCGTTCCTCCTCCTGCCACTGCTGCTGATGGTACTCTCTACTCTTCACCAGGTAAGAAATCTAACTGATCCAAGGCAAACAAAACTAATTGACTCAATTTGGTTTTCGTCTAGTCGCATGCGCTGGAATTCATGGATGAGTCAGCGCCTGGCCAGGACGTGGAGGATGATGGAGATTCGGCCGAACTACCGCCGATTCTACACACATACTCGAAGGATACGATTAGCAACTTCAATCCGCGTAAAACAGATGCCCAATTTCGCGCACAGTGGGAACGGGTGCCACTTCAAAAACAGGAGGTGATCAAGCGCCGATAGTTTTTATCTGCATAGAGGGCAAACCTACTTTTTTACGATACCCATACATACTAATTTAATCACAAGGTCACACTAACCTTAATTCTAGAGATTGATTTTCATATTATTGAGCTTGCACAAACTAAGCGATACTCTATGAATATAATCAGCCATTAAGTTATATACTCGAACCGAACCTCGAAACGTGTAATAGAAATTATTGAATCAATGAATCAAAAATATGTATGTTGATACTTACTAGTAATCAGTAATAATGCAAAATTAATATAGACACATAAATATATATAGAACTAAAATTAACTATGATAGCTACGTTTATTTAAATGACATATTCCGATTTTATTCTCACATATATATTCATTTGATTTTATGAATCAGAATAAAGATAAAAGGAAAATTGCTCCAACATTTTTCTTGTTTACTGCATGCAACTAATTTGTTCTATTATTACAAAATGTGTAGCTTTGGCAGAAATAAATCGCTATCGATACCAGGTAAATGAAACACTGTTGATCACCCTCGATAAATCGATATTTAATTTGAACAATTACAAGCAAAAAAATTGTTTTCTCAAAAATGTATTTTTAAGTTTTTATTCAGAAATAATATAAATAAAATTTTCATTTGAGTTTTTATGAAACATAGGCGTAAAACGTGAATTTCTTGAGATGTTTTCTATTCTAATATGTTGATGCAGATTAATATATTTGTACATAGGCCATGCCACGCTTTGCTGGGTATATAAACTGGGCACACTTCATAAAAAAATAGCCGACAAGTGGAGCACAGATTGGTGAGCTATTGACAAAAAAAAAAATAGGTTCCATTGTGACTTGGGTGACGTAGCCACACCAACAGCAAGACGTTTGGGTTACTTAGTCCAACCCTTCGAATTGACCCATGCCCAAGTAGTTCTTAGAAAAGTAAAAAAAAACCGCAGCACCACTGTGTAAAACTTTTTTATTTGCATTTTGTTTTAAGAAGCAGGAATACAGCACGAAAAAGAGGGAAAAACTGAAACCAATGGTGTTTATTTCCCTTTGTTTCTTTTTTATACTCTGGCACCAAAGATTAATGGGTATTTTGGGTTTGTGCACCTAAATCTTGGCTTAGATACTCGCACTTATGTGGTTCTTAGTTGCTGATAAATATTGCCATAGATAACACCTCGATACACCTCTTTGTATAATACCTTCGATGAAACCTAAGTATGTCATTATACTTTAGACAGATTTATCTCATCAATCGCCAAATTTACAGGAATAATTGATATGTGATAACTTTCACGAAATAGCTCACTTCTTCAATCGAGCTAGAGAGCTAGATTCATCAAATTGACTACAACAAGCCTTTTGGTAATCCTACATTCCACCCTATATTTCGACCAATTGCCATTTGATATTTGAGTGATATTAGAGCATTACGAAGTCGGTAAAGCTCGGGTGCAACGTTCACACTTGTTTTTGTATTGTTTCTTCTTTGTTTTGTAAAAAAAAAATGCACAAGTTTTATGCTTCTATAAAAGTTTTTGTGGCGAAAACTTTGCACTTGTCTTGTAGCTGCCGAAAGGGTTTTACAATGATGCGCTTTAAGCAGTACCGCATCCCACATGCCCTCCCATCCTCTCTCTCTCTTTCCCTGTCTATTTCTCTGGCTCACGCTCCCCCCATCCACCCCATCTTTCAGGCCCTTCTTCACCGAAGGCATTGCTAAAGTGGGCGCTTTAGCGCACTTAATATTTTGAGGCAATATGGAAAAGTAGCGGCTAGTTATTGGTCTATTTTGTGGGTTAGACAAAGTTTTCAAGTTATGGACGCGGACTTGCACCTTAACCTTAAGCGGCTCCCTCACGAATATGACACACAGAGCAACAAAGCGAGAGAAAGGGAAATGGAAAGAGACAGAGCGAGGGAGAGTCACTTACTTAAACCCAGAGACGATGTCGGCCATTATGCGATCCCGAATAGCTGCCATGCATTATCATTATCATTAAAATAAATTATTTGAGAGAGTCCAGCTTGGCAAAGCGATGAAGAACTAAACGCATTTTGCACGTTTTCTCTGCGAAATTTTTTTACACGTTGTTTACAACTTTTTTCGGCGTTTTCAGCTAAGTACACAAAAGCTTTTGCTGGACAGCACTAGTTGGGAGGGGGTTGCGAGTGGGGGATGGAGTGTCTGTGGGTGGGTGCTCTCGACTGTCGACTCTCGGAGATAAAAAGTCAAGTTTTTGGTGGGGAACAGTACTATGCGAGTTAGACGCAGCATTTAGTTAGGGGCGCAAAAAGGTTTGCAAGAAATAACTTTGCATACTTTTAGGCAGCGCATGTTAAATACTAAATGCAAGTCCACAGCAACGAAAGACAATGTGCTGGAGGGGGGGTATGACTGTGAGGGATTGGGAGTGTGGTGTATGTACGGGTGTTGGTGTGGGTGTGGGTGTGGGTGTAGTATGTGCACGGTCGACTTGCATGCGGAGCACCACGTAATTTCTCAAACTGCCGTAGCCTGACCACGTAAAGCATAAAATATTTGCCAGTGACTCTAGCGCCAACCAATGCTGATGTCCAGTCGAGAAACAGAGAAATGCTCCAGGGATGGAAGAGCAGATGGGCATGGAGTTGCGGAGCCTAAGAAAAGTATGTCTAAGAAGTTGCCAAACAAGTTGCAGCCGCAGCCTGTGCGACGCAGCTCATTTGAATACATGGCAACAACTTTAACCACGCATTAGTTACACAGCAACATAAAAGCCCAACACGGGGTCTCGGTGTGTGATGCGGGGTGTGCGGTGTGTGCATGGACCAACTCAAGACCAAGTCCGAGTCAAGTCAAGTCAAGTCCTCTCATGTCGCTGGCTGCGGAATGACTTGCCACATCCTTCGTGCTGGCCGGCACATGCAATTTGTAAACCAAAGCGCATAATTTACAATGAACATTTCGGTCGGTCTAACAGTGCTTAAAGCTGACCACGCCACAGACTTGGACTTCGAGTTGGACTTCATATTAGACGTCATCGTGCACTCACCTCCCAGACTGCGACTGGGACCCACGACATGGATATGGTGTCCGACTACAACAGTCATAAATTGATCAATAACGTAGTTTGAAATTTAAAGTTAGGTTCACGCACCCAGATCAACCAATCAAATATTGTTTAGTCAATTTACTCGAATGCAAGACTACCTACCAAAGCACAATTTTCGAATGATTAGGCTTTGGCATATCAAAATTGTTTTTCTCTAAAAATTGATTTTATTATTAATCCAAATAATCCAACTTACGTCATTAATAATATAATACAAATATTAATTATTCATGTTCATGTGTGCACTTCAGTTGGGGTATAATCATGTAAAAGTACTGAAAAATGTGTAAGTAAAAAGAATATATTACAAAATGTTGATAAATATCACTGTCAAATGTTAGAGAAATCAAAGACTCTGATATTTTGTCGAATTATTGTAATTTTTCAGTTTAATTAATAAATTATTTTACGATTTATGTAAAACATATTCGAAATTGATTGGTGCAGGAATTGATGATGCAATGTTTTCTGATTGAGAACAATACGTTGTGCGTCTTTTTACCAGCTATCAATCAGTCGCATGACAACTTGTTGTATTTATATAGACAATTAGTGATAGCGTTTATCAGTAGCCCTCTCGACCAAATCAATTTTGGTACTTTCCCGCAGCGATTTTATTAGGGCCGCAGTGCTTGGAGTCTATGGTGTGTGACTTAAGTATCTCAAGGAGTGACAATATGGGGATGCATTAAGCCAGCACTTACAACTACGGCCACTAGGTGGTGCAGTCGCACGGGTGGCTCGTGGTTTTGATAGAGGAACATGGACAGAGAGAGAGACAGAGAGAGAGAGAGAGGAAGAGAAAGAGAAAGAGAGAGACGCAGAGGATTTCGGAGGTAAGCGCAAATAACTTGTAGCAAATTAAGTTTGTTAGTAATTAGAATACCACTAAGGACACCTGAGCGTCCTTCTGTCTACCCGGGCAAATTTATATGACAGTCGAGTACTGTGACCAGCAGCACCATACAACAACACACAACACAACAATTAAACCCTAAAGCTCGTCGCCTGGTGCTGCTCTTGCTGCTCTTCTCCAGTTCTCCACTGTGTGCGCAGTTTCATGTTGTCCTTTTTTTCTGTTCTGTTTTTTTTTTTTTTTTTGTTTCAGGTATCTTCACAACCTGCAAAGTAACAAAAGTTTCAAGTCGCCTTGTCGAAAATTCCTCAAGCTGAAAGTTGGCAACTTTGATGTCCACGCTTCCAGCACACGACTCCCAACTCCCAGACTTCAATATTCACCCGCTGCCTGCTGGTTGCACTCCACAAAGTATGCAACGACGTTGTTGGCATGCGTCAGTGGGAAGAACAGTTGGATGAGTGTCTACCGCTAAGTGAATGCCTAGATGCCTAGATGCCTAGGCAGTGACCAGTTGCCAGTTTCGACTACCCTTCTTCTTGGCCACTTGAGCAATCTGGCCAAGTGGCAAAAGTTTCTTGCCTAAGCAGTTGACCCCAACACACACACACAGCCCGAGCTTAAAAGGTAAGCACTCTACACACATAGTAGAGTCACCGTGCTAGATTCCGTCCGTCCGTTTCATGTTCCACTCCCCGAGTCCAGTTCCTAGTCGGTCGTTTAGTGTATGGCAGGTAGCCCTAAGGTCTATTTGTTTTCTAGGTATTTGAATTCATGAGCAAAGCAGCTATCGAAGATTGCTCAAATGGATTGGACCAAACTCAATTTACCAGGAAAAACTAAAACCGGTGGATTTTTGGCAATAATCGGAAACAAGATACAACATATTATTAGTTAGAGGCAAGAGAACGTTCGATATCGATTTAAGGATATTCTTGAGTAATCTGCACTACTTATATGTCCAAGGATAGACTGAATCTACGTTCTTTTCATTGCTTTAGTCGAGCAATAACTAAAATTCCAGAAACTCAAAATTCAATAACTTTAAGTTGAGTCTTAAAGTTTTGCGGGCAACAAGACTATTGCCTGTAAACTTGGCCATTAAGTTGAAAACACTTTCACTGTATTAACACCAAATTAATTTTGTCTTAACATTCAGACAAATACACCGACTTAGGCATCCATACATATGTGTGTTTGCTTGTGTGTGTGACGATTGAATTTTAAACAAGAAGAAGGACAAATGCCGGTAATCAAGTGAACTCATGTTAAAAGAGCAGCAAAATGAAGTCCCTGGCAGGGCGCAAGGCATTGTAGCAATAATCAATATGCAGTAGTCAATAAAGGCGAGCCAGGACTAGTCCTTGCCAAGGAGCAACAATTACAGGCCCACAGATGTGGAATAATTTTGGGGAGGGGGGCTGCTCCATAGTTTTGCAGTGCGTCGGTTAAATGATGTGTAATCGTCTTATGTGCACTTGAATGCCTTTTGGCTTCTAATATGGGCAGCAAGGCGACAGACAACACTGGCGACAAGGACCTGCAAACCATAGGCAAGGACGAACGGCGGGGACAAACGCAAGAGGGCAAGTAGCTCGCACGGACAAAGGGTATCAGGCCAAGCCGAAGCGGCCCAAGTAACCAATTCGCACACAAAAGAAAACTTTGCCATAGGCTGACCTCAAAATGCACAACGAACAAACGAACGAACGAACGCTGAATGCTAAGGACCTGAGGACCCAAAGACCTGGCAAACTTTAATTTACAATCAATTCAGGCGTGAATAATAAACCACAAGAAACCAAACAGAGTCCCGGCAAATGGCCAAAGACAACGCACAAGTGAAAGTGTTGCCAACTAGCTGCACTTTCAGCTCTCACTGTGTGTGTGTGTGTGTGTGTGTGTTTGTGTGTGTTTGTGTGCGTGTAAATGTGTATGTTTTAAAATTTAGTTACAACACAACACCAAAAGTTTAGCAAGTTTTGCAAACAAACAAAGCTCAGTAGTAGGCAGTTGTAGCCAGAATACCTAAGCCAAAACCCCAAACCCAAACACAAACCCCGACCCTAACCCCATCTGGAACCCAAAGAACCAAAAACGACCGCAACACTTCCGCCACCGCTCAACATTTCAACTCTAACGTCAAGTGTCTTGTCCGGTTTGGTTCGGTCCGCAGCAGTCCCTGGCGACGTCTGCGTCTCTGGGCCGGGCTATCAATATTGTTTTCCTATTAAATTGATCATTGGTCAGCAACAATTGTGGGCAAAGCGCAGACAAGTGGACCTTGTGTAGACCATCTCGCACCCAACCACACACACGCCTCCTTTTGTTGTCGCCTGCTGCCCAACTCGGCCTTTGTCTGGTGCGTTGAGTGGCAGCCCCAGGGAGCAGCTGGCAACTGACTATTGCTGGCCAACTGTCCAACTGTCCGTTTCTGTGCATTAATTGTACGATTCTAATGAAATTAATTGAAATGCTCGACTGAATGCTCTGAATGCTCTCGTTATGAATGTCTTTCTAGGAATGTCGACGTGAATGCGGCAAATGCACAAAAAGTATGCATTTGCTGCATTTTGTGCTCGGCGAGAAGGGTGCACACGTTCCTTGCTCAGATGGTGCTGCAATTATTTGTGGCATTTGCCATAACAACTGTCAATCCATTTTGGAACCTTAGACGGTCCTCCAAAGAAAGCTTGAGAGAAGCGGAATGTTAACTTCCTTATTTGTTAATTAGATATACAATTGTAATCCATAATAAATGTGCTGCATGAAAAACTGTTTTATCATCCATAATAATATATAAATTTTCACTATAATACTACAATGAATACACAATGGTCGAATTCACAAGCACATTAGATCAACACTTAGCAGCCATAACAGAGTCGAGATGTTTTAAAATAGATAGAAAACAAAATCAATTTAATTTCTGTTAATTCTCTTGCTCCTAATTTTTCTGCCATCTATTTGTGTACAACTCTCTTTGCAGTTCTCTTTCTTTCTCTTGTCTGTTTTTATTTCAAAATCATATTTTATGATTCTACCATATTTCGTATATATCTTCCGGTTCGCTCTGCATTTGAGATGAATTCATTTTGAAGATCAATTAAAAATCGTTTATAATCTAAAATGCGCTGTAGGCTCTTAGAGCACCCCATGAACCGAATATACGTAGTAGGAGCTGCTCGCGGTGTGCTTGGATCCGCTCCCACCTCCCCCTCCCAACCCGAAGCATTCTTATAGCCCCCAAGTGGCAGCCAAATTCAACTCAATTATGCACAATTACAGACACAAACAGACGAAGTGGCCATGTGAGGTGAGGCATGTGTATGCGGCAATACTCTCATACCATACCACCCCTCACCGACGCCTATTTAATAGCCAAGGACCTTTATAGGAGCCTGAGGCAACTTAACTGCACATTGCAATGACAGCCACAGCAGCCGATGGCTCCTCTTGCAATGCCCACTTTTTTGATGGTTTTAATTTTTTGGCTGGGCGGTGGCAGAAGATGGTGGCATGGGTGGCATGGGTGGTTGGATGACACCAGCAAACAAGTGCAGTTGCATTTGGGCATGTGCTGCGGCACTTGGTGGGCGCTTAAATTGCATGCATAGCTCATTGCTTGCCACTCGACGTGGCTGAAGTGCTGCAGCTGGCAAAGGGAAGGTTGTAATGGTAAGCGTAAGCGTAAGGGTAAGGGTAGAGCTACGGTTACGGGTAGGGGTAGTGGCTGGCTGTGTTGGCGACTGCTGTGAAAATGCCAATTGAATTGCTTAAATACTTTGGAAGAGCAGCGGCAGTGTGGAGGTCTCGTCGGCTTAATGGCAGGCAAATACCACGTTTTTTGGTTGCCATATGTGTGTATGTGTGTGTGTGTGTGTGTGTGTGTGCCCCAAAATAAGGCAACATATGCCAATGGCAGGGCATGAATAAACGGCTTGTGCAACTGCCACGAATGAATGAATGAATGAACGATATGAAGTGCAATCAATGCAAAAATGTTTTCAAGTACACAACCAGCCAGTCAGCCAGCCAGTCAGGCAATCTAGACAATCCAGAAGCAGATGCAGTTGCAATGCCAACGGCAAAAAGCACGAGACCAACTAGAGATAATGGCACACAATGTGTGTGCATGTGTGTGTGTGTGTGTGGGAGTGTGTCTGTGTGTGTGTGTATGTGTGTGTGTGTATGGAAGTGTGTGTGTTTGCGTATTTACGTGCGTCGGTGTGAAGGAATTATTTACACACTATTGATTTCAAATTGAGTTGACTTCAAATCCGTCTGAATTGACAGCCAGTCAGTGGAGGCAGGCAACACATGGCAACCGACGCAACGGCTTCAAACGTTTGCTACATCTGCTGTGTGTGTGTGTGTGTGTGTGTGTGTGTTTCTGAAACCGGAAGTTGACTAATGAATTTAATTTGCAGTGGGTGTTGAAGCAAATATAGCGACAAACAGATAGACACACACATACAAGCCAAGCAGTGCAGGCAGGCGGAGGAAGCAGCCAACCAGTGCCAGAGCTTAGATGAAAACGGACCTGGGAGCTGGGAGCTGGGAGGGAAAGCAGTTGAGTTAAATCAGTTAATTGACTGTCAGAATTGAGTGGCTGGCAGAAATGTCTGTGTGTGCCTATAAGTAGGCAACGATTTGTGACCCCTTCAAATCCATTCAATTGTATTTTGGGCACCAACTTCTTAGCTATTTATTGCCTTCTTATTTCATATTGATGAATATTTTTTTTAAAGTGCTACAAGCATTAAGCACATTCATTTCATTAGTTTCATACCTAATAACAAACATTTTTACATCGTGTTATGTCGATATAATATGATTATAAATTCCACTACGTTTGTTTTATATTTTGAATAGCAGAATAACTTTTATTTGAATGGAAGTCTGAGATAGTTTGAGTTGAGTAGGCACTTGCGTTAAATGTCTGTGCAGTCAATCTGATTATGTTCAGTTTTACTTTAGCTTTTACTTGCTACCCACACATAGAAAGTACTAAATATTTATTTGTTTTCTTTTTTCCCTTCTCATTGGTAAATATAACAAGATAATCGCGTCAAATTTCGTATTAATTGTTGATCAAAGAGCAACATGAATGAATATTTAGATAATGCCAGGCGCAACATTCAACGGGCGATGGAGAGCAGCTTCAACTTCCTCTCGGGGGCGAGCAGCATGGCCGGCAATCTTGCCGCGAATACCGGCAGCACCTTATATAGCAGATTGATGATTCTGAAGGCACAGGTAATGGCCGAGAGCAGTGGGCCAACGGAATCCACTTCGAAAGCGGACAGCTCGCAGAAGCAGCAGCGAATGCACCTTGTCAGCGTCGTCTGTGGCTTCCCCAAGGATATCAACATGTATCCGATTTATTTGGATGGGCAGTTTGGCGAGGATGCCTGGTTTAAGGCATCCACAACAAAGGCATACGCACTGGGCGTGGCCGATGGCGTTGGCGGCTGGCGCGCATACGGCATCGATCCCGGTCGCTTTAGCCGCTTTCTGATGCGCTCCTGTGAGCGACTCTCGCATGCCGCCGACTTCAAGGCATCGCAGCCTAAGCAGCTGCTGGCGCGCGCCTTCTGCAATCTACTGGAGCAAAAGCAGCCGATCCTTGGCAGCAGCACCGCCTGTGTCCTGACCCTGCATCGTGAGAGCGGCATCCTGCATGCGGCCAACATTGGCGACAGTGGGTTTCTGGTCATTCGGCATGGCACCATCGTCTGCTGTTCCATGGAGCAACAGCATCATTTTAATACACCATACCAGCTGGCTGCTCCACCACCGGGGCAGAACGTTAATATGCTCACAGATGGGCCGGATTGCGCCGATCTGCTGGAGCTTGAAATGCAATCCGGTGATATACTCATACTGGCCACCGATGGCGTCTACGATAATGTATCTAAGGAGCTGCTGCTACAGGTGCTGAGTCCAGCGGCCGGCATCGATAATCCCGTCCAGCTGCAGAGATACGCAAATTCAGTGGCATTGATAGCTCGCTTGCTCAGCTTAAATCCCAACTACGATTCACCATTTAGCCTAAATGCTAGACGGCATAACATCGAGGCACATGGCGGCAAGCCCGACGACATCACTGTCATCTTGTCGAGCTTTATTCAATAGATACAGCTATCCAGCAATTCACACATCCAACATCATTATCAGTCCCACCACCTACGCAATCACTGGCAGCTGTGCACATCTCTTGCAGGCAATTGCCAGTTCATGCTGCCGGGCGAGACAAGTCGACAATTTAAGCAGCCCTTGACCTCATCACACACTATCAGTATCAATCACATAAAATAGAAAGAGTCCTACTTCATATCAGTGATAAATATTTAAGTCGATACATTTTAAAAACGTCGAACTGCAAAATTAAGTCAAGTGTTTTACTCATCTAGACAATAAATAAGATTTACTTACACCGTTTCATGATTTTCGTTTTTTTGCAGTGATAACATCAAATGCTAGCTTCTTAAGTCCTTTTCCCCAGCGATTCATATTCTTCCCAGATCCTCTCCTTACTGCAAAGAGCATAATAACAATTGTGACTAGTGAATATTGGACGAATGTTGTGGGAAATTAACAAACATGTCTTTTACAAATAGAAGCAGAAGCAACAAATAAAGATTAAAGCTTGGACTTAACAAATCCGTTCTTAAACTAAGACCAAGAATAAGCGAAATTGTTTCGGCTCGAACTTTTATGATCTGTGTGTTCTTCAATGGGCTAATTCTATTTACATTTTGCTGCCACTGAAGATAACATTTGCTGCTACTGTTGTTGTTGTTTTTGTTGTTTTTGTTGGAAGCTTAATTGAAAAATGTTGCCGACTGCATGTCAACATTTTGATTTCCAATATGTTGTGCCCCACACATCGAACCCACAAAAAAAGGGGTCGGTCGCATTATAAATGGGGGCGCGTCCTGTGCAAAATTTGGCTTAAAATTTCACACGTTTGCCCGCGACATATGTCGCCGTGGTCAAAACAGGGCTTGGAGATGGAAATGGTGATGGTGGAGTGCTGGGTGCTGAATGCTGGATTCTGGATTCTGGCGACCGCGTGGTCAGTGCCATCTATAGCCATATAGCCCAGCTTAACCACTTCCGCACAGCCGTCAAATGCAGAGTCCACCAGCTCTCCCTTCACTTCCCTTCCCCCAATGACATTTACCGTTAGCATATCAATAACACACGCTGCGCCGCAGACCGGACTCATAAAATATGGCAACGGCAGTGGCAACATTTGCCCGTCAACCTGCACGGGGCATGTGAAACGTGACGCGTAATGCCAGCCAGCAACGCCTTGCCCTATGCCACACACACACACCAACACACACACACCAACACACACACACCAACCTGCACCACTAACACACCCACTAAATGCCACGACCCGTTTGATTTTGCATTTCATGCAAATTTTTGGTGGCCTGACGCCGACGATGACAAGGCGTACTCTGCCACTCTCGATGCGAATGAGTACGAGAGGGTGTATTTTGTGGCAGGGAAGGGAGGGGGGCAAGGGAGACAGGCACACAACGCTGTCGCATCATCGGAAATGAATCATTTGCTTCGTTTGTCGGCATCCGCTTGGCGCTTATTTCCGTTGCGTCGCTCGTTTTTGGCCTAAACCAGCGCCGACCAAAACGGCCAAATGGCCAACTGGCGAATAACCATCCAACCAACTGAACGAGAAAGGCCAGAGGCCTGACATGTGTGCGCGGCACGCTTCCGTGACAGAACACGGTGACAAGATGGGGACTCCCAGGTAGCTCACAATTTTTTACAGCGTTGCCTTTGACACCTGCCGTTGTGCAACGCGCTGTGATACCCGGGCCGCCATACACTGTGCGACAAGTGTTCATGTGTAATGATGAATGTCGGGGTTTGTGTTAGAAAATACTATTGAAAATTTAAGGAACCCTAAAGCTGCCTTATAGATACGACGAGTAGTAGATCTAAGACATAGACTATCACTTGCAAGCTATATTGTTCATTCACTTTTATAAAACGCTTCTTTATTTAATGGTCAAAACAAACACGATAAACGGTATGCGAAAAATATATCTGATTATACATTATTATTTATTAATCTATATTAGATACTAAGCTAAAGCGTTAATAGCACATTTTGCTTGTAGCTACAAGAATACATATTAAATTTCTGTGGGTTGCGTTCGATGGAAAAGACTACTTTGGTCAGACTTTTTATCCTAATAAAACTCTGAAAATATTCTCTAAATTATATTGTTAAATACGCAAGTTTAGTTTAACAGATAATACAAGTCTCTCTGATCTTAAGAATCTCTTTTAAGTTCATTTTATGGATATTTTACTCGAATATCTAGTATTTCACATAAATATTTTTCGAAATTTTATAGTTTAGCAGAATATTTTAGAAAATAGTTTTGACGTCATCCGCCATTCCCTCAATGATATATTTTTTTATTTGCGCTGTGTTTCTTGGAAGCGTGAAATTGAAGCTGTGGCCCGCATATTAGTGGCCTTTGCTTATCCATTCATTTGACCGTCCTTCCAATGACGCTAGGCCAACCATCTGCTCATCCCTTTATCCATCTGTCCGCTTGTCCGTCCGCCCCGTCCCCGTTCATCCATGCGTTAGTCCACACTCATTTGAGTCCCGCATAAATCAATTGCACTTGTCATCAACTCAATTAATTTTTGGCAAACAAAGTGCAGTAAATCAATTGCTTTGGCAGCTCGGCCCGTTCACCATGCCCTGGCCAGCCAGGCACAGGACACCGAAGGGGTCAACGGGTCTCGACGAACGGTGGCCAGAATGTTCTTTGGCCGTTTGTGCTTCCATTTTTGGATATTTTTTTTTGCTCTGTTTTCCTTTTCGACGTTTGTCATTGGCATTTTTTGTCACTCGGCGCAGTTTTTCCTCTTTTATTTGACCGTTGCATTCAGGACTCGCGTGTCCGCCAGATCGGACAAACAGGCCCTGCTGACTGTCGACTGTCGAGTGTCGACTGTCCATTTTATGAGCCGCCGCCCCATGCATGTTGACACTGTATCAAATGGGGTTAAAAAGTGATTAAAGTAGGTTTGGCAAATGTCAACAATGTTTATACCGTGGCCATTGCCCGGCCGGCGCTCGGCTGCGGGTCCGCACCGTCGATTCGACAAGCAACAACAGAAAGTGAGGCGTGGGGGGGAGGGGCGTGGATATTTGGGAAGCCGGGGGCTTAGGCGTGTAACTGTCGTGCGAGTGCTCTTGACGTTTCGGTATGCAGACCAGCCGGTTCGCTTGACCCTACATCCCCCATCAGTTGCCATGCTGCCTCCCCTTGCTCCAGCTTACCTTCATTCATTGGTAGCGATGTCGTTCGTTTGCTTGCTCGATTCGATTTGCAATTTTTTACATCATATTGTCGCTCTCTTCGTCCGCCCCACCTTGTTACAGGCGTACAGCGAACTGCAAACTGCGAACTGCGAACAACGACCACAACCACATGGCCTCACCCATCTATTCTGCTTTGAGCCGTGTCTATAGACAGCGTTAAAATATGCAACTTTTTTTCCCTTGTTTTGCTATGCGAAAATTGAATTTATGCATTTGCGCTCCAGTCCAACACGTTTCCCATTTCTGAATGTCCCCCAGAACCTGCAGCTGACATTTAGAGTCTTGGACTGGGTGCTGCCGAGCTGCATATCATTCCAACGGCGCCTTTAATCCCCCTAACAAATTCTGCACTGCAATTTTTTGCATTACCATGATTAGCAAATATTATAATTACAATTAATTGAAATTGGAAAATCGGCAAGAATGTCTTTTTCTTTTGCCAAAGAGCTCGCACCCTACATTGCAATGTATTTATGCATTTTGTTAGCTTGCAACTTATACATGTAAAATTTGAATCGATTTATATAAAGACTTTACATAAACGTTTTAAAAAATTTCATTAATTTATTTTGAATCGAATATTTTGAAATCTCTTTTTAAAAAATACATTTCTTTCCATTCACGCTTAGTACAGAAAGTCACATTGTTGATAATAATCCAATTTATACATGGAAATTGAATATAGACAAATTAAATTTTCTTCACACAATTAGAGATTTGAGTAAGTTAACTGTTCTCTTGGGGCACTGTGCAATTATAATGCTCGTATGTAGCAGCATTTGTAATCCAATTTGCATGAGTTGCGTCCAAATCATGCTTGGGGTGCTCTCTGGCTGTAACCCAGAATAATTGCCATGCTTTTGTCTTTGACTCAGATTCCGATGCCGATGCCGATGCCGAAGCCGATGAAGGCACTGGAGGCCACTCCACGGGGTCTACGGGGCATTTGGTCGTATGTCATGCTTGGGCAGGCGATTTATTTTCAACGAAATACTCTTAGAATTGTTGCATAAGTTGCAAATGCAAACTGCAACTGCAACTGCGAGTTGCGAGGAGCAGAAGTCAGCCCAAAAACAAACAGACAGCAGTGCAAACAAAGCTCGATGCATGTAAGGGATGGGGTATGGTATGGGGGAGGGAGGGAGTTAAATGGGGTTGTTGTTTTCGGTATATATCTATATATAAATTACACACCCACATATATAAATTACCTTTTGATAAATCTCAGTAGTTGGCTGCCAACTCTCTCTCTCTCTCTCTCTGTCTCTCCCTCTCGTTCTGGCTTTAGCTCACTCTCTCTCTGTCTCTTTGTCTGTCTCTCTCTCTCTCTTTCTCTCTCTCTCTGCCAAGCAGTCAAAATGCAAAACTACAACTGAAACGTATATAAAAATGTACAGTCATAAAATAGAATGGAATGATATGGAACGGTATGTGGGTGGGCAGAACTGCTAGATGTGTTTGCAAAACTGTGCTATGCACTCACTGTCGCACTTGAGAAATCTTTTCGAACGTAAATCAATCCGTGCAGCTACATCACCGTCCGACTACGACTACGTCCATGAAGCTGACTGCGACACCAACTGCGACTGCGACTGCGACTGCGACTGCGATGCTATTTTCCGGCAGAGAGCCGGGGCAACAACTGCACCAATTGCTTTTCTTGATTGTTTTCTGCGCTGCTGGCTGTGCTTTGGTCCCGAACCGAGCCTTATATCGAAATGTAAATTCAAGTTGCAGTTGAAATACTCGAAACCCCTTCCTGCTGCTGCTCCTGCTGTTGCTGCTGTTGCTGCTGCTGTTGATGCCACTCCTGCCCCTTGGCCTGAAGTGGCGCCCACTCGAAGAGAGCTATGACAAAAGCGAAGCTACACAAAAGCGATAACGACACTCATCATCAACCAAAGTCGGATTTGCCAGCTCCTTTACCCAAACTAACTCCCTAGCCTCAATCACCCCCTCTCACTCGCACCGTGTATGTCCATCTCTATTGTGCTTACGCTCAACGCATGCATTTCGAAAAACGCAATTTTTGGGTCCTTGCCCGGAGAACTTCCCATTGCGATGCGTTGAACAATTTCGTTTACGTTGACCCCGGATCCCAGAGTGAAAAGATGACCAAGAGCTAGCAACGTTTTGAGCCGGCTTCTATCAGCTCGTTCCCCCAAAACTCTTTATACTTGTCTTCCACTCTGATGTTGCTGCTGTGCATTTGCCGTTTTCGTTTACGCATCGTTTGAAATTTCTATGAATTGTAGATGCAATCGGGCCAGTCCGTGGTCCGGTTAAGACTCATGTGTTACTGTTGCAGATACACAAACTATATGTTCCTGTTGGTTTTGCTCTTTTGGCCGTTACACTCCCCTCCCATGACACCTGACCCAGTGAACAACCCGTTACCGAATCTGCAGCCCCTCAGGAATCAGTCGAGTGCATTTCACTGGCAGCGCCCCAGTATGCGGCGACAGTGCATTTGGTAAGCTCTAGACGAAGGCAAAGTTGACGATTCTGTTGCGGCCAGCAACAAACAACAACAACAAATTGGAAACGCAGCTCCACCACAAGGAGCACTACAAATCCCAGAACCGAGAAACAAAGCAGAGAACAGAGCAGAAACAACAGCAAAAAAAAAAATACAGTCAACGCCGTTTCATAAGGATTACAATGAGAGAGTGAATGCAGCTGCCCGGGCCGGGGCCAATCTTTCATGACGAAACAAATATCCTCATAATTCAACAGGAAAATTGCCTGGACTGGCTACAGCCACGACGGCGTCGACGACGACGGCCAGCTACTCCATAGGCCTACGCCAGAGGCTCTAGCTTCTTTTTTTTTTTTTTTTGTTTGTCTGCTACTGCCGGCGACATCGTTTGTTACGCCTCTGCCCATGTGAGTGTGTGTGTGTGTGTGTGTGTGTGTGCGTTCCTGCACGGCTTTTGTTTCTGTTGGTTTTCGGTGATTTGCTTTGTCAGTGACAAAAATAATAACAACCAGCCGCAGGCAATGGGCCCTAGCAGTGGCCTCGCACTCACATTCCCAAGAATCCTGGCTCCATATGTCAAGTGCCTGCATCCAGGGTTTGTCTAGGTATAACCACTGGGTTTGCCCCCCCTCCACCCCTTCTCCACATTTCCTAGCCCATCACACATACTCTGATAACCCAACCCTTTCATCGCACTTGCCATCCTTCTGTGTATGTGGCCTGTTGGCCATTTTTAATTACCACAATTTGAATTGCTTAAATAACTATTTGGATAACAATCAGTTGTATGCGTCGTGCAACATCAAAGCCAACTCAGTGCCAGCAGCAGGGCGTAGCTCATGTTGGACCTGACAAGGCCTAAAAGTCCTCTAAGGCAACCTCGTCCTTTGCCCCATTCTCTTGGCGGATTAACCAAGTCTTCTCTGGCATACAATTAGTTAGATTTGACTAATGAACTTGGCACTTTAAAGTGATGTTATTTGCTATTCGTGCAAAGAATTTTACCTATTTCAAAAGAAAAAATTAAGTCCACAATCAATATTAATAACTATAGCATTAAAAGTCTTTTAATCTCACTAATTTCAAATTATATTCTCGCTTCTCAAAAAAAAGTTCCTTTCCCTTTTGAAATTGCAATATTGTATTGATTACATAGCGATTAATTCAACCGATTTTGTGCTGTTTCCAATAATTATACCACACAGAAACATCACCCGATCAAATATTGTTGGAATTAGGAAGGATCAGTGCTTATTGGGGTACCAAAGATAATATACCCATGACCCATGCACGTAAATTCCTCATCCATACTGTGTATGGTAAAAGTGGCATAAATATTAAGTGCCTGTCCACTTCCCATTCAGATGCAACTGTGCTCCATGTTAAACTAACTAAAAGATTCGTAAGACTTGTACAGCTGGCAAGTTTTAAGAGTTTTCCTGTTGCTCAGGCACTCGAATAAATAAAAACATTTCTTTGGCATTGATTTAAATGCGGCCTAAACAAACTTTGGCTAGCTGAATGGAATGGTTGGCTGGGTTGGGACAAATCGTCTCGCTCGTTTGTCTCATAAATAATCAACCAATTATTTTGCTGTCAATTTCAACACGGCCGTCGAAAACGCAATGCCAACGCCTACCCAAAATGCAGGCAGGCTTGTTTGGCTGGCTGACTAAACGGACCGTGGGGCCAAAAGCAGGACGCGCTGGCGACGTGTTGGGCAGCAGGACATGCAACCCGCTGGGCAATGTCTCCGTCTTCGTTTTGGTTGTCGTCTTCGTTTTCGTATTCGTTCCCATTTTCGACTGTGCGGACACGCAACACGGCACATCGGCGCAATAAATTTTGGCTGCCGCGCCAGGCAATCCACGCCAATGCACATACAAAGCACGACGACGGTTTCGGAGTCGGAGTCGGAGTCTGTTGAATTTGTTCAAGGAACTTGCCAAAAAGCCGTAGCCATTGCTCGACTCGTCGTTGCCGTAACCCTTGATGATGATAGCCGTAGTTGGGAGCCGTATCAGTAGCTGGGGAACTATGACTGTTCCCAAGAAGTAAAACAGCAGCGAGCATTTAAAGCCTTCCCTGTGTATGCCTGTGTGTGTACGAACACGAATCTCATGCCACGATTGGATTTCACGGCCGTATATCATTATGTTTTCAGTTACTCAGCCCTCAAGAAGAGCACTGTGGAAATGTTGACCAAAGAAATCCGTTACTGATTACATGTATTGAGAACGGTATAATATAAAAATCGCGGCTAGAATTATTATGTATACGTCTATATTTTTCTTATTTTCCCGATCAATTTTGACAGTTTATTGTTTTTAGAAAGAAAAATATATAAATCAAATGCCAACCAATTTTTTAAATCTTAAAATCTTTTATATTTTTATGAAAATTATAGCGTTGTTGAACTATGAACCATTTCAGCTTTACAACATTTTTTATGCATTTATAAAAGATTTTAAACTTGTTTTAAAAGGGTACTTTGCCAGCTACCTTTTTAACTTTGATTTTATTATTGTCATTTTTGGTTTGTAAATAGCCAATAAGCCTCACTGTCACTTTTGACTGTTTGGTAATTCAGTTTTTCCTGCCATGTTTAAAATCTTTATTTATTTTTTTTTTACACGCAGCGCACGCACCGGGCGGAAGTCCTTTAGTAGATTATCTGCACAGGCAAGTCGGAGAGAAGCAAGTCGACTTGCATAGATTTGTAATTGAAGGGCGTGTTCGCAGTAGCCCCTTATCGAGCCACCACAACACGGATCCACTTGGCTGTGACTGACTGTGACTGTGTGACTGTGACTGGGGCTTGTCTAGTTCATTGCATTTGTATGTGTAAGCGGCGAGTGGCGGAAAACGGAAGGGGCCATTAAGTGATGCCAATGATTAACAACGGAAGTATAGATTTCGAGCATTGCTCGGCAAACTGTGGCTAATCGATGGGCTGCCCGAGCCTAATGGCATTTGGCCATAAATCAATGCGTCTCTCAATTGTTCGCCACTGCTTAAAGACATCTTACAAGCAGCAGCTATTCAAAGCTAACAGACACAAACGCATACGCAGCTCACGTACTGATCGAATGCTCACATACCAAAGAATACTTGTGTGTTAGTGTGTGTGTGTGTGTGTGTGTGTGTATGTGGTATAGCATAACTTTTGACTTTGAATTATTTGCGTTGGTTTGTGGAGTCAAGCTTGGTAATGCGACTGAGGGTGATGGTGGCATTTGAAATGTTTGCCAACTGGCAATGAAATGAAACAATAAACGTAAATAACTTTCAATTGAATAGTTTTGTGGTGGCAAATTTACGTTTGCCATGACGCCAAAATGGCCCTAAAGACCATGCCCAGGCCGAGACCGAGGCCGAGGCATCCAAAAGACCACCACTCCACTCATAAAATTGGGGCTAGCCAGAACCAGGGCCAGGACAATGGCGCGCCATTAGCAGCGTCCCCATGCATGTGACATTTTTGCAAATGTTCCATCCTCTTCTCTCTCTCCCTCCCACCCTCCCTCCCTCTCTCTCTCTCTCTCTCTTTGGCGCCTTCTCTATCTCAATAGCGCTGACCCGCTCTCCCTCTCCTTCAGCATGTATATATGTTGATTGTAATTTTGTAATTTTCCGAGTTTATTATCTGTCAACATTATCACACACACACACACACACACACACACACATACACACACACAAACATTTCGGCTTTATACGAGTTACTGTGCAGCAGTTAAACACGCAATGCCCCAAACCCCTTCACAACCTCTTTCCTCACCCATTCCATACTGCGCATTGGCTGGACCCATGGACCGTAGTCGAAGCCGGGCATAAAATGTTTTGCCGCCGCCATTGCTCTTATCTTGTCTCGCATAAAACGCAACAACACCAAATAAACTCATCGAATTTCTGTTGTTAATTGAAATAAAACTATTTTAAGTGTATGGCTCTCTGGCTCCGGCAACGTATCCGCTTCCATTTGAACCCAAGAGTGGCCCCAAAAAGCGACAACAACGACAACGACAACGAGAACTCCAAATTTCGTAATGGGTGCATATATTTTATTAAATAAATGCTGTTCACGTTTAGTTTTAAAGTTGCTCCATCTTATGACAAACTTGCCGAATAACATTTGAGTAAATCGTATTCCAAAAATGCCTGTATTCAGTTGCATTGTTAACAAGTTCGTTGCATATTCAATGAACTACTTATATGCATCACAAAAATCTTTTTTAAAACATTTATTTCAATAACTTTGCTTTGAGCAAACTTCTCTCGCTAAGAGTTGATCTCTCCCATAGATTTGAAGACAACTCTTAACTGAAAAGTTGCTCCTTAAGAATTTTAAAAGCTTTTCACACTATTTCCAAGATTTGATGATTATACCTAAGGACTATATAGATATATCTCTTTGTTGATAAAGATATATATTTATATATTTATAGTCTTTCAGCTGAACAGCATTGATGTAGAATTAATATAAGAGTGAATTGATCCTTTACTTCAAATTAATTATGTTCAAAACCCATCAAACATAATGCAACTATTTTCGTATTAAAAAATCCTATCTATAAATGAGAATAAGTGCTTGATTCAAAACAAAAGCCGATCTCACCGCACATGTAAAACTGTCGATCGCTTCTACAACTGTCTTTCAATGCCAAGCAGGATGCTACTGTTTTATTTACTTCTGATTTTGCGAGCAACGCAAAGCGTGAACAACAATGGCAACAATATCCCAGCGAAGACAGGACAGTGCCAATTTTTGGCGCACTAAGTAAAAGCCACTTAAGGAACAACGAAAAGCGAAAAACAGGGAGGAAGAAAACAAGCCGAGGCCCACCGAAGAATACATACCCTTTCAGGTTGAAGCTCCACTGCTATAGGAGCTATATAATAAAGTGGTCCGATCAAGCCAACACCAGCATCTGATCAACATAAATTCCCCATAGCATGCAGATAGCTTTTTAAGGACAAAGGCATCTACTTCATTGCATGACACACTTCACGACACTATCTTAATGCCCACTGCAAGGGTATAAAAATGCTTTGTGGTTGGCATTTTTTATTGTGCTGCTCAACGAACTTTTTGCGCAAGCCCCTTCGACCCGTTGCCAACACACCCACGCCAAGTTACGCACACATACGTTGTACATCAACTTTATTCATTTTTTTGTTGTTTTTTTTTTTTTGTCATTGTTGTGTTAACTTTACAAAGCATTAACACCTCATAGATGGGAACGACGACGCGGATGCCAACCTAAGCAGACAAAGTGTAACTTGGAGTGTGGCAGTGCAGTGTAGACAGATAGGGAGGGAGATAGTGAAAGAGAGATAGTGAGAGAGAGAGTGTGTGTGTGTTCTATGGGGTGCAATGCATTGTCCGGGGTTCCCAAAGTGCACAAAGCAAAGCAGAAATCTAGTTAAAAGCTACGAAGAACTCAAAAACTCAAATATCGTATGTCACGTGACAACTGCACTGTGGCTGCAGCTACTGGCCAGCAGGTGGCGCACGTATCCACCGTAAAAAGGAAAACTCTCAGCTACGGCTAAATAAGAACAACAGCAACAACAGTTTCCGTATACTATGTAACTTGAGTAACTTTTGCCAAGTCGCAACATTAACTTGCTCTCTCATTTAGATGTCACTTTCAAGTGGACAACTCAGCCTTGCCCTCTTTCTACCCTCCGCTCTGAAGTAGCTGTCAAACTTCATTCGATTCAATTAAGCATGCGCGATTTTGCCATCAACTTTTGCCAGCTGCCTGACAAATTTCATAGGCATTGCCTAATTGTTGCAAATTATCAATTCAAATCACGTTAAGAGCTTCCAGCTTCGCATTTCGCTCTTTGGGGTATGTTTATGTGTGTGGGTGTGTGCGAGGCTGAAGTTTGGGGGTAGCCTGCGGAGGAAAAACAAAAAAATTATCATGCAGCACGCTTAAATGGCTTTTCAATTAGATTATGCCATTCAAAGCAGTGAAAAGCCACACCCACAGACTCCTCCCCCCCCCACCCCCCTCACTCAACCCCCACCATAAAGCGTATCAATTTCCGTTAAGGAATTTTGTCGGAAAAAGAAATAATACCCTAAGCTCGCCCCGCAAAATAAAAACAACACAAACAACTTGAGTTCATTAATTTTGTGTGAGGCGCAACAATTAACACGAAACCGAACCGAACCGAGCCCCACGTTTTGACTGAAAGGTTCGGGGATACCAAACAAACGAGAAAATAAAATAAAAAAAACGCGAAAAAAAAACACAATATAAAACAATATGCCCGAATGGCAGTTCCCCAACTCCAATGCTAAAAACGTGACGCTGCTAATTAAGTTGACGCATTTGCTGCCTGGCTGACTGGCTGACTGGCTCGCTATTTCAGTTTGGTCCTGCTCCTGTTTATCACCCTGATGCTCTTCTTCTTCTTCTTCTTCTTGGCGTGTGCCTCGCGGGAAGTCATAGGACTCAAGTGGGGGCAGTGCGGAGTCTGGTGCCACAGTGGAGCGGGTGCCGTCTTGTGGTAAGCTTTGGAAATTTGCATGGTTGATTTTGTGTTAAATTCGGTCTGTGCGCGAGGAGGGGGAAACCTTCAAGTTCTTCGAGCAAACAACAGGTGGCAAACCCGATTTCTGAGCTGTAAGTTCAGGGAATATGTTTCAAAAGGAAGCAATAAGAATCGAATAAAATTAACTCAAATGTGATAAGACTTGAATCTTTTAAGATACATAAAATTAATATTTACTTAATATTTGTATTTATTTATGTGGAATATTAGAAAATTAATTGCAAAGCTCAAAACTACGTTGATTTCGTTACATCCCTTCGTCAAATGTTAGAAAATCGAAGGTTTTTGTCTAAATATTCCATTCCCAAGCCAAACTTTTCCTCTCTTAAGCTTCACATTTTCTGTGCATGTTGGTAATAGACATGTCCGACTGTCCGTCTGTCAGTCGGTTGCCATGCGAACTATTTGCTCAGCTTAAAAGGGATCCTGCTGATATTGCTGCCGTCAGTACAAATATATCAGTCGGGTGGATCAAATCACTATCTAATATAGCTATCACAAGAACTATTGGCTAACAGACGTGAGCTTGGGCCAAAAACCATGCTGCACAAATAAACCCCCAAGCAAAAAAGCCACAACATAACAACAACAACAAGTTGAACGCTGAACGCCGACAATGGCGCAACAACAAACAAAGTCAAGGGCTCAAAAGCCAACAGGAAAAAGAAAAAAAATAAAAAAATGTATATTTGTTTTCAAAAATTTATTGCAAAATGAGTGTGAAAAATACTTGAGAATTTTCTCAGCCGATGCCGACGCCGCCGTCGTTGTGAAGTATCATGTCCTTTGGCCGTGAGGAAGGATGCTTTTGCTTTGATTTTGGACCTTTTGTTAAACTTGCGTCATTGTTGTCGATCGCCTTTTGACGGCAGCACATCAAAAGCCCGACACCCGCCAAAAAAAATTTCATTAATGGGCGTGGCTCCCTTGAGGGCGTGTGTGCATGAGCTCTCAAGTGTCGACAGCTTTGATTTCTTGTGCGCATATTATTAGTTTAGTCAAAAATTTGGCTTGCGGCAACGACATACATTCTTTCCTCTCCATCTCTCCATCAGTTTGCAGTTGGCTTTAGCAAGATGTAGTCAGCTGCTAGTTTGTTTAGCTGTTTTTTGGCTGGCAGCTGCAAAACGCGTCCAGAATTGTGCTGCACAAGAGCAGACCAAGTGAGTTGCAAGTACGCAAATCTTATGCACAGTTATGTGCAGCTGACTGTGTCTGTGTGTGTTTTTGAAAAGTTTATCAAATGTTGCGTACGGACCAGCATCACCCGCCAACCCCACTCTTAAGGCCCGGCTGCTGCCGACGCCTCGTTTGTTTTTTCAACTGTCATTTTGACAGCTGCCGCTGCTGATGTTGCTGTTGCAAGGTAGCAAGCACAGACATGTTACACCTTTTGCTTGGGCAAAAGTTTTTTCTCTTTTTTTTTCTTACCAACTTGACTGACTGCATGTAAAAGATGCAGTTAAAGTGCATGAGCGGGGCAAGAAGATGACATCAGCTGTTGACTTGACGTTAGCTAGCTGAGAAACCAATGCGAGTGAGACAGTGGCCAAGGGGGGTTGGGGGGCTGGGTGCATTCACAAAGATAAAGCGTGTGGATCGGCTTGTATATGCAGCTGTCAAAGACCAGCCGCCCCAAGTTACGCTGCAGTTAAAAAGTTGCAAAATTACAGTTAGTATATATGAACAAGGAGCAGGAACGTGGCGAGAAAGACAGATTGCACAGGATGTGCGAGTAAGAACAGGAAACGGAAAGAAGCTTTGCAGCAATGCTACACAACAGAGCCACGTGCTCAGAGAAATACCTTAGCTAACCCTTTGATAACTGCCAAATAGATTATTATCGGTTAAGTTAAACCTGGGCTCCCAATACTCAATACACCAACAAACAGGCTAGAAATATAAAATTTGAAAGAAAAACATAATTATAAGAAGAAGTTCTCGTTGGCCATTTAAATCGTTGCTGTATTTTTCAAACAGCAAAACAAAAACCAGAGAGTTGATCTGTCAGAGTGGCTTAAAGCTGAAAAGGGTATCTTATAGTCGAATTGACACTTGGCATATTTTTAATATTCTTAATCTTTTACTTACGCTGTGGCTTAAGCACACAACAAATTGACTCATAAATATTCTTTAAAGAACAATAAAAGCGCATTAAAAACTTTTGCGGAAAGCGACCGAAAATTACTTAAAAATTTTATCGTGTCAATAAATAAACAAGAACCGATGAAAATTTAAGACCGTTTGCAACTTCAAAGGCCGCACGGAAAACGGAACCGTAAAGCGGAAGTAGCTCAACAATTTCTCAACACGTTTGTCGGTTGTTGTTGTTGTTGTATTGTGTGTTGTGTGTTGTGTGTGTGTGTTTGCTTGCTTGCTTGGTTTTTTGTTATCACACACACTCCACACCTACTGGAAGCCGACACACACGGAAAATCATAAAATTTTAACGAACCTATTGAAAGTCTACACATTGCCGCTTGATTTCACCGGGCGACACGAAACTTGGGCCGGGGCCCAGGGACCAGGGACCAAGGACCAAGGATATGGCAAAGGGCCAAGGCAAACGTGTGAAAAGCGCCATCGAACGGCAAAGATTTTCACACTTGGCACATTAAGGAAATTTATGTACACACACACACACGCACACACACATAGAAGCACACACTCGACGCACATGTTTCATACATACGCCGAAAATTGAGGAAAATTAAACTTACCTATGTAAACAAGACAAGGTGTGGTGTGCCTGTGTATGTGTGTGTGTGTGTGTATGAGTATGTACGAGCGGAAGTTATGTTCAAACTTAATTTAAGGTTCAATAGCGTAACCAAAGAAAACCGCAAAAACTTTAGCTGCCTGGAGAAGACAACAACGAGTTTGGTGGTGTTTCGGGCGTTTTTTGGCAGGACGAACGAGTTTTGTGTAACATAAAATCTTGTGGTTTATTAGATTTTAATAATTCACACGATGTGTATGTATTTGTGTGTGTGTGTGTGTGTGTGTATGTGTGAGAGTGTAGATACGTGAAGAAGACACATGACAGTCGAGTCAAGTCGCAGTCGGAGTCGGAATTGGAGTTGGAGGCGGAGGCGGAGTCTGGCAACGTGAAAGACGCATGCATTTGAAGTCAACAAAAAACTAACTTTTATCTGCTGGCGTTTGCCTTTCTCTTAACACCCTAACCCCCACTCGCACCATTTCCTTATACGCCCCTTGGCCGCCCAGCATATGAGCAACGGCAACACTTTAGAAATGGCCTCTCCCCCAAAAAAGCACCCGAAGGTGTGTTTGTTTTTACAACAACAACAACTTCAAATTTGTGGCATATCAGCGGCATGTTGCGTGGCTTGTTGCAAGAAGTGTGGCAAAGGAACGGAGGCGTAGATCAACAACAAACTAACTACTGGCTCCTGGATAGCCCGGATTAAGAGCGCATACGCAAAGAAATGCCACTAAAGGGAATTGATTTACTCAGACGAGCCGTTGTCGTCTGCTTTGTTCCTTGTCTCATGTTGCTCAAGAAAGATTTCGATCCACTTGCAAGTGATACTTAAATATTTGATTAATCGTGTAGAGTAACTTTGCTCATAAGCATTTAGGGGCTTCAAATAACACTTAATTTGCCAATCAAGCCTGAAGTGAGCTCAAATTAACATTTATACTAAGTCTTTGATTATGATCTCTTTGAGAAACTCTTTCATTGTTTTACTTGACACATTTTGTTATGGTGCTTAAGCGAGCCTAATACTAAATACAGCTGATTAAAAGCAAATGCGAATTAATCGTTCTTTGACTATATAAAAAATAAATTAAAAGAAACTTATAACCAACAGTTGAATAATAATTCGATCATTTCTGAAACTCGTACTGGAAAAAATAGTGTGAAAAAGTAAGCTTAAATCTTGGTTGCTTTGTGTCCTCTTCATCGCTGGCTCGATATCAAGTGAATTTAATTTTTTATACTCGGATACATTTGAAGTATCCGAGTTCAAAGTCCAAAGATATATTTAAAGAAAATTAATCACTTAAAATTAGAAGAAATTAGTTACAGATCAGCTTGTATTTACAAATGATTGGTTTGATACTACTGGGAGTGCGACTTCGGCTCATCCTGTACCCAGTCACAAGCCCTGCATTGAAATATATTTATGCGGTGCAAGCATTTCACCCTGACTAGCTCTCAGTGCATCATTCATCCACTTAATGATATAAACTGTTGGATTGTTGGGTCAACCCGTGAGACCATAACCTGAATAACAACATCAGGACGCCGACAACAGTTGTGGCTGCAGTTTAGCTTATTCACAAAAAAAAAAAAGAAAAGAAAACCCTGAAAGTATGCAGTGCAGACCTTTGGAACTTTTTTTAAGAGCAAGCAGCAAGACAAAATAAATCAGTGAAAAATGTCCAAGTTATGATCAAGTGTTCCCACAAGAATTGCAAACTTTCTGCGAAGTTGCAGTCCTCTGTTTTTTCACGATGTTTTTGTTGCATTTTTTTTTGTGCTTTTCTTGTTGAGCTGCCTTTGTTGTCTCGCTGCATGTCGTGAGGGTCTTGTCCTCTTGTCGATGGCATCATCGAAGTTATGTGCTGCACTGGGCCCCAAAGGTTATGCAGCAAAAAGTTTGCATAGCTGTGGCCCCCGACAACAACACCAACAAGAACGGGCAACAAACAGCAAGTTGACAGCATTGACCTAAGACCGGACCGGAGAACCGAACCAGTTTCACATCCTGCAGGCATAAGTGCATAAATAGTTCATAAACTATTTTTTGAACAAAGTTGTCGTGCCTGCTTGCTGCCTGCTGACTGCTGCTCAGCTCTCCCCTGAGGCTGGGGGCTAATTGCGTTTTACACCAATTAATTTGCTTAGTCGCACTGTAAATAGCGAAAAAAAAAAACAAAATACACAAATACTTGTGCAAATAAATTCAATACGCAATAACGAAAAGCAAACAAACATTTACGATTAAGGGCAGGTTGGAACCCTCAAGTCGCAAATCAATTTGAATTTCAAATTAACAAAAAGCGTTCGGCGAACGGCACAAAGGTTTCCGAGTAGTGGGGTTTATAGCCGGAATGCGGGGCAAGCAATTTTTGGAAAACTCACAAGATTTGCGACTTTATTTTGGCATGCAAGCAGTACATGGGGCAAGAGGGCGGTCGTCTTTTATATATAATACAAATGCAATGGCCACTGGTGGGGCATCAAATGTCGTCGTGACCCAGCCGCCTCCCCTTTCATTGCTGCGCGAAATCCTCCTTAAAAGTGAAACGAAATGCGAAATGTGAACAAACAAAAAGCATTGCATACTTTTCGGCGGCAGCAAAAATACAAATTGAATTTTCTACTTAAAGACAATGGCTGGCAAATTTTTCGAGCAGAGACTAGACCACGGAGAGTGAGCATCAAATGAAGAGTGAGTGTGAGCGGAGTTGGCTAACTTGAGATTGAGAGCAGGCTGAGTGATAGTGGGAGTGTTTACGGAGTGGGCTGGGCAGCCGACTAGCGCTCATTGTCGTCCTTTGGCATTTTGTCGAAAAATGAAAATATTAATTCCCAGCAGGTTATTTGCGCTCGTTGTCGATGTCGGCAGTAAGTAAAAGTCGTAAGAGACAATGAAAATGAACAGCATAGAAACAGCGTAGACATTCACGTTAGACAGGGTTAGTCCTGGACGATTCCCGGAAGTGACAGACAGAGAGATAAAACAATAATGAGAGAGTGGGTGAAGTAGAGCTCAGAATCGAGTGCGATCTGCTTGAAAATACCCTGCATTAGAATGAGGATTATATTAGAATACAGAATAATAGAAACCCATATATTAGACTGTATTTGCAAAATATTGAGTCAAGTGCAAAAGGAAAACAAACAAAAACCCCTTGAAGAAATATAAAAAAAAAAAACCCCAGATATAAAACTGGGTCAATAAGTGTTTAGTTCATAACTATTTTTAAAATGAACAAACAATGCAGAAATAATGTAAATATTTTGAATGATGTGAATTGAATATGAACCATATTTAATACAGGAGGTATTACATTGATAGCTATAATTATTAGGGTAAATACAAGAGTCATTCGAATAGCAAGTGGCATCGAACTCTCCATGAAAATCACAATTACTTAACCCTCCGGTGTAAAACCCATCGAACCAGCGCTTTTACAATGACGCATTAAGTTTAAAGTATTCATGAACTTAATCAGGAACTCAGTAGCTTCGGCGCGGACCGCGCGTAAACCGCTACCATTCTCCATAGCGCTTTATCTTTCAATTTAGCAAAAATTAATTTATTGCATCAATATTTATGTTTCACTTAAATTACAATGCGTGAATGCAGCCAGCCCCTGTCTAAACATCTTTTATGCCATTCATTTTGCGGCCTCTGCCAAGGCAAACACGAGCTCTGTGCCTGGGGAAGCTAAATGGATATGGGGTGGGTGGGTGCAGTGTTCGGGAATGTGGAATATTGCGACCGCAATCAGTCATAATAAATATTAAAAATAGCGCATAAAGTCAAACATCGGTAGCCAAATGCTCCTCCAACGAGCCATTCACATTCCGCTTTCCGTTTTCAGTTTTGTTGTTTTCCATTGCATTTCCCATTTTCTGGCGCGTTGTTTGGAAAGTTTTCTAATAAAATAGTGGGGCCCAGCGCTGTTTTTGGTCGTTTTTTTTAGAAAAGCAATTGCAATTGCACAACTTTTTGGCATATTCAAAAACCATTTGCCTATCAAAAAGTGTTTCAACAAATATTGACAGACTGCCACAGGGCGATACCAAGTCATAGAGTTCGGCTTTAGAGAGGCTACCGGCAGACACACAGGAACCGAGAGAGAGAGAGAGAGCGAGAGAGAAATAGAGAAGGGATTGAGAGGGAGAGAATGAGAACTGGGTCGGTGGTGGCTGCAGTGGATTTCACGACTTTTGCTTCCATAATTAGCAGCTAATATTGCATAGCGGCAAAAGTTTTTCGCTCGGATTCCTACTCTATATGTAGCCTCAGTTTTATTTCTATTTGCGTTATTTGTCTAGAACTCGCAGCAATGCAAAAGGCGAATAGCGAACGGAAAATGTGAATATGGCAACGGAATGGGGAATGGGGAATAGGTATGGGAAATCTGGCGTTTAATAAGCTCACAGTTTTTGTTTGTGTTTTCCAACACTGCAAACAGCCGGCAAAGCATCACTTAAAGCAGCGCCTCATATGAGAGACGGCCTTCGCTCCGACAACTTGCAAGCAAAACTCAAACACACACACACTCACACACACACACACACGTACAGTATTCGACAAGCTGACACTTATGCTTCCTTGGTATATTTTTTTTATTTTTATTTTTTGCCAGGCACTTAGCTGCTTGCCCCTAGCCCTCTCTAGACCCGTACGCACAGCAAAGTCGCTGCCACTTCTGCCGCCCGCTGAGTTTTTGCTCATTTTTTGGTGTCAATGAACAGTTTTAACATATTAGCAAAGTTTCTTAAAGTACACATATAAATATGTTTGATGTGTGTTTCTGCTCGAGTTGAGTGATGCCAACGCATAGCACGACCAGAGAGGAGTGGCTTAATAAGGGCGCTAGGGAACAGCAAGTAATGGTGTTGTATTGGGTCCCATGTACTATTCTCTGTGTGTTAAGTCAACGGCACATTATGTAAGACGCCTTAATGAAAGCCTCCAAAGTAACTGTTACGTTATCCTTTGCAGTAACATCATTTGACACTCGGCATACATATAAAGCAATCCTGGTTTTTATTAAACTAAACAAGTATTATATTAAACATCTTATTGAAGCATTTCATCAGATCAATTTATTACTATTCAATCCGTCGCTTTTCAACAACGAAAATATCCTTTGCTTGTAAGTATTTTCAATCCACATAATCTCTAAATAGAAAAGACTGTAAAAATCAGCAAGCTAATTAAAATATTGCATCTCAAAAATATCAAAGCCTTTTTCAAAATAAAGATTTATTTGCAAGTTCATTCTTATGGAGCACAATTTTGAGCTGTCAATTAGTTAAGTAATAGTTATAAATATATATATTATACATAAATATAATTATATATTGCATACAATTTTGCTCTTGAGCAGTTTTTGAAAGTTAGTTAACTCATTATTAGGATTACAATAATTATATTAATTGATCCTTTTATTATTACTTATTGCTTTATTTTTTTATATTCCTATTCATTATTTTGTAACTTTCGTGATATCTTTTAATCGATGACGATTTAACTGTTTGCTGTTTACATTTTTAAAGTGGAGTTAGGCAATTTAGCCGCACTCTAGTAGCAAATGCCCCACAGATGCTTATGGAGCGTAAGAGCATTCGATATTATTGATTCCATAAGCAACAATCAAACAGATTCGGATCTGATCGGACACAAACACAGATGCAGCTGCTTTGCTAGCTTTGAAACTAACTCAATAAAAGCAATTTTCGATATTAAATTATCATTTGGCCCCATTGCGCGTTCAACTTGTACAACAATCAAGGACGGGAACAGTACCAGACCAGGCCGCCATCCACACACATAAACACACACACACACATAAACACACACACACACACACACACAAACAGAGCAATTCAACCGAGCCGCAACAAAAGCATGTCGTGTCGTGCCGTCGCTTAATCATGTCAATGATTTATAACGCTTTCAAGGAACGCGCCAAACTCGAAGTTGTCGACGGCAAAGTCGTACTGAGGTGTGGAGTCTGTGCAAGGGTTGGGGGCTGGAGAGACTCTTCTGATGACTTGCCAGACAAAGCGAAGCCACTATTCTAGTGCTGGTGGTGGTGGTGGTGGTGGTGTTGTTCGATGGTGGTGGTGGTGTGTCGCAACATAAGTTTTGCAGCTACTTATATGGCAGCGAGTCAGAAATTTATCTTACGAAAAATGATTTGGCTCATTATCAACAGTAGCTAAAGTGCAGCAGAAGGACGCGCAGGCAGACAGATATATATATATATTATATATATATAGAGAGAGAGAGAGTGAGAGGGAAATAGATAACATAGATGGGAAAGAATAGCAAACACATCGAACAAACGCATAAATCAACAACAAAAACAGAAAAATGATTTATATTTACACACAAGAAAAAGAAATACCGAACGAGACGAGAGCAAAGGGCGAGCGGGTCGTATAATGAGGGGGAAGCTCGAATATGATTGCCGTTAATAAGAAAAGTGGCAAAAGTGTGTGTATCACAGGGATATTACCGACAATGGGGCAAGCAGCAACAGCACCAACAATTGTGCCCCAATCATTGTGAGTGCCAGGGCCACTACACTAGCCAGCAGCAAGGTAGGACAGAGCCAGGCACAGGCAGCATGCCAACTACCAATAATAAAGTAATCAAAGTGATATGGTGTTGATGCAGGGAGGTGTACTGGGGCAGGGGGTGTAGTAAACTCTCTTGCCCATTTGTTCATGTGTTACTATTGTTGTTGTTGTAGTCGCTGTTATTGTTGCCATGCCAGATCTAGCTGTGTTCTGTCTTGGTGCCCTGTGATTATGGCATTAAGACATTCCCTCAACTCCCCCCTCCACCAACCACTCCCAAATACATAAAGCAGGCAATCGAATTATAGCCTCGGATCTAACTGGCTTTGTTGCCAATGAAACAGTGTCTATTGTGTGTGCATCTGTGTGTAATACAGAAAGGAAAACGAAAAACAGTCACTTAAAGACTGATGGATTAGTTATCCCCAAGCAATATGCTATCAGCATACAATATGGGAACAAATATAATTTATCAATAACTTCAAAAAGAAACAAGAAGTCATGAGATAGATAAATAAGCTAGACTAGGCGATACTCTGTACCAAGTTTTCTATTTAATATTTTATTGTCTACTGTTGTCTATTTGGACATAACACCATTTTCATAATTAATTATTATGTATTTGAAATGTGTTTTGGATCCAGGTAAATTTTATTTTTAATATGTACTCAGATAAATGTTGAATCCCGTCCGGATTCGTCTTTAAAATAATATCATTTGTATGAGCTATTCTGCAAAGTTCATTGTGTACAAATCAATACTTTATGTATTTGGAAAAAAAAATGAAATCTGATCATATTTTTAAGCATATACGCTAGAAATTATAATAATTAATTTTTCGATTTGAAATATTATCAATTATTTATGTTATAGTGTAAAAATGATTATAATGCCTAAAGTATCTCGTAAAATATATAATCAAAACATATTTTTAGATATAGATATACTAACAGCTTCCGATCAATCGCATATCGTAGACTATCTCTCCCGAAATTAGATGTACATATATCACAGAGAGAACTTAATCCAACTAAAGCAGAGCTCTGATATTTACGTGCCTCACTTAATCGAAAACTCGGTCGAAACATGTGTTTTGTGTCTTGTCTGGCTGGTTGCAACCAGTCTCCCTGCCCATAAATAGTTACTTAATTACCTTCTCAAGTGGTAAGTGCACTCATACCGCTCACCTCTCCTCATCCACCCTTGACGAACAAAAAACTTGCGGAAACAATGCACGAAAGAAACTGCCAAAAGCTGTGTATGTGTGTAGAGAGGGGATTGGTTCAGTGGCAAGTACAGAAACATATGCCAAAACACCGATTGCAATTAATCTTTTGCATGTTGAACGCACCAAACTCTACTTAGTTAGTGCCACATCCTCCCTCAGGAAACTCGCTAGTTGCCTCATTGCAGGTGGCAGCTTCTGTTTATTGGTAAACAACAAAAGTTTGCAGCGCACTTTTTTGGGCTGGGCGACTACCAAAACAACAACTGATAGAGGCAATGAGAATGTGCGACGATGGCGATGGGGGAGGGGCGAGGGGGAGGGGTTAGTGGACGCCACTGGAAGCTTACCTTATTTGTGGGCGCTGATCTATTGTCTTGCCTGTTGGCAGCAGCCAGCCTACTTCAAGGTGTAGTTAAACGACCATAACTTTTCCTTCGCTCTCTCTCGCTCCGTCTCGCTCTGTCTCGCTCCGTCTCGCTCTCGTTCTCTCTCCCTGTCTATCTTAGTTTGTGTGTGAGTGTGTGCTATAGACATTTGTGAGGTATCCCTTAAATACCAATTTATGGCTAAAGCAGATAAAGTCCCAAATCTGCACTTAATCTTTTGCATTGTTTAATTTCGACTCATTGAGTTAGCGACGCCAAAAATTCAACACACACACACACACGCAAGCCACAGGCATGCGTCTGTGTGTGTATCTGTGTGTGTGTGTGTGGGCGTGGGCGTGGTTGACAGCATTGTGCAAAAGGCGCGCTTGGTTTGGGCGCACTTAAGTTGCTTGGGAAATAAATCGTTGTCGACGTTTACACTGTGCTTATGGGTGTGCTTTAGTTACTACGATGTGTGTGTATATATATATATATATATGTGTGTGTGTGTGTGTGTGCAATACTCGATGCTTCATTGCAACCGCAGGAAGAACAACAGTAACAGCAACAGCTCGCTCAACAGGCGCAACAGTCCACCCCTCGTTTCCTCGCAGCCACGACAAAAGTTGTTTGCTCCTAGTTAAAACTTACAACTTGCGCGTTATTTCCTGCCACACACACACACACACACAAGTAGGTATAGCTTTCTGTGCGCCCCATTCAGTGCACCCCAGCAGCCCCCTAACCATAACCGCAATGCCCTGCGTACTTAAGGTGTTAACGCAAAAGCTTGACTCATAAAATATTGAAAAAGCCGCAAAAACTTTGCACCAAAAAACGTGGCAGGAATAGGACCAAATAGAACGGAACGAAACGCAACGCAACGCTACCAGGGTGGCACACATGGGGGATAGGGGCACACACAAGAAAGCTGACTAAGATACCAGCTCCAAAGGTCGGAACCCCAAATTGAACGGTTAAGTGGCAACCGGCAAAAGTTTTTCACCTACCTTTGACTTCCATTTGTGCCCAGTTTATGGGGTGCTTGCTTGGGATCTGTTTTCCCCACTTGGCTCTTGCCTAAATGGATTTATTGACTTATTAGCGCTATTTGCTACGCCTTTGTTTTGTTCTACGTGGCTTGCCTAACAAGTTAATTGATGGGCTCAGCTGGGAGGTCTACATCTACTTGTGTGTTCCAAGTAACTACTTTGATTTGATTAAAAATAAGGTGCTCTACAACTGCGTTTAGTCAGCACTTTAACTGTTATTATTTCACAAACTAGTATTCTTAACCAATCTTAAGTTATCTGTCAAATTTTATGAATACATATACATATATATTTTTTCAGATTTCAGATGCTAATCGCTATACCTGAACTGATATGCGAGAACTTGAATTTTTATACCCTGAACACATTAACAATGAGTACAAAGTTATGTAACAGGCAGAAGTATCTCCGACCCCATAAAGTATACACATTCCTGACCAGGGTCAACAGCCGAGTCGATAAAGCCATGTGCGTCTGTGCGTCTGTATGAACGAGCTCACTCGACTACAGCACTCTTACTTGTTTTGTTTGGTGTGTTTAGTATTATATTATAAAAGGACAGATCGAAAGTCGTGTATAAGATCCTGGCTTTATCGACTGTGCTTATCATGCGTAGTAATAGAGAGAAAATTATGAAAGGGCAGACTGACTGAGGGATATTTTGTTGAGCGACAGTTAAAGCTAGAAAATCGATCCTTGACGCTAGTCTGCTGTCAGCACTTCAACAGCTTTATGCCCTCGTTGGCTTTAGTACACGTTGAATTGGCTTCGACTTTGGCTTTGTCATTTTACGCGCTATTACCACCTTTTCGAAGCAATAAAATATTATTAAAATTATTTTTGGCTGATACACCTGAATGCTGTTGCTCTCTTTTGCGCCGCAACGCAGTCTGTGCCTCGTACAGTGGGTGCTGTAAATCAACGTCTCGATGACATTAAAATAAAATTTTAATGCCACAAAAAAGATGTGCGAGGCTGGCGTCTCAGTTCAGGCACAGCTAAAACCATTTTCCACTTCACATTTTCCATGCAATTTTCGGTCGCTTTTTGATCGAAAACTTTTGCCTCGGCGGCTGCTGGCTGCTGGCTGCCCACGGATGGGGTATAGGGAATGGAGAAGGGGCTGGCTGTGAAGGCGCTATCATTTTCACCTTGGTTACACTGCACAATTTATTTGAATTTATCAGCATGCACACGCCCATCCCCACCCCCCTGCCTCCCACTTGCCTACCCGCCCCCTCTGTCTGGCTGAATGGCTCATTTTCATGGCTCATGGCAAATAATTGTAAATATTTGATACACAATATGGCAATAAAAATAAAATTGAAATTTTCTGCCGTTGTTGTTGTTGCCTTTTATTATTATCATCGTTGTCGTTTTCGTCCCGTGGAGTCGTCGTAAAGGAAATTGATACATAAGTCATTTTTATTGGCATATTCTTTTGTGTAATTACGGCGCAGGTAATTTAAATTTCCTGCCCTTTTTCAGTTAGCTCTCTTTCTCTCTCTCTCTCTCTCTCTCTCTCTCTCTCTCTCTATCCATAAGTCTCTCGCTTTCTCTTTCGTTCTTTAATGCTCACTTTTTGAGTGATGGTACTTCCTGAAAAATTTTACACAATAGCTTTTTTCACAATTTGCAATCATTCGAAAAATCATTGAATATAAGATAACTAATGGGAAATTTTATTTATTGTAAATTTTGTTTTTGTGTTTCATTAATCGGAAAATGTACTTAAGTATGAGTAATATTATGCTATATATTTATGTTATATTATTATATAGTAAGATCGTAAATAATTTAATTCAATTTACAGCAATTAAGCATTATCTTGAACAACAAATTTCAAGTTGTCTTTTTGTTTGTAACAGGCAGAAGGAATCATATCTAACCCCACAAAGTCTTTATATTATCATTTAGGATTAACTGCCAAGATATAGCCACGTCTATGTCTGTATAAACAAAAGGATCTCAGAGACTATAAAAATAAGTTACTACAAATTTGAAATATGAGCTCTCCTATAACATGCACAAATCAAGATCAATCATTTTTTCTTATCGATAACAGTCCATCATCTGGCGAATATCAATACAAATCGATTGAAGGCATAGCTTTCCAATGGATATATACAAATTTCCACGAGATCAGACAAGAAACGCCCAAAATTATAGTCAAATTTGGCAATTATACTAGAACAATATATTTAATACCTGGGTTTAGAGTATCTCGTAGTCGAGCTCACTCGACTATAGCGCTTTTACTTGTTTAAAGGTAGATAGCTCCATCAATTGGCAAAACATTTCCTGTTACAATTTGCCAGCTGTCTGCCTTTTAAGAGTCTTCGGATGGTTATTGTTACGGCGTCTGACAGACAGACAGATAAATCCGAGAAAGTGGGCACAGCGGGGGAATAGAGAAAGCCATAGTATAATTAAATCAAGAAGTGTAAATGTAAGCATTCCAGCAAAGGATGCATTACATCGAATGCTTCTGTTGGCCTCGTATAAATACAATTGCAATTTTTAGTGAAATGAAATCGAAAAGTGTATGTAAAAATGGAATGGAATGAAATGAAACCCTAAAAGCTCTATAAAATACAGTAGACTGTCAATTAAAAATGAGAGCCGCTGTCGAGTAGATAGTGGGTGGAAGGGAAACAGGAAGCATAGGCAAGCACAGGGGAGTTGGAGTTATCCTGGCAAAGAGTGTCAAACGAGCTTGCAACCCGAGCAGTTGAAAACTAACGGTAGCTGCTTAGAAATGTGGAAATGGCGCTTTCTTTTCATTTCATTTGCGTCACTTTCGCTTTAAAAATATATTTTAAGTAATATTTATGTGTTTTTTTTTTATTTATTTGGTTTTCTTCTTTTGGTCACCAATTAATTTTTATTTATGTGCTTTGCGTTTTTAGCTGGGTTTTGTTTTTTTTATTTTATTTTTTTTATGTCGTATGTCCCCTTATCAAACAAACAGTTGGCAAAATGATAAATGCCGTTGCTTTTGTTTAAGTCCACGAAACACCCCTTGCCTCAGCCCCCTAGCCCAAAGCACACCCATTTCGTAATTTAATATTTTTGCAGCCAAAACATGAACAAAAAAAAAATACAAAAAATATACGAGAAAAATGATATTTCAGAAGAGCGAGCGCTGCTAAAAAATGACAATTTTTAATTATCAAATGCGTTTAATGATAAAAATTGTTTATTATGGGCATGGGGTTGGGTATGGTGGGCCGACTGGGGTGGTTGGGGTTGTGACGCTTTTTACTTGGCCGCCACTGCGTCTTGGCTTTTAATTTATGATTTATTTGTGTGGGTGGCTCGCCTATAATAATTAATATTGCCCACAAGCAAAAGACACCTACAAACACTCCCCCCTCCAGCAGCCACCCTCCACCCTCCACCCACCACCCGACGCAACGGCAGCACTCCAGCACGCTCTCCTACACTTTCAGCCAGCAACACAATCCCTGAGGAAGCCAGCAAGCAGCAATGCAGCGACAGAGGCAGCGAAGTGTGGCTGAGAGTGGGAAGGGGAATAGAGGGGGGTAGGAGGGGGGTGTGGGCAAGTGGCAACAGCTCCAGAGCCGGGCAAACGCAATATTTTCATAAATCTTTTTGCCGCGACGACAGAGCAGTAAGTGCAATGTCATTGAGGCAGAAGTGGCAGCAAGTAGCGCGGGGAATAAGCAACACACATCTACACACACACACACACACATGCTGTTATCCCTTCCGTAAGACAAAACCCAAGTGCGCCCAAGCCAACATCTTCTTCCATGTCGACGTTACGACATCTTGAGTCAGGTACAGAAGGAAAAAAAAGAAACGGAAAAAATGGAAAGAAAAAAAAATTAAAAGTATTTCTCGAATTATTGTTAATGATGATTAAAAATATGTGTACCTACATAATACACAGTACACCTCAGCACACAAACACTCCTCCTTCGTCTTCTTCTTCTTCTGCTCCATCTTCTTCTTCTTCATATGTGGGAGGCGTAATCACAAACAGATTTTGAGGCCTGGCAACGCTTCGCAGCGTTTCCCCAAACGTCCTCGTCTTTAGCTTTGACTTGAACTGAGTGTTAACTTACCATTAGAGCTGACTTAATAAAAACAATATGCAATCCAAATTCACATCCACTTCGAATTTTGTATGCCCTAAGAATAGACAGACGACCAAGGACTGAAATATGACATAGTTTGGCATACGATTTTTATTATAATATCTATTAATATTGCTCTAACACCTTGGTAGTTAAGAATAGACATGAAGAACTAAATATGTATTTATTCCAAGTTTTAAGTCTCAAGGCTTAAGCAAAAACTAACTCCAACTCAGTCTAAATTTGGTGTACAAGCATCTAGTTTTTAAAGTAATTAAGATTTATGTATTATTTCTTATGCTAAGCCTTGTATTCATTTTTAAAATAAATGAACATATCAAAAACAAAAAGAAAGGACATCAAAGCGATTGGTTTGCCTGTTGTCGCAACATCATTTGAACCGACTTAAAAGTAAGCAAAGATCGACTTACTTCTGAGAAGAGTTTACAGATTAAGCTATTTCCTATGCGTTTTGGGATATCATATTTTAGCTCAGGTCGGATGTGGCGTCATCATTGTATACCCATACATTCTTAATATGTTACTTGATTACTTTGAGAAACTTTTAACAGTTTTCGCATATGCAAAGGTGAGTAGCAATGTGTTGGAGTGAGATGGGATGCAAATGTGGTTCAGCTGGTTTTTTTTTTTTGGAAATGCCAATTCAAGTTGTGAATTCAGTTTCTGCATCAACACCTCGTCTAATTGAAATTTGCAATTGCAATTGCAATTGCTGCCGTTGTTGCACGCTGTGCCATTTGTCATTGACAAGCAGAGTGGCAACGCTCAGCATATGGCAAGGCTCTCCAAATAACGCGCATAATGATAGCCAGCTACCCTACTCAATCCTCACCCTCACGTTGAGCACAGCATGCAAAAGGGCTGTGAGTGTGGCGAGAGGGTGGGGGCTTGGGGATTGGTTATGGGCTTTGCAGTGGGTTGTGTTTTTGCTAAAAAGGATTATCTGTTCATTACAATCCATTGATTCCACTTAAGCACCGTTACAATTGCACACACACGACACACACACACACACACACACACACATAGTACTCGCACACGCAGAGCTAGAGACACAGCCACATACGACACTTAATTAACAAATATGCATTACAAACACCCGCAACGAGCAGCAATTGGTTGGTCATGTCATCAGTTCCCCGCACCTAAAAGCCCATACCCCATGAACCCCACCCCCCTCCCCCCCTCCCTCCTCCTCTGAAGCGCGCAAACACACACACACACACAAATGCCACAGCATTTTCGCAAATCGTATGCGGATGGCTTTTTATTTGCCTCGTCAGCGTCAACCACCCGCGTGGCAGCAGCACCAACAGCAAAATCAGCATTTGCGGCAGCAGCAACAGCAGCAACCGTTGTTGGGCCTCATCAGCAATTGGGGAGTTGTGTTGCATGTGTTTAATTGAAAAATCATATGCAGCGCGCATAATTATGTTTATTGCAATAATCTGATGCAAATTTTCAAAACTCAAACTGAATGCTTTAGACGACGCCCCAAGCAGGCAGCATGACAACCCTGATACCAACACCAACCCCACCCCTGTTTGTACTATCCGTTACTGGTGTTGTTGTTGTTGCATTTGGCTGTTGGTGCACATTAAATTGCACTCCAAATTGCACATTTCAACGCCTACTGATTATGACAGATAATTATGTTATCGAGTGTTGCCACACGCGAATGTTGCCCCTTGTCCAACAACCGTACGATGCATTCACGATCCCTTGATGGAATCATATGTGTTTTAAACATAAGCATACGTTTCTAGCTCTATAAGATATACATATATATACATATTTGGTAGCAAGATCTATTGCTTGTCAAACAACAAGGTCTCTAGAAATATGTTTTAGATGTCTTGCCACGAACTGAACTGATCTTAAGCAAAAGTATCTTTATACATATTGTCTTATTTATTTATATATTATCATCGAATCGATATTATTTAATTGATCATACAAATATGAATAAAGACACATAAATATGCAGATCAACTGATAAGAGTGTGAAATGCTTATATTTGTTTTTGGATTGGTTTCATTTCACTCTCTGAAATGCTGAGAAAGTTTTACAGATTAAGTTGAAAATTTTCGCAATTTGAGATCAGAGACACCATATTTTAGGTCAGTTGCAGTACAGAAAGGATTCTTTGTGTTGGTCTTTAAAAGCGAAAGAAAATTATATTTGAAAAAAAAACAAGGAAGGTGTTTAAGCTACAGTTGGATATAGGTTTATATGTAATACGCTTGCAGTGCCAAATGGATCCACCCAAAACAAAAAAACATCAAAATTACAAGTAAAAAAAATAAGCCAAGGCTGTTTTGTTAGGTCAATGTGACAGAAGCGAAAATACCGGCAACGGGAATTTCATTATCCAAAATATTGAGCTCCAGCAGATAATCGCCCTTGGGTGCATCATCGGGCAGGAATGTGGTTGCGAGCTGGTAATTTTCGATGGTATATTTGCCCTTCGGAAATGGACAATCGCCCGGTACGGGCAAATTAGATACCTCCAGCAGATACGGATATGTGTCCTCATCCTCGTTGACAAACTGACAGAACGGTTTGTTCATATTCATGACCAAGGGTCCCTTTTGTTTGGCGCTCTCAATGTAGGTGAACACTTGAAGTGATATCTGTGAACAGATGTTTCAATTCAGCCAATATCGAATGAGTAATGAGTAAATGTATGTGGCTAAATGTGGCTCACTTTCTGCTCATTGCCCATATTCCGTTTGAGCTCGAAATCCCCGTCCAAGGTGTACTGATTACGGCCCACTTTCTTCATACGCAGCGTGTGCCAATCCATCCATTTGTCATCGTTCTCAAAATTTGTGTTTCTGTCGAAGGAGTTGAGTTCCACGCTATAGCTCCTATCCTCAGCACTGGCGTACACCAGTAGCATCAGTCCAAAGACCAGCAGGCCCACAATACTAGTCATTGTTTGTTAACTGAAATGATTATCGCTTCACGGCAGACACACTCTTTATATATTAAGTTGGCTAGTTTCAAGCTGTTATCTCACATGCAATATCATTGTAATTTATTGGACATAATTGGAACTTGTTGATAGATTGTGTTAAATGTATATACACAAATTTTAATGAAGTACATTGTGAACGAATGTATAATGTTATTGTATATAATTCATGGATTATTCAATCCAATTCAACCCAATCTAAAGCTATTTATCTCACACTGGTTACAGTAAAATTCAATGTGAACTTATTATCATAGCACCAATAAAAATTGATAAAGTGTATAATAGATATAATGGTTTATTAAGAAACATCCAAGCTATAGTCGAAAACGTGTGTGTTCGTCGCAAACTTGTGATTTCAGTTCGTGCTAATTATTTTTTTCTCTTCACTGTATTTGCCTTGTATAAGAAATGAGAGCGTTTTAACACCGGCTTACATTTGGGTGTGCGAAAAGTTTTTAAATGGAATAGAATATATTTCAAGCTGGGTTCAGGGTATATCGTAGTCGAGCTCACTCAACGACGATATCCCTCCATTTTCATTCGTAACTATAAAAAAGAAGAAGAGCTTTTGTTTCAATTTTATTTAGGTTCGAAACAAGACGTTTGTATTTTCTTCCTTTAGCTAATATTCTATTTGAAATTTTAGCCGAAATTCACTAAATTGCCAGTACAGCCCCGCCCCCCCGCAACGCGCCTGTACAGTGAACTGGCTGTTAACTTTTCAACAAGGCCGAATTCCTTTTAGCTGGAATTCCCGAACAATTTTATGCCAACTAATCTCTTAACACTCTATTGAGACATGTAAACTTTTAATAGCATTTGCTGTTCCAAACTCTGTTCAGCCGCATTATATTCTGTTTGGTTTTTGGTCTGGGTACTCCTCGGGCTTCAGCTGGCCTGGTTGGCCTGGTTGGCCCTGCCTGGTTGGGTGGCATGTCCAAAAGTTTTTGGAGCTCTCTTTGCTTGTTTTATGGCCTGCAGCAGTGTTCGTGTTTGAACATCAAAAGTAATAAATTCATCGAACCAAAATCTTGCACGCCAACCATTGGTGACGGCAGGTGGCAACGTCAAAAGCTGCTTCAGTTTCGCGTTGTTGGTGTTGCTGTTACTGTTACTGTTGCTGTTGTTGTTTTAGGTCGCGCCTTTACTATACTCAATAACTTCCGCCGGGAGACTCCCCTCCCGCTTCCTTACCCTTAAGGCATACAGCAGAGTTGTACGTATATTGGCGCCTGCCGTTCATTTAACTGACCCATCCACTCTCAGTCCTGCACCCTGCACCACCCACTACCAGGTTCTGGTGCTGCAAAGTTATTTAGGTAACTGTCTTGACTTGTTTTTGCCTTTGCATTGATTGTATTACATACAGGAAACTTATTCTCAATAAATATGCATGTTGTAACCGGAACCCTAAACGTGTTTGCTCCGAACTTTTAAGCAAGCTTTTGGAGCAGTCCAATGCATATTTACTTATTGTATTTCGTGTGCAAGGAATCGTAATTCGTATTGTGGTTAGTTCAATTCACACTCATTCTAACATAAGGAAAGGCAAAATATTTTTAAAAAAATTCACTGCACTTTTGAAAGTTGAATGCTTTTGAACCAAAACCAAATCAATGTAGCTGAACACACTTAAGTTCAAATTTGTATCCTAATAAAAATCATTATTGGAAGAGATAACTGGCGAATAATAATCCTTCTTCTAAGATATAGCATGTTCTTAAAGAAAACTCCATACAAACAAATTTAAAGTCATTGTCTTCTTGATATTTTAAGACTTCCATCTTCGAGAACAAAAACTCTCAAAAGATCTAGAATAACTCTGAAATCTACTCCAGAATAACGCAAAGATCTATGCAAATCAGACGTGTTGCACATTTTTTGGAGGCAATCGTGAAATGTATACGAATTTTGGACCGCTTATATATATATATACATATATACATATATATATTTATATATTTATATATATATATAGCGCGTGCTTGTTCTTTATCAAAGTAGATTTAATTAAAGCAATGTGTGCAATAATTACAATCAAGTATAAACTTCAGATACCACAAAAGAGAAGCAAGCAGAAAAAGGAACCATTGGCTAAAGTGGAGTCACGTAAGCAAATGCAGAGCGTGTCATTTCAATAAAGGCCGCCATTGGCAGTGCTCAATGTTCCTGCTGGGGTTCATAAAAAAAAGTGCCAGAAGCGAAAGTGTGTGCGTGTGCGTGTGTGTGTGTGTGTGTTTGTGCGTAGGACGACTGTATGTTAAAAGAATTGCAGAGAAATTAAAATAAAATAAAATTTACGTTGAATTAAAAATACGCAGGCAACGGCAGCAAAAGAAACAACAACAAACAGCGAACAGCGAACTGCGAACCAAATAACTGGATCTGAGAGCCGTCGACTTCGTGACTTCATTTGCTTGACACTTACGACGGCGGCAAGTAAAGTGACAGCGGACGGCGCGACGCGTCGTCAGAACGGGGTGATAGGTGACGGACGGCAGGGGGGGTTTTGCCGTTAGCTGTTGCTGTTGCTGCTGCGGCGTCAAGTGTGTGTGTGTGTGTGTGTGTGTGGGCGAGCGAGGGGCGAGCCGGAAGGCGAAAGGCACTGAAGAAAAGGCTGCAAACGATTCCTAATTGAAAACTATTAAATTCTGTCTTCTTTTTTTTTCGCGCGCGCTCTCTGCTACTTAATTTCTTCTTTGCGCCCGCCTTCGCGGCTGTCGTTCGTTCGTTAGTCCAAATTGGAACTTGAATTTCATTTCGAATGACATTCGCTCCATCACGCGTCAACTGCAGCCAGCGTCGGCAGCGCACGTAGCGGCAGCGGCAGCGGCAATGGCAAACGGCAAACGCAAAAAAAAAATAAAAGAATAATAAAAAAAAAATTAAAGAAAAAAAAGCGGACATTTTCATTTGAGCATATTTAATTAGATGCAATTATTTATGGTATTAAATAGATGAGGCAGTAAATGTGCTGTATACTGGCATTCGCTCCACACTGCTTGCTCTCTCTCTCTCTCTCTCTCTCTCTCTCTCTGTCTCTCTCTATCACTCACTCGCTGCTCAGCTCTGAAAAATGCAAAATAAGATAGAAAAAAGGAAAAAATTGAAATAAAATGCTAAAGAATTGCGACGTCTTCGTCGTCGTTGGTCTGTACTATAAAAAAAAAAAAAAAAACAGAAAAAAAAATTTCAATTCCTGGCACAATTTCTGCAGCAATGCCACGCCCACGCCCACACCAAGGCGCTGCGCATCATTTACCAACACAACCATAACAATGAGCCGTGCCCAAGTCGCTGGCGGGAGATTGGGAATAGGAATGGACAGGGGTCGGGGTAGGGTTAGCAGGGTGGGCAATAGGATCCTGTCGCTGGGCACTTGGCCGAAGGAGTGCATTTAAATGGCAGGAAATTTGAAAAAAATTGAAATTTAAGTCTTTGATATATTGAAGTCGATTTATTTGCCGCCTTTTACCACACCCAAGTGCTAGTCATTTTTTTCAGCGACTTTAACAATTTTTTTCATTTTCGGCTTGCTTTCCATTGTCTGAAGAGCAACACGGTGGACTGCTCCTGCAGCAAATGGTGTCCACTGAGTGTCGTCAATCGCACGGCATTCACATTTGGTAAATGTCTGCAGCTATCCCAAGTGAAATTGGCCCAAACAAGCCATTCGACTATAGAATTAATCCGTTAAGCTCTAAATTAAGATATTTTTAATACTGTCTTAAGAGTTTCAGTTTGCACAATGTGTATTCAAAAATATTGCATTCATATTTTCAATTGCATAGTTCTAGGCGAAAATCCAATTAGATCATCATATAAACTGACTAGCAGATACCCTATACGTTAATAAAATAAAATTATTTGTTTTCCTTACATAAACCAAATATCGTATATTTTATTATAATGATTACAGCCAAAGCTAACGATTCGATCAACGCAATACAGACAAGAAGAGGAGGCCGCCCCAAATGGTGGGAGGGGGTGGCAGTTAATAGTGCGCGACCATGCCATGCCAGTCAACCCTTTTGCACCTTCTGCTGGGCGGGCAAGCGGGCGACAACAAGCGACAAGACAAATCACACACAAATTGACAAACGTTTAATATAATTTACACGGCAAGGCCAAACGACTTACGCTTGACCACGCCGGGGAGTACGGAATGCGTGTCCGGGTCATGTACATCGTCCCATGTCCCAATATTGACCTAATGGCCCAAATGGTCAAACCCTTGTCAACGTTGCGTAACCGAAACTATTAAAAATATCAACAGACACTGCTGTTGGGAGAAAAGCACACCACAAAAAAAAATTGAAGAAGAAAACCCTGAAACTGAAACCGTTGGAGCTGGATTGTCATTTTTCACACGTTGAATGGCGTTACATATGTTCATGGTCAAATCGATTAAATAAATCATTAGCATCTTTTGTAGCCAATTTTCTTGCGCTTTGCCCAACATTTTTTTCTTTCGCTTTCGCTTTCGCTTTCCTTTTCCCTTTTTTGCCGCCCTTTTGCGGCGCGTGTCGCAAGTTTTACGAGTATGCTGTCCGTGTGTGTAGAAAATTGTTTTTTAATATGACCAAGTGAGGTCTGCTTGTGGCCAAGGGAGTATGCTTTTTGTGTGTGCTCAAGTGTGCCCCAACCCCAGCAACGCCTCCGCAATCCTGCATTTCACAAAACTGAAACTTGACATTTAATTTGTTGCGCTTTTATTATGGAACATAGACTTGTGGCTTCAGTGGCGCTGCCGACCAGCTAATTTATTATCGCACCACCCAATAAGAAGAAATCCACCGTCTCCCCCAATTGCCCAACGATTTCAATTGCAATCTATGGGTATGTCATAGTTGAAACCTTGTCCAAATGCCCTCACCGAGCAGGAATCATGCAGATTTGCCAGATGGGTTAGCGATTTTATTTAGTTATTTAGGATTCTTTTTGTACCATTGTCGCTGTGTGTGAACCAACTTGAGGGAGGTCCCATAAATGATATATTTTTTTGATCAATAGCCAAGTCGATACAGTCATGGCCGTCTGTCTACTATCTACAACCTTCCAGGGCATGTTATAAGCCACAATAACCCTCTATGATAACCATTGTGAGTGTATACAAACTTTGGTAAAAGCCAGCGCCTTCGTATTATTATTATCATTCCATATAATATCCTTGTACTCCTCGAGGCAAATCAGTCCAGTGTTTATTTTCTATAAATATAAATTAAATGGGTGGCGTGCAACTGTCCAATAAATTTTGCCATTTTTATATTACGAGACACCTTTTTATGCGGCATTGTGGTCGTGGCCATTGTGTCGCATCCCCCACGTCGCAACCCTGTCGAACCCTTTTCATTGTGACCGATGCGACCAACTGCCGCACTGCCGACCCGCCTACACTGTCCTGCAGAGGGCTCAGCTCCAAAAGTTAGCGCCGTTGCGACTGAATCCAGTGGGCTAAATCATGTGACAATAGTTGCTTTATTTGACCTTTTTTTTATTTTGCTGTTGACGTTGCCAGCCGTTTCAATTTTTTTCTTTCTTTTTTTTACCGTTTACTAATAAAACGCAATTTGTTTTATGGTTTTATTCAACACTTCAAGCCCCTCACAGTTCCCATTCTAAGCCATTCTGATGTTGGCAGGAGTTATGCGTGAACGCAACAGGCTACTGATAAATTCTTTTCTCAGGTGGCCAAAGTAGTAACTACTCAGCTCAGAGGAGTAAAATAAGTTAAGGGGCTTTAAATGGTTTAAGGGAAACTTGTCGTAAGTTCCACTTGATAGCAACTTTATCTTTAAAAGCTGATCAGACCCTGCCAACACATGTAACTATTTTGTGCTAGCAAATTTCTTGGATAATTTTTTATTTATTTTCAAAATTATTTACAAGTTTTAATATTATTCAAGTAAGTTCTTAAAATGTACTTTACTAAGGCTTATATACTGATTATACTGTGGGTATATCACACATATCTTTTAATTCTCTACGTGATCAAAGTTGTATAACTTTAAACTGATTTTTAAAGCCGCACATGTTTTACTGATTATTGAAAATTTGCCCGACGGCGAAAAAGTTATTGGACCCGTGCGAGACAGGATTTGCCTCTCAGTACATACATAATATACATACGTATCTATTATAAGTAAGGCTTTTGTTTTCGTTTCCTTTGTATGTGCGTATTATATATGAAAAAAATGAATAAAAAATAAAAGTAAATAAAAGCAAACAATTTCTTGTAATTAAAATCCATGGCCTTTTCAGTCAGCCCAAGAATCAGTCAGGTGCTCAGCTACGCCAATCAGTCACAGTCGGAGTCAACCACCGGGACAACATTCCGCCAAGGAGACAAACAGACAGACGGATAGGCATTCAACCACCCAACCACCGATTTGAGGCAGCTGCACTTGTCACTGCAGCGCAGACCCCAAAGGCGATACATTTTTTTTACCACTCTACGCCTCGTGTTACACTTCTGTGAGGTATATCAGCTGGACAGATCATCTATATGCTCTATTTATAATGAGTTTTTTATTTAATTTGTTTTCAGCTTACAATGAGAGAAGGCAGCCAAAGAAATTCACTGATTCTAAGAAGTTCAGTTCTTCAGTTATAAATGAATTAACAATTGCTTAGCCGTTAAAAGTAAGAAGTGAAAAAAAAAAAACCAAAAGTTTCTTGGCCACTTTGCTTTCAGCACAGTTGAATTTCGGGTCTAAGAATATATATAACTCATATAATAAAACGCTTATTCATTTCAATCTTCATCTTAAGTTAAATTTCCTTGTTTGTGCTTATTTGAACTTCACTGTTTACTAGATTTTGATTCAGATTAGATCGGGTTTCTCAAGAAAGGCATTTCATAGTCGTCATGCCAAAGATTAATCAATTTTTTTTTTGATTTGTCCTTTTGTTTTGATTTCCATCGTATTTTTTTCAGTATTTTCTGTTGCCATTTTTTTATATTCATCTTTTTTGTTTAAGAATTACTGATTATTAATTCATTTTGAACCAGTGAAGCATTCATATTTCTGCGGAGCACTGGGTCGCCTTCGCCCTTCGCCACAGCCACAGCCAGAGTCAGAGTCAGAGTCAGAGGCAGAGTCCGTTGTCTGTCAATGTTTTGCTTTCATTCTGTTTCATTTTTTGCATGCACATACTCACTCGCACTTACATACATTGGATACATCAACATATTTGTGTAGCCTGGCCAGACCATAGACGACGATGTGGCCGTGTCGCAAACCCGGCCAAATGCAGACACTGCCGACGCTGCATTCATTGTTAAATCATTGAGTTTTTACTGCAGTTTGGCAACGGGATTCGACGAGCGTCGCGCATATCCAGGCTCTATTTGGGCCGTTTGCTTACTTGTTCGCTTGGTCGCTTGTTGGCTGTTGGCTTGTTGGACTCGTTGTCGTTGTCTTTCAAGTACGAGCACTTTTGCCTTTGCTCTCCGCTGTCCATATCAACAAAGTCAGTCAGCAAGCAAGTAAAAAAAAACAAAATGTGGAAAGCTGTAACGAGAGGACACCTACTCTAAAATGCAAGCATTACCTGAACCGGAGCCAGCCAGTAGCTTGTTAGTCTGATTGGGTGGCTGATTGGTTGGACTAACTGACTAACTGACTAACTGACTGACTGACTGACTGACTGACTGTGACTGTGACTGTTTGAATCTCGGCTGCTGCAGCGTTAAGGCGTCATCGTGCTCGTCATTGTCGGCCCATTGCAATGTCCAGCGACAGCACCATCAGATCCTAACAATGAAGCGAAAAGAATGTTTACAATTTTTATAACACACATACAAACACACACATTCATAGATATACCAACACTCACACATATATATATACATACATATGTATGAGCGTACCTGCATTTTACTTCGCATTCAGTGACAGTCGGCACAGATTTTTATATGTACATATATATATATATATATATATATATATATTATTTATATATATATATACATTTTTTTTCTTTCTTCACCTTCTGCATTTTGTGTTTGCCTTGTTATGCTTTGTGTATTGTATACACATTGTACCTGGGCAATGTTTGACTGTATTTAGCCAGCGGTCATAAAGTTAATTTGTACAAAACTTGCAAATAATTCAAACATTTTGCAACGCTTTTGCCCCCCCCATCCCTTCCACGGGCATCGAATCAAAATGGTCCTAACTATAGGAATGCATTGGTTGACGTCAATCTACACACACACAAGCAAAGTTGAATTGAATCTTGGCAATCAAGCAGACCAAATAAGCATTTGAAGCCAACGATTAAATGTGTATTTTAAATTTAAGTCGAAGTTAATTTAAAGCTTATTGAACATTTCTAACAAAGACAAAGCTACACCTAACGATATCATTGGGCACATTGACCACAATATCATTCAAATATCAAAAATAACCGAATCAAATTGATTAGATCACGACTAAGTCACAATAGTTTCAATGGCTAATACCCTATCATAAAAGAAAATAGATATAATTTGTTAGTAAGTTACGTAATCTATTTCTTCCCCATCACATACACAGAGACAGAGGTGTAAGCTGCCAATGTTATAATCTACTCATACAAATATACATATTTACTCAATATATTTGTAATAAATAAGTCAAATTTCAAATTTATATTTCAATTAATAGACGGCTTATTGTCAAATAAGCCCGATAGAGTTCACTTAATAATATAAATATGATGATGAGCAAAAATAAGAGCATGAAGTCTTAATGAAAAAGGGTTGTTCCCAATTGTATGGCCAGCCACTATGCCTAATAGTATTCAACGGCGACATTCAAATAAAATTTCTAATTAACCAAAAAGCCTATTACCGCAGCGTCAACATGACCCTAGCCCAAGTACATTTATATGCACGGAGCTACACTATTTTATGATTAGGCAGCAACGCGGCAACTGGCAAAGACTGAACAACAGCTTTTAGCGCGTCCTAATGAAATACTCGTTACTCGTTCGTGTTGTTACTTAACCCGCAGGAAGAGCATAATTTTACTTATTACAATTTTATATATATTGTATAGATGGGCATGGGACAACTGAATGAGACCGAGATCGGGTTGAGGGCTGAGGGCTGAGGGTTGAGGGTTGGGAAGCCGTGGAAAACATATTCCAAAAATTACCAATTTTGTTGCTTACGATTATTACCTTGACAATGTGCGAGTTGCAGTTGTTGTTGTTCTTGTTGTTATTATTAGGCTTGGCTTTTTGCTACACTCTGGAGATGACTTAACACGTAGCATGTCATTAAAAATTTTGTGCCATTAATGCATAACGCACACACACACACACTCGTTGAGAGCCACACACGTAACATGATCAAATTGCCAATATGTCACACACACACACACACACACAGCCCCTCCTTTGGGGTTGACTGAATATATATGTGCCAAGGCAGCAGTAGTTAGAGGGGTTAAAAGGAGAGCAGAGGCAGGATGTTGAGGTGGGTAAACTAATAATGACAACCGTCACACAAACAACACTGGCGAAACATCATCATCTTATTTACGTCTTTTTAACACCTTACCTGGGCCCAGCCAGTACTCAAGGCATATGCCCACACACACACACACACACACACACACACACGTAAATCCGGCATCGTGTGTCGTTGAACAATTAACAAAAGGTAATGTAAAATTATAATTATCACACAAAAGCACATTTGTTAATTTAAGCTAAAACAAACACCGAACCAAACAGCAACGCGACGTATGTATGTATGCATGTATGCATGTGTGTGTGGGTGGCAGTGGGTGGTGCAAGTTGGTTGTGCGGCTTCTTGGAAGACAAATTTTGTCGCCTAGTTTCTAAGACCGACAACGACCGATGCGTAACAATGAAAACTCCCCAATGTAATAAATATAAAAACAGCCGAAAAATTTGCTATAAAATTATTTTGAGTCGCAGCAGCCATGAATGTTATTAATAGAGATGGTAACTTAAGCACACAGGTGCTACCCGAACTCAACATTTTCAATTTGAAAGAAGCCAACAAGTCTAGCAAGCATTTCATTTACCCACATTAAGTTAAGAAATCAATATTTTTGGGAGCCTTAGTAGACTTAAGCTGTCAAGTCTTGCACTTATATATATAATATATTTTTGTAATTGTGGTCCAAACTTCTTGATTGCACAAATATTTTGGAGATCTATTAAATATCAATAATATGTATTTTCTTGAGAAAAAAATATATCTACCAGAAAGGATTTTGGCTTAGATCGGATAACTACAGCGCACTAAAAAGACCTAATGTATTTACCAATAGATATTCAATATCTGACTTTAATTAATTAGAGCACTTCCCCGTGTCAAGTGAAATTCACATATAAAATAAAATAATTTGTGAGGGCTTCAAAGTTATCGCCAAGTAAATTGTACGATTCTACTTACCGAATGCCTTCGTACCGATATATAAAACACTCCCGTCTCTAACTGTAACGCTGCTTAATGGCAAAATAGTGAACGAGAAGGGCCAGAAATTGTGGCTCTATAGACACCCAGCGAAGTAGAGAGGGAGTGAAAGGATTAGACTTCATTGCATTGATACTCAGTTGCTCAGCAGTCGGTTGATTTTTGGTTCTTATGTCCTTTTTTGAGGCACATAAATTGTATGCGGCAGGACCTACAGCCTGCCCCACCGCTTCACACACACAGCCCCAAACATACAAACACAGATTAAACCCTTTGGCACACACACACACACACACACACATGCATAGAAGAGAGCAGCACTTTTATTGCTCGTTCTGATAACACTCGTCTACAAATTTAAGCAAGTCTTGCTTGCGTCTGCCAACTTTACTTTCAAATCAAATAAATTAAATGACGAAAATTCTTAACTTCAAATTTGATGCACTGCCAATGTATCCTGTCTTTGGTGTTTGAACGTTGCCGAATTTTGTTGACTAGTGTAACGTATTATCAGCCGACAAAGGCTCGATTATAGTTTCTGTTGTCGCGCTGTTTAGAGAGGCGACTTGCAAATATTTACGCACATATACACACTTATACACACACACACACACACGACTTCGAAGCGTTAATAATTTTTTTTGTTTTTGTTTTTGTTTTTGTTGTTGTTGTTTTTTAAGCATTTTTCTTACTTTTTTGCCTGGCTTCCCGTAATTTATGGCCGTTACATTGTGGCGCTTCTTTGTATGGCGCACACTTTGGCATTTTAATGGGCATTAATGGCATGGTGCAAAGAAGTGGGCGGGGTACGCTGTATGGGGACGGGGAATGGGGCAGGGCTTGGGATCGGACCGGGAGCACATTAAAATTATTGAAGCCGACAACGGCCATTAATTCGTTGCGCTTAGCGCGCAATAACGCAACACATAATTGTTTATTAATGAAGTATAAGTATTTTTATTGGCATCGCCCTCAACTGAGTCCATTCACTATTCTGCTCTTCATTTTCAAAATACCCGTTGAGCAGATTACTAACGACCTTTTAAATATTTATGTTTTTATCAAATGCCAAACAAGTTAAATGGCAAAAAATTATCACATCGCTCAAACAATTGTTGATGGATGCCATGAACCAAAATATCAATCACATTTAAGTCTCTTTTAAACCAAATTTCAGTTGCTAACTCTTTAGCTTTTCAGCTGATTTCGTTTTATTCGAAAGCTGCATTTGTATAAAACTGACGTTTTTTTTATTAATTATTAGTTATTGTTTCGTATAAAGAAAACCCAATTATTATTATTTTCTATATATTATTCTGATTCTTATAATTTGATTCAATCATTCCTTTCATTGTTTATATCCAATTTACATTCTGATAATCAACTATAATGCATTTTTAGAGCAAAAGTCAAAAATATCCTTACCTATTTTTAAAATCGATGAGGAAAATCGCAAACATATTCATATATTTTGTGTACATGCATTAAATCTCTTTTTCAACGCTTCTTGTAGTTTAAAATATATAAAAAAGAAACATTTTTTGGGTTCCTTGAAATATAAGAATAATAATTGATTCAACACTTGAGATATTGATTGCAAAGATTGGAAAGAAGGAATGGGACTTGAATTTGACTCCTTTTTGTTTAAATTATCGTGTTATACAACGTGATATTTATTCTCCATTTTAATGTGTCGATATTTGATATTTGTTGGCATTATTTAAATAAATAAAAACACATAACTTTACCTGCAGTTGCTGCTGACCCCCACGGATTCTGTCCCCCTTTTTGCCACTCCAGCACACACTCACGCACTTGGAGTAGTTGCACATGTGAGTGGCAAGGGTATGCGTTGCAAAAGGGTTGCTCCGAGTCAAGTTTCCACCCCCCATGTGAATGCGCGCGTCGAAATCTATTGAATACGCATCAGATATCAATACTTGGCCACTGACACACAGGCAGGAGCACACACACACACACACACACACACAGACACAGGCAGGCACACATACGAAGAGAGCACGCACACACACGGGGAGGGACTGAGCTGGGTCCGTTGGACTACCCTATGTGCAGGGATTCGATTTCGGTGCCAGAATGTGAGGCAAGCAGCCAATCGCAGGAGTGCAGGCAGCTGATTGGACAAATTTCATGGTGCTTCGAGCAGCAGCCAAAGTAGCCATAGCGCCCACAGTGTACACAGTGAAGCACTCTGAATACAAAAACCAAAAAAAAAAAAAAAAAAAAATACGAAATGAAAGCAGAATGAAGATATATTTATGTATATATAAGTAGTAGAAGAAGTCAGCTCAACTCAGCTCATCAGCTCGGAATGGGTCGATGGGTCGCTGTAAGCTGTTGGAAAATGTGAAAAATTACATAATATGCGTTGAAAAATGTGCGTAGATTTTTTTTGGTTTTTTTGTATTTTTTTTTTTTTGTTCTTTCAAGCTGACCATTTGTTGAGTAGCTTCTCTTCTTTGGTGGAGTATGTTTTTTATTTGCTGTTGTTTTTGTTTTATGCAAAACTTTTGCGTTTTACAATTCATTGCATATTCAATTTGGTTGGGTCGACAACGACGACGCCACAAGGGCACCAAACAAACAGCAAAGGTCCAAGCCATATTAATAAGGATTTCATTAGTTTTATACGTTTCGTTTCGTTTCGTTTCTTTTTTAATACCCTGTACCCATTATGAATGCGTAGAAACCGGGTCAAATCAAATTGTGCTAATGTATTTAACTAGCACTAAATGGAATATTTATAAACAGATATTTCTGCACTTGTATATTCTTGGTCTCGTCGGGACTAACTGTCTGCCTGGTAGATATTTTGTATATGCTCAGAAAAAAAAAAATCAAACAATTTTACAAATCGACAAAAGACATAAAATTCTTTCCATAAAAAAAAGTGTTTCAGAAATAGTTTTTAATACTTTTAATCTACTTTCTAATATGAATTCTAAAAAGTTTGAACGCCTTAAGGTGTCGAAATTTCATATTAAAATTATTTTAAAAATATGTGTAAAAATTCAAGACAAACATGGATACATTTTGAGTATAATCAAGAGTATCTTCTAGTCGCACTGTCGATTTTTCTTTTTATTTATATTTTACACACATACACTCTCACTAATGGGTCGATACTTTTATTTTCTCTTAACAATTCTTTTTTTGTTTTTTTTTTTTTGTTAGGGTTTTGTTTGGTCTGCTGCTGTGTGGCATCTCTTCAATCTAACTCTCGGCGCAAATAAATGGCTAAACGTTTAGATAAATGTCTGTTATTTTATATTATTGTAGTTTGTTTGGTATAAAAAGTTGACCAACCGAGCGAACAACGATTCAGAAAGTCAGAGGTCATATTATATTTGTCTAAAGCTGCTTGCCGGGACAAGGCGTTCAGTGGGGAGCTATTAGCAAAGCGCTGACCAACAATCATAAATAGTAATGCATACGCATGTTAAGAATATTGTACCTTATGGATGGCTTCACCAATGCTGAAAGGCCCACAGTTTGGTTAACTCGCAAATTGTAATGTCACTTCAAACCTTTTTGACGATCGGATTGTGTGTATACAAAAAATAACTTCAAATTTATTTCAGGGGAGGACAACAGAGTCGTGCGCTCTTCTCGACTACAGCAAACACACTTGGGTATTTATATTTATTTATTTAATTTTTTTCTTTTCGCAATTCCACTGGCTAATCGGGCAATCTATGGTCGGCAATAAATCCTGCATTTAAGGGCACCCAAACTTAGATATTGCTCTTCTTGTGTTGCCCGGCGACGCGCGCTGATTGATTGAAATGTCACTTTAAATGTGACGCCTGAAAGAAAACCGACAAAAAATTAAAAATAAAACGTATCAAAAATGCAAAATGAAACATAAATGCCGCAAGCAGTCCTCAGCAACCGCAACACCCCCTCCGACTCTATACAGTGCCCGTATCCGTATCCGTATCCGAACCTAAAGCCCAAAAACCCCAGCCAGTGTCAACCCTCGTGTGCGATTGTTTCGTATTTGATAAGCATGAAAAACGCACAGAAAATAAAATTGTTTTAGATGTGACGCGAGAGTGCGGGGCGGTGGAGTGGGGGGCCAGCACCCAAAACAGAATCCTTAAAAAATAGTGCTACTTAAAAGCAAAATAAAAAATAAAAAATAAAAAAAAAAACCAAATGTAGAAAAAATAAAACAACAATGAACAAATGTAAAATAGGGTGAGGCAACACTGCCAAATACATGCAGCAGCACTGCCACCCAGCAAATGTTTTATCGCTTGTATTTTTATACCCTTGCTGAGAGTATTGCAGTTCTCTTGGAATGTGTGCATCTCATTGACAATACGCCTCCGATCCCATCGAGATCTTTTATAACAAATAATGTTTTTGTTTTAAGATATGCGTGCCAAACTGGCTAGTTACCAGAATTATTACTGCCAATATCTGAAAACCATGTTATGTAGTTCCTACAGCAACAATCCATCGTTTTTTATAAACTTAGGGTGTGTAATCGTCGGTGTCCGTTGAATGGCTGGGTTTTTCTTGTATTTTTTTCACTGCGTTTTGTTAAGTTGGAAAAATGAGCGTCGATTAATTTAATAGAGACAAAAAGCCTTCGCACAAACACAAATACAAACGAGTCGAGTCGAGTCGAGTCGAAGGTCCCACAATGGGTATGGAAATAAGCTCCTGACATCGAATAGGATGCGTTGCTCTAAACAGTATTATAATAATGGTCACCCCATAGAATTTGCACAAGAAGTTTCTCAACTGTACCAACTAAAAGGACAATCCTTGCCGAGAACAGAAATCGTTATATCATCGATAATCAACAATAGATGAGTTGTTCAGTTTTGAATCGCAGTTATCTCTAATTAAAACAAATATGTAAGCATTTTATATTTGATTATAGATATTTTAAGAAACTCTATTGCTATTTGCAGTTTCTACTTCTCTAAATATCTTCCTCAATATCCACATCAAGCATTTTGCTGATATTCCACATTTCTGAAGCTTTTATTTACTTTTATGCGATGACTCCACATATATTGCATACAAAATATTCAAATATATATATAAATTAATATATTATATATTACACCTCTGACATCCTCAGTGTTGTCAAAGATTGTTCAGTGGGAATCGCCTGCAAGCCAATGAGGAAACGCATATCATAAAAAATATTTCAATAAAATAAAAAGTGGCTCTTGTTTATATTCTTTGAAAAATGTTCGCTGCAAATCAGTGAAATCATAAGAAAGGCAGCATAAATAAACACATCAACACAAAGGCAAAAGTTTTGCTGCCCCCTGGCAGAGTCGGAGGACTCGCAAGTTGGCATTGTTGTCTACATACTCCCAATGCTAATCCCTTTCATATGTGGGCAGAATGCTCTTCTGGATTCATTGCTGTTTTGGTTGGGTGGCTTTGTACAAGGCGCCGACGAAGACGAAGACGACAACATCGCTTGCTGCGGAAGTCGAAAACAAAAAACATTTTTTAATTGCTTGAGATAAGGCACAGCACACATAACTTGCAACTAACTTCAGCTCTTACCCCTGGCACACCTCCATCCCCATCCACACCCCACCCACTCAGTGTGTGGGAACACAAAAAAGTGAAAGAAAGGCAAGCGGCCATTTTACAATTCGGCGCACATTTTGATGAGCTTCATAATTTTTGTTGCTCATTGACGTTCCTACTCATATCCCTTTTAAGGAAAGTTATCCCCAATTCCCACTCTCCATTCCCCGTCCACTAAATCACACTTTCCCTACAGCTAAAGCCGCCTAGCCAACTGAACTGAGCTCAGCAACACAGAAACAGTATAATACAAATAGAATTGTAAAATCGATTGATCAATATATACTTGAAAGAGACAGATCCAGCTCTATGTAGTAAGAAATATATTAATGTATTAATATATAGAAAATGTTTACTAATACAAAGTTAAAGTGGGAGATCCAAAGAAGCCCCTTATGATGTTTAACATCTTTACAAAATGTAGCCAAAAGACTATATAGATCAGAGTAGTGCTGAACAGACTGAGAATATATAACTTTTATTCAATAATGTGTTGTGGAAATGTGTTATATATACATATGGAAAGAAACGCTGAATCAAATAGTAATAATAAATTACAACAAAAAAATAAAAAATAAAACATTTAACACTTAGAAAGAGTTCAGTTATCAGAACAACTGATAAGAACAATCCTTAAATATATGTAAGGGCTGCCTTTTCCTTCAGATGTAGCGTATCCAGAGTTCTCCAAGAGCCGCGTAGCAAAACCATAGCAAAACAACAACAAATGGCAGACAGCCCACGTACATTTGGCATTTTGCTTGGCCTGGCGCTTATCCTCCACTTCACATGTACGAGCATGTCACACAATTATCAAATGCTCTATCTGTGCATCAGTGAATGCCACGTCTCCGCCCCCAATCGCCTTAGAGGCAGCCCCCCTCTCGCTCTCTCTCTGTCTCTCTCGCTCTCTCTCACCTTCGCCTTCAGTGGGCTTGGCTTCGCGTGTTTACACAATTACATGCATTTTACGCTACATAAACGAGATTAGTGCGTCGCTTACTTCTGCCTAACTTCTTTTGACACAATGCCATGGGTACGGCAATGCTAGCCCCATTAACGAAGCAGCCTATCCCCCTATCCCACACCAGCCACCCACCACCCGTCACCCGTCACCCGTTCACCAGTTCACCAGTTCAGCAGTTCGCCTGCACGAGGAGGCCTAGACGAGAGGCTAAGAGATACGAGCCAACAACTTTTTGAGCCTTGAATTACTCTGACGGTGGCGTTGCGTCAATTGCTTTTGTTTTTTCTTACTTGCCTTTACTTGCCTTGAACTTTTTATTTTTATAATGCCAAAGGGTTGGGGTATGTACATGTATGTGTGTGTGTTTATCAGGGGGGTGTGTGTGTGTGTGTGTGTGTATGTGTGTGTGCGTGTGAGTCGAGCGTTTGCATTGTTAACAAGCGCAAATTTTGCACATCTTTTGTTACACAACAAAATTTATAGAGATGCGTCGACTGAAGTGCCTATATGGAACACACACATATCTATATTTTTATGACTTTTTGTTGATCTTCGCAGCAGCGGGTGAGTGGAAAAATGGCAGCATTTGTACTACTTGTTAATGTTTTACAAGTCTTATCAGCTTCCTGTGTACAAGTGCATCTCATTGTTTTTTTTGGTTGTTTTTATAATGTTGTTTACTCATTATCATTATATAGATTGGCAATTAAAATGAATGAACAGCAACAATTTTGCTGGCTGGTTGTTAGCGTATCAACGGTTAAGCAAACTCCAACTTATAATCTTAGTAAATCATAGAATATGAAAGCTATTCTAAATTTTTTCTAATATTACATCGATATTAGAAACTTGAATAATACAGGATTAAAAGATACAACAGATATGTATTAGCATAATGCTGCTGGCAACTTGCTGGCCAGCTGGAGGCTAAGGCAAAATACCAAAAAGAAACTGATTTCTTTATTATTTTGGTAAATGTTGAGACAAGAGGCAACTGTCAGCAGCTGTTGGCCTAACAAGTAACTGCCAAAGGTAAAAGTAAGAATAACAACAACGACAACGGCAACGGCAGCTCAAATCAAAATGCCATTAAAGCGTGTGACGTTGTCGCTTAAGTGGAAGTAAATATTGTCTTTACTCAAGCTTAAAATTAAAATTACCCACCTGGATGGAGCGAAATGATAAACTGCATAAGCCAACGGCAGCAACGCAACAGACCAACAAATTTCGAATGCAAAAGTTTTTTGCATAAATGTGTGTGTGTGTGTGTGTGTGTATTGCTATAAGCATCCCGAACACATCCCGCCCCTCTACCACCAATGCCCCCATCCTAACCCCCATTGGCAAGGCAAAACAGCACAGAGCAAAGTAATTTTCATAACGACAACGACGCCAACTTCTTGACTAAAGGTGCTCGGCCCACAGCTGATGAGCTATAACCCAGCTACCCCCATCTCCAACGCACCTCACACCCCTCACCACGGCCCACTAGTAGTACCTTAACTTGCATCGTAAGTTCCACTGGGGATGGGCGCTGTTCCGCGTAAAATGTGCTACGTTAAGCACATCTGTTTTTTATTGCTTTTAATTTGCCATTAATAACGCATTCCAAGGCGAACGGACGACGACCGCCCAAAATGCTAATTTATAAGCATATAGATAGATATAGTAATACTCGTAATAATAATAATAATAATAATAAGTATATGTATATACATACATATATTTTGGAAATCCAATTTTAATATGCCCAGCCAAGGACATTAACTGCGCCAATTGCCCCAAAGTTCGCCAGCTGCTCGAGTCGGCTGCAAGAAGGGGCTAAGCGTTGCAATTAGAGACAAGCCATGGCCCATAAGTCAATGAGTTTTTGGCATTTTTATGGCCAAACATTGCTTGCTGTTTACGCGGGGAGTTGGTGGAGTGCGACCTCTGCCCGGAAAATCTGCGAGGCTTGCTTAACGCAAATCCATATAAAGGAACACCTTTGAGGAGACCTAAAAACACCATAGTAACGGTTCTGTATATATATATGTATATTTTTCTAGAAGTCCATTAAGATTAACATTAACACATAATATTTGTATATATTTAAATTGAAATCGATACACTGAACATTCCAATTTAAGATGTTTCAATATTAATTCTCATAATTATTTTCTTTGTTCTCTAAAAGAGCTCACAAATCTAAAATCTAAACCTTTAAAATAATAATAAAAATGATGAATAAAATCGATTTGCTGAACATTCCACAGATAGTAATGGAATCGAACTTTAAAATCTTTCGATATTGAATATTTCCAACTCTTTTAATGCTTTATTCGATTTTACTGGTATTTTGCTTAACTTAAACTTGAATTGTGCTGCTAAATGTAAAAGCAACGAGTTCATTAGCAATAAACGAACACAACTCATGAATGGAATCCGAGAACTTTGTGCATTTTCAGGTATTAGGAATGAGCATAATAAACATTATTAGCATTATTGTCAGAGCTCACAGTATGAAACAGTGGACAGTGGACAGAGAAGCAGGCTGGAGGCAGGCGTCATTTCTGCTAAATTATGTAACACAGAGTCAAAGGAAAAGGTTGGGGAAGTGGGAGTGGGAGTGGGAGGGGTATGTGTGGGTAGTGTGGTGCCATTGGCAATGGTTTTTGTCAACCAACCAACCAACCAACCAACCAACCCGTTCGTTGTCGTCAAATGCAAAAATCGCAAGGCGAGCTTCCTTTTCCTTTCACTGCGCTGCTGCAAAATTTCCAAAAATTCTATTATTATTAATAGAGGCAAACAAGGAAACGAAGAAAGGGTGCATCGGGCCGGGCAGTGGAAGGGCAGTGTGGTGTCGGTGGAGCGCCAAATGAATGCCAGGGTAAGTGCATAGAATGGCAAAAGGCGACCATGACGACTGCCACAGCTGCAAAATGGAGAGGCAGGGAAGGCAGGGAAGACAGGGAAGAGCATCGTGCTGATGCTGTCGTGTCGTGGTATGCGTTTGTCTTTTCGCCCAAAAGACGACTACAATAACCCGAAAAATGCACACAGTTTGCATTATAATGCGAAATTTTCGATTGCTCATTTGTCGCATTTACTTTTTACTATAAAAGTTTTATAGCGAGGCGGCTGAAGATGGCGCGACCAACGACAACGGCAACGACAACCACGACAACTACAAAATTTTACACAATGTCATCAACGTGGCTGACAAAGTTAAAGACTGGGCTGGTGCTGCTACCGGACGGCCCAGTCTGTCGGTCCGGTTCTGGAGGGCGTTATTCTGCCCGTCTGCCGCCCTCTCAGCCTCTCAGCATCTCTGCATGTCCGTCTGTCTGTCTGTCTATCTGTTTGTATCCATGCTGCCATGCCTCACAATTGTATGCAATTCTTGCCGCACTAAACTTAAAGGATTACTTTTGGCTAATTTCGGCTTGGTTTGTGCACAGAATGGCATCCTGGCAAGACGGCACAACAATTGCCTTTTGCCAGCGCTCGCCAAGAACTTAAGGAAACGTCCAAGCGTTCATTTAGGCATTTCGATTGCAGACCCCCTTTGATGTTGCATAAAAAGTTGTTGAATTCAGCGAACATCAAGCTGCCATAAAAGACAGCAGTATTACATAAGGTGCGCAATACTCTACACATCGCACAATGGCACATCATTTCAACGGAATGTCAGCATTCACACATCTATATGTATATGATATCTTTCCGATCAGCCCACAATTTCCACCAAGTTCTTGAAAGTTTCGTCAAGGATTAATATTGAGAGATTAGTTCAGATAAGAACAGGCAGGCTCTGCTATTCATCCTTTCATCCATTGTCTTCTTTATCACGACAAAATTATTGAATAATAAAGTATTCACATTCCAAATAATTTTAGGATGTTTTTCTACTTTTGTGGTTCCAGTCCTTTATCGATACCTACGTATATAAAATCCTTTGAATATGTGTATCTAAAGAAATGTCTATATACACATCAATTGCTGCATGCAGCCTAGTTAGATCTATTGTGCCTCCTTCTGAATTTATAGCTCTTTCATTAAACCTGTTTCTTGCACAAATTCAAGAATTTTTGTCGCATGTTTCCCTAGAATATTGAATTTTCTTCAATTCTGCCTAAGGCAATACATTTTGCTATAATGTGCTCCGAGGATTCATTCTCGTTTGCCACAAAATCGGCAGATTGCATTACTTAATCAGTAAACCAGTTTAGCCATCTTAGATCCAAATTGGTCTAGCTTGGTCTACCTAATCCCAAGCAACATATTCTAGTCGAGTTCCTACATATCTAGCTACCTATATATATGTATAAGTATATAGGTATATATCTGTATATATAGATGGCTTTTACTTTCCGTTCATCTGCACAAATCACCCCCTCCACTAGCTACAGCTCTCCAGGTGGATTAAGTACAACAAACGCCACAGTCAGTCACATCGTTGTCCTTCTCCTTCCCAACCATTTGCCTATATTAAAACCATTTTTCGCTTATTACCGAAAAATTTAAATATTTTGAAAATAATAAACTGCGGGTGAGTTACTAAGTAGCTGGCTGCCTGGTGGGCTGGATGGATCAGAGCGCCCCCATACCATAAGCATTGGCATTGGCATTGGCATCGACAACAGTCGCAGCCGCAGCCGCAGCAACGCCCACAAAAGAGCAAACAATGTTACTGGTTTCGTACTGGGCTTGGGTTTGGGTTTGGGTTTCGGTCTGGGTTTGAGTGTCGGGCGGCATCATCAGCAGCAGCATGAAACGATGCTAGGCATGCGCTGGCCCACCTTTTAACCCAACCATACAGCCATACACCCATACAACCAAACAGCCATAGCGCCATTACTAATCCTCCAACCCAAAAACCAAACCAAACCAAACCGACCGCCGTCGTCGTCGTCGTCGTCGTCGCCGGCGCTCGCTGTGCGCTATCAGCGCGCCTCGTGTTGATTGTCGCGCGTTGCCATCAATGTGCCACCCAGATGCCATCCAGCTTCTCCAACTCCTACTCCTACTCGTACACCTCCTCGTCCTCCTCCTCCTGCATTGCCACTCGCCATATCCATTTAGCCGGTGTTGCGGGTCGCTTTCGAGCTCTGCTCATGATGAGCATCATGCGTTCGCAACGTTTCTGGCCAACTGCATAATGATGTTGATGTTCATGATGCTGATGATGACAAAGATTAAGATAAGTATGATGATCATCAACGCGTTGTGGATGGTCGACGTCACATAGTGTCATATTTTTATGATTTTTATGTTAATTCATAACCAGCCCCATCGCGGTTATATATTCGGTTCGCAGCTCGCAGTTCTTAGCGCCGTTTGCCAAATGCTTTTTAATCCTTTTAATGAAAATTAGTTCCTCTCAATATCTTTTAATATATTTTCTTTCGCTTGGGTTTCATTACCTACACCCACACACCGCCCCCCCTCATGTCTGAACTATGTATATTCTCCTGTCCTGTTCCGTTCCGTTCTGTTCTGTTCTGTTCTGTGCTCTTCTCTTCTGTTCTGTTCCTTTGTTTTCACAGGCATAATCATAATTTTGTGTTTGCAACCCTAAATCAACACTTAACCCATGCTGCGCGTCTCGATAAAGGGTTACCGACTGGCCCGTTTAATGGGTAACGAGTAACTGGGTACCGCTTAACGGGTGTTCAGTGTGAGGAGTGGGGGTGGAGGCATGTGGGTTGGGGTGCTGGCTTCGCTTTGGCATACATCCATATATCACAAGTCTTTGCTCCTCTGCTCTCCTCTGGCAGCTGGGACTGCGACTGCGACGGCGACTGCCCTTGTCTTTGACCTTTTGCGTTTGATTGTCTATGCGTCGTTAAATAGCTACGTCGACGTCGACGTAGTCGTCGCTGCTACTCCTGCTGCTGCTACTCCTGCTGCTGTCGTTCACGTGGCTTTTTTGGCAAATTGAAAACCCAAAAGCAGTAAAAATTAATGTCCGTAGCGAAGGTGTTGCCATGATTCTTGGCAAGTGCCAGCACAGTGCGGCCACTGCAGCAACAAAGTAACATTGAGAAAGACACAAACACATTTATAAAATATACGAGAATTTCTATTAAACAAATACTTGTGGCATATCTGACAACAACAAAAAATGCTGTCACTTTGTTGCAATCGATTAATTGTTGCTTTTAAGCCAGTGCCAGCTTCTCCAAGAAACGCTTCGCCACTATTTCAATGGCAACTCTAAAATAGTTTTGTGGAAAGCATTGATCAATTTGCTTATATGAAAAATACATTATTTGGTTTCTTTGGGCTATTTTAATTGTAGGGTACAGGTTTGAGTGCGGTTTCCGACCGGCTTCAGTTAGCAATTATATTTAATGGGTTACGCCAAAATGACAGAAATTCTTAATTGTCCTTATTTTTTCTTGAGTAATTACGTTTGACACTTTTGACCGACTGTTCGCGATTGATTTTGGCGTCAGCTTGATTTTGGGCCTCTTCCTGATCTCGTTTTTGATTGGCAATGAACGTCTGACGATGGATATTGGCCGAGTTGCGCACGGCCCTAACCCAATCACCGTTCATGGCATCCCGGGCGCGCTCGTCCGGACTGCGCATGAACTGTTTGCGCAGCGACTGCGGCTCAGTCTGTCGAAAGTCGGGCTTGAAGCACCAGGGATCCCGGGAACGCAACCATTTTGTATCCAATCGCTGTGGATCCTTCCACATGTTATCCTCGCGCAGAATCTGGCGCTGCGCACTCGAATTAGGTCGGCTGCTTTGAAAGGAGTCGCCCTTGCTGACAAAGCTGACTTCTTTCGGTTGGTTCTTCTTGGAACTATAATCGGCCATCTGGCGCCTGACGAACGTCGAGTTTGTCAGAAGCCGGGTCAAGGATGGCCGGTTCCACACACAGCCGACGAGCCTGGTCGATGAACGTTGCATAATTCAAGTCCTGCTATTGAAAAGGTATTGTTTTAGTTAATCACAATGCATTTATTATTATTTACCTGAAGGCCTTACAATTTTTTCTATTTTATTTTTTTTCGGAACCGGAATTTTTTGAGGTTTTGAAATTTTATCAGGAAATATTTTTTATTTTTTTTTGGCTTTACATGTGTTCTACACAATGGATACGAATCGAATGAGCTCAAGCCCTACTGCCCCATTGGCAACATCGTCTCGAAAAGCAACGCCTGCTAAGCAAAAATACGTTTACAAACACAAAATGGAAAACTCTAGAAGAACATTCAGTTTCTTAGACAAAAAACCAACTTTCGACCTGTTCACAAAAATATAGTCTGTTTAATGAAAATCTCCCTTTCAATATCTTCAGTTCATATTCATTTTCTGGGACAATTCAGTCAACTTGCGACCAATAGTTTCCATACAGGCTATATAATGATGCAGACCTGCGTATATCAACTAACTTATTGAGTCTGGTCATAAATATATAATCCAATGATCGATCCTGAAAAGGCTATAAATTTAGTATGTGTAAAATGTTGCATGGCACAACTAACTCTTCACACACACACACACACACATAGTTATAGTATAGGTTTGTATTTTGTGTGGAATGGGTTGCTGTATCCTGGCCACAAAGCAATTGCACATCCGCTGCAAGCAGAGCTATTAACTGCCCGAGTGAGCGGCAGCACTTGGCAGCACAGAAACCAGTGCGACTTAAACGCAGCCACTTGAACTCTTTTTGATTTTACATATATGCTGAGTATATGTGTGTATTTGTGTACCACACAATTGCACAATTATGTTAAATATCGACAAGTGGCCTGGAGGCCAGGAGACGCTTTTGTTGTACCGCTGCGAATATTAATGGCGACAGGTATTAAATACTCGAAGTTGCTGTTGCACAACCAGCAACCAGACTCAACGCAGCAGCAGCAGCAGCAGTTGCAGTTGCAGTTGCAGCAGTCGCAAACAATCGAAATGATTCCCCAAGCCACAGCAATGCAGGTTGAGTGGTTTATAATTTTGTGGCGCTTTGTTGCAGCTTCTGGCTAACTGGGTGAAGTGTTTGCCTCCTCTTCACACAGGACCTCGCTCTTATATACTCTCTTCGTGGGCTAAGCCCTGATATTGTACTTGTATTTAAGGCTTAAAGGAGAGCCATGACTTAAGATATAAATCATTATAAATGCTGTTTTGTCAGGTTAAAATAGATATGAAAGTTTCGACTTCAATGTTCTTATAAATATCGAAACTTATCATCAGCAAGAGCATCAAGTGCTAAAAGGAAATACTTGAATTATCGCAATATTCCCAATAAAACCTCACAAAAATATCCGAAAAGAATTGCGAATCAATCTGGCGCAAAATTCCCAATTCAATTCAGACAAAAATTGATTTTTCATAATATATATTTATTTATTATTTTTGTTGTGGTATATATCTAACAATAGTTCTTGAAGGCAATTGATAATCAAGTTTATAGCTGTACAGTTAGACAATATTCGCGTATTCTGTAGGCCATCATCGGTTGACGAGCTGATGTCCTAGTTGGAATCCGAGTTGGAGTGAGTTTCATGAAATACGCACGTTACTTAATTATGCAATCTAAATGCATTGAAACACCTCAACCAAATGACAATAATCATAATGACAGCAGCCACCGGGCAAGAGGTAAAGGGTGGGGGATGGGGTTTGGTATTGGGGTTGGGGCTGGGGCTGGCACTGGGGCTGGCACTGGGGCTGGGATTGGAGCTGTCATCAGTGGGTACAGCGATTGCCAAAGCTTTCACAATGCGACACCAAAAATGTTAACTCATTTGTTGTCCTTTTGCTGAGTTTCGGGCAGGCAGGCAGGCAGGCAGGCAGGCAGAAGGCAGAAAGTCAGCCAACCCGCACAACAGTCTCAAGTCTATGGGGCAGGTGTTATTCTCATTCCAGTTGTTGTTCTTGTTGTTGTTGCTGTTGCTTTTGCTGGTGCTGCCAGGTCCGCATGCTCAACAGACGACAAATCTTTGCAATTTATTTACGTGCCATTTCGTAGCAAAATTTTCGTTAGATTTCTTTGGCTTGGCGGAATTCCAAGACAGCTCCCCAGCCAGCGAAGTTGTCGACGTTGTCGTTGTCGTTGTCGTTGTTGCCGTTGCCATTGCCATTGCCATTGCTGTTGCTGTTGCTGTTGTTGTCGTTTTTGGTGGCGGCTCACAAAAGTCATGACGCGCTGATGACGTTGCCAGTGGAAGGATTTAATGGCACATTAAGAATTTTATTACCGCACACAACCGCACAACAACAGCAAGATGCTATGTTTTTAAAAGGTAGGGTAGGTGGCCTTAATAGTCAGTCGCCTGGCATCACGCATCATCATCCCGCAGAAAGCCATTGCACACCTTGGCAGAACAATTTTTAGCGCGCGTACACAGAAAATTTTGACAGGACCATCGCTTGAGCGCCATGAAAATCTTTCGGAGTCAACAAATTTTTTGCGCTTGCACGGATTTCACGAATCTTTGTGGGGGGGTGGATGGGGGGAGGGGCATGCCCGAGTTGTTGTCATTATTACAAGTTTTGCATAAATGAATGAATGAATAACATTTATATATTCCATTTAGCCAACACAGCAGCATTGAGTCGAAAGCCAAACCCAAACCTAAATCCAAATTCAGCATGACAGACAGATAGACTGACAGTCAGTCGGTAGTCATTTGTCGCCTGAAATGATGCACGAGTTTTTCAAATCATCTTGGCCATTGTTTGAAAGAATAAACTTCTACTTCTTCTAACGAAAGCGACAAGTTTCGGACCATTAATTCGTTAGATCTGCCCAGGGACGGTCTTAACCTTGAGTTTTGCCAGGCCAGCTTTTGATGTTCTTATGTGTCAGCAAGTTGCAATCCAACAATTCAACCACATTTTGAGCTTTGACTTTTTCGGTTAATTGAATTAATTTTCAAAAGATGCGCACTTCTAGCTTTTGACTGCAGAGCGAATCATTTCGCGAAACGAATTATCAAAATTTCTCATTAACTTTTATACATATTTTGATTTATTTTTATTTGTAAAATCAACATTTTATTTTGTTGGATTTTCCCAAGTATAAACTGCTTATAATTTCCTTATGTAGTAAACAAATTAAAGTAATTAATTTTAATTTTTATTTCTGTAATTATTATAATTATTTTTTTTGTAATTATTTTACCACCTTTTTGTTTATTCCCGGCATAATCGAGTGGTATTCTTGCTTTGCCAATTATAGGCGTATAAGCACCTGACACTCCCATTCGGTCCCTTAATCCTTAGTTTTAGGAAAAGGAGCAGGAGGAGGAGGCAATAAACGTCCCTCTCCACACCCCTTGCCAACCAGCACGATACAGAAGAAACGCCCAAAATATTTAAGGCAATAGACTTTTTTATTTATATGCAATTTACTTTTTATTTTGTTTTTGTTTTTCTTTCTTTTTTTGTTTGTGTTCTTATTTGTGCAACCCTTTGAACACGTACCGTTACCTTTCCACATTAACCTAAGCAATCCCAGCCAGGTCCGTAGCACCAAATTTTTGTTCCACTTCTAGCTAACCCATCGCGTGCTACTTAATTTGAAAGCATTTAAAAATGCTAAAACATGAGAATTGTTGCGAAAACGGAAAAAAGAAAACAAAAAACAAAAAACAAAAATAAGGAAAGAATTTAGCACGTCGAAGATTGCATACCCTTGTAGACCGGAATTAATATGGTGGCATCTAAATTTTAATCCAAAATATCCAAAAATATTAATAATAATAATAAAAAAATGTATTCATATATCAAAGCCTATCTCGATTCCACAAATTAAAACTTATCCTTCATCCAAGTGTTTCTATGACAGTTCCATGAATGGTGCTGTGCGCAGATCGGTGCCCTTAGCAAAAAATTCGATTTATGCCAAGTTTCAACATGAAAGCATAAAAAATTACCATACAAAATAAGGGAAGACGGCCAGAGGGAAATGGTTTTATCAAGAATGTGTTTACCTTATAATGTCAAAGACATTCCCTTCAATGGGTACATAAATAATGAACAGCTATGTCTGCAGGCCATATAATGGTCCAATGCAAAATATTGGGATCATATTAACACTTATAATTATTTAGCAGAATATCTTGAGAGTAGACAGTGTTGGCATACTTACAAAATTATTATATGTTGTAATTTGCACAAGATATTTAAATTTTATTCATATTAAAGGGGAGTCGGCTACTGATGCCCAGTGATGTCAGAGATATCGCCCACTTACGACCAATGTAAGGGCATCCAACTGGTCTGAAAAGAGACGCACTGAAAATGTGAAGCAAATGTTGTTACTTCATGAAGTCTGCGAATGTCGTCCACTGCTTCAACCAACGTAATCCCCTCCCACACACCAAAATTCCTGGCCACACAGTTAAGACTTATAAGGAGAGAGGACAACGCGAATGGTGATAAATAGTGAAAATAGGCATTGCATTCAAAAAAAAAACAGAGCTATCCAAGGCATACCAAAGATGCAATACCCTAGCAGACCGAAGCATTATCCAATCCCGTAGCTATATGCTTTAGTAGACTAATACTGACTATTTTCTGTTAAGAATTAGTAATACTGTTAATCAGTTTGGTCTCGATATCTGATTAAATAAAAATGGTGATCATCGATTTACTGATTCGATGGCAGCTATTTGCAGGAGTGGTCCGATCCAGCCGACTCATGGATATGCTGCATATTGCAAAGAGTTGAAAGAAAAGTGCGCATAAAACATATACCAACCATCTACCCACATCTGCCTCAGATTCAACCCCCCAACCACCATCCCGCCTCCATTTACCCCCACTAACCATCCAGTCAACTTCGCAACGCGAGTTTTTCGCGTTACGCGAAAAAAGAGATAATTTTATTTCATTAATCCTCTTTTGGGACAAATTCGCCGGCGTTTTTTAGACTTCTCCATTTTTTTTTTTTTTTTTGGGCCGGCTTTGGGCGTGGCTCGAACATAATATTAGCTTAAAATTGTGTAAATAAAAATTACATTCGTAAGAAGGTCTGCCCAGCCGGGCAATCCGAGCAGCATCTGCTATCCCCCATTCCTTCACAAACCATACCAGAGCAGAAACAAGTCTTACCATATGAATCAGTTCCTGATCCACTCAAACCAGCTCCAGCTGTTTTTGGTGTTTGTCTGGATTGGGTTGTTGGCTCGAACTCGATAGTCATGGGTAGTCTGGACTTGTCTGAACGAAGTCTAGTATGCACTTGGACTTTTTCTTGGATAGCTCTGATATATAATGAATTAAATAGTATTCAAGGTTAGGATTTCTGAATTTACAGCGAAAAGATAATGAGAATCCGTCTCCGATCAATTTGTTTTTGTGAATTTGAGAAGTCAACTAGAGTCCTTGTGGTTCTGAGATCGAGCATGCCAAGGGTTATTTTATCCAGTTATGTTTTCCCGGTCGGTCAGCCACGACCTTACCAGGGATCTCTCTCGTATGCCCTTCGAGTTCCTGGCATTATTACTGTTTAATATCGAATAAATAAAGTTGCTGACAAACAAATCTGAAATGAAATCTTTATTGAAATGAATGCACTGCGTTTTTTTCCGATGTAAGAGACCTTTAAGACTGGGGAAAACTGTAAAGTGTGTTTAACTTGCGTTGAAGAACACAAGCACAAACGGAAAATGGGTACTGAGGGGGTTTTCCATTGTCAGCATCGATATTAACACCTTGGCGCCGCATTTGTTGTAATTTACAATGCTTTTTGGCCAATATAATTTTCGCTTAATGGCCCTGGCTGGACTGGAGCGTCGCGTTGGCAACTCGCGGAAACCCTTTGGCACGCATTATTCAAATGCAAAACTTTCGAAAGGGGAGGGACCCATTCGCAAATGAATGTTACATTTTATTTGAAAAAAATATTTCGCTGTGTTGCTGTCGCTGGGTTATAAATAAATGCCAGCGACTGCTGTCCTACACATCCACCTCTATGCTTATGCTTATACATAATTTCTATTTTTATATCTTTCTGCAAATTTTTTTCTCTCTCTCTTTTTTTTTCTTTTTCTTTTTGTATTTTATTTTGAAAATTATAAACAGGCGCGCTTCGTCGCTTTGGTTCTGGTTCTGGTCCTGGTCGGTATATAACTCCGCTCATTAGTTGCCCTACACGCAATTAAGCACAAATGGCTTTTGAGGCGGCGACGTCGGAGCACGCACACATACCCATAACTCGGGCCCAGATCCCAGTCGCACAGGCAGCAATCATCCCGCCTTCTGCGTCCACATCCACATCCATATCCAGCTTCCAACTGGCGGTAATGCCGTGCCTATGATACGTTGCCATGACAACTCGGTTTAGCTAGAGCCAAGCAGTCAGGCAGCCAGCCAAGCCTTCGTACCTACCTACCATCCTGCAACCGAACCGCTTCTCCTCCTTCTCCAGTTCAAGCGTAACAACTATAAATCCTTGAGCAAAAGTTACACGCAGAGGAAACATTGTCATTGCCGTTGCCAGCTCTGCAAAACTTTGCGTTGTTTAATTTTTTTTTATGTCTGTCTCTCTCTCTCTCTCACTCTCTCGCTCTCGCTCTCACTCTCACTCTCTCTCTCTCTCTTAATTTTTTGCTGTCGTGGCAGTAGTGCCCAGTTCTACAGAACTCGTTCATCGTTAAAAGTATTTCATCTCAACTCCAGATATGTTCTTTTTGACATACTTAAGGGGAAGTAGTGTAAAGGGAGCAGAGATTAAGTCACTGTGATAAATAAGAGGAATCTTCTATACTTAATACAAGTACCCAAAAACAAAACAAAATATTAAAAGTGCTGAGAAATTATTAATCATGAGCGCATTTGATGTATCATCGATGGTTTTAAACACATTTAATTGTAATCTTCACCACATGTTGCCTCTGTAAAGTTGTGGTGTAGATATGCCATTCATACATATGTACATATATATATTTTTCAAAATTTCGATCAGTATGCAGATTTGGTATACTAAGCTGTTGATCTTCCTCAATGAATAGAGAAGTTTTTTCATCAAAAATACTGGAAATAATTACTAGAAGTTTCTTTTTTTGGGCTCTGAAAAGATATATGAGTTATATTCTATATATGTATATATTCTATCTATATATATACATATATGCTGAGCGGATAAGTTGAAAACATATTCAAAAACGAATACGTTTTTTCAATTAAATTTCGTTTTGCAGCTGGAAATTTGTTAGTGCGTTTTTTAGTTGGACTTTATGTGAAAATTATTTATATTTATGTATATTATTTAAAATAATATGTGATCCGTTTTAATATCTGAATGCGATCGATAAGCGAGGCGATAAGTGGGAGTTGGAAAACATGTTAAAAATTGTGTTGTTGATTTAAAAGTATAAATTTTCGTTAGAGAAAGCAAACTGATATTTGCTGCGTTTATTTTCTAGTTTTTGCCCTCTGTCTTAATCGAATGAGAATGAATAGTATTGTCAGGCTACGCCTTTTGGCACATACAATGTAATTGAAATGTTGATTACTGGTCAACGAAGCATTTGGCCGAGTTCGCTCTGCAGCTGACTTAATGGCTGTTTTCAACTGTTGCGCGCTCGCCTTAAAACACACACAAAAATGCCACCCACATGGAGGACTTGAGAACTGGGTGAACTGAATAGGGGAATCAGGTGTGTGTGTGTGTGTGTGTGTGGGTGGGTGGCTGTGTGTGTATATGCAAATGCAGCCATGTGAATGATTCGCTTATGCTTTTGTCAGTTCGTCAGTGCGCGCACGATGAGCGCTGTGTGATTCACCTGTCGGTCTAGTCAGCCGGCCAGACAAGCAGACAACCAGACTGCCAGACAACAAGACTGCCAGACTGCCAGACAACGAGACTGCCAGTCAGCTAGCTAGTCAGTTAGCCAGGCCAACACACAGGCGTGTCGAGCTGTTGGGCAGGCAACGAGTAGTCAGTTGTTTGATTTTACAGTTGTAGTCCAATTACGATTTTGAGCGTTTACCAACCGCACAGATTTCTGCCGTTAGCTATATACATACATACATACATATATACGAGTTGGTGCCTCATGCTGCTCGTGCTACTCACCTGTCAGTCTTCAATGCGGACTGTCCTGCTGCTGTCAGAGTGCATTAGCAGGCACATCGTCATTGTGCGTCTGCTAACTCCGGCTGCAGACCTCCATCCAGCGCGGTTTTTGGGCCAGCTCAGGTTTTGGGCATCCTTTGGCTATTGCAGTGCAGCGCTCTCTCTAAATTACATTTTAGCAAGTTAATTGAAATGGAAATTAGTTGAAATTGTAAAACGAATTGAATTGTATGTGATTAGCCTTAACATTCTCGAATTGGCTAACCAGCAGGAGACAGCAGATAGCTTGCCACTTGCCTTGCTTTGAATTTCAGTTTGGGGTATTAGATTGGTGTGGTTGCAAATTCGAGGAGTCAGTTGCCAGCAGAGCCTTAACGCTTGGAAGCAAATGGAAAAATTAATACAATTTATATATCAGTTTTTCAGTATTTTATACAATTTCATTACAATCGTCAGTTTACCTTACTGAACCCGAATAAGTTGTGTAACTGGATGTCTTTCCTCTAAGCTAGATTTCAAATTCGATATGATCTCAAATCATTTCATCTGTATGAATAATTTGGTATGGCTATAGTTAGATGTGCGATGCTCCTGAGTTTCCATTTCTTATTTAACCTTAACTTAAATATACTGTTCCGCAGGATAGACAACCAGACAATCAGTGTTTTATTAGTTGGAATATCGCTGTTTTTTTAGACAAGTTTTGTCCAACTTGCCGATGGACTTGAAAGTTGCCAGCCACCTAAGTGTTCTCAGTTAGCTACTTAATCGTATGAAGGACTCGCTTGAGCTTAAGTACTCAACGGTTTCCTTCACGAGCTCATCACTCTTACATAAAATTGTTAACAAATGGTATATGTGTGTCCTGCGTTCTTCAGAGATGCGATAGTGTTGAGTCAGCTGACAGCATCCTGTGACGCTGTAAACCACAACTGCCAACTATTTGCCTTTGCTACATTTTAATAACAGTTTCTGCACTTCTCTTTCTTCTCTCTATCCATCTCTCTCTCTCTCTCTCTCTCTCTCTCTCTCTCTCACACACAATCTCTCTCTCCCTATTTTTTAGCGCTTCTCCCCGCATGTCAGACAGAAGACTCGTTTTTATTTTTAACCGTAAGTAATATTAATACCCAGTTTTGTATGAAAAAAATGCGTATTATGAAAAAATTATACTTTATATATACCGCATATGTATCTATGTGTGTGTGTGTGTACAATTATTATCCTTCACGCTTAATATGCACAAGCGGAAGCCGTCATTTGTACGCCGCTTCTGACCAGCAACCATTTAGCATGGAAAAACCCCGTTTCCAGCACTCCAGCCCCCTAAGAAACCATCACTCCCTACTCCCAACTCCACGGCTCTTCCACATTAACTCATACGCATGTGAATGTGTGTATGTTGTGTGTGTGTGGTGTGTGTGTGGTGTGTGTCTCTATGACTGTGTGTTGAACATTTTTTTATGTCAACGTCGCCGTCGCACTATGGTCAAAACAATCGATTTAGCGGCTAAGAAAAATTCTTTTTGATATTTCAAATTGGGCAAAAATTGCTTTCGATAAATATCAAGTAAATTTTGAAAGTATCCAAGGCATTTTGTTATAAAATACTTCAAATTTAAACAATTAAAAGTACTTTAATTGGAAACACAATTTTTGTATCTTTTATACTTGGCTTGGGAGCATTGAACTATAGAAAACAGATTTCAGGAGTGTCCTATTTAAGTGGCGGGGAGTGTATACAAAAAAATATTTTGTGTATATAAATAGATCTATTTGGACTTGCAGACTTATGGCAACTTTTCATTTTTCTGTCGATCCTTCTTATAAGTGAGACATGTGATATTGTGATTCGATCTTACTGGATCTTGGTCAGCTTATATAAGGCATTTTTAAATTGAGTCTGGTTTAACTGTAGCATCTTCCATAAATAAACAAAAAATCAATCGATTCTATGGCATTTAGATACTTTGGTTTCAGGTTTCCCTTGCTGCAACCAAAGAAAATGGATACATTTCTCTATATCTTCATGTATCTCTATGGTCTTTGCTACAACATCAGATCTGCTAGATTGATTTTTCGCCCATGGTGCGTTGTCTACTTATGCGCCACATGCTCCTCTGCCTGGGCATATGTATGGGTGTGTGTGTGTGTGTCCGTCCTTAGCGCGCGAGTCCTTACAAAATTAGTGCTCCTTTACAATTCTATGTACGAGAACGAGTACAAAAATATATAGCAATTTTTTTGCAATACATTTATAATTTGTTCTTATATTTTGTTTTTCAGCATTTTCAGATTTGGATGCCCTTGCCAAGGATATTATAATTTTCGCACAGAAGCAGACTTTACAAGAATCACATTTCATTTATATATTTATATATATTTATCAGATATTATATTGACAACTTTTCAAAGGCTACTGAACCATTTTGCAACAGTCTTCATTTTGCTTGTATTATCAATAAAATGCAAGAAATTAAGACACCAAATCGAAGTTGTTTCTATCTGTCGAAGTTCTCAACAAGTTGACAAGCTCAGATTACTAACGTAATTCAAATAATAAATAAATACATTCGTGTGAAAGGGCATCTGGTGTGCGACAAATGAGCGACTAGCAGCCCATTGCCGGCACTTATTTTATATTTTTTTTTTTGGTTTGTGCCACATTGGCGGAAGTATCGCAGCGACATCAGCGAATCTCTGGACAGTGACTGCCATGTGGAGCATGTGAAGGCTGCGGCCGGGTCCGGGTCCGGGTCACCCCCGAAAGATGGGCATCCAGTAACAGTTTTTTTTTTAATTTTTATTTCACATAGCATAGAAAAATGGACACATAAAAAATTAAAAACGCTTTCTCATATTAAATGTGTGCCTAGTGCAACTTGTGGTCGTGGCACAACCAGGGCTTAATAATGAATGTGTGAGTGAGTAAGAAACTAGGACTAAATGAGTCAGAGGACACGAATAAGGGACCATCAGAGAGTTGTGCTCAGTGTACCAAAGTGCCGCTTTTCTTGATCAACCTCTCAGTTGTAATACAATATTGGCCCTTGTACCCAGTGCCAATGCTTGCTAAATTATGACAATAAACAAATAACAAAACTTATAGCATCGAAATTATAAGTTATTTATTTAACAAATTTCGACTAATATCAGTCGACACAGAAAAGTACAAAAAGAAACAAAATTAATCTAAAATAAAATTTTTAAAAATATTAGAAAAAAATTTAAGATTTATGGGGATAATTAAATGTAAAGCTGATCCAACATTAATATAAAATTGTAATATATGATATGATAAAAATATATATGCGACAATAATAATAAAAATAATATTAAATATAACGTAATAGTTACATAAGTTAGACAATAAAATACTTAAGATTATTAGCTATAATATTAATATTTATATCAACAAAATCACTACGGATTTAATTTGAATGGCTGCAAAAGGTTTTTTGGTTTGGTTGATGATTATTTGTTCAGTGCATAGACGCTTGTGCTGCCCTTAAAAGATCCCATGAGCAGCGCTGGTTTTTTCTTCGCCAAGGACTCGCCACTGTGGCATCGATTCGCAACGGTCTCACTCTCTTATGTGTGTGTGTGTGTGTGTGTGTGTGTATACATATCCGTTTCCTGTTGCAGACAACGTAACGCTGATCTCTTTTTTGCTGTGTTATACGATGTACGTGTCGCCTTGTCACTGAGACAGCGGCTGGTCACATCGTCGTTGCCTTTGCCTTTGCCTTTGCCGTTGCCGCTGCCACTGCTGATGCCGCTGATTAATATTCCGCTGACCGTTTCGTATTTATTTGAAAGGCATTTGCCACACGCACGCTTAGTGGGAGCAACACAAGCACACACAACCACACACACACACACACACACACATGGACTTGGCATATGTACGCGCGTGCTGCTTGGCTCGCATCCTTCGTCGTATTCGCTGGATAAATAGGGGGTGGGGGGACGGGAACTGGGGTTGGAGGTGGGGGTGGGTTGTGAGACTACCCAGAGCCAACAAAACGACATATTCGTCCTGCATAAATGATGTAATTACAGCGCAAGATTTTTGCTATGAGCAATTTTTATTTTAATTCCTTTTTTTTCTGCCACACTCACACTCACACACCCATACCCATTTATCTGTTTCCATGTTGTCCACGTTTTTTTTCCTATATGGCTTATATATGTATATATACATGCACATATAGCCGACTATTCTATCTGTGCAATGGCACATAAGTTGCGCTTGTGAAAAATATTTTGCATTCTTTTCTCATAATTTTAATTAAATGCGCAAATGACTATAAAATTTATGTGTGTCCTGCATCCTTCTCTCATTTTGTCATCCATTTTAAGTTTAAGTTTACTTCCCGCAAATATTTGATTAATGCTTGCTATATTAAATAAAAATATGGCAATCAAATGTTGCTCGTTTGACTAAAGTTTATCTCTTAAAATCCATTTACATGGGAATAATACTTAACTACTCCCATTATATGTGGATCTAGATAATGGTTTAATGTAAATAATAATATGAAATTATCAGGTTGCATTGAAATTGACTTGTAATAATATTAAATCATTATGGGAAGGTTTAACGGATGGAGATTCTCTAGTCTTCTGGTTATCGAGGTTATTACGATGGTCATAGAGTCACCACGTGTATTTGGAGCTATTCGAATGTCCACATTGGCTTGAGTAAACTCTAGTATAAGATTTGGTTGTTGCTCAGATTCAGAAGCTAAAAACTGAGGCCAAAAGATGCAGTTTAATAAGCAACAAGAGCCATGACATATTTATAACTTTGCTCATTTAAAAAAAGAAAAGATGCCATATATTATTGGTACTCTCTGTCTTGGGTGTTAATTAAGAGTTATAAACTTTGCAGGGTTGGCGTAATATTTTCAAATATATTTACCTTGATTGTGTGGCGCGAGTTGGCGACTATCACAACCCTTTCTGCCACACTGCAGCACTTAACAATATCTAACAATACTCGTAATGCTTATTCAATGTACAACTGTCTTTGCTGTGGCGCGTTTTGGTTTTAATTAATTAATTTATGAACTTATATAGAAGGTATATATATGTATGTAACGTAGACGTACCTAATGCAGGAAGGCAGCTCGAGCTGGACGGATGCAGTCCTTTCTGCCTGCCAACCAACAGCAATCCAGTTTAGTGCCATATTTTATTTTTATAATTGCGTGCCATTTTAATTTTGCAATTATGTATTAGGTTATTTATATACACCAAATTACCATTACATTCTGCCATAAAATAGGTCAAATGGACTAATATTAAGAGATGTAGACAGAAGCCAGAAGCCCGTAATTATTCTCTTTCATTCTTAACTGTCGACCTCGTAGACAATCAAATTATGTGCATTCAAAATACGAAAGTATTTTTCAAAATTTGTTACTAACAACTTAAATATTTGTCAATTGAATAAATCCAACTGTTTGTGTTTTGGCGACCTGACTTTATAATTTAATTATGTTTTTAAAGTACATCAAAAAATACTTGACCACTTGGAGCCAACAAAGAAAAAAATTTAAAGGAATCATATAGGAATCGGGAACATACACATATATATATATATATATATATATATATATATACACTTTCTTAAATATACAAATTGACTTGGGAAATCTATGTTTATAAGTATAAAACTTATATTTTTGTTGTACAGTTCAACAGAGGTAACAGAGGTAAAAGATATTGATTTTTCTCATATTCAAAATTATTAATTAATTTTCTTTCTTTAATTAAATAGAATATTTTTCTTTTCATTGATTCTTGTCAAAGTCAAAGTTAAAGTTTGTATTCCTAAGGCTGCAGACTGATGGAAATAAAATATATAAATGTACCTCTTTGTCATTTCCCATAGTTGTTAGATTTAGCAACGCTATTTTTATAGTTGACCTAAGCAAATAGGCAAATATCGTAAAAAAAATATGCGCGAATCTCCCAAAGAACAGCCGGAGAATGGACCACGTAGTACGGTGGATCAACTCTCTGCTTTTAGTCGTAATTTTAATGCCGGACACTTTTTGCGCTGCCAGCTACTTTCTATTGAGATGAGATTTATAATCTTGAATATATAATTCAGCTCTCGATTGTAACTCAATGAAGCTGAATCTGACTCTGACAAACACAGTGTTTTTCAAGTCCTCTTTGTGTCGCATTCGTAAACGTTTTCAGAACTTTGTTGGCCAAATTATATTTTCTATTGGAAATACAATTTTTGACAGAAGATCCTGTCATATTAACAATGGTAGTCGGTCATTTATTTATTTATATATATTATCTCAAGATATTTGTATTCCTTATGCATGATTAATTGGGCAATCAAAATAATGCATAGATTATCATCTTACTAAAATTTAAAAATAAATAAATATATAGAAAGAAGGAAAAAAAATAGTGTTTCCATTGAGTATGCTTAAAGATCCATTTGAACACACATTTTTTTGCAGAACTTTAGTCTGAAGCAACATTATTATATCTTGTTCGCATTTCTCTCTTTCTCTCTCTCTCCCTCTCTCTTTCTCTCTCTCTCTCTCTCTCTTTCTCTCTCTCTCTCTCTCTCTCTCTCTCTCTCTCTCTCTCTCTCTTGTATATTAGAGTAGAAGATGCATTGAATTTATGCGAGTATATTGAAATTTGGGACCACTGTGCAGTGGACAGGGCTAAAGGTGCTTATATCACCTGCTGCATTAGTCGCTGGCTTAGATAACCAAGCAACTGGTAATAACTGTTCTTCCTGTTGTTTTCATTATTGTTGTTGTTGTTGTTGTTGCTGGTGTTGTTGGTGCGTGTGTTTTTGATTTTTCCAGCGCAGGTGGCAAAAGCAACAACAACAAGAACAACAAGGCAACTGGCAGCCTTTGAGTAAAATAAATGATAATGGCCTCAATGATTATGCATCGGCACGTTTCTCATCGCGGTCTGCACAGACACAGACACAGCTACACACACACACACACACACACACACACAGTAATACAGGTGTTGCTTGCTGTGTGTGCTAGTGTGAAAAAGGATTCAACGGCAGCTGCGGTTTTTAGCTTTCTGATGGCGTTTAGCAACAGTCGCTGCTTTTGCTGTTGTTGTTGTTTCTGCTGATGCTGCTGATGCTGCTGCTGCTGCTGCTGCTGCTGTTGTTGTTGTTGTTGTTTTTTATTTTTGTTGTCTTTTATCGCCACTCGCGCGATTTGGCCAAACAAATTACAAATTGGGTTTAACTCCTATTTTTTACGCTGCCACAGCGTTTTGCCAACGGCTCCTGCCACTGCCTTTTGCTGCGTTCCACATTACCCAAACCCCACCCCCCGTCGGTACCCTTCACACACACACACACACCACCACCCACAAGTCCAACGTTCAGCTGTCCCTCGGGTCGGCTTGACTCTACTCTTTATTATTTTTTATTGTTGTTTGATTTTCGCGGTCGCGCGTTTGGCATTTCATTTTATTAAACGCGGCCCGCCAATGTTTTTTGCGGCGACGCTGTGTCAACAAATCGCTTGGATCCGTATCCGTACCCGTACCCGTACTCGTACCCGTACACGTTCCCTAACCCGAGTCCCGGTCCCTGATCCGTTGCGGTTTCAGTCGCACACTGGACGCACTTTTTGCCATGTTAGAAATACATTTGGCCGGCAACCCAAGCTGAATGGCCGCGGCATCTGCCGCTGTTTGCCTCTTCAAAAATCAACATCTGAATGCATTCAACAAACAACAAACAGGAAAGCAAAACTCTGCCAAATCAACTGTTTGACCGTTCGTTTGTTGATTCAGTATGGAAGGTTTTAAGGTTGTAAATCGGCATACTTTTGACGCCAAGGGTAACTCACCTCATCTCTCATTATTCAGAAAATATATTTCTCAAAACCAGTGTTTTTCTCTTCCTAATTCAAGGGTAAATATATTTCTCAAATGTCACAAAAAATTTATAATTTTCAGCGTGTTATTTTTATGTTCAAATTTTTGTAGTATTATTGTTAATTATATTATTAAAATATTAACTTTACATAAGTTTTAGATTGCTTAAAAATGCATGTAATTTAATTTTAAAAAAATACTCACCATTTTTTTGGCAATTCCCAAGATTTATTCTTGGCATTTCTACTTTCTGGCGATTCTTTTGAATTAAGCATGATTTTTTTCTGAGTGTATGTATCAGTCAGAGTCAACAACAAAATATTTGCTGACCATTATTTTCAAGCCAATAACAAGAAACATTTTCTCAAACTGCTAACAATTTGGCTAAGTGATCGAAAACTCATTTTAAATTCATATTTTCCAAATCAACAATCCAAGCAACGTTTACATTTTGTTTCGCAAGCTTAAATTTGTATATTTTTAGCCAGATCTTATTAATAAAGAATAACCTAAAGTTGTGCAAATTAGTGAATTAAAATTTGTACCTAATTTCATTTGAGTTCTTTTTTATTAATGATTTGTTTTTGCACTGAATGGATATTTTAGTAACTCCCACCGAGCATACCAAAATGTATTTAGACATAATTGATCAGGTTTTTAGACTTTCAGAGGCTAACACATAGTCGAGCACTTCCGACTGGCGAAGTCTTACTTACTACATGATATTGTCAGAGTGGGCAGAGTGATTCAAGCAGCATTTTTCGACCATGGCGTTAAATTAAAAAAGGATTTAGACACAGAGCGCAATTTAGGTGTATTAAGTGTCGCTGTCGAGCCGCAGAACAGCTGCCAAATCGCAAAAGGCCCCCCCAAGCAGCCACAACAACTACAACAAGCCCAACAACAGCATTGTAATGACAACATTCAAATAGGTTTTAAGAACTAAACAGCGCAGCTTATGCCACGTTTTAAAGCAAAATTATAATGAAGTCATTGAAATTTCATTATAATATGCAAGCAACAAAAAATGATGATGTTAAAAAAGTAAGTTTGATTGGAGTATCTCTCGACTGTTATGACAGATTTATGAAACACTGGATAGATGCTACAAATTCGATATATTTCAAGCTAGATCAATATAGGTTTCAAGTAAGAGACAGGTCTGCATAGAGGCAAGAGAGGCAAGTCGGCTAGCAACGCTGATATGCATGTTCTCTCTAGATAAACACTGCAAGACAAAATTATCGCACACTTGAAAATAACAAGAACAACAACAAAAAGAACATTGCCACAACATTTGGAGTATAAATTTTGTGAAACAAATCTCAGGCGCGACTTCCCCAAGGTAAACGGGTCGTATGTGCAACGGAAGAGCTGCGGCGACCAAAGGTTGCAAAGGTTGCAAGGATTGCCACCAACAAAGCAATGACTCCACTCAGAAAAAAAATCGTCCTCTTAGAAATATGAATTACAATGTTTTTGCTTTCCTATTTTTCTAAAACTATAAATTTAAACAGTTGTTTTAAAACAAAAATCAATTATAAAATCCAGAAATTTGAAATTTTCTCTCTCTCTCTTCAAGGCAATTTCTCTTCAGTAATATTGATCAACAGATCAGTTTAACGAAATGTTATAGCTATATATATATATGTATATATATATATATACACTACACGATTTGCAAAATCATCTTTACTATATTTATAATACTTTTATTTTAAAATTGATGCTTATTTATTTAGGAGCATTGAAGTTTTAAGAACAAATCTATTTTATTATATAAATATTTTTAGAGCTTGAAATTTATTCCTTTTAAGATTTTGGTCTTATGAAAAAGTTCTCAATTTCTACTTAAAAATTACCATGCAAAATTAAAAACTAAAGTGAGTTGAAATAAATAAAGAAAATAGAGACTCTTCTGCTCAATCTCAATCTCTCTCTCTCTCTCTCTGTCTCTCTCTCTCTCTCTCTCTCTCTATCTATATGTATGGTATATATCTCTCTCTTTCATTCTCCTTAACTTTTTGCGGATTCGTGAGAGAAAACAAAGTCGCACGCGATTTGCACGTAGGGTAACACTTGACCCCAAGTCCCGAAAGTGCCTTGTGGCCAGCTTGGGATTGGGATTGGGATTGGTATTGGGCTTCAGGTTGGGGGCTTACCGCCTTTTTGCTCTGTTTGGTGTAGGCAAGCAAATGTTGTCGACGAAATATTGTAGTTCACATTTGGTGCATGCAACTGCTGATGGTGCCACCCACTGCAGATGCAGCAGACCTCACGCCGTTTGCCCCATCCACAGACAAACGTCAAAATAAAATGTTTGCGTGGATTTGCCTCTGTAGAACAGCAACAACAGCAACAACAACAACTACAATAATAAATGTCAAAAAATAAAAATAGAAAATAGAACATTTTTACCACTTTTACAACTGGTAGCTGCTGCTGCTGCTGCTGCTGCTCCTGTTGTGGGTTTAGCTTATCGCAGCGCTGCCTGAGTAGCACATTAATGTGGCCTATGTGACTGGATCCGGCAGCTGGGAACCGGGAGCAGGGAGTGGGGCGCCGGAGCAGTTGCCAGGCGCGTTGCATGTCCTACTTTGAGACATAATTTTTAATAATCTACAACACGACCGGGTTGAAAAGCGGCAGCGCTGTGGCCCTTAGCTGTGCGCCTCTGCCCGAAAAATACGCGCATGCAAATGGCTTAATTTAATATATAATTATACCCTGTAAATTGCAAATGTCAGGCAATTGGGCATATGTGCCAACCTACGCAATATCTATATCCATATATCTATATAAAAGACAATCCACACTCAGCAAATAACTCACTTTGTATTTTAGTGAAACTAGAAAAACTAGAAAAATGTGCTGCTTCTTGGAAATAATCTCGAAATATTTCGTAGATTATTTTAAGAATTCTTGCAAAAAAATAGCCATTGATCATTGGGAGTCTGATTCGAATACTCGATTCATAATCCAACTTTAATTTCGATTTTTGATGGTCTTCTATATAAGTGCACTTTGTGGATCTTTCTCTCTGAATATTCGGTCGTATATACCCTGCCCAGGCAAACTGGTTTCTATTTGGGCACTTTGGTTCGCTGAGGTGCAAAGAATAATGTGGATATGCTTAGGTGTACTATGTGCGCAGATTGTCTTGCCTAAGCCAGAGATTGATGCTGCGTTGCTGCGTCGCACCACTAACTCATCCGCTCATCCCACTCTCTCTCTCTCTCTCTGTTTCTCTCTCTCCGATTCCCACTCCCACTACCACTCGCATTGCCATTCCCTCTTCCTCTCCAATCCCAGTGCTGTAATTAAATTATCATGCGAGCAACGTAAAGTTGCCTACTTTTAGGCTGAGACATTGTTGCCTCTGCATATGTAAAGATGTCGCCTGCTCGCCTCCCCGCATCGTGGCAAGTGGCAAGTGGAGTGCGGAGTTGGTTGGTTTACAACACACACACACACACTCGTAGGCTGCGGTCTTGGCTACTGAATGTTGTAATTCAAACGATAGCAACGGGTTAACATTAGCGCACTTTTTATGGCCTGCGTTGGATAAGTGCTCGTTGTTTGTAGTCCTCTTGTTGTTGTTGTTGGTGTTGTTCTGCTGCTGCTGCTGCTGCTGTTGCTGCTGTTGCTGCTGCTGTTGTCGCATCTCTATGATTAGCATTAAAATTTATGCCTACCGCAAAAGGCATTTGCGGCATCAACAACGGCAACAGCAACTGCAACATCCACTGTGGGAGGCGCTATCTCAAATGCTTAATTTTTTAACTTACACGCTCTCATTAATTAATTATTATCATTAATGCATTGAAACGACTCTGATTTGCTTTAAAAATGTGCAGAACAAATGACGTGCTTAATACTTATTTTTTGTACAGTTTTGGCAATCAATAATCTTTTACAATTTGCCATAAATGAGATTACTAATTGAGTAATCTCTCACCTCGTCCAGTAAGACTATAATCTGCCTTCTATTCGCTCGATAAGAAGAAGTCTACTTTATCTTAAGCAAGAAAAGAACAATCTTAGGATACTTACCGGTCTAATGACGGGACACTGTCGACTAAGAAGTCACCTAGCTAGACTAGGTATATATAGTAGCGATCTCTGCAGGTTCTGTGAAAGAGAGGAGGAATCCTCGATACACATCCTAGCAGAATGTGTCGCACTAGCTAGAAGAGGATGTAGCATCGTAGGGTTGAATGTCTTGAATTCTAGAGACATAGAAGACCTCAACCCTAGCATTCGCACGGGATCTGAGACTGATGGAGGGGCTGTCGGCTCAGAAGGGGGCACAATATATCCAACAAGTCGCGGTGCAACTTCCCCAAGAATAATAATAAACTTTATCTGAATTCCATCATCGAGAAATTTGTTTATTTTCGTATAAAACGATCAACTCAATGAGAACATATCTCGAGTCGAGGGTTTCTCAGTCTGTCTCAGCTTACAGCTTGAGAGGCAAACCATAGCAAATTATGGAAAAGAAAAATACAAAAATACATTTGAAATACATGCTGATGGGATCAATGATGTTGATCAGTTTGAGTCCCCCTGAATCTGTTGATGATAAATTATACACATTTTCTGAATAAGATTAAAACAAAGAACTCAAATTTATGAAACGATAATTATCATAAAGGTGAGTAAATCATTTCAGATAGCTCAGTTAATGATATCGATGAAGTCGATTGACCTTTGTCAAGTGCAAATGTTGATCTTGAAAAGAAGTATTCCAACTATGTCTAGATTTAATTCATCTGAACATGAAGATCAAAAAAAAAAAAGTAAGCCACTTAAATATGTAGTTGAAAAAATGTATATATATATATCATCGATCTGTAATAGCAAACTAAAACTTTTGCGAGTGTTAAGACTTAGCTCCAAGTTTCTGCCGTGGGTTGTGTGTCAAACTGGACCGTTTGGGGGCGGGACTGGGTAAGTTGTAGTGCCTCTTCTTGGGGCAGCAGCTGTGTTGACCAAATGTGGACTTAGGACGTGCTTTTAATATTTAAAAACTGCTTTTAAAACGTGATAAAACACGTCGAAACTGCAAATAGTTGCAAAAGACACAAAAAGGAAAAAGAAGCTCCTATTACATATGTATGTATGTATGTATGTATGTATGTATGTATGTATGTATGTATATATATATGTATATACACACACTTGCATATTTATATTTAATGCCATCTATTTTTTATACAACGCGCGCAAATCCCCAGCCACTGATGGGAGCCAGAACTGTGTGGAAGGCAGGCATAGGAAAATAAAAATATAAAAAACTAAATAAAAATAAAAAAAGTAAAAATAAAATAAAATGCGGATAGCATTTTGTGAGTGGTGGACACCACCAAAGGCAACAAACAAAAAAATGTGTAAAGCGTGCATTTACATAATGAAAGATGTAGCAATATGTGACTCTATCTCATCCCTACCTCGCTCCCTCTCTTTCCATCCCTCTCTTTCTATGTGTGTGTGTGTTGGTCCGAGTCCGGTTGCAGCTTGTGGCAAAGGGATAAGCAGCAACGGGACATCATGTGCGTGGCATTTTTTTGTCTATATTCGCGTGGGGTAGCAAAAAAAAAAGAAAAAAAATTAAATTACAAAATATTGAGGCGAGTAAGAAATGCGCAAAGCACACACACATATTAAACTCATATATATACTATATACTCACACACACACACATACAAGCATGCAGTGCACACAGAAGCAGTGTAATTGGTTTGGGTGCAGCCCGCACTGCTTGACGGGCTGGGCGGTAGATGGCGCTCTGAACCACACACAGAATTAATGTCTTTTTAGATACAAATGCAATTTAAAAGCACGTAAGTGTGTGTGCAAGTGTGTGTGCAAGTGTGTGTGCGAGTGTGTGTGCGAGTGTGTGTGCGTGTGTGTGTGCAAGTGTGTGTGCAAGTGTGTGTGCAAGTGTGTGTGCGAGACGCCCCAAAAAATGCTTTCACATGGTCGCTCAACATCTTTTACCCTGCTGCTTCTTTCTCTGATTTTTTTCATACATAATTTTGAATAACATTAAAATTATTAGCTACAAATGGCAAAAAAAAAAGACGAAAACAGAAAAAATAAGCACAAAACTGGGCGTAGCCCTGCAGCAAATGTGCATAATGAGCTCTGGTCAGAGTCACAGACATCGCTTGACGACAAAATGTGGGCACTGGCAGCCAGGCAGGCAGCCAGGCAGCCAGGCAGGGGGCACCGGGGGGGAGGGCGTGGCGGTGGGAGTGGGGGCTCTTTGCCGAGATTTACGCGCGACACGTTTTTTTTAGTTCGTTCGGCTTTTTTTGTGTGTGTGTCCTTTCTGGGCCGTCGTGGGGCTAAACACTTTTCAGTTGATATCGCAAATTCTTTCTCGCAGCGCTTACATAGTGATATGTGGGCAGCGGCTTTTTGTGTCCAGCTGCTGCGGTCTGCATTGGCCATATAGTGTTAGGATGGGCGTTTTGGGTGGTTGGGCAGCGGCTGCATTTGCATGCAATTTGCGTTGTTGATTTTTGGCAGCCTGGCATTCACTTGAACAGACTACAGGGCAAAAAAATTATATATATATAAATATATATGTATAAATAAATAACAAAGCTCGGCACAGCAGCTAAAAGGACTCGATAAGATGTCGCCACTTTTTTCTTTCCGAACTCAACTCTTTGCTGCACCTTAATTAGATGCCAACCCTTGCCTGATATACTTTTCATAATATAAGCTAAATTTGCTTAGTTTTTTTGGTTATTCAGATAATGATCAAAAAGATATTGTATCAAAATCCAAATTGTTTTTTTTTATTGATTTACTTGAAATAAACTTGATCCATCTGAGCTAACTTACAAAACTTGAAGTCTCTGTCTAAATCGAATCGATATTAATCGATAAACCTTTTAGCAACAATCTAAATATTAATAAAGAAAATCAATTTGAGAGCTGATTTTCTTTAAAATCGAGTCGGGTTTTGACTCCATTTGATGCCAAGTTTAAACACATTTGAAGTGATTTGTTCAATCGATAGTTGAATAAGGAGGATGAGGGGAAGGAGAAGGAGGAGGGAGTGTCTGTATCCACTCAGGTTTTGCAACTTGTTGCCAGCGGTATTCCTTCTGTAGCAAGCCAACCACCAAAGTTGTTCAACTAAAAAAACTATCAACAAAAATAAATTAGTTGCAACAAAACCGGCTTGAAATGGTCGTTAAGCGTTTTACTGTTTTAGCCATGAAATATCGATTAGAAGTGCAAATGCAACAAGCAGTCAGTAGTAGTCTGAGCCAAGTTTAAGAACGCCTCTCGAATGGCATTTCTTTCAAGTGAGTCTACATAGACATTCCTCAATTAGTCGTCCACATAAAAAGCATGACAACATGTCGAAGTCGTCATCACCTCAACTCATCGCATTCGTTGCTGTGGCCTGTGCCTGGCCAGCTTTTGGTCGGACCATGGATCGCTGCTCCTTGGCACTGGAGATGGCCAACTTGGGCGTTCCCCTCGATCAGCTGGCCAGGTGGACTTGCCTTGCCAAGCACGAGAGCGCCTATCGCACCGAAGTGCTTGGCTCCAACAACTACGGCATCTTCCAGATTGGCAATCACTGGTGCAAGCCCAGCAACAATCGCTACTCCCAAAATGCCTGCTCCTTGAGCTGCAGCGATCTGTTGACCGATGACATCACCAGTTCCGTTCAATGTGCCCAGAAGATTCTTGGCACGCGAGGCTGGTCTGCCTGGGCCACTTTGCCTCTGTGCTCAGCCGAGCTGCCCCCCATCGATGACTGCTTCTAAGCTGATCCCCAACTGGCATATAAATGTAACCATTTTATCATTAATAAATCTTCTTCTCGATCTGAGATGGCACTAAGAGAAAATTTGGTTTCGTTTGGTTTGGTTTGGTTAGGTTTCATTCCTCGTTTCAAATATGATAAAAGAATATATCTTTTCGATTGTGATGCTATTTATGCAGTTGGTCAACAATATGTCAGTCTATATTCGAAATTTACCAATTTGATCTAACAAGTTGTCTTTTATTGCTATCGATAGTTATCGATAAGCTGAACTAAACTTGATATGTGAGAACAAATATTCAAAATTGGCAGTTTTTAGCTCTTATAGTTGTAGACATGATTAGATCCCTTTGATCCCTTTAGGGAATTGCAGATGTGAGAACGATTACCTTATCCTTATATAGATAGATCGGCGCTAATCTGATGACACTTAAAGTTAGGTGTGCAGTTCAAAATATTATGTTGTTTTCTATATTTTCTCCAACACAGTTTTAGTTAACTTAAAATATAGCTTCAAAAATGTTGCAAACTTTATCTGAATATAAGCAATGAAAACTAAAGATTAGTAAACACCAAAAGATGGGATAGATATAAAAATTACAGTCTTTAAATGGATCACAAATGAGCCGCTCAAAATAAAATAGTTTCTTAGCTTTTTCTTTCTAAAAACTGAATGGTGGACAGTGTCTGGCACGCCCCAATTTATCATCAGAAATTAACTCAGCCAAGTCAAACAACGTTGGACAATTTGTTGAAGCCAGGCCCATCCCTGCCAGCGATAAATGATGATGAGGACAGTGATCTGCATCAGGTTGCCATTTCTTCATTGTCTGCTGACTAAAGCCATTTTGTTTGTATGCGTACACATATTGCATGCAACATAAAGTTGCCACATTTTTGCTTTTAGATTATTGTTGAAGTCCTTTTCGGAGTCTGCTATTATTTGATGTATTTCTTTGATGTATTTAAATGAGATAAAAATATGAAATGCAATTTAAAAGATAAACCATGTTGCATATTTAACAAATTTAGAACGGATCCCACTGAAATTCTGTGAAACAATTAATATCGTGGCACGTATCTGGGCCGTAAAGCGAGGCATGCCTCTATACATAAATAGTCGACTTTCAGTCAATAAATTATAAATTCTTTTGGTCTCAAGATCAATTGATCGATTGTCAAAATTCGACTCCCCATTGACTTGCCACAAAAAACCGGTTTGAATTTGATTTTGTATGTTTTTTTTGTTTATTTCTGTTATCATACCGGATCGTTACGTATACATATATATATATATTATGTGTAGAGTACATAGTATCATTTAAGACATTATTCATAGTTGTTGTTGTTTCGATTTACAATGACAATTCAGTTGTTGCTTTCATTTTGCGTTTGCGTCGCTTGCGCGCCTTGCGCCGCAATCGATCAAATTCTCTTATGTGATGAACGATAAAATGCTTGAACTCATCGCCCTCGTATTGGCGACAGGACATTGTGAATAATATTAGTGAATTAACATAAAAAAAAATTCTTATATCATAGTTAGGCGTACTCGAAGAATTTGGGCCATGCTTGCCACGCTTCTCATGCTGCTGCTCCCTTTCCTGCTGCTGTTGCTGCTGCTGTTGTTGCTTCCGATAATTGTTGTAGTTGTGCTTGCGCACCTTGGGCTGGGGCAGATGCAGCTCATCATCGCAGTCCGAGTAGCTGTTGCGATTGCGTTTGCTGGCCGGTTTGAAATGTTGACGTAAATAATCGTAAATGTTCATGTTCCGAATTGTGATCAAATTGATTGTGTTGCTGTTGCAACTGTTGTTGTAGCAACAGCTGCTGTCCACTGTCGTTTGCCTGTTGAATGGTCTCGATTTGTGCAGCGCCACATGCTGTAGATACGGCCAACTGCCGCACGCCACCTGCGTGCGTGTTGGAATCGTTTTAATGATGTTAGTAGTTGTTGTTGTTGTTGTTGTTGGCAGCATTGGCTTCGTTTTGTTGTTGGCATCGCGAACATGTTTATCTACAGCAGTGGCTGCAACGCGTCAATGATCAGCGATCAATGGGCCCCAGAACATTTTCGATATTTTCGTATCGTCTTCGGTTAAAAAGAATTGGCGACCCAAATGTACAAACTCCTTGAGCGACAATTGGCCATCGCCATTCTTGTCTATCACAGCGAATGAAATGGCAGCATCCTCCTCGGTCAGTCCCAGACAGCGGAAGAAGAGCTTATATTGTTCGAGATCCAAGTGGCCACTGTGATCAAAGTCAACGGCCTGTAAAACCAATTCAATTAATTAATTGTCAATTGTATTAAGTAATATTTAAGCATTTACCTTAAACAAATAGGGCAAAAAGCGTCCAATGCGCTTTGCCATTTTTTTATCATTCAGTCGATGATGCAAATCGGTCAGAAACTGCTCAGCAGTCACCAGATTGTATGGAGTTATCTCCCCAAACTGTTCCTCCCACGTTTGCTTAATGACATCGGTGAATTCGGCGGCCACCTCTGGCGACAAGTGGCCCAAGTCGCTGAAGCGTTTGGCCAGCAAGTTGAAGTCATCGTACGAGATGACACCGTCGTGATTTACATCCATTATGCCATGCAACGTTCGCATCTTGCGACGCCAGAATGCCGAGTCTCCCTAAAAAAAAAAAGCGGAAAGCCAAAAAAATCAATTTCAATCGAAAACCAATTAGAAATTCAAATGCTAACGGAGAATTGAGAAACTGCATGCTGCGGTTAACTGCTTGTTGGATAGCAACGACAAGTCTAGTTTAGACACTGCTTTGCAAAAAGCAGTCCTTCCATTCATGAAGGAACTCCAGCAACTGCTTGCTTCAGCAATTCAAGACAATATCATTAACAAGTAGCCCGGACTCAAACCGTTAGCAGTGAGTTCAAAAAACCACATTAAACCAAAGCCGGACAACAAAAAAACACGTTTCAAAATAAAAAAAAAAAAAAATGCAAATTCAAAATCGCAACTCAAGTTCTGGCCACGTGGCTGGCGGTTGAAAGGCCTGTTTTGGTTCACTCACCCGTTCGCTGCGCTTCACATTAGCATTTTGGCGGCGTCTCTCAAACTCATCATCTGAATCAGAATCGCTGTCGCTTTCATCGCGCCGCTGAGTGGCCGTTCCAGCATTTTTCTTTGAATATTCTCGAACGGACGGCAGCACGGCCGGTGGTGGGCGAAGCACGAACTGCAGACATAATGATATATGTGTGGGACCATTAGCCAGCCGCTGCAAGCAATACACAAAAACTTTAGTTAATTCTTCAGATACAATTTGCAGCTTATGAATTGTTTTAACTGCTTGCTCTGGTGTGCGTACTGCTTGCTCTCGCTCGCTCAATGTTATTTCAAACAAACAATTACATAAATCAAGTCTGTTAATGTTACACAATATTGGCGCTCGTGCTGCGCCCTGCCCTTCATATGCTTAAACAAATAAAAACATAATAACACCATAAACTGCTGTTCGTAATTTAGATGCGATGTTGTTATTGTTACTTCTAAGGTCAGTTCTAGATTCTTGTTGTGGACCGACCGGTTTTTGACAACTTAACAGCGACCCTCAAACAAAGCAGACTCCATCCATAACAGAGCACGTATCGGCTTTAACAGCCGTTACGATTTGACAATCGCCATGTGGAAAAGTTCACCATGTTTTCTTGACTCCACTGGTTGACCATGTGTCTCATTGCGAGATAAACTCAAGAGAAACTCGAGAAAAACAATTCAGTTTGATTATTCAAAAGAAAATTTGCTAGGAATCACAGCTAATTACATACATAAATGCAAAATCAAATCTTTTGTTGTACATTTTAATGAGTTTTTGTTTGTCAACAGTTTTTGACAGAGATAAGTTTTTTTTTTTATTGTTCTCCTTTCTTTGCTTTGTTTTTAATTACAAGCGTTAAAGTTGTCAACAAGTTCAGGGAGCTGAAATTTTTGTTGTAGGCTCAAGATAGTGGTGGAAATGATATTTTCTCAATATGATGATATCATCGAGTGCAAGAGTCTGCAAAACAAGTTTCTCAAATTTAAATACCAAATTGCAAATAGTGTGTCGAGAGCCAGAAACAAACCAAAAACAGGTAATCCTCAAATTAAACAATATTTGATTTGCATACAATTTAACTGTGTTGAAAGAAGCGGAAGGCATACAAAAAAGTCGAGCAACAGGTCAACAACAACAACAACAATAAAAATAATTCGAGCTGCTAGATGGTTCTAGTATTTGCTACGATTGCTAAAATGGGTTTGCGTCGCGACTAATCACACAAACAAAAACAATACGCAACTTTCTCTTCGGAGCTGTTATTCTTATTATTGCATTCTTTCCGTTACAGCAGACACTGAGTGAGTTTTTACACAGTTTGCTGTCCTATTTTTTTCGGGGGATGGTTGGAAAGTTGAGGAAACGTTGTTGTTGTTGTTGTTGTTGTCGCAGTATTGATTGCGGTGCTGTTCTAGTGAAGGGTGTGGACGGTAGGAGAATAGTTTTCACACCCTGTATCTACCTCATTTTTATTTACATATTAACTGTTTTAAGTGATCTATTTTCAACATTTTCGCGCAGTGTGTGCCACGCTTACAATGTTTCTCAAACCTCGCTTTCTGTCTCGCTCACACATGCACAATGGCTCCATTTTTCTTTTAGTTATAACAGATGTCCCGTTCTATTCTCTCTCTGTCTCTCTCTCTCTCCCCCTAGCTTGTTAAGCGCTTCTCTTGGGATCTTTATAATTAAATTAACACACGCACACACACACATATTGTAAGTATGTATGTAAGAAAAGCGCTTACATTATTGCTGCAATCACCCATTGGAAACGGCAAGGTGCAGATGGACTGTTGCTGCTGCTGCTGCAAAGCGCCCACCGTTGCGGCCATATTGCGTTCCAGGATTTCTCTCGAAGTGCGCAAAAGACCGCGGCTTACAATGGAGAAAGCCATGCTTATTGCTGATGCTGCTGTTGTTGTTGTTCTGCTATCAATGGTAACAGTAAAATTTGAATATTGTTTGTTGTCTCTGCTGTTGTCCCTTATGTGTATATATCAGGGGACATATAATATGCAAGCTGACTGCGCTGCTTGGCTGCTGCTAATGTTATTGTTACTTTTATGTTTATATTTGCAGTTGCAGCGTGCATTTAGCAACCGGTTTCAAGGCACACACACACACTTAACAATCGAACAATATACAAAAAAAAATTGCAGTTTTATTTGCTTTTGCGTATTACACTTTGTTTCAAGTTCTTTTATTTTTCTCTTCTTCAACTTCTTCGTTTTCTTTCCGTTAAACACAACCGTTCGCTTGCGCGTTCGAATTCGTTTTAACAGCGGCCGTTGCGTCGAAAAGCAATGAAAACATCGACGACGGCGACTCTGTAACAGAAGCGGTGGTGTGTGTCTGTGTGCGTGTGTGTTTGTGTTGGATATGCAAAGAGAGGAGTGCGAAGCATAGGGCTACATCAATGCTACCAGAAAAATAAAATACAAACGTTCACAAAAACATATGTATGTATGTAATCTACATTATTACCAACAACACAACAATAGATGTTGCAGGCCGGTCAGTGACTTTGAAGCCGTTGCACGTATTGTGTATTGTGGGAAGAGAAATTTAACTAATAAATACATCCGCATTTAGGTTAATATGTTTATTGATAAAGTAAACGAAAAAGTTATTTAGGTCGGTCGGTGTGACCAAATGTCTGATGAACAGGCGCTTCAATGCACCAGCCTTATGTACATACATACAAAAATACACACACGTACATACATACACACATGCATACATATTTTTCTGTATACACACAGTTTCAGCAAAATGTAACAAACGGTCGAACAGCCGAGCAAGTTTTCTGTTTTCTGTTGTCTGTCTTGTCTTTTTGTTCTACTTCTACTTCATTGCCTCACGCACAAGCGCACACGAGCAAATATTTACCACACGCACATTCTACATGTGTGTACCTACATATATACAAATACATATCTACAAGTGTTTGCATGTGTGTGTTTGACTTATACAATTCTATGTAGTTAATATCAGTGATCCTGCAGCAGCTGTAGCTAACAGTATCAGTATGAACACACACAGACACAAACATACACATACATTTGAACATGTAGAAAATGAGTGGAAGGAGAAAGAAGACTGAACAACACTTAACAGCTGTAATGCATCAGCTGTTATGCATACAGATGCACAATGTACACACACACACTCACACATGTAAGTACTTTTGTCCTTTGACCAACCAATTACTAGTTGGCTTATACTGTAAACGGCGTCTGCTGGCGCCATTCACTTGCTGTTGTTGCATTCGGAGTGCAATGCACTCGGACTGAATTCAGTTCGTGTTAGTGTATCTGGGTGTCTCGATGTGTGCGTGTGTCGTGTGTCTGCATGTGGACGTGTACAAGAACAACGCGCGCATCGCCGTTGGTTGACTACCAAAACGTCACGTAACAATCGCCAGCCCAGTTTAGCCGAAGTGAATGTAATCAATTTACATACAATGTAAATTAAACATCAACTGGTTTAGTTGTCCCATTACAAGACCACATTATAAGCCGTATGTTTTCGCCACTAAGTAAGTACATACATACATATAAATATGTACTTATAATCCAATAGAATTTATTTAAGAACTACTCGGTTCTCAAAAAAAAGGGGCATACACACAGCTGTATGTACATAATAATAATAAATAATATGCGTTGTTTTTGGAAGCTCAGTTTTTGTTTTTTCTTGTTTTCGTTGTAATTCGGTTTGACATCTGTTGTTTTGATACCCTTGCTTAAGCTGTTATACTTCGAGATGCAGTCTGCAATTCAATGATTATGACTTATATGAACAATTTTAAGTTAAGTTTAAGCATGTGCTATTATAAGATATACAAATCCTATGGGAACAGTCAGTCGACGTGAAAACAATTAAATTTAGTTGTAAGCAGGCAATGTAGGAGTAGAAAATATTCGGTGTGCCGCAGACGTTTCTTCTTCTTCTGTGTGCCTCTTTTTCATGGTTGGAATTTTCGTGTTTTTTGCGCGTAGCTTTTGCGTATTTCGCTCTTGTCAAGGTTTTCTTTATTGTATGTTCGAGATTTCCGCAACGCCATTTAATTTTTGGCGTACGTGGTGCGCCTCATGGCTGTCTGCCTGCCTGCAGCACGACAACAACAACTGCAGCAACAAACATACAATTGAAAGTTTTCAATACTGGTATTTTAATTTTTATTGCTGCTCCGTTCCGCAGAGATAACAAGCGATGCAATATAAGGGCGTGCGCGCCGGATCGTTGAATCGGTTGCTTCTGCTGCTGCTTGCCGTTGCCGTTGCTTTGGTATGTGTGCTGATTTTAACACGGCACAGCGCCCCACAAGCGGAAACTGTGCTATTTTTTACTGTTGCTTTTCATCTGTGTTTGCGCTTGCGTGCAAATGTCATGTATAATATATATGTATGTAAATAGAAATGCTTATGTATATATGTGTGTGTGTGTGTCTGTCTGTATTTGTGTTTTTGTGGTTGGTGGCATCGTCAGCCCTTTGAAAATGCGTACGTGCTGCTTGCAACGTGTCCTTTTTGTTGTCGTAGGTTCTAAAATGTAAATGCGTATCTATGTATGTATGTATGCTGACTACATGCTGACTTGCATACATTCACATACATGTACATGCATGCATACACACACACACACACATACATGCATCTAATTTGATGGACAGCTGAAAATGTTGTCTTATCAACGACCTGCTTAAGCAATTATTTCATTTATGATTTATCGGCGGACTGGTTTTTTTTTTCATTATAATTTTGTAAGCGCTGCGTGGTCGCTTTGTGTGTAAAGATTAGACTCAAAATAAACAGCAGCAATAAGCGAGGGTAGCTTGACGAGTCATTTGCTTTAGTTTAGTTTCACACGTGGCTCCACTAAATACATACATAATTCTGTACAAACACACACGTGTGTATGTATGCGTGGCAGTACTAGAGCTGGGCGTGATGTAAGCGTGGACTTAGCATGCCTGACGTGAATATTAAAACAGTGCAAAATGCGTAAATAAGACCATTTAAATTATTCACGAAAATCACGCTATCCACTGCATATTTAATATGTAGCTCATGTACATGCATATATATATATATATATATATATATATATCCGATCGTTAGAGTTTATTAATGAAGACTTCTTTTCATATTACTAAGATGTCAGCCCTCGCTTAACCAATTGTTACAAACAGATTTGAACGAAAAATAAACTTTAATGAAACGAGCGAATAAGAAGCACAACTGGTAAACAAAATTTTTAATTTATTTATATATGCAAAAGTGTGTGTGTTTGCGAGTGTGTTTGTGTGTGAGAGTTTTTTCTGCCGTTTGCTTTGAGCTGGCAGAGTTCAAGTTTGTTTATTCGCAACAATCGTCGAAGCTTCAAGCGAAATGTATATTTAAATCATTTGCTAATGAAGTATTAATAAATAAAGCCTAGAAACAAAAAGAAGCATGTGCGAAGAGCAATTGGCCTTGTGTGGCAAACAACAATATTCGAAACGGCAAAGAACACCTAAACACCCCACCAATTGTTCCTATTGCAAGATGAGCTGTTCTATATGAATGTGCAGATCTGATCTGATCGACCTCGACATACATTTTATATATGCATTCATCGTCCTTGTTTCACCCCAAAATTATAATACCTTCGGCAAAGGGTATAACACACAAAGTAGAAATCAAAACAAAACATGTGAAAACTCTATGTAAACAGCAGCATGAGCACTATGTAATGTATGTGTGTGCACATATACATATGCATATGTATGCTCGCAGTTATGTTTGCGTGTATATGTGACTGCGGTGGTATTACACTCTCTGTAATTCCACACTGTTAGCTCTAACAGACCTTCGGAGTGCGTACAGTGCACACTTGATAAAGTCAACTAATTGAAGAGTGGAGAAGAACATCAATTGATTATGTAATGATATGCATTGGTCGACAGTAAAGAAGACAGCTGAAGCAAGCTCCTGATTCCAATTTTGTTGATTGATGATAATTTATGTACATGATTACTTCAAATTAAATGAAATATTTTACGCTTGATTTTACATTTGCATGCAAAGCGCACGGCGTGTGTGTAAATATTTTTGTGTGTGTTCCTTTTGCGGAGAGCGCACTGTACTGCGCTGCTATGGGCAAGTGCTAAGTGCTGCCATCGATGGTCGATGCGCAGCTCAATTCTATATTTATGGCTATTTTCAGGTGGCAAATATGCTTTGCTTTATCTCGCAGTCAAAATAAGGTTAATTTGTAACTTCGGCGACTTTGTAGCCGGCACGTACGCCAAAAAAAAAATTGAGCATAAACAAAATTGTAAAAAACAATAACGAAAAACGTAAACAACAACAGGCCGCGGCAACCTTAAAGTTCTTATCTTATTACTGTTTGGAGTCACTTGGATTGATGGATTGTTGTTTGCATCCAAAAGTGGAACAGATGGACTTTAAGCATTTGCTTCCGACAGATGACATAAGAGCATTATTATTACATAATAGGTCTGAGAACATTTTGGATCATCCATAACATTTTATTCAGTTCTTTTATTAAACCAACTTATTCTTATTAAATTCTGGGAGAGCTAGCAAAACCAAAACGTTTTCCCATAAGGCCAATGTACTTGCAAGAAACAGAGCAAGACAAAACAAAAGAAAATGGTATATGTTATCCGGCGTGTTTTCAGCCAATAAGCTTTTTATCTAGCAATAGTATAAATGAAATATATTTTGAAATTGTCGCGGTAGGTGCATATTTGCGCCAAGGCAACCCTGTAAGCGCCAGTGTTGCCTAAGAAATTTTGTGTGACATGCAATTCAATGTTCCATATCCCAAAAAAGTATCGATATAAAGTGCCGATATATTACATGAGTACTTATTTTCTACTTCGACATAACAAATTTGTATGTCGTTGTATTGCTACATAAATTTCTTGCGATATTCAATATAACTGATTCAAGGTTTCATATTGCCAAGAATTTATGTGATACAATCGCAGTGAAAATAAAAGCCAGTCGATATATCGATATAATATCAACAAATTGGCACACGGCGATATTTGGTGGCAGCGCCTGTCACCGTACATCGACAGGCTGTCAATGCAGAAAAAAGAAGAATTGCAGCAGCAGAAGCGGAATAGATTTATTGATTTTAATATAACATTTGTGGAAGAACGGCCCACGCGCTAAAATCAATTAATAAATAAATAACCATTATGGAGGCGCTGGTCAATTATAGCAGCGAGGACGAGTACGACGACGATGCTGGCGGCGAGCTAAGGGTAAATACTCAACACGAATCCCATCGAATTGGATTGAATTGAAAATGAATACCGAATGTATTTTTTCGGTGTATACATTTAATCGAGGCAAGCATGTCTCTGTATGCCTCTTCTTATATATATATATGTATATTTATATATATATATATATATATATATATGTGTCTGTGTGTGTGTGTGTGTGCGTGTGTTTGAATGTGTGTGCATATTGTGTATATTCATCAATCTCAAATCATTTTTTTTGTATGTAGTTGTACCTAGTGCTTTAGTAAAATAATTCGAATTTGCTGTTTCTGAATAGTTGAAAAATTCCCCTAGGCACCAACAGCGGCACCAGCAGCCGCAGCGGCAGCAGCAGCACAGCCAGCTGCCACACGAAAGCGCAGCTCGCCCGTTCATGCAACAACATCTGCAGCTCGTCGCCGATCACGCTCGCGTACTCCGCCAGCAGCAGTAGCTGCCAAAACAACAACAACAGCAGGAGCAGCATTTGAGGAGGCAACAATGTCTTCGATAACATTTCTGAGCGCTGTAAAGCAGCAACAGAAGACCAAAAACAAAGGCAACAACGAGCGTCACAAGACGCGACGCCATCGCCATCGTCGTTCGAGCAGCGACAGCGCCAGCAGCGCCACAGACAGCAGCGACACCGACAGCAAAGACAAATCGAAGAAGAGTCGGTCGGCTTTGTCGCCGCTGTCCAAGGTGTCCAGCACACCGCCGCTGCCAACTGGCGGCAGTCGTCATGGCCGTCATCATCAGCATCGCCACCACCATCATCATCATCATCACAGGAGTCGAGGCAGTCGCCATAATAACAGCAACAGTAACAACAACAACAGCGATGAGGTAAACTTTTGTTGTCTTTGTCATAGATACTAAACTGCCTCATAGAAATATTAATACTGTGCCAAAATTAGCAACAGCTAATGAAACAAAAGAACCAAAAAAAAAAAAAAGCGAAGAATATTCAAGTGGAGCACTTTGCTTCTTTTATACCCTTGCACAGAGTATTCCAATTTTGTGAAGGAAATGTCTCCCAGCTATATGATAAAAACTTACACTCGTAACTAGTAATTGACTAATGGGAGATGTTTCTTTGAATGCACAATTGGAATACGCTCTGCAGGCAGAAATTATTCATTCTTCTAACTGGCAAATCATATCAGAGAAGATAGTAAATAACCAATTTCTATATGTGCATTGTGTACATAAATACATACATATTGTACATCAAATGCAGAAAGTAGAAGGCTGTGCATAGATATACAAATATTTATATGAGGCATATATATATAGTCATAGCTAAGTTTGTTTTACTCTTTTTACATATTGACACATGTGCTGGGGATATATATGTATATATGTATATGGTATTTGCATACATACATGCATATGTCCTTACACCTTATATGTTACTCAAACACTCTTCAAATTTCTATTGATGGTTTTGTGCCCTTTATTCTAAACATGAATTTCCAAATATATGTTTTCTGTTTGTCTGGCTGCTTTCTTTTTGTTTGGTCCTCCGATATCAACAATGCCAACAATGGCGTCCAGTGTGTCTGAAACTGTGCGTGTGTGTGTGTGTGTGTGTGTGGTTTGTGTTTGGCTTTATATGTACATATGTGAATCTATAGTTTTTGCGAATGTTGGTGTTGGGTTCGAGGTTGTTGTAACAACTCTATTAGTATCTATTATCTACCCAATCCTAATTATGATTCTAATTCTAATTTATATTCGTATTTTGTTATTAAAACATATTTAAGCTTAAGCATTTATGCAACCTTTATATTTATATATGACTAAAATATACAATTTTATTATTGTTATTATTATGTAAACAAACCAAAACCAAAACCAAACCAAACCAAAACCAAAAAAGAAAAAACCAAAGAAACAAAAACAAAAAAAAAGAAAAGAAAATGTTTTGACATCGACCGGGACGGCGACCTCCTCGATACAAGAAACATGATATAGAGAACTGAAAACTGTAAACTGTAAACTAACTGGGACGCTTAAGACACGATAACCGATAGCGACGATAACGACAACGATAAAACGATAAACAGTTGAACGCAGACAGTTTTAGAGTTATTAGAGTTGTTCCAACGCGCCCAACAGGGTATGTGTCCCACTCCTTTAACTCCTTGAAAACACACTCTGACCGCATGGTTGCGACAAAGAGAGAAAGATGATCGAGAGGCATCAATGTGAGTATTCCAAATACATAAAATAATCAAACAAATACAAAAACTTAGCATTTAATCCACATACTTGTAAACCTATCCACTGTGAGATCGATCGATCCATCGATCACCGCCGAAGCGAATATCCAAATATTTCTTGCAGCAACAGCAGCATCAGCAGTCAGAACAACAACAGCAAAAACAACAACAACAACAACATCGAATCCACAACATCCGCTTCCATATTCGCATGGACCAACAGGAAGCAGCCGTAATCACAAGAAACTTGTTATGGGTTCTTCTTTTGCAAGAACTTTGTGCCATCGACTTTTGCGAAATTGTCTACTCTTTTTTATTATGTTTTTGTTATACATATTTTTCCTTTCATTTTACGCTCGATTTGCTGACGAATTTTAACCAATTTATTAATACAAATTTCTGCTACTCGTCTCTATCGTTACAGGATGCACCGGCACGTGGCCGCAATCGCGACACTGATCGCAATCGGGAGAAGGAACGCGACAAAGACTACAGCAAGGTAATCAATCCAATCCAATCCACAAAACATCCATTGTTCCAATGATACATGTTCGAGGAGGAAACCTAGTTGTGTCCCACCCATCCTCGTCGGTTCTTCCCGATGGATATTGCTTGCTTAAATCGTATCTGATTATTGGCTTGTCTTTGCCCAGCTTGATTAGCGTGGATGTGTCTCTACATTGGTTTCAGGGGAAATAAGGAAGGTATCCAGCAGCTTTATTTATCAATTATCTCTTTTAGCTAGCATTTATTTAACTGACAAACAGTTCGATTGGATTCGGCTGGATCAACTTCCTGTTATATAAGTTTAAGAATAACAGAGTTAGCCGGTCTATTGGCTAAGAATTCACCTATCTAAACGGGATTGTTTTAGTAGCGGTTTTCTGAAAACGAGGAAGAGTCCTCATCGCCATCGCTAGGAAAAGATTTAGTATCCTGGGATGCATAAAGACATGGCGACCCTTTGTGCAGCAGCTGGGGAGGGAGCAGAGTAGATCATTGCATGAATCCCCATAATAATTGTAATAAATAACAAAGTTGGCCTTTTTCTGATGATCACAAAACGTATATCCTATTTCTGATCAACTTATTTTAGAAGCGTAGTTCGTATTTGACATTTTCAGAAGCAAATCTGTGCTTTGTTGTTGTCTTCTGTTGTGCACTATTACTGTGCTGCTCTCTCCTGTGTCATTGGAATGAATGAGTTGCGAGTGTTTGAGTTTCATGGGAGATCATTGTCAGGCAGTAACCATTTGTCATTTGCAGAGCGAGCGGCATCATCGCACCAAAGAGAGTAACAAGGAGAGTGACTACAAGCGCGAGCGTGAGGAGCGACGCCATGGCAGCGGCAGTGGCAGTGGCAGAGACAGGGATAGGGATCGTGATCGTGATCGGGATCGTCATCGCACTAAAGAGATACGCCACAGCGACAACTTGCGCTCACACAACTCATCGTCATCAGTCACATCATCGACCTACAAATCTCACTCACAGCAGCAGATGCAGCAGCAACAGCAGCACCAACAGCAGCAGCAGCACCATCACTCGTCGCAGCGTCGTTCCCATGATGAGCGTGTTCGTCGTCGCCGCGACTCACGGACTCGTTCACGTTCGGGCTCCCGTTCCCGGACACGCACGCCGATTGATACGCCGCCGCTGCGCAGGCGTCAGGGTCAGCAGTCGACACGCAAATATCGCCGGCGTGAATCGTGCGATTCGAGCAGCCGCTCCAGATCGCCGGTCGAACGTCCACCGGTCCATGTGCGAAAGCCAAGCGATGTCGATCCGCATACCAGAGTCTATTCAACAGCTGGTTTGCTGCAGGGCAAGCTGACATTGCCATCGACAGCAGCCGTATCAGCAGCAGCCGCATTGAATGCTGCCGCCATCTCTGCAGCTGGTAGCGGCGTTGGCGGTGGAGGCGTCGGTGGCGGCGGTGGTTTGTTGCCAACGCCAAACTATGCACCGAAAATACCATCGCTAATGTCACTGGAACTGAATGCGCCGCCAAGTGTGCTGATTGATGGACCGCCAGCAGCTGTACAGCTCCCGAAATACTATAATCCTGGTATTGTGAATGCCAACCGCTATGCGGAGCAGCAGCAGAAGCGTAAACTAATTTGGGGTTCCAAGAAGAACGAGGACTCGGCCAACAAGTGGGGCAATGCGCACTTCTCTCAGGACTCGGACGGCAAGGTAGCATCCAAGTTTATGCGACTCATGGGCATCAAGAATGCCAATAATACAAATGCCAACGACAATAGCACCAACAGCAGCAGCAGCACCACCACCACCACCTGCGCCGTCAACACAAGCAACAGCGGCAGCAGCCACAGCAATGCGGCTGCCAGGACCGATGCCATGAATGAGCCCAGCACCAGCAATGGCAACGCCAGTGGCAGCAACAGCGCCAGCTGCGTTGCACCTGTGCCAGCCGATGTCCAGCTGCGCCAGCGCATGTTCTCCAACATGGAGCAGCAGTACGAGGTGGCCCGGGCCGCCACGCACACCATGCGAGGCGTGGGACTCGGCTTTGGCTCACAGCCGCGCTCCTATTAAGTCGATGGCATGTTGGCCAGGCTAACGAGACGAAAGCGGAATTCGTTGCGTGGAAGCTGTAAATAGGACGATGCCGCATCGACACTCAATTAGTCACATGAAACTGTTCTAATTTATTTGTTTTTACAAAATACTTCACTATTTTTTTTTTTTTTCGATTATTTCAAATAAATTTGCAAAGAAATGTTCCAAAACCAACGTTTTTTTCTTAAGTGGGAAATTGATCAAATTGATAATTCTTCAGAAATTCCAGCACAATATCCAAGGCACATCTGCCTCAACACTAATCGAGGAATACCTGAAGAGCTTGGTGCCACACATACCACAAAGGAGTTTGCACGAATAGCTGCAAATAAACAAGATGAAACGAGACTCTCTGACCATCCCAACAACATGGCCATTAATCCGCTGGACTGGAATAGTATATAGTCCAAGTACTGGTCGCCTGTCAATTTCACATTGCTATTGACATTATCTGAATCCACATATCAATGTAATAATTGTTCCCATAGGATCTTATTTTAGATAAATGATAAAAATAAATTCCAGAAAATCGATAAGCTGAGCAGATGGGAGAAAAGATCATTTATGTATATATATATATATATAAAAGAATGTATTTTATAGTTTATACTATATATTGTTTATTTTTTCCTTTTTTATTTGGAGTTCACTTTTAATTTTGTCCACTTATCATATATTTCGAAAACAATAAGACTGATTGGGTCTTCCCAATCTTGCTGATCGTCAAATTGGTTTGTTTTTATTTTTAACTTACACATAAATAAAAATATGAAAAATAATTTACACATATATATTATTCAAGTAGTTCTTTACTTCCGCAAAAAACATAGATAAGAAAAGCGTTGTTGGTGCAACAGATTATTAGAATGAGTGCGATATATATGTATATGTATGTGGCATGTGAACTTGACTCGAGTGTCTACTTATACATATATGATGTACTTGATTTATGTATGTACATATTGGTCATGGTTGGTAAGATTACAGATGAATTGGTCCTTGTAAACAGTTACCAATTTAGAACACAAAAATGTATTATATTTAAATTACTTAAACTAACTCATATCAGACTTTTATAAATTAAAAAATATAAGTTACAAAACTAACAAGCTAAGCGTTTATTTACAATCTTGCAACACTGTAGAGTATTATTCGAGCAATCAAAAATCATTTGCGAAATTGAAATTATAAAAAAAAATAATGACAATAACATAAACGAAAAATGGAGTACATTGAAAGTGGCTTTTTGAAGTCCTTAATAACATATGTGAGATAACAAATACAAATCTGAGTGAAATGCTACAAATATGTGAGTATTGCGGTTAATCAACTGCAACCTCAACTCAACCTCAACCTCAAAATAAATCGAATGCAAGGCAAATAAAGATTTGCTCTGCTTATCTTATGGCGATTGGTCAGGGAGCGGCATCAGTAAACTGACTATGCTTGTGTATATATATTTGTGCGCTTACGCTGCCCAGCGTGATTTTTGCAACTCGATTTGGCCCTCCAACGTTTTGGCCAAGTATATGACCAACAATTGCAGCAGAGCAATGCCCAGCGCAATGCCCGCAATCGTATACAGATTCCGCTCAGCCCAGACCCGAACGATTTCGATGCAGCCACTGGGCCAAATTAGTTTGCTGGCAGCGGCAACTGAATGCTCCTGTACGCCATACCCGCACATAATGTTAACCAGTCCCGAACTGATATCGGTCGCATTGATGCAGCAGCTATATGGCACACCGCACTTTTCCACGGACGGCGACGAGCAGTTGAAGTACTCGTTCTTGCTCCAGTCCTGGTATCCATCATGGCTCAGGCCACAGCACTTGAACTCCTGCTGTGCAAAGTCAATGAAATTCTGCAAGTCCGGATCGTCGCGATACGAGTGGATGATCTTATCGGTGAACTGATCCTCGAGGAAGGAGTTCATGTTTTGTGGGAACACAAAACAAATGATCGCTGTAAGGCATACACAATATGGATTAGAATGAGCTGAAAGCAGCTGCGTGGATTGACTGCCTACCTATGGCCATTTCCATGAGGAAGAAGATCAACAGGCACATGGAATAGAACTTGAGCAGACAGGTGTTCTCGCGCAGCGCGCCCAGGCAGCCAGCGAAGCTGACTATGAATATAACAATGCCCGTTATGATCATCACTAGCGATATGTTGAGTACAACATCGTAAATGGTTTCCAGCTTCACCCATCCGTTCGCATCCTCCCATTTGTCCATAAACGCATATATTCCAATGCCCAGCAGCAGGCCCCCAAATAGCCAGAACAGGAAATTCAATATGAATATCATGTATTTGACGCAGGCGCTAACGAACGTAAAGTGATGTGGATACGAGATACGCTGGTGCATGTCGCGCACCTCAATGCCATAGTAGCCAACGCCGCCTCCACCACCACCTCCCCCATGGTATCTGTAGTTGCTCATTGTTGTCGTCTGGCCTCTGCAGCTGCTTGTTGTTGAGTTGAGTTCACTTCTGTATGTATTGTGTGGGTCAGCCGGTTTGCGCACACTATTTTTTGTCCGAATTCATTTTCACTTTTTGCGTAAATTGCAGCTCTTTTGTTTTTCGTTAGCTCCTGTTTTATTTCATTGTTTTATTATAATGAAGCGTTCGCATGTTTAGTTTACACACAAATCTGTGGCTTGAATATTATCGATACATCGATCAAAATATCGATGTTACATGGCCATATTTCTTACTGCTAATATCGATATAAATAATACAGTTTAATTCTATCGATAGCACTAGCTGTTTTAATAAGCGCGGATTTTAAAGTTTCTTAATGAGTAAAATATTTTACATGATGCTAATGAATTGCTGCGTCTGAATTTCTATGACATTTGTGCGTTACAACTAATTATAATTTGGATCAACAAGAATTGGTCGTGATGGTGTCCCATTTTTTTTTATGAATGTCCATTCAAAATTCATTGTTGATACATTTTAGTAACGCTAACCGATTTTTGTTCTTTTCTTCAAATTTTGGCGGTTCAGCATCCTCCAGCCTAGCCAATAAATATCGAAAAATTGACCAATCAGAACTGTGCAAGTAGTATTGTTATTTAACATTTATTTTTGATAGAATATGGTGCATTCTGTATAACAAACATCGTTAATGATAATCATAATATTAATTATCATTTTGATAAGTATATGAGGTCGATTTGATCTGTTTTTGGTAGCCGATAGTTGAGAGCAGGGAAAAAGAATCAGACTTGGGGTTCATGAAGCAACTGGTTCGATCAAAAACCCAGTATTCTTCGAGATATGCACGTGAATGATTCATCGCGGCGTCCAGTTGATTGCAAGTTGTTAACAACTGATAATGATAGTAGCGAACGGCGTCCAAAGTTTGAACTACACACCATGCAAATCCGGCAATAGTCATTATCTGAGATAAGCATTCCGTTATTTTGAAGTATGTGCGACAAGAACAACGACGGTATTTAATAGTCTCAGATCGATAGCAGAAGCAATCGTTTAGCTACGATCGACGCACGCCAAACATGAATTTCCTGCTGCGCTTCATCATCTTCTGCTTCGATCCGCTTGGCCTGGGACGCCGCTTCTTTGTGCGTCCGGCGGTGAATCTAACGCTCAACGTCTACGATCGCTTCCGCAGCAAGGCCGATGAGAAGGTGGACACGATACGGGAGCTCATCCTCCGTCTGGGCCTGATCGCATTTGCCGTTGTCCTAATCATTTGGCTTGCCGTATTCATATATGCCGCCTTCTACTATTTGTATATGCCGCCCATATCGCATACGCGACCCGTTCACATGCAGTTTAAGTGAGTACAGTGATCGCTGGCTAATTGCGTTATTTGTGTGAAATGTGCAATGAATGTGAATTGTGCATTGCAATCGATTGCAGAACGTGCCTGGAGACAAGCACACCGTGCACCTTTCCGCACGCTCATGTGTCGCTGACGAAGAAGCAACAGCTGCTGATGGTTGGCCAGGCGTACAAGGTGATTGTCAACATTGATATGCCGGAGTCGCCGCAGAATCTGGAGCTGGGCATGTTTATGGTATGCGCCGAGATGCGCGACTATGATTCAATGTTGCGTGGTCATTCGTGTCGCTCGGCAATGATGCGTTACCGTTCCCCATTGATACGGATGATATCGACGTGGGCGCTTAGTCCGCTCTATGTGCTCGGCTGGAAGGAGGAGTTCCAGAAGGTGCCGGTTGAAATATTTTCACGATATTTGGAGGAGCGACAGCATCCCATTACCGATGTCTATGTGGAGATACAATCGCAGAAGATCCAATTCTATACGGTCACATTGCATATTGAAGCGGATTTTACTGGTCTGCGGTACATTATGTTCAACTGGCCGATACTCTCGGCAATAGTGGGTAAGTTCGAATCTCGAATCTCGAATTGCATTTGATCAGTTATCTTAACTTAAATGTACTCCCTTTTCAGCCATTAGCACCAATTTATTCTTTATATTGGTCGTTTTTCTGCTCAGCTGGTACCACTGGTCCGATGCCACCTGGCTCCACAACTTGCAAATCAAATACGCACGCCTCACGAACCAGCTGCAAAAGAAGGCCAGCAGTGTGATCCTGTCCAGCACGAGCAGTTTACGTGACGAGGAGGAGATGAGTTTGCTCGATGAGAAATACGAAATTGCCGATGTCGGCACCGATCCGGCCACCGATGAGCTAAAGATGGATACGCCTAGCGATAATATTTCGGAAAGCACCTTTGCCCTGACGCTGCGTCAGCGCAAAGGTAAAAAAGAGAAACCATAATGGATAGATTCCAAGTTGAATGCCAACACAAAAATTCCACCGACTGGCCATGTGCCACAGACTAATAGGTTAAGGATTATTGGTAGTTGCCAGCTGCGTCTGCTGTGTCTGCAGCGTGTGCAGTTTTTGTTTTTTTTTCTTCTATATATTGAAATATTGCTCTATTCTTGCGAGACTTGTAGTGAAGTACCTGAAGTGTACATACATATTATGATCAGAATGAATGGAACAGTTTATCGCCTAGTTATATGTAGACATACCCAATACATTCATTGTACGCAACCATTCCCATTATCGTATGTTATATGATGAAATGTACTGCATTGCATATCAAATTATAAATTGATTACCGAAACGTGATATTTGTGGCATTTCTCGTTGGCATTATGTGGGTGGAGTGGAGAAAAACAAAAATCGATTTTCTTCAAATTTCCTTCCTGCTCAAAATTGCATTACTTATCACCTTACAACATCTTGTTAATATATATATAAATATATATATATATATACATATTGATATCAGCTTATGCGAAATGTTAGCAAATAATTGTTGAGGTTTAGGATTTCTATGTCCTCAGAATATTAAACATGTTTCCCTAGCTTATTGCAACTTTTTCTAGCTGAGGCAAGCTGCTATGTTGTTTCTTGAGGATGTTAACATATTTATGAATATATTTGAGTTATCAGTTGGAGTTGTTGAGTTGCAAGCAACAGAATCTTTAGAAATGCTTGTCGAGATATGTAAAATAAATCAAATTCTACAAAAAAACTTGTGCACAAATATCCAAAATGAATCGAAAAAGAATTATTTAAAGGAATGTCAAACTTTTCGGTGTGTGCCAAATGTATTCCACATAAATCTAGAACCTAGATATATATAGCTATATCTAGCTATATCTGTGATACTGGCTACATGTATAAGAAGCGGATCAATGAATGACAAAATTTTAATATGGCAATACAAATACATAAGTAGTTTAAATAAGTGCAATTGAAACATTACATTTAGCTGGACTTTTCCTCGTCCGGTTCGGATTCGGAGGACCAAATCGATTCGATAGGCTCTGGCGAATCCGGTGACTTCTCAGCTGTTGTCGCCTCGTCGGGAGCATCGCTTGTGTTCTCTTTGACATTGACGGCTGCCAGCAGTGGTTCACTGAAGACGACATCCATCAACAAATATCCAATGTGCTGGGCAGGAAAGTCAATTAGGAAGCACACAATAATCGCAAAGCCCACAATGAACACCAGCTCCTTGAGGTTTACCTATAGGAATCGGCTAATGATTTGATGGATTCGAGTAACCCAATGGATAATGCGTACCAAATCTGTGATCTGAAATTGATGGGGCTCCTTGACACTCGCCGTATTCCAGAGCACAACAACATAGCTCGCAAGCTGCAGGGGAATCTCCATGCGCGAGAGAAGGAGCACAGGTCTCGCAATGTTGGGAAATCGCTGCACTAGACTCTTGTCCAGGGGGGCCATCAGAATGACCCAACATATGCCCAGGCCGAGTATTAGCGGACTCCAGGCCAAATATGCAGCTGCCTCCGAAGACTTGTAAACGAATTTGCTGCGTATGCCGTCCGCCGGCGACCAAAAGCACCAGGCAATCCCCAACATTGCCAGAACCCAGCCCGCTCGCCGGAAACGTGGTGCAATGCTGAAGGAGCCGGACTCGCTGCGTAACAGCAAGCCGGCTCCGATGCCAAGCAGATAAGTGGTTGCCCGCGCAATTGGCGAGGTGTAAATTAAATTGGCAGTGCGATAGAATTTGCTGATACTGTTGATGAATAAACATGTGAATAAACGTTTGGTGGTGTTTCATTGGGTTACCCACTGAATGCCGTGAAACAGGGTCGGAGCGAGATGATCCCGCTGGGTGCGCGAGTAGCGCGCTGCAACGGAGATGGCATGAAAGGCGCCACAAAGGAAAAATCCGGCCTCCGGATCGGTGAAATACAGCCAGACGACGAGTGCGCCCAAGAAATACAATTGCATATCCAATGACAATTGCGCTGTGGTCGGCGAACACTGAAATCAAACCAGGTGGGAATAATTTGTATTTTGTATTTGGATTTATTTTTATAGTTACCATTTCCTCTAGATCGCCAGTGTTCTGCACACTTAGGGCACTCCGCCACATATTCTGCTCGCATAGACGCGCATTCTCACCCACCAGCAAATTCCAGAGCGGACCAGTGCCCAGGTGGGGCAGTATCCAGGTTTGAAAGCCGAGCACCGCCAGTATGCTGGGCACATAGCGGCACGCCTTGTGGCTCACATTGCGCAGGAAACTCAATCGGCAGGTTTTCTCCATGTCGTGCGACAGTTGGTAAGCGACCAGGAAGCCGCTCAGCAACAGCAACATATCGCTGTACAGCAGGGGAGTGCGGTATGTTACGCCCCAGAAGCGGTTGACGGTGCCGACAAATGCGTCTCGATTCGTTAACGGCAAGTGGCCGGCCATAATGAACTTGAGGTTAACATATATCATCAATGTGGCCAGTATCTTGAGCAGATGAATTAGGGGAAACTCAATATCCGGCGATTCTAGGCAAATCAGAGATTGTAGAGTGCGTTGCGGTGAAAAGGCACTCAATAGCCTCAGATGCAGTGCCGGATTGCCGGATGCGTCCACTTGCTCTGCTGTACTTTCATCAGCAACTTGTTGGGGTTCTTCGATATCCTCGGTGCCTGAAGCTTCATCAGTCTTATCTGGCGGCGCCACTGCGGATTCGTCATTGGCATTGTGCTGTAGTCGCTGCAACTGGCAGCTAATCCAATCCCAATGCTCCCAAACGAGCGCCAAGAGACAGGCCAGTCCAAGTGCGGCAATGCCTAATCTATGAAATGGTTTGCACAAAAATCATATTCATGTATTCATTCACGAGCTGAACCATTGAGAATATATATGTGGCATGTTTAGCCTCCATTAAATAATATTACTTTTGTTATTAATCGTGGTATATAAATATAAATGAGGAGCAACAAAATTCAGTCTAAAACTGAATTTCGAATATATATTTTTTTAGTAATATTTGACTGTAAATTTAGCTTTTTATTATCCATATTCATAATATGGAATCAGAAAGATATAATGCAGTTTTGCTAGGTTACTTTTAGATGACTACAATATGGCAATTAAAGCAACTATTTGAAAAAGAGCATCGCAAATAAGAAAATAATAATTGAATAAGAAAATTAAAAATTCAATTTCAAGGAAGGAATAGTTTAAAGTTTTTTTTTTTTAATTTTTATTTCTATATATCTTTAAAGGGAATAACCGATGCAGATCTTTGAAGGATGTGCCCAATAATCGACCAACCAAATTTTGGCGTCTTTAAATTTAAAATTGCGGAAAACATGTGGTTTTATTTGTTGCTTTCGATTATATCGATTTCTCGAGTTAAGTTGCGGACGGACAGACGGATAGGATCACGGATTACGGATTACGGACATTGCACAAGGCCAACATATTCTCATAGGAAATTGTGAAATTGTGTTATTAAAGCCAAGCTACACTCACATGCCCGTTGCCAGACTACTGTCCTTGGACAAGAGTTTCATGAAACTCTTCCGCTGCTTGGTGGTGCAGTGCTCGTCCCGCACATCGATATGGAACTCGATGCCAGTGTCATTGTATGGCCGGAGGCTTGTCTCGATGATGTTGTGCACCACGTGGGCGGAGCAGGCGTGCGGCACACAGATACCCCAGTTGGCGATGTTGTAACGTGGCACAAAGTGCTTGGGCTGCAAAATGTGTTTTTTTTTGTAGCAGATCCCCTGGGGTTTGATTTCGATTGGGTATGCTACTCACATTTTTCAAGTGGCCGTGCCACAGTCCGCGTCCGTGCAACAAGTGTAGCGGCTCCTTAAGGCTGCCGACCGTCGAACGCATCTCGATCTGGGCTAAACAGTATTTGCCAAGGACTCGAATTGGTTGCTTTGTGGTCACCTTAACCGATGTGGACACCTTGGTGCATTGGTCAAAGTCACCGAACTGGTTAATGTTGCCGCGCAGCAGACCGGCACCGATTTTGCCAGTGGCATCGAGCACTGCAATTGAAATAAGCAACAGAATGTAAGGACATCGGTGCTGATCCACCAGAGATGATCGATCCATCACTGGTGGTGCTCATTCAAAATAAAGCCTACTCTGCAACGTCCACAATTTGTGAGCGCGCAGCTGGCGATGCAGCAGCTCCAACTGCTGATGGCACTCTCCGCTCCTCGCCTGCGACACGTTGCCAATGAAGGCGGGCAGCGAGTGAATCAGCAGCTCCACATTCTCCTCACTCTTGGACCGCTGTTGCGCTTTTTTGCCGCTAACATCCCGGTTTATCTGACTCCGATCCCGTTCCCGTTCCCGCTCCCGTTCCCGCTCTCGTTTCACAACTGGTGGCTCCTCGGGGAAGATGCTGTTGAACGGCCAACGTTTTAAATATGTGAGCCAATCAATATTGCTGTTTTGTACTTTTTGCTTTTTGTCTTTTTTGCCTACTTGAGCGACATCTGCTGTTTGCTCGGTCAGCCAGTTCAGCCAGTTGAGCATATTGGTAAATGGAGATTCCGTCTCCGTCTCCGACTCAGTGGCATCGTTGCCATCCATAAAACTGTTCCAAATACGGCTAAATAGCGATGCTTCCGCCACAGCGTTTGTATCAGCGTCATCATCAGCCCTGCCATTGTCGTTATCATCATCATCATCTTCATCATCATTATCGTCATTATAGTTTTGACGTCTTGACGGTTGGCTGCCTGCCTGGATCGCATCAGTATCATCATCATCCAACTCATTATCATCATCCATGTTATAAACGCCTGAATCATTATTATTATGATCATCGTTGTCGTCGTCGTTGTCGTCATCGTTGTCGTCGTCGTCGCCGTCGTCGTCATCCGTTCGCTGAATTGGATGAAATTTAAACTTACGCCCAGCGGCTCGTCGTGAGGTCAACTTCCGGCCCCCGCCCACAGCTTCGGATGTCTGCGCACAAGCAGCCGCATCGTCCGACCCCTGGCACAGGTCACGGCTCAGCTCTTGGGTGCCCGGTGGCAATAATAAACTGACAAATAGCAGTGCTAAGCAAATGATACAATTCGCTGTTGGGCCGCGAACCATTTTAATATGATTATTTAATTGAAATCCAGCTGAGGTCAGTTGTTTAAATCTGTGGCTGTGGCTGTGGCTGGGGCTCGCTGTACTCGAAGTCGAAGTGGTATTGTTTTGTGTATGTCTCTTTCCAAATAGTTTATTCAACCTTTTCACACAGACTAATTGTGCCCATTGCAAAATATTCCCAAATAAATGATATTTTGTATGCCTATCATAGTGTAGACACTATGCTCTCTGTGCGGAACACGAATGCTGCACTTTCTCTGGGCCTCAATGCTATTAATAAATTGCTTATACACAACAAAAAGGAACAAAAATTGAAACGCATTCGTTGCAAATACTCGAATATTTTTTTATTCACTTCTAAATACATATGTGGTCCCTAGCTTGCAAAAAATAAATAAATATAAATAAATACAATATTTGCGGTTGCTTTCTGAGCACCGCAAGGAAGATGCCCTCGTCTAACATTTGAACTATTAAATCAAAACTATCAACGGATTGCCACACACTAAATCATCATAAAATATTATATTAATATTAATATTATAGAAATGAGTGTTTAGTTTTATATTTTTGTATATCAACTGCAGATCAAAAATATAGAAGAGATCATCGATTGATAAGAGAGACTAGCCAAGTTAAGTTTGTTTTTGCAGTACAGGGTATTGCTTGGTTCAATAAACTGATGCTTGTTAAATTATATAAATATACAAATCATTTATTTTTCACTACAAAAAAGTTGTCAAATTATTTTTAACTCTATTTCTACTTTTTCTTTTGTTGTGGCACTTTCTGTATTGCTTTCAGATTGGGGCATTGTTGCAAGCACTTCTCGGACACTGAACTAATGTTGACATCTTTTCTGTATGCGACTTTTTCTCTTTGCACTATTAGATTTTGTGTACTTATGAGTTGAGCGAAATAAAATCGAAATTTATTCGGCTACTAGCAATAAGCAATAAGCGAATATAAAATCAAGAGTATTTTACTTGATCTAAGCGAAAGTTAACAAAAGTAAGACAGCGAACCCAATGAAATATCTATATATATATATATTGGTATATCTATATATATCTTGTTCTTGGCATGAAGTCCACAAGATGAAAGAAACACATTCAACATTAAAAGAATATCGCAATCAATTCAACACATCCTCATCTTCGACTAATTGATGCGTTTCATTGGGATGCTCCACAATGGAGTGAAATATTGATTTCAGAAACGGCGAACCAATTGAAAATTGTTGAAAGATTTCCTTATTTTGGTTGAGCGTCTCCAGGATAAATGACATGGAGTACGTCTTGCTTGACAGCCAAAAACAGGCCCATTGATTGATCGTATCTCTGAAATCATCAATTTGTACAACTTGAACTACACAAAATGGCAATTTTTATACTCACTTAATGAGCGCATGCGGAAAAAAATGTTCAATTGTTGAACAGATTTGAAGGAAGACCAAATTTTCGTTGGTGTTCCAACACGTGGACGGATTCGACAAGCAAAGGTACTCCGCTTCGCCGCTATCATTATTCAGTTCAATTCGTGACTCGACGACGATGTAGTCAGCTAGATCGTCCTGCTGCAGATCCTTTCGATCACCAATGATGCAGAGGCTCGCACGATGTAGCAAGGCCGTCCGAGCAGCCAAGTCACAGTGCTTGGGATCCGAACAGGTATAGAGCACAGCATGACCATGACTGCACTGCGAATTAATTAGACTGGAGATATTTAGACGGCTGCGCACATCCAGATATGCAAAGGGTTCATCCATAAGAATGATGCCCGCATAACCAATCAAGGATATGGCAATGCTCAACCGCTTCAGCATACCGCAGCTGCAATGGGATAGCAAATGAAATCGATTGCTATACAAATCGAATATGTTTAGTAATGCTTTCGCTTCCTGTAGAGCTCTTGCCGTGCGCAGACCACGTATAATCAGTAGGGTTTGAATGTACTCGATAACCGTTATTGCATCCGAGATCGTGTCATTTTGGGCACAATAGCCAATAAGTTGATAGTTGTCGTGCTCAGTGAACTGATTGGAACGCCTGTCGCAGCTGCTAACATCCCCTGTGCTGTGCCGATAGGCGCCCAGAATCGCTTTAATCAGCACCGATTTACCCGATCCATTAACTCCAACCACCGATACGGCTTGGTAACTGCGAACAAATACAAAATTAACTACATCAATTATTAAATTATTTGAGGCGGCTCTCTGACTTAATATAGACAAAAACTGGCACAGTTTGGCTTTATGATGGACGCCATCTTTACCCTTTATAAGATGATGGCAAATAGCAGACATTGTTTTCGTAAAGATTCAATTTGATCACAGATGAGATCCATATTATTCAAGAGTAGGAAAAGCAGCAGAAGAGATGTGTTTGTCAAAACGAATCTTGGCATCAAAATGAATACCCAAATCATAAATTAAATGGAATAGAACAGATGCATATGCATATGTTAACCACGTACCGTTCCACCATAAAGTTAATTCGACTTAAAACCACTTGCGTTGAAAAGCAAACACCCAAGTTCTCCACATGCAACGCCTTGGTCCTTGCCAATTGACGCTCCAATGTACGCACTCGAATCTTCTCATTGATCCACGTGTTGTCCAGCTCATTTCGGTTTGCAGAATGCAGCATTCGCTGGTCAAAGCAACTGTCTGGGCTGTGATGAGGGAGCCAGAATTCTTAATAAATCAAAAATGTTACTTCGATGGAACATTTGGCACTGTCTCAAATTGAATTGTATGCCACATAAAGTGTTCCAGAAATATGTGTGTCGAGCATACAAATTTATAAAAGTTGACAGACAGCAAAAAATACAATTTTGATTTTTTACTTACTGACTGTCACTTTTCAAATCATCCGTATTAGTAAGTGGCTTCAATTTGGGCACATTCACACCAAGGCACAGATACAGCAATGTCCAGATCAATAGAACAGTAAGGTATGCCGTCCACGTTTGATCGAAATAAAAGAAGTCTTGCTTTATTTCAGCTAAGGAATGAAAACATCGCAATTACTTATTTGTATACAATGAGTAATTAAACACTTCTTGTCTGCCCATTTAAGGCTAGACTGGAGCTGAATATCTATAAATGCTTAAATGAATCGTAGAAAAGTCTATTGAAATAATATTCGGCATGTTTATTATTAGGCCATTAGAAGAATTAGTAGTTAGATATACCATTTTATATATATAAATAAATAATAAATATAAAGTATAACAATAATAAATATTGCATTGGGAGATGTATTAAAGTCTTTTCGCTGAGGCAAACTTACGCATGCATTTAGCATAATAATAATTTAATATACTCGTATGCTTATTCAAATCAGAATAAAATGTATATAAATGATTCAATATACATGTGTATAATATGTGTAAGTAAAAACAAATCTATTGATTAAAATAGTGATAGCATCTACTTTGCATTGCAATCTTACATAATTTCATGGGCATTAATACATACCACAACAGTTTGGAACTCGCTGGCAGTGTTCCAAATAGACACTGGTCTTGTAGGTCTGCACATCAGTGCATATATGGATTATCTGCGAGATGTTATTGATGTGCATCAGGTTGCTCAATAGTGCATAATATGGCAAAAACATTAAGGTCCACACGTAACCATCAAATCGTGTTTCCGTCCAACCGTGCCGCGACAGATACATGACGATGGCCATCGAGTAAAATTGTAGAATTAGTATATAGCCAATGCGCAACTCTGTCAGCCAAAGGGAGCCCAGTGTGTTGAGGGACATTACGCAGAGACCAGCAAGCAGGAAAATATATAGAAGTGTGACTGGGTGGTAGGGTTGGTTGGCTTGATTGCTGTCGCGATATTTAGGTATCAGACAATGGACAACTCACAATAATCATAGGTATCCAATGGCAACGAGCTGTGAAAGACGAGATAGACTGCATTCAGCGGGATCAGACTGGCGACTATCTTGAGCATACCATAAATGAAGTTGGCAACGCTTAGGGTGCCATAACGCATGCCCCCAATCAGTTCCACACGTCTGTGGCCCGTCTCACGCCCCTCGCCGACATCCAGCAGCGACAGCGTCCAAACATAACACAAATATAAACTGGTTGCGGTGCACAGCAACTCGTACAAGCGGCTGGCATCGCTGTTCAGATATGTCGTGTGCAGAGTGGCGAAGGGCAGCAACTCAAGCTTAACGCTGATGCCAGAACTGGAGTTCACAAATCCACTGCAAAGATACATATAAATGTGTAGATAATATGATATTAGCAAATGATGGTAGGCAGTGGCTGGGAGAGCAGTATGAACCCACACTGCCAATGCATCCATCACCAGTGTTAGGCTGACTGGCGCCGCATTCATCAGTTTATTGTTGTAAAGCGCCTCAACTGATTCATCACTAAATTTGGCCGCCACAACGAAATTCAGATCGGTAATTATCATGTTCTCTGCCATATGCAGTCGCATGAACTTCATTAATTCAATGTTCGGCTCAATTTGGATAATCCGTTGACCGAGTGTGGCGCAATCGAAATAGTGTTTACCCGCTGCCCGCACTGCATTCACGTCCGAATACTTTTGTCTCAGCAACGTAATCGGATTTTTGAAACGGTTCATTGTCATTGGGAGTGTTGGAATCGCCTGGCGCTCTTGCCGTACATTGAGCATGGACAGACTCCAGGCGCACAACAGACTGGGCAGACAAAGTTGCAGCAATGCCAGTGCATAGTTGCGTACGTCTTGGAGAAAGCATTTGCGCAGCACCACCTCAATGTGGTTCAGCACCAGTACGCTTTTCATCACGAACTGTTCCTTTTTTGTCAAATGCTGTACCTGTTCGACGTGATGCAACCGACTGGCCAGCATTGGCAATCTGCTGCTCCCGCGTGCCGTGCCCTTTGTTGGCTTATACATCGTGGCCTTGAGTAGAATGTGCTCGAGAGAGTTCGACATTAGCTGGTAACTATCTAGTCGCAACTCCTTCTTGTTTGCTGGCAGCAAATTCAATAATGTATACAAATGGTTTAAGTCCCAATCCTCAATTACAAAGACGGCTGTATCGCCCAACTTGGACTCGAGCTGCATACGGGGTATGTGCTGGGTGAAAAATGCCAATAGCTTCTGAAAGCTGCACATGATGCCCAGAGAACAAACCTGTAAGACAGACACACACAATATTAATGAAGAGAAAACATGCACCAAATAGTGTTTCCCAATAAAGCCAATAATCATTATAAATATAGAGACAGATATGTTGTTGAAAACCAATTTCATTTTTTGTTACAATCCCATATACGCACTCAAAATATGTTCTTTTTTTTAAATACTTTTTAACCATACAAAAAATAAAAAAATAAAATATATTTGCATAGAAATATATTTTTTATACTTCAGAAATTACTCACAAATCGTAAGTTTTTCAAACTAAAACTTATGAATTTTTAAACTATACAAAATGTTTGTAAATGTAAAATCTTTAAATTATTATATTTAATAATAATATAATATAATATATAATAATAAAAAAACGCTCTGAAACTTAAACATATTTTGATTTACTTTTAAAATATACGCGCCGGAATTAAGCAAAGAAAAACCCTAAAAACACAGTTCAGATATATATACATATTTTCTGAACAATAAGGTGATCTATCCATGCCTCTAAAAGTATGGTGATTTTCTAATATTTAAGGCAATTTTTCTTCTGAGTGTATTTAATTCTGCTTACCAGTCGATAAACATTCTTATTCAGTTGCAGTAGACGCCTCGCGTTGCCGCATGCAAACATTGATCCATTCACCAGGAGGGCAATCCGATCGCCCAGTTTACTGGCCACATGGGGCAAGTTGGTTGTCATTAAGATCGTGCGATGCTGCCGCTCGCTCAATGCAAATTTATGGAAGAGGCGTTGTTTCTCCGCATCCACGCCTTCCAACGGCATATCGAGCAACACAATTCTCGTACGTCCAGCAAATGCACACAGTCCCTGCAAGAGTCGCCTCTGACCAGGCGTTAGTATCGTGACGGGTGACTGGCCGAGCTCCTCTGCCCCAATGCAGCGCAGATACGAGTGGACATCCTGTTGCGACTGGTGGCGAGAAAGACCCCGCAAGCGGCACAAGTAGATCAGATGCTCGACGAATGTGAATTCGGTGTAGAGATTCGGGCTATGCAGTGAAATGCCAACTTGATCGAAGGCATTCGCGGGTTGCTGCATCACGTCATAGCCCTGGATGAATATGCTGCCAGAGTCTGGCTGCGTATGGCCGGCGGCCATCTTCAATAGGGTTGTTTTTCCGGCCGCATTGTGGCCAAGTATAACCAACAATTCATTTTGATACACCTTCAGCGAAAAGTTGTGCACCACAAATGTTTTGGCATACATTTTGCAAACGTTTTTGAACTCAATGACTATCTGACGCCTTTCATCGTCTTCGGCTTCCTCTACTTCATCCTCTTCCACATTGCTAGATTCGATATCGTCATTGGGCTCAGTGGACGGATCATGTGTCGCTTGTTGCAAATAAAACTGGGGTACACTTCCTTTTGGATCCGTTTCGCTTTCTGACGATTTTTCAAGATCAAAGTCATGGTGACTCAACCAAACCAATAGCTGTTTGTCCAGTAAATATTGCCGTGTGCCAAGCTCTGTAATATCATCGGATTCGCTGCTGGAACTGATGCTAGTTTCCTTATCATCTTCTGTGCTATATTGCTGAGTTTCTATCTTATTTGGTATTTGCTCTTGTGTCCGGTCTTTGAGCGGATCCACCACTTTCGTTATTTCAGTCTGTTTCATGAGCTCAGTGATGCCCTTGGGCAGCTTCTCCTTGAGTTCGATCTTGCTTAGCCTGACTTGGTTTTTCCGCCGTTGTCGTTGAGTTACCCATCTGTGTAGCTTTAACATCAGGAGTCGGCATGGCGTACACTTGATATAGTTTTGTACACAGGGACACACATTGCCGTTGAGGATCGCCGCCAGCAGGACATACACAAAGGTCTGGGCATAAAAAGCGCCGATAAACATTAAAAGCGTTGGATCGCTGATCATCAGAGTGGTCTTCAGATATTGTTCGACATTCATATTTTTAGTGTCATGCTCAAAGTACAATATGCGCCTCAATCCCTGAGACATTGTCACATTGCACAATAGAAAAGAGGCTACAAATAACACAACATTTGACGTTGAGTCCAACGACTGTCCTAGGATTAGTGGCAGCGGCACCAGTATCCAGTAGATTGGCACCAGTGCTACCACCATTTTGGTGGTGCGCATTGTGGTGGCTATAAGTAAAGAGAAAGCTACGACGGAGAGCACATAGGACGTCAAGAAGAATAACATTATATACCATGGACACTTTTTGAAGACCGACGAGTAACCGCTCCACTCAATCTACAAACGATTATCTTAAGCATAACTGTTAAGGCCAACAAATCAATAGGCGGCATACCTTAAGCACCAGGGTAAGATTCACACAGGCTATGACCAGCAGCCACAAGCCATTAAAATACCATGCGACAAATTGCCATCGTGTGCCGGCATGGTTTTTATCCAGTGCAAAATGAATTGACTGTTCGCGGTCCTCTACTATTTCCTGTCGCAAAGCAATATGAAAAACACTTATAGACAGGATGTGGATGGATATTGTGTAAAGTGAGTGTAGGTGACGGTGTATTTTGTGGCCAAAAAGAAGTTCGAATTTGATGACTTTTGCCAAGATACTAATAATATAAAACAAGTAAGAATCGACTACAACATGGATTTTTCTTATCCGCTGTTGATGGAATTTGAGCAGCTAATCAATAATATGTCAAGCTATAATATATATTACTAAGAATGCTCTGCCTTTCAACTTGTAGCTTTTAATGTAATCGGAAATCGATATGTATCGATATATATGAAACGGTGGCAGTTTTTGATCCTGATCAAGAATTTATATACTTTATCGGTCGGGCTTCCTTACTTCCTTCGTTCTGCCTGTTATACACATTTTATGAATTTTTAATGGGTTTTAAAATAATTCCTAATTTTCCCAAGCACCATCAAAATCAAACTCCTTTTAAAATATTATTAAAGAACCATTTTGAGACTTTTGCTAAAATGCTTACTTGATGGCCTTATTTGCATATACATCTGAAGTACCAACCTTTGTTAAAATTGTGACTGGAAACATGAATCCGAGTAAAAGCACTAAGACAGACGCATCGATGCTCTCGCCAATTAGCGATTGAACGGCCTTATTTGACTCGTAGGGGCGAAGGAGCACTTCCGGTATTTCAGCATTGCCGGATGCTATGCGCAGGTACTCACTGCTAATGTAATACTGCAAAGATGTGAAGCCCTCCAGCACATAGCTAGATACGCTCGATGGGTTGCCAAGCATGGTGTTCACTCTCCAGCTATCGCCTATCCAGGTGTCCTCATAGAACCTCAACTCGGATGGCATTAATATTGAGAAATGTAACTTTTGGGGCAGACCGCGCTGCAACTCGTCCACATCGTGAAAACAGACGCTGGCAATAAAATGCTCTGCGGTTGCCCGAATGCGCAGCGTCTCGCAGTCACTGCAGCTGTAGATCTGTGTCGCCTCCATGGACATGGCCCGTGCGGCGCCTTCAACAAGTTGATGTAGTCCAGCTGTCACGTTTGGGGCATACCCTACAGTTATTTTTGGTATGAAGACATTGCTTTGAAAACTAAAATACGCAAATTGCCAAATCAACATATTCCTTCAACGACTATTGAATTAAACTCTGTGCAACTTACGTTTTCTGCTCTTTGACCATCTCATCGCGACGCTTGTTTATCTTAGTGATAAGTGCTTGCCACCACATTTCATATTGTATAGTTTTTAATGTGGTCTTCGAGAGACCCGAACTGTCTGGCACAAATCGCAGCACAAATATGAAAAATGAAAATAGCGCAGGCATTATCATCGCTGCAAGGAGGGTTAGCTTCCGCTTCTTTCGGCATTTTATGTTTTTTGATACCATCAGATAGAAAATCCGACAATTCATAATTTTGCACAGCATGGTTTCGAGTAACCTTTCACTTAACGTTTATATTCTAATTCATTTATCTTTAGAACACAATTTATATTTTATCGAAAGGAAAGAAAACTCACAGATTACTTTTAAATATTAAAATTGAAAATAAAAGCGTTAATATATTTTTTTTTGGAATATATGTTATATTTTTAATTATTACAAGTTTTATATTTTTTAAATAATGCGTACAAATAAAATATATATATATTGCAAAATGACATATCATTCAAGTTTTAACTTAATATTGGTTTCCTTTTAGGCATTTTTTTCATTGTTTCATTTTGTTGCCAGATATTGCAACACAGCATAATTTGATTTACAACTATTTATTTAAATGTATGACAGTTGAATAATAGTTAACATAACGAAATTAACAAAAACTTTGAATATATGTATAACATATATGTTTTTTTTTAAAGATATGTTTTTATATATACATGTGTGCATCATCATAAATGTTCTTGGGAATACCCTTATGCGCTTTGTCAAGACATGTGTCATGTCATGGCCTTAAAAAAGACAAGGAAAACAACAACAACAAAAAAACAAAAAATAAAAGAAACAAACACAAAAAAGCGGTAACAGCATCATCTTGAAGATGACAACGCAAGCGCATCTTTGGGCCCTCTATGAGTTCTATGAGTACTCGGTTGAGCTGTGCCAAAGTGTGTGTAGGCATTTGTGCTACGAATACAAGGGCCTAGGACTAGGTGTCCTTGAATATTAGGATACATTTTTGTTATTGTTGTTGTTTTTTTTTTGTTTAATGTTTTTTTCTATGTGTTTTCTTTATGTGTGTGTGTGCTTTTTTTTGGTGTGTTGCAAATTGCTGAGATTAATAGATTTGGTACATGTCGGTGGGGACTATTTGGCACCACAAAGAGCAACACCCGAAAATTGCTTGTGCCTAATTCTTGAAGTCCGTGCATGGACATAAATATGTACTTCTTACTAATTTACATACATATGTACCTACATGTGTACAAATACATGAATATATATGTATGTATATACACAACAACTTGTGTGTGTATGCATTTACATATGCGTGAGTGTGTGAGTGTGCGTGCGTGTGTGTGTGTGCGTGTGTGTGTGTGTGTGTGTGTATGCATACGGAGCTCTTTTGCTGTTGGCTCCACATCTTAATTATATTTCTGCGCGTTTTTGTATGTGTGTAAGTATTTCAGAAACAGATGTCTGCTTGTGTGACAAAACACTAAAAATATCTCAAGCATGTGGCATGGTATGCCAGCAGTTGCCAGAAACAACCAGGCTGGGCACCAGTGCGCGCAGTCAGGCACTCAGAGTCATGCCGCCTAACCCCCACCCACCCCCCGCCACCGTTCGCATGAAACAACAACAGAAACCCCCTATTCACAATCTTCACTCCCAAATCGTCAATGCTCATACCCATGCTCATTTTGGCCACACAAACAGCAAATGTCAATGCTTGCACTCTCACGCAGAGACTGTGTGTGCGTGTGTGTGTGTGTGTGTGAGAAATAGAGAGACAGAGAGAGAGCGCTGGATAGAGAGAGAGAGAGAGAGAGAGAGCGCGTAGAAAGCCGAATAAAAATGTCCCAACTTGTAGCAAACCAGAACAATAACATTTTATAAAAAATAACCTACACCCCAACATCACCTAAGAAGGCAGAAGACAAAGAGAAAAACAGAGAAGGAGAGCGAGAGCGAGAGAGAAAGAGTGGAAATGAGATGGATAGGCGAAAACAGGAGGTTCCGAGCACTCTCTGAGAGCAGAGCTCGGCTGATTCTGCGCAAATGCTCACGCGCACAACGGCCGCGGACGAGGTCGTGTGTCGGCAAACGCCGTGCTGTGCATCCATCGAAACCAAGCGAGCTACTGATGGATGCTGGCTGCAGCTCCAGCTGGCTGGCCTAGTTATTCAGCGAGGAATAAGGAGTGTGTGTTTACTTAGTGCTCGCGCTCCTTTCCCAAAATGCCAAGTTGTCGGCATATGCTCTGCGCTGCGAGCGATGTGCTAATATTACCGAACCACGCATGCTTGTATGTGTGTGTGTGCTCTGTGTGTGGCTGTGTGTGTGTGTCTGTGTGTGTGTGTGTGTGTGTCTGTGTGTGTCTGTGTGCGAGCGCTGTTTGTGTGGTCTGATTGTGTCACTATGTCAATAGTTGGCGTTGGTCTTCTTGGCAGGTACTCCACAGCCACTTGCTGAGAGTAGTGAGCGCCGCTCTTTGCAGCTGATGTGCGGTGCTGATGCCAGACTTCGTTGCCACCCCGCCTAACCTCTGACCCACACACGCACACAAACACAGACACAGACAGCATGTAACAATCGTAGAAGCAGCAACAGCGGCAACTGCGGCAACAGCAACAGCAGCGACGCAAGGCATCTCGTTATTATGTTTACAATGTTGTGCAAAGTTGTAAATGAAGCCAAAGACAACACATACATGTGTACACATACATACACATACATACATATATATATATATATATATATAATATGTAAATGAGGATATACACCCTTGTACAATATATATACATACGTCGCTTTTTTGACCTTTCTTAAATGCATATTTGGGCAGCAGAAAAAACTTAAAGTGTGGCTAAAGTTGACACAATCATATTTTATCAATATTGTCTTGAAATAATTTAAGTATGTGTACCATATATGCTTCTATACATTCAGTGATAAGTGGATTTGGAGTGATGATAATACTATTATGTTGTACTTGAGTAGGTTTTCACAATTGTGGGTGGGTCTGATTTGCGCTCACAGTTTGGTTTTCCGTATTCTACTCTTATCTTCTTTTTTATCAGTAATATATATTAATTTATCATCATCATTCGATTATTGGATACATCTTTTAAGTGTGTGTTTTCAATTGGATAGCAATCACGGCATACGCTAATTTAATAATGTTGAGAAGATATGCGATTGCTATAAGACAATTTCGGCTTTGTCGTCTCAAGGGCACTTCCTTATTGCTTAAGCTTTTAATTAGTCTGCAATAATGAGAAAGAAGCATGTTCCTTGGCTGTTTGCAGCTAGTACACATTGTTCACATACAGGTGTGGCGAATGACTCTGCTTGCAACAGTGGGTATGTGTGTGTGTCTATGTGTGTGTGTAAATAACAAAAGGCAATGAACGAGGAAAGCTAGTGAAGCTAAATTGTTGGTAAAGGGCGAAGTTCACTGTTTTGTGTGTGAGTGTGTGTGTGTGTGTGTGAGTGTGTGAGTGTTTGCGCGTTTGAGTCTGTCTTTTGGTATCTATTTTGATTGTCCATCCCTTTCAGTTCATCTCCATTTACAACGACTATTAATTATGTATGCCTCAAAGGTTCAACTAGTAAATTGGGAACCTCCTAAATAACAAATATGTTGTCAAAAAGTGTAGCATAGTTTTCAGCGCTGACTGCTTCCTCTGGGAGGCAAAGATTTGTTTAGGGTGGGCAGAGACTGTTTTTGGCAGGGTAGTTTGAAAGTTTGGGTCTTGATTAGGTTTGCAAATCGCATATTATTGAATTTGACAGCCTTCAATTCATGTAAATTTTCCATTTTTGTTTACTCGTATTTGCCGGAATTCCGGAATTTGCTCTAACGAACTTACATATGTATGTATGTATGCATGTGTTTGCACATGTTAGCGTATGTGTACATGCCCAACTGGAATATGCGATGTATGTATGCATACAAGATTATATTTATTTCATCGCACAGATTATATTTATTTCAATCTTTAATGGTCAACGTAGAGCTTACTTTAATTTTACAATTATATGAGTTGCTAATAAAAACCAAGTATTCGTTAATAAAAAAAAAAAAACAAATAGAAAAAATACATTATAATAATTTAACAATTAATTAAGTGTATTTAGGCAAATAGTCAAAGAGTTAATGTTGTTGCAATGGCTCGTTTAAAATCCTGTTTTGCTCTTCCTATGTAACTAAGTCTCGGCTTAAGACTGTTGGTTAGAATGAGAAACATTATTAATAGTTAATTATCTTTATTTATTTATATATATAAGAGCACATTTCAGACCTTTTGATGACAATACCATCTGCAAATTATACTTGAGCGATGTTAATGTTGCCTGAGCCTGGGGATACAAGATACACAGATACAATCAAAACTCACTCAAACAAGAAAACAATAGAAGCTAATTGTATCCTTTATTCGAAATTGCATTATGGAGCAGTTTTTTGCTTCAAAATCGGTGCTGTGGTATTCAATTCAAAGTATGATTTATATTAAAATCGAAGACAAATCCTTTATTGTTATATTTAATTTTACTTATTTATTTTTTTAATGTGGACTCAAAACAGATCACACTTTTTGAGAAGGTTTTTATAAACTAAAAGTATAAAAATATACATATTTAAATCAGATATAATATTTAAGCAAGTAAAATAAAAATCAATGATTAACTCAATCAATCGTATTAATGTCAACAATAAATTATTAAAGTGTAATCGGATTTTAATCAGTAATTGGATTTTAATCAGCGTGTTTGCTGATTATCTCTCTTTTATACCAGTTTCCGCACATTTATAATATACGTGAGGACGATTTGTGCACGGATTCTGCTGAAATCAGTGCTTTCCATCCGCTGATATGATTTTGCAATGCCCGAGTCGTCATGTGAAAATGTTCACTCATATTTTATAGTTGCATTATGCCCATGTCAATTATTGTCTAATTAAAGGTAAATTCTGTGTAAGTTGGCTAAACAGAAAGCACTTTGTCGATGGGTGGCAAAACTGGAAATATGCATCCTTTCTGTTCATGGGTTTATCTGTTCATCGGATTTTAGGTTAAAAGAAGACGAGAAATTCTTTTCAATTTTCCAATGCTGCACTTAACTAATCTGGTGTAACATTGTAACTCTTTGAGTACAGGTGCCAATATTAACACTTGGTGCTGTTTTTGCTTTTTAGCTGATTGTGAGCTAAGATAGGCAACGGAATCCCTTTTCATTTTGTAATGTTGCACTTCACTGAGCTATTAGTTAAGCAGAGTAACTCTTTGAGTAGAGGTGCCAATTTCCAATTATATTCAATTGTTCACATTTTTAGTTTGATTTCCTTGTAGATAGAAACCCATTCAGTTGTTTAAAAGTAATTTTTGCTTAACTGATATTGGTATCTTAATTCTGCTTACTGAACTGAAGCTCGGCACTCTAGACAATAGGATAAGCTAGCAACACCAACTACGGCAAACAACACCTAACCAATTAAAAGTTTTTAACAACTTTTTGAAATAACTCTAAAACAACTTAATTTTTTCTTATTTTGGTTTTCGTTCTGTTATTTTGTTGTGTGCGTCAATATATTCGAGACCCGCTGAGTGCTCCAAAATTGTGCTCTCAATGTTTGAGCCAGTCGCTATGTCTGTAGTTGTAGTTGTATGTATTTTAGATGACTGAGAAACTTTGGTGTCGGCTTGAATCGACATGTGTGCGGCTGCATCAGTGTGTGAGTGTGTGTGTGTGTGTGTGTGTCTGTGTGTGTGTCTGTGTGTGTTTTCTTTCGTATCTACAAAATATCCCATTTTTGCTAGATAAGTCCATACCATCGTGTAAAAAACAGGGGCGTTGATGCCTCCGCCCCATCCCTATAAGATTTTGGCCTACATCGCCCTCAGAACCCACCGAGAGTATGAGATACAGAGTCCAAATGAGATAGAGATGCCGCAAATTTACAGTCAGCAACGCGCTTAATAAGAGACCACCACGAGGCACTTACAACTACACGGGGCTTTGGCTGAATACGACCAAAGAAAAGCACCAACAATAACAAAAGAGGTGCAGAGAGCGAGCAGATACAGAGAGAGAGAGAGAGAGAGAGAGACAGAGAGAGAGAGAGCTTATATGTTGAGAGACAACATTGAGCAAAACTGCGATGCTGGTGGCTCAGACTCCAAACTGAAGCCGGCTCCAGAATGCTCAATTGTTCATTGCCAAATTGGCAAGTGCTGAGCGTAACGCTCGTATGCATATGCGACTGCGTCGTTGTTGACGATGTTGCTCGAACTCGGGTGATTTTGGACGTGTGCCGTGCCTATGTCGCGTGCTCATGTCCTGCAGACTGCAGACGTATGCGAGCGCTTTAGAACGTTGTTTGCAATCGCGGAAAGTGGCAACGGGAAATCAGTGACGACAGCTATAGCACCGCCAACAGCAACCATAACATAATAGTGCCAGAGTATAGCCACTGTCAACGGCCGCATCCACAGCCACAACCGGAGTCAGAATCAGCAAAAAAGCAAATCAAAAAAAGAAAAATAAATATATATAAAAAAAAAAACACACACACACACACACTCAGACAAATAAATACAAGCAACGGCAACAGCACAGGAGACACCAATTCAATTAAAGGCAAACACACACACACACACACAACTACAGATGGTCCTTGGATAATAAGAAAGAAAAAAAAAAGAAAAAAAATGACAAGCAAACAAAGATAAAATTTTGCGATTACACATAATTGCGATTCGGTGAGCAGGCGCATTCAATCAAGCAACCAACCCACTCATTAAGCAATCGGGGGAAAAAAAACTGCACCTTTAATACGATAGAAAAATATTTTATAAAAGATTTTTTGCCATTTTTTTTTACCGTTTGCTCTTAAATGACAAACAAAAAGTGTTCATGTAGTTAAGTGTGCTCCAAACAAATCTTCAAATCTGAAAGCGAATAGTCAAATGCTAAAAACAAACGACAGCGCTACTAAGTAATTTACTAGCTACGTGCAATAAATTATAAATAAATTCTAAACAATAATTAAAAAGTATATATTAAATAAACCCAGGGACATCAATTGCGGACAAAAGGGATAGGTAACTAACTAATATATTATAACTATCATAAAATGAATCTCTAATTGTACTGGTGCCTAGTACCAAGAGCAATGGGCATTAGCAATTGCTTTGGCACACAGACCCACACACACACACACACACACATATACAATCCCACACGCAAACACCTACACACATACAGCCACACACACACAGAGGCGCACACACACAGAGGCAGACACACACAGAGGAACACACATATGTAAAAGACCACGGACACAAGTACTCGCATGCTTTTAGACGTACGAATGTACATACATACTTACATACATACATACATACATACATGCATGCATACATGCATACATATGTGTATGTGTGTGTGTATACACACATGCTACGCTTTGGGTTGTCCGGGTCAACAAACAAATGGACAAAAAGCGTTGCATGCTTACAGGCGCTGCATTCTTTCACATTTTTTCTTATATATGTGCACCTTTTTTTTTTTGGTTAATTTGTTAGACAATGCTTTATGTATGGTAATGTGTATAGGTATATACAATTTTTGATTGAAACAGTTCAAATTAAATTCTATGCATAGAGCTTATTTATAATTGTTCTATGCACACAGCTTACTCAAAGATGTTCAATTTATCAAATTGGTTTTTGAGCATATATCTTTGTCTTTGTATTCATTGTCACAATTTACCTTAAATTCCAAGAATAGCATTAGTTTTTTGCAATTGTAAACTGCCGAAATCGGTGGCAATCTGTAACTAGCCATACACACAGTAACTTGTCACACATATTTTAGTTAATTTGCGTGCCAACGCATCAAATGTTTGCACACGATTCGAAAATTTTCAAATTGTTTATTTTAATGCGTTAAAAAGTTTCTTTCTTACGCGTAGAAAAAGTTCGTAGTCTATAATATTTTATAGTAGATGGCCTTAGTTCTTTCAAATATAATTTTGGGCTTTTTTAAACAATCTTTTAATTCTTTACTGTAAACAAATATGTATATCTATATATATATATATATATTTTATCCGTTAGTGGACTTGGGTATGTTTATGGATACAGTGATATATTCATATTAGCTTATCTTTGTGCATTATATTAATAATAGTTAAATGAAAAAATCTGTATAGATATAATATAAAAAAAAAAATATATAAAAAATAGAGCCAAATTTATAAATTTATAAAATAATATATATATATATATATATATATATATATATATGTATATATTTATATTTAAAATACTTGATGGGAAAAACTTTTAAGCATTTTATATGCTACAAAAATGCCTGAAAGTTTTTTTTTATAGAGTCTCGTCGGCAAAAGGGGGCGGGGTCGAAGGCAGCGTCAGCTGCGCATGACTGACAATCGTGATACGAAAATTGTTTTTCGCCCGTCGGGCCATTTGTCCGTCGTAGATTAGATTAGGGGATTTGCCCTGGTCTGCATGGTGCGGTAATGGGGTGGCATTTTAGTTAATTGGATATTGAATGCAGCAGTCCTCATCACTATCATCTGGGCAGAAACGACGTAACAGCGTCAACTTTGTTTTGTTGCCTGGCCAGCTTCCAGATTCCCCAAGGCCCTAAAGTTTGGGCGCGTTTTCGGCCAGCGAAGATTGGGCATGCGTCGATGTCGGCTGCTCGGTTATTTCATATAGCGCACATTTTGGCTACAGTTTTTCGATGCTGTTTTTGGTGAGAGAAATTAACGCTGCGAGAGCAAAAAATCACTGAGAGCAAACTCTCAGTTGCGTCTGGGTTTGTCAGCTGCCTGCTCACTGTTAGCTTTGTTACTCTGGTCCAAGTATGGGATGTAAGCCTTGAGCATAATTTTCGCATCTTGTATCCACGGTGTGTGTATGTGTTTGTGTGTGTGTGTGTGTGTGTGTGTGCATTCTCATGGTAATCGGTAAACAGCAAGCGGCGCCTGATGAACGTCCGGGCCGCCCCCCGACAGCAGCTACTTCTACGTCTGCATGGCGGCATACAGGGAGAGAGAGAGAGAGGGAGGAAGTGAGGGAGAGAGACAGAGAAATTTGCTATGTGCTCCGAATAATGAATTATTGCCAGACGATTCTTGAGTCCAGGCTCCGTGTTTTGTTTGGAATTTTTCCATATATTTAGTAAGTTTGGGTTTATTGTACTCTACCCTAGACGTTGAATGCTTTAAAAGCATGCTTAAGTCTTTCCAATGCCTGGGAAAATAAGTATATTGGTCCTGTTGAACTACGAACACTGGGAATGTTATTAAAAAAATGTTCGACAAAGCAAAGCCAGCAAAACATAAAAGTTGTTTGAAATGTTGTGTGGATAGTTGGCCAAATGTCTAAAGCGATTCAAAACCACATTGCTGTGGTTGCAAATCCCATGAAAGGTCAGACATAAATGTTCGCCAAAAATCAGCTAGCAGCTAAGTGAAAACCAGAACAGTTTTACAGTCAGTGGTTGGCATGTATACAAATACATACACACAGGCAAGAGGCGTGCTCGCCAACGTACACTCGCTGGTTGTATGCCCCACATCATCGTCAAGTTGCGGTTTATTGAGCGATGGGCCTATGCAATGCAAAGATAGATAGTCCCTGGCTTGTCCAAAACAATGACCGTTTCAGCACAATGGCGCTGGCAGAAAATGCCATGTGATTATGCAGCCACACGATTGAAGCTGTGGCAAGTTGGTGCTCCCATTTTAAATTGCTGCGGCGGTTGTCATTAACAGGGTGGCTGTTAGACGCCAATGTGGATTATCTGTGTGTCCGCCGGTGGTGGTCAGAGTGACGCCGTAATCAAATTTTCAAACTAACTTCTGCATTAGACAGCAATTTCCCGATTGTTTGATGACCTATTATATACTTGTGCTACAGCTTCTGAGCCAAATAGGATAAAAACTTAGTTATCCCATTTGCATGAGTTTACATCAAATATTCTCATTCTCATTTACTATATACTACTTTCATCAAAGTCAGACCTCCGTAAAACGATATCTATGCTTTCAGCTCGAGGCTCATTTATTCAAGTGTTACTTGAGACAAACCAATTTTGATCAAAGCTGGCTGACTTGGAAATATTTGATTATAAAGAATATCTAACATTTAAAAATGTAGATTTAGATTTAGATATAACTAGATTTCCAATTAAACAGTCTTATAAGAAATGAACATGACCAAATTGTTATTTCGCTGGAATATTCACTTACCAAAGCGAATGAGAAGATTAATTAGGATTGGAAACTTGAACTTGACTTATAATTTGCTATGCAAAGTACTGAAATAAGTGAATCTTGGCTAAGATAGAGGCTTTTGTTTAACAACAATAATTTATGCAAATGTAATTATAATAATCTTTGAAGAGTTCACAGATTTAACGTTTCACAGTAACTGGAACACAAGCAAAAAAATTCATAAAAAATATTGTGCACAATATGGTTTTAAATCGACCGATTGTTCCTATGGCACCAAACAGATATGATCGGTAACGAGCTAATGTAAGGTAGCCCCACAACAATGGAATGAATTGAGAAAATAGAAATTGTACTCACTAATTGACATAGAGCATTATTCAGGGACATTCGCGACACGATTTGTTTATATTCCCAACCCCCTCAACATCATTGGCCGGCTAGCCGCTTATCCATTCGTCGTCATGGGGGTCGCCTCAATTAATTATTTAAGCAATTCAGGCATGGCATTGCATTTGTGGCTGTGATTTAACTAAGACCCCTTTATTACTGCCCTTGGCTAATTAGGGGGCTGACAGTGGGTGCAATCAAATGACAATTTACACATTGATCAATAAATTTCGAATCCCCTAATTAAATTTTAATAATCCATTGAATGCAAGTCAATGCCTATGAGTGAGGTAAATTCAAATTTGTTAGTCTATTAAAAACTACTGAATCGGCACAGTTTCGAACCATAATTAAACTCTAGTGTGTAGTGTGCATAGTGAGATATTTACTCAATACATGTTGTTGTTGCTTGGCCGTTCGCTGGGAAAGTTACACTGAGGCATATGCCATGCTCGGGCAATGGCCCACTGTGCAGAAGCTGCTCTGGCGGCAAGGCGAGCTTCATCGACGAGCATCAGTAGTTGGTTCGGGAGGCGCCGATTGCTTAGTTGTGGTGCAGTGATTGGATAGCGCGTTTAGCCGGGACAATCCAATCCAGATAGCAGACACATTTACATATATGAGCATAATGTACGCATACGTAACTTACACATCATTTTGTATGCAGTATTTGTATAATTATCGGTTCATTTAAAATGATGTTCACTGCTCAATGTGCGAGTTGCTGGTGTTCTCAAATCTACTCAAGCCAATTTGCATTGTAAGCGAACATGCCATTTGTAGAAAATAAATATTATATTTGATATATTTGTATTGTATTGAATCGATATTGGTATTTTATCATTATACTAAATTATTTAACCAAGCAATCGAATCTTCTATATTTATATATGTATATATTCTCTTTTTCGTTACAGGTCAATTTCATATTATAAATAATTGCATCGAGTTTTCACGATTTGCCCACGGCGGCGGGCGATTTTGACAAGTTTTTGGTGGAACGGACAACAAAACACGATTTTTTTTTTGTGACAAGAGTAAAAAAAGTGAATTTATTTTTGTGAAACTCAAACAAGAAATAAAAAAGTCATTTATAAGGAAGTGCGCAAGAAAGTGGGCGACAAATTAGTCGCAGCGAAGCGGGGCAGCAAGTGCATTGTGCAGCGCGAAATGATGCCCCAATATCGACTCGACCTGCACACTGACGTCAGCCTGGCCACATCTAGTCCCGCTTGCCCCCCACTGCCATACAACACAATCTCTGCCTCAGTCACAGCGACAGCAACAGCAACAGCAACAGCAACTGCAACAGCTTTAGCTTTTAGATCAAGTTAAAGACAAGGCACACAATTAGCAGAATTAGCGCCAGCAATTAGAACGATAAATTCTGTGAAGCTTCTTAGCAATTGTGACAATCGTATGTGAGTGAAAAATTTTATTAGACGTGTCAACCAACAAAAAAAAAAAAACGTACCAGAAGGCGTTCAGAGAAGTTCCCTTTGGTCGGTAGAGTGCCAAAGCCAACGCCCAAACTTACGTCCACGTCAGTGCAACCGCCGTCATGTGGTATACAATCGCTTATGTGGTCATCATCATAGTCCAGCTTTGTGAATTGGTCCACGCCGCTGGTGGTAAGTACACAAAATGCTACCTTTATGTATTCTTCGCACGTTAAATCCTAATGTGCGTTCTTAGTAAATTCAATATTACAATATTCAATATTCTACATTATTCATGGCTAGGGCGGTTTGATGTTCGTCACAGTTTCATGAGGAGTAGATTTCATGTATTTCCATTTTAATCAATATGCTTTTCGGTTGTTGGGTATTGTGTATTTTTGTGGACTTAGTTCAAATTATACAATTAATAAAAATGATTGTAAATTTCATAAATTCATCGAAATTATTCACATCGATTGCGACTTAAGTTCAGTGGCAGAAACAGACTTCTTGTTTTGTCAGTATTTGTATTGAGGATTTGCTATTTACTATTTGCTCCGTTGCCGTAATACGTATAAATATTATTATTTAATCGGAACGAGTGCAACACAAAGCTTTCGTGTAAGTAGCTTCACTAAATCATCATGGGTTTCCGTACGCTGTTCATCAGGTTCGACATAGTCGACCACTCGGCATGTAAACCATAAATGTGCAAGAGTCTGCATTGAACATTTATTATATGGGTGCTAAGCTAAGAAATCCTTGGCTAGTTAAATTGTTAATATATGCAATAAATTCTTTTGTGCGTATCCCTAAGGATTAGTTTGGATTTAGACTGCACAGATTGCAATCAAGTCATAAATAGTTGGCTTTCACAAGAAATTGGATGCTTCATTAGGATTGATGACAATTTGAGACATATAAATTTGAAATAAATTTGACTGAGGCAACAGCATGACTCATTTAAAGCCATAAAACACATATTCAGATATCGTTTCTGTGCAGCACAACACTCAACTGTTGGTATAATATTTTTATTTATTTTTTACTACACATGCCAACCAAGCTATCACGAAGTTGCAGTCATGATTTGCTTTTGAGTGATGCTCATATTGTGAGATTTGACCCAAATATATGATTGGGTGTGGTATGACGTGGAATGACTGCGACTCGTCGTGCAACAATGCAGATATTCAGTATAAACACATTGTGCAAATACAACGCAAGTTCTTTTTTTTATGCGTACCCAGCAAAATTACAGTATAGACACATAGACAGTCAATACTGACGTTGATTCAGTGCAGCGACGCGTCCGGTTTGAAGAGTATTCCATTGTGAATATATATTTCTTATCTGTTCAACCTGGCAGGCAAATAACTCAACTTGCTTCATTTTTTATTCGAGCTTTCGCTAGACTGATGCCAACCGTGAATTGAGCCTTAAGTCACTTAACAATGTTTATGTGATGCCAGGGAGTTGAAACGTTAAGTTACCTAGCCGTTGGCAAAGGTACAGTTGAATAAACAAGTTCAAATTGCGAAAAATAATTTTCGCATAATTTTCCCCATAGGGGATCGAGCGGAGACCATAGCCACTTCACATCATTTTAAAGTTTTAAACAAATTTGAACTTAATAATCTCATGAATACAAAACATGCAAATGAATTTTCAATTTTTGAAACTTATTAAATGTGAATTATATAATAGAAAATACTTGTTTGCCAATGGTTGGATTTGTTAATAGATTTATATATTGTATAAATATATTTCGTTAACAACTTCACTGTTTCTTAATCGATCTAAATGCTCAATAGTTTGTTATGGTGCCTCTACCAAATCTGAATGATGTATTTGATTTGATTGATTTTAGTTTATTGGATTGATTAATATTCTCAATTAGCTTTAGTCGCTGAGATGGGGCAGATGAGACAGATGAACTTGACTATATCCGCATGGCTTCTGAGGTTAATCAATCAATATATATACACACATATATGTATATATATATATACATATGCAGATATATATGTTTGTATATAAACATGTTACATTTATGAATATAATTTAATGAGTTTGAAATTGTTGTTCAAATGTTGCTTACAATTGTTGATTGTGAGCATTATTTGACTTAACGGGATTGTGTGTTAGATTCAATTTAATCTTATATTTTTAAAATCATAGAGATCCTTCATTTTGATTCCCCGCATATCATGCTTAAGTGATGACTTAAGCAGTTGGATATTTTCGGACCCAAGCCAGAAAACAAAATATTCCGGCTTCTAAGCTTGACTACCTTCCTTTAAACAGATAATGTTAATAGCGTGCTTTCGCGGCTGCTCAATAACTGATTACCGATTGACTAACATATATATATATATTCACTATTTTCCCAATTTTCAATATAACGTCAAACGCTAGTTACTATTTTAGTTGGTATTCCCAGGAGTGGTGCATGGCTGTTGCAATCAGAGTAATTCAATTACTCAAAAGCTTCGATATCAATACTCTAGATGACAATCATTATAATTATTGTTTTTATATTTCTTTGCTAATGTTATTATATTTCTATTTTGTTACAACATTGTAGTAACAATATTCTGCTCTTGTTTTTTTTTTTTATGATGAAATCTTTTACTATAGTATAATTGTATGTATTACAAATTTGGGTGCTTTTGTTTGAAGATCATAACCGAAATTAATAGTCACATAAATAATAGAATGATTTAAAGGATAGTAGTTTACCGTGACTATTGTATTGTTTTAGAATTCCTACGCTTTACCGTCGTATACGAAATTTGGCAAAGCGTTTGGATTCTGAAACGGTATGTGGTCAGAAACAACAATCGGAAGTTTAGTTGTGGACACAAAAATATATTAAGTAGATTGCTCAGTGACTCATTTTAGTCAATAACTAAAGTAATAGCTACTAAAGCTAAGAATGCCATTTCAATAATGAGATATACCACACATCTGTGAGACTTCTTCAATAGTTGTAAACGATCAATCATTCAGAATTTAAACCTTCTAAGGATTAAGTAAAACTTAATCTATTTTGTATTTTGTAGAATGGAGTTATTATTAATATAGACTGACTAGAGCAGTGATCCTATAAGTTTAATTATTGAAGTTTGGCACTTTATTTAAAGCTTAAAAATTGTAATACACGATAATGCAGTCGCCGGACTGATATTTATCTAATTTGCTTAAAATACATGGAATTTTCATTACTCTTTTTATATTCATTTTGAATTGATTCGCGCGTCTATCAATATTTTGAATGATTTTTTTTTTTAGTAATAGTGTTATATGTATTTATGTATTATATGTTTTGCATTTCTTTTACAGAAGCTGATTATACCCTCGATGATTCATTTTGGAATGAAGAAAGTCCTGTTGGTATGTATATTCAGTAAATTTATAAAATATGCTTGATTACCCACATAATTTATTGATATGCAAATGATAATGTTTATCCTATATATGGAGATCGAAAAATATCTTGACTTGAATAATGGGCGATTCTTTTTAGATTCGATGCTAAAAACAATGTTGTTGAGCTCGCAAAATGTTTTTCATATTTATGTATAAGTGAAAGAGCGATATGCATCGGTGCTTATATAATTCGTCGTTTCAGGTGAAGTGGAACGCCTGCTCAAAGAGTATCGACAAAATCAGGAACTTGTGCGTCGTATCGGTGGACATTATTATCAAATTATTTATCCTGTACAGCTGCGTCATCACGAAAAGATGGGAATTTCGACGCGTGAAGTTAGTCCCCCAAAGGTACGCAAAGATTTGCATAAGAGAAATACTAGAAAAATCGAAACAAATACAATGGTATGTTCACACTTATTTTCATTTAGACGTGCTATTGTTTGTCTCATTGTTTTCGCCTTCGTATCCACCACCCCACGCCCCCCACATACTCCATACTGCTACACATATAGATTTTCACGTTTAAATATTGAAAAACAAATTCCATTCATACTCATTGCCTAAAATCCATAATTTTCTTCATTTTAAAACTTAATTGCAACCACTGACTTTCTATCGATGTTTAATATTTGACTATTCTTACAAGTTCTCGTGCTCTGTGTAATCGATTGTATTATGCCAGTGAACTCGCCGATTTTGACTAAAAGATGACTTCTGCCTCTGTCTCAACTGCCTTATGTGTTTAGCTACTTAATTATTTGCTCGTTCATTAATAACCGTTCAAAACATTTCAATTTGTTTATTTTTTAGCCGGGACAACGCCCACGTCCACACGATGACAGCGTTTTTAGCAGAGGCAGAACAAAGGTGAGAATGAAAATAAGTATCTATAAAAGTACAAAATTAGAATTTCAACTTAATCTGCTCCAGTTCAAAATCGACTTTGAATATTTCTTAAGAGTTTGATGGGATCTCAAAGTATTCTTAAGTTGCATAAGCTTTCAGATTGCTAATTTTCAAGTAATCCAAAGCAAATTGTGTTAATGCATAAGATATTAAGATTAATTAATACGCAACGAATATTTTTTGCTGAAGTATAACATACATATTGTGTACATAAAATAACTAGACTTTTTTTATGTGTCTATTGAATAATTATGCCTTTTTTTGATTTACCAACAAACATTTGTGTATACTTAATCTTTGTATTATTTTTTATTTAAGTCAAAATGTTAAGATTCAATTTCGCGAAACCAAAAGATACAAATTAGGCTCAATTCAGGCTTGTGGAATTTGCACATATTGTGACACTGTTAAGAATTGTCTAATTATTCTCCCTTAATTTCAGAAACATTTTCATCGTACCTCACTGCTTATCAAGGCATTTAATCACAAATTCCGATTGGATTTGGAATTAAATTCGTAAGTATAAAAAAACCTTGATTATTTGGGCAGTTTTTAATTAGCCGAATAAGTTCAAAGTTTCTGTTGATGATGTATTTATTGTTTCACACTTGACTTGCTGTATTGCTGTGTCTCTTTATAGACAACTACTCTCACCTAACATACAACAGAAACACTATCACGTCGGTGGATACCTGGTGGATGGCAACCGACATGTAAGTATTAGTTACATATCATTTTTAAGTGATCAATAAGCAACTTTATTTGCTGTAGCTGGAGAAAAATTCATTGAGAGGCATCTCTCTACAGAGATAGATATATTTTATTTAACATCCATTTATAGAAAAGTTTCTTTCAATGGGGATTGATAATTTTCTGACAAAATTCTTTTTATTATACATACAAATATTGTAGAAGTTTTAAGCGGTCAACTTTTCTGTGATTACAAGAGTAGCAAATGATTTGTCTTTTTTTTTCCAGGACATCGAACACTGTTACTATCATGGTACAGTCAAGGATTATCCTGGTGCCAGTGCTGCCTTTCATACTTGCAACGGCGTCAGCGGCGTCATACACATTGGCAACGAGACCTTTGTCATACATCCCTTTTACGGCGGTGATCTGTCGGTAAGCTGACCGCTCCAATATCATAAGCTCTGCCGGTTATATTCATCAGCGCTTTTAATATATGCAGAAACATCCGCATGTGATTTTCGAAGCACGCACCAAGGCGAACAAGGGTTGTGCAAACTCTGGAAATTTGGACTCGTGGCGTTTATCGCGACGCACTAAACACTTGTCGGCGGGCGTTGTTGACGAGATACATCCCAATGGTGCTGGCCGTTATAAGCGGGATGTGCGCGAGGCGACCAAATACATTGAAACGGCCATCATAGTCGACAAGGCCATGTTCGAGAAACGTAATGGTAGCACGCGCGCCGAAGTCATCCACGATGCCATACAGGTGGCCAATATAGCGGATTTGGTGAGTATATCGATAGCTACAGGTACTTGTATATATATATATATTGTGTTTTAACTTGGCCAATGCCAATCTGTTTAGTACTTTCGTACGCTGAATACACGCGTTTCGGTGGTGTACATTGAGACGTGGGGCAAGAACCAGGCGGCCATTGATGGCAGCAAGGACATTAGCAAGGCCATTTCCAACTTTAATGACTACACCTCAAGAAATCTATTTCAAATCGAACGGGATACGACACAGCTACTAACGTACGTACACACACACACACACACACATATATATATATATATATATATATATATATATGTGCCCACATATGCCCACTCACGTACTTTTAATTTGATTTCACAGCGGAGAAACATTTGCCGGTGGCGAGGCCGGCATGGCCGTACCCGAGACAGTCTGCACACCCCGTGCCGTTGGCATCAGTGTCGATGTCAATGTGTATGAGCCGCACCTTTTGGCTGGCACAATGGCGCATATGATTGGGCACAATATTGGGATGGGCCACGATGATGGCCGTAAGTACATTCTAATTGATATATTATTTAGATTATAATAAATACCCATGTATTTTGTATCTGCAAATTGACCAATTATAAATACAATCACAATAATTTGATCAGTTTTAAATTATTTGATGATTTTGATGATTTAATCATACATAATAACATTGAACGAGTTATGAAATACTCGTATTATTAAAAAAACATGTAATTTGTATGCTGAACTATTTGCCTCAGCTTTTCATATCAAGCCGTATCATTTATGTGCAGTGCATTAAATTGATTTTTTTTTCTCTTGCAATTTAACGCAGGTGAGGAATGTTTCTGCAGGGACTGGCATGGTTGCATTATGGCGCAGTCAATAGTCGGCCAGGAAAATGTGCAGCCATACAAGTTCTCCGAATGCAGCAAAAAGGATTACATTGACGCATTGCGCACAGGCCATGGGCTTTGTTTGCTCAACAAGCCCAACGAGGTGAGATACATGCCCCCCTCCTCCTCCCCTCGCCACTTCTCCGCCCAATCAATACACAATAGAATTCCTGCTGTCATTGCGGTTGCTTGTACTGTGAACCCAGTGGCAAGTAACTGCATCAGCACCGACAGATAGCACACCAAATAGCAATGCTTTATTAAAGAACTCCTAACATAAAACAACATTTACCTAGCTTCAAGTTCAAAGTAAAATAAATGAATTTGATGTAATTGATAATTCAAAAGTAATCACGAAGGAATTGTGCTAAAACTTTGAATCAAATTATTTTATTATAAATAAAAATAGCCCACCTGCTGCGTCAAGTGGAATTCCCCATCTACTTTGGCAGGGGAAGAATTACGAATGAAAAATAAATGATTTTCAGTACTTTTCGAAACAAGAAATAATTGTTAAAGATAAGAAAGTGTAACTAGCAACAAATTATTTATGTCACTTACAGATTGAGCTGCGTCGGAACTGTGGCAACAAAGTCATCGAGGAGGATGAGGAATGCGATTGTGGCACGTTCGAGGAATGCGCATTAGATCCCTGCTGCGATGGCATCACATGTAAGCTGAAGTCGGAAGCACAGTGCGCCAGTGGCGCCTGCTGCGACCAATGCCGAGTAAGTGGAATGTGAAAAGTGGAAAATGTGATTGCTTTTGACTTTAACACAATTGTGTTTACGCCAGCTGCGACCCAAGGATTACGTATGCCGCGACTCTCACAATGAATGCGATTTGCCCGAGTATTGCGATGGGGAGGTGGGCCAATGCCCCAGTGACATCTACAAGAAGAACGGCTCTCCCTGCGGCCTGAGCAAGTCGGGTATATCAGGTGAGTGATGGATGACTGTCAGAAACCAATGCTGATGACTTATGACTTATGACTTATGACTGTACATCTTCGATAGGCTATTGTTTCCAGGGCTATTGCCCAACTCTTACCCTACAATGTGAGGCTATTTGGGGCTACGGCGGCTTTGCAGCTGATCGTCAATGCTACGAACAGTTCAACTCAAAGGGTTCCATTAACGGTCACTGTGGTCGCGACGCCAACGAGCACTACATCAAATGTGAGCCAGAGTAAGTAAGAGTCCCTCGCCGGTACTACACATTATTACAAATGGCGCCGATATGCCAGATATTGTTTGCTTGTTATGATATGCGTATGCAGCAGTGAATAGTTTCAGTTTTATGTACTTTTTAATTGGCAATCGAAACAAGTTTGCTTCCTCATCAAGTATTTGCATAATTCAAAAATGTGATTTTTTCATTTTATCTTTTTGAAATTGTTCATACTGAATACCCATGCACAACATAAATTACATTTGGAAATTCATCTCTCATTTAATGGCTATTCATATTCATTCCTGCATTTGCATTTTTTCTCTTAACACACAGGAATGTACAATGCGGCACGCTGCAGTGCAAGGAGGGCGAACGGCAGCCAGTTAACGATGGGATTGACCAGCTTTACTCGCGTACAATTATCTCTATCAAGGGGCAGGAATACGAATGCAAGTGCGTAACGACTACTACTACTGCACCTCTCGTTGTGTGTGTGTGTGTGTGTCTGTGCTATGGGGGGCGAAAGAGGAGGAGGAGGAGGGGGTGTGGGCAGGGATTTGCTTTTGATGCTTTTCAGAATTGATGCACATTAACGTATATAATGGATATGAATATTGCAGAGCAACCAGCGGACAAGTGGGCTCAAATAGCTATCCGGAGCATGGACTGGTCAAGGATGGAACGCCATGCGGCGATAATTTGATTTGCCTTAACCAAACATGCGTCAGTCTCTTTCCGCATGTGGATCAAACCAAGTGCCCAACAAATAAGCAGGGTCAAGAATGCTCAGAGCGCGGTGTAAGTACAAAAAAGTGGAGCACATTCATACAAAACAACTCAAAAACAATAACAACAGCTATTCAACCACCTGAATATCCACTTATATATTTTTTTTTGTATTTTTTTTTTTTTTATACATATATCCATCCTCTCATGAATATCCCATTCTTTGGCAGTTCTGTACCAACGCAAATCGTTGCTTTTGCGATATGGGCTGGGGCGGAACGGATTGCAGTACGGTTGTGCTGCTGACGACGCCACTGCCAACGGAAGCATTGCCAACGCCGGAGAATACAATCAAAATGGAGAAGAAAGAAACTCCATATGGTAAGAAATGGGTGTGGGCCGAGGTCAGCGGCTACTCAACGTGGCTTCATTTTGATGATATTGATATTGGAACACATGCTAATCGAATCTAACCACATTAGAATTAACTTAATTTAATATTAATTAACTTAGCCAATCCGGCGTTATGGAGGGGCATCAGTTACGCACCGGTACTAACGGTACTAACAACTGCCACAACCGAACCCAAATAGCGAACTCACACGGTCTCTCGAACAGATTGATAATTGATTTGATTGCAATTCGATACCATCGGTATACATAACTGTTTCGATTACTCGTATGACAATGGTAATTACATCGATTGCTAGTCTTGTTAGGCGGAACGCTCGTAAATACGAATTGAATCGCATTACGCATTATGCAATGATCTTAGATTCAGCTATTTAGATACAGAAAATATAATAGTTCAACAACTATAGTTATATAGCCATAGCGGGTCATAAAACATCAAATCACAAACTCAATTCATCAAGGATTCAATATTCGATTTGTTAAACCAACACGAGTTCCACGATCAGATCATACCATTCAATATTTCCAGAATCAGACTCACATTGCGTGCATGCTGATTCCTGTTTGATCAATCAATTAATCGCAAATGTTCTGGATCTGAAAGCTACAACTGAAACTAAATATATATAATTTTTGTTGCAGTTTTGTTTCTCTATTCACTTAATTTACGAAAAAGAAAAATAACACAAAAATTCCTTGATTCGTGAAGATAAAAGAAAGTATATTTGTAACTTCAAGAAATGATTTCTTTAAATTTAGTCTGATATTGTTTTTGAAATCAATTTGACTCGTTAGTTTAATCTTGTGTTCAATTTGTTACTAATAAGTTAGGCATATTAATTATTGTTTGTCTTAATTATACAATATATTTTAGTTAAACATTAAGTAGGCAATTCATGCATATTCAATTTAAGTGTTTCCTTTTTTTTTTTTTTTAAGTAGTATTCAGATTTCAGAACAATTTGTTACATACAAAACAATAATTTGGAAAAACAACAATCAAAACGAAAGAAAATTAAAATGAAATAAAATGAAACCACCATTTCCAGGCACCTCTGACCAAAATAGGATCAGCACATTAACCATGGTCATCATTTTAACAGTTATCGTCAAATGTGTCTTCATTAGTTTTGCAACACTGGCCGTTTGCTACAGGTAGAGTACTAAGCAAGTCAACAATCGGTCACACCGATCATGCGCTCACCTATACACATACACGCACACAAATGCATACATATGTATACGTGTACACGCATACGCAATGAATACAGGCTTAAGTAGTACAATTACAATAGTATCCACCATAATAGCTGTAGTTTCAAAAGTCGGACTCACGCATTCACCAAAGAGTCACCGACTGACTTGTGGCTTATGTTAATCTAATGTGTATGCTGCATGCTTAAAGCTATCGGTCAGACAGAGCAATTCATTTAACACTCTCTCGCTTACTCTTTCTATCGCTCTCTCTCTCTCTCTCTCTCTCTCTCTCTCTTCTTGACTCACTCACTCACATCTCTCTATTTCTGTCTCTGTCCCTCTCCACCACTCATGTTATCGCGCTCTCTCTCTCTCTCTCTCTCTCTCTCTTTTACATTTATGGAATGGAAGTTCCCTCAGCTTGCATTTGTTGTACAGCAAATATTATTGTTAAGGATTCGATAAATGTCTGACCAACTGCTTTAAAATATGCCACGCTTCTTCAAACATATACCTGTGTATGTGTCCGTATGTGCGTGTATGTACTGTATGACTGTATGCATGTGCTTGTTTGTATATAGTATTTTACAGACATATGTACATATGTTTGTATTTACATACTTACATACCTGCCACTGCCATTATGTGTGCGAATTTCGTTGAAAATGATTATTTTTACATTCATTTCATGTTTTGCCAGTTTTATTTGTATGCCTTACAAATTATAGTTGAATGAATGTGGCAGGTTAAATGTATGCGTGAAATATGAATATTATGTTTATTATGCATATGCATAATATGTTCGTACATATGTATGTATGTACATATATTCATATACTTATATAAATGTGTACCTATGCTTTTCATTAACTTATAGTTTGAATACTGAAGTTACATTTTATAATTGTGTGTGTAATTGTTCTTGTTGCTGTGCGTGTACGTCTATGATTTGACTCCACATACATAATGACATCAAGTTTCTTTGTATGTAAGTATGTATGTATGTATGTATGTATGTGTGTTAATAGCTGCATACATATATATGCGTATGTATGTATATGTCTGTATGTATATGTCTGTTTGAATTAGTGTTGTTAAATACTTGATGTACTTATATTTCTGCGCGCTGGATCATGCTATGAGTAATCGGTGTTTATTTAAAACATATCGTATATCAAATGCCGTGTATGTATATATGTATGTTTCTGTAAACTATATATGCATATTTTGGGCAGTTCTACATACAAAACATGTACAAACACTCGCATTACCTTGTACATATATACATACATACATGTACACATATATGTATGTATATTCACATATTCACAATAACATTCACAGACAATACGATATAGGTAGATACACCCGCCCAATTCTTCTTCCTCACACTGAAACATACACACACACACACACACACACACACACTCACACAACACACACAACACACACAACACACACAACACACACACACACACACATACACACTCAGAAAGACAAGCATACACACAAAGACATATGCATACCAATAATGTTTTTAAAAGCTTACGAATCGTAATTGGAATTTTTCCATTCCAAAGATCCAAAAAGTTACTCCACACAAAATATCTGATATTTATGCATAGATTTCGAAGAAATTATCTTAACGATTTTCCAAGATTCTTGTCCATACGTAAACAATCCAACTATACATGAAAACCTGTCTAGAAATATTTATATGTACATATGCCTATACTAAAACTACATTTAAGAGGCATACATATTTGCTAGGCATCGAAAAGAGGGCGTGGCTCGAAGGTGTTGCCCTTGTTATAGAGTGTTCCGTAGTTTTGATTACCATTGTCATAGCCTGGGTGCTGCCGAATTAAAAGAATAGAAACAAAACTAATGCCAAAAAAAAAAAAAATAAATAAATTTAAAAAATTCAAAGAAACCAAATAAAATTAAAATCTTAAAAAATATAGTAGTTGAACTGTGACCAAAGTGTTAACTCGAGGCGCAACTGTGAGAATCGTTTGATTTCGACTTCATTCGATGCGTTTTGTGGTCAGAATACTTTTTTTGTTGGTAATCCAGCAACTGCACACAATATGGCTAATGCGCACATGCATATATATGTGTATTTTCATATATATTCGAATATATATGCATATTTACTTATTCTATATATATACACATATATATCCATACACACATACATACATATATGTATATGCATATATATGAAAGATATGCATGTATGTATGTATGCATGTAAGAGTTGTCAAATTCATGCACATAAATGTCGAGTTGCTTTTTCTTGTGTGCTGAGGTCTAATATTTTTGTGATATCTCTCTCAAAAAAAGAAGAAAACGTACAAATGTTTTTTGTTTGCTTGTTTTTTTTCGGCTGATCTACCCACCCAACTGCAATACTGATATCGACGAAACCAACAACTTCAACTAAAAAAAAACTTTATATGTGTAAATAAAAAAAAAAAATAAAAAAATAACAAAAACTACTACAAAAACAAACATCTGGTTTATCACAACGTAACGTATGCAAATCCAATATAAAAAATGTTCTATAATACAATGAAAACAAATATTGTCTGTACACCTTGACGTATGCATAATATTGTTCATATGTACATATATATATATCTATATATATGTGTATATTTGCATCGCATAAAATCTATATCCAATCAATACAAATACACACATTAACAATCTTACCCATCAAAAAACATTAACACACACTCACACACACACTCACACACACACTGACACACACACACACACTCACACACGCATGTGAAATCAAATGGCTAAAATATCTCGTATAGAGAACTACCACGGCTCAAATACAGTGTTCCTAGTCGGTGTTCTAATGTCAGTTGTAGGGTTCGTTTTTATAACATTCACCTTGATGGCATTGTGCTACAGGTCAGTTGTAGTACATAGAAACTTCTCCCTGTGTCTGAGGTTAGTTGAAAAGAAGTAATGAAAAAGCCAGCTCTAAATACAAATACAAATTACTACTACAAAAAAAAAAAAAAAAAAAAAAACGACAATAAGAAAACAAAAAACTGAAAAATCAATGCAAAAATTACAAAAGAACACTAACAAAAATCGAAAAAAAAAACTCAATATTTTGTTTATATGTTCTGTTTCGAATTTTATTCATTTTCTTTATCCAAATGTTGCCCTCTTTATGAGTCGTAGTATTTAGTGCATAAAAAAAATACGCATACAAATGTATATATGCACGTATGTATCTGCTACATGCATACATATATATGTTTGTGTGTGTGTGTAAGCTTGTACATATGTATTGACCATTGCAAAAACATGCATATGTACATCGATATAACCGTTGTCCCATGTTATTTTTGTTTTTGGTTCGTTTGAATCCATTTAAGGAACGCGTAATTGCCATTGCACCGACTTGCACATGCTCTACATATAACCGTTTGCTCATATTTTTGTACATATTTGAAAATATTTGAAACTAGTCAACCAAACTAACTAAATTAAAAACCAAACATCATACATACATACATATGTACATAGTTGAGCATATGTAAAAAATAATTCATAAATACATATGTACATATATACATAGCAAGTATATATTCCGGTTTATGGCTTGTTGGATTCCATTCATCAATTAATTATCAATTCCCTACACATGTAAATGCTGATGTACATACCAAGGGGCCTAATGCCCACTGAGAAATTTCCGATGAACCCGTAGAAAAGGGTATATACTAGTTGTATGATGACAAAACAGATGTGTATGTACATATGCATGTATGCCTATCATAGAGTCCTGCATGAATATTAACGTCAGTCTATACTTCTTTACATAATGATACACTTACGAGTATATGTACATTTATTCAATTTTAGTTGAATGACACATATGTATGTATACCAATTGTAATCGTAGTATCTAATTACATATGCATGTACATATGTATGTATGTATATAGGTGCGTATGTATGCATGGGGTATGGGGCATGGGGCATACATACGTACAGACATATACAAACACAACATTACTTTATCTGTACAGCGGCACACATCATCATTACATTCAGATGTTGCATCTAGAAATCCACGGTTCGTTTCTGATGGGGATAAGCACCACACAATAGTCAGACCTTTGATTGGTTCCTTTTTCATTTTATTTTAAAATTGATATATTTGATTATTTTGAATGCAATAAAACCAACTATAATGACACACGAATAATTAGTTACAAAATTCTTAGCCCTGAGTAGTAGCACAAGCAAGCTGGCATAAGTCAAACTAAAGGATAATCGATAAGTAATTATTAGTAACTGAAGCTGAGAGATATTCAAGAAAAAAGTATTACAATAAACCCTTTTGCTGCTAACCTGCTAAATAGTTGGCCAACATATTTTTTTCATAATTATAACTATAGTTAATAATTGACTGAAAAGTGATAACTAATATTCTAAAAGGGAGGCCTTTGCATCTTTTTAAATTTTGATAAAAGTACAACAAATTAAAGACTAGACAAATAACCATAAGATACTTAAATAAGAAGGATATAAACCAACAAGGGTATAACAAAAATATCAGTATGTATTTATAGTAGCAACTTAAGCTTAAAAGAACACACTAAAATATCAGAATCTATTATTAGATTTAGCAGGTTTAAGTATTATGCTTAGGAATACAAAATATTTGCTTTATCACCTGCAATGACTGATTCGCTTCTAGCGCTCCTTCTCCCTCTCTCGTATTGCAATCGTAGTTTAAAGACACACATACATATATACAAATTTGATAAATTCCCAAAAAAGAGATTTGCATGAATGTACTTGTGTACGTACGCACATAGTACTTAAATTCCCCTCTAAATTAGGCAAAGGATTATAATCACACACTATCAAAAGAATTAAATGGGAGCTATTGTAGTACATATTAAAGTACATAATAATAACATATGCATATTTATATTTTATTTCCAACTTAAGTTCAACTTAATACATAGTCTTTTATTTCAATGTGTTAGTATCAATTATTTTTGATTATTGTTAATGAGTAAAAATCATACGATTTGAACAAGGCCGCGCCAAGAAATGGAAATTGTGGTCAGAGCACCGCTGATCGCTGATCGCTGATCGCTGATCTTGTTGACTATTTTCATTACTACTTTTGTTCAGTTTAGTCTTCCTAAAGTATTAAAAAATGAAGAAATGAAAAACAATACCTTACATGATCGAAATACTATATAACTAATGCATATGCCAAAGTACTTACATATTAGCAATGCCACATCATTGATACTTAGTAACACTCACAAACACCACACACACATCTACAAAACGCACAACTAAGTAACAAGGCACCCGCTTACTTGCAGCCCAAAGCCAAATAAATAAAGTAAGGAGTACGCATTTAAATGCATACTCTGAAGATCATATTGTATGTAGGTTGGGAAGCAATTGCCACATGCATCTGGTGTGCCTCCAATGGCAAATGAAGATCTCTTTTTGCGCTTAGGGCCCAACATAGACGAAACTGACTTTGAGTTATGGTGGTGCTTTCTGCTGAGAGAGCCAGCGATGTTTCGATGAGCAGCCATCATGAGCTATTTGCAAATGTACCAGTATTTTAGTATACAATTTACACATAGAAACAATTCAGCACTTGCAAAGCGATGCTTTCTTTGTGTATCTTTGTATATGCATCGAGATTCGATACCCCAATGCAAGTGTATGTTTTTGTAGGTATGTAAGTATGTCATGCACTTACATATATGTGCATGGGCATGGACACCACATGCCTCATGCCACATGCCACAGTCCCAAATGCCCAAATTTACACTTCCCAACTCCAGTTCCTTTGCTGGCAGGAATTAAAACCAAAAAGCTGTTGACTTAATCATTTGCCACACTCATTCCAGCAAGCTCAACGCTAACATCGCTGTCTTTTAATGCATGCATGCATACAAGAAAGGTACATCCAATATACATAATATGTATATATGTATATGTATATGTATATGTATATGTATATGTATATGTATATGTATATGTATATGTATATGTATATGTATATGTATATGTATATGTATATGTATATGTATATGTATATGTATATGTATATGTATATGTATATGTATATGTATATGTATATGTATATGTATATGTATATGTATATGTATATGTATATGTATATGTATATGTATATGTATATGTATATGTATATGTATATGTATATGTATATGTATATGTATATGTATATGTATATGTATATGTATATGTATATGTATATGTATATGTATATGTATATGTATATGTATATGTATATGTATATGTATATGTATATGTATATGTATATGTATATGTATATGTATATGTATATGTATATGTATATGTATATGTATATGTATATGTATATGTATATGTATATGTATATGTATATGTATATGTATATGTATATGTATATGTATATGTATATGTATATGTATATGTATATGTATATGTATATGTATATGTATATGTATATGTATATGTATATGCACATATATATATATATATATATATATATATATATATTTAAATGTATAATTCGCTTTAAAATTTAACAGTATCGGAACTGTATTCCAATTTGTTCAGTATTTGTTGATTTGGAGATTTATTGAAACTTAAACGAAAAGTAGCAATTAAATTTTAAATTCAAGATCATTGATCGCAAAATTAATCAGACCTGTATTATTATATTTGCTTGAATCAAAAGTGGGATGATACCAATATCAACATGCAAACATGCATATTTAACAGCCAATATATGTATATACTTACACATATACGTACATGTAAATATACTTACTAATATACACGTCGCCCCCGTCTTTCATTCGACCTTCAACTTTCTTTTTGTTACTTACTGTTTGTATTTATGTCTCATCCATGCTTGTCGCTCTTCCTTTCTCTATCTGTCTGTGTCTCTATCTCTGTCTTTCTCTATGTTTCTCTCTCTCTCTCTCTCTCTCTGTGTGTGTGTCTCTTTCTCTTCATGTGTCTCGGGCTATCTGCCTGAGGAATTAATTTCATGCTTGTTATTAATGAGTATTGAAAATGTTATTTATCCCATCCAGTTCATATTATATGGGTACATCTATGTAAATCCAACCTGTCTGTATGTATGCTGTATGAATGCAGGCATGCACCATTGTGTGTTCGTATGTAGATATGTTTGTATGTATGTATGTATGCGTCAGGCCAATGGAATGTCTTCCGAACAAACAAAAACCGCCCCTGTCCGCGCCTACATATTGCTAATATTCTACATACCTGCATACATAAAGATCAATCCATCCCATTGAATACTGTGAAAATTACTAATTAAATGCGTCTATTAATGATTTTGAGTTATGTCGTTGACGTTTTTGACAAGCCTTTCATTAACGATGTGTTAGCCCAAAACAAATTTCTAATCATCTTCTTTGTCCTATGCAAAATTCTGTCATCAATGTGTCATCAATTTTGATTTAAGATTGACTTCATTGTTAATGCATTTACATATGTACATACCTTTTGCTTTCGTTTTGTGTTTATTATGTTTGTCTTTTAACGGCACATTCAATGTATTCAACTTGTCTTGCAATTACATACCTATGTATATAGTACATACATGCTTGCAGTACAATACAAATTTGTACATAATCATCAAATGAAACAAAATCAATGTTAATGTAAGCATACTGTACATATGTATGTGTACACTTATGTATGTGGGTATGTATTTGTTTTCATTTGTATTTAAATTTGTGTAACAAAATTCTTTATGTGGCACTTAATTTTATTTTTCACGACAAACAAAAAAAAAAAAAAAAAATTACAACAAGAACAACAACAATTTTACGAGCATTTTATTAATCAAGAATCTCATCATAACCTTTCGTTTCCCAACAACAACAACAACTACAACAATAACAACAACAACATCAACAAAACCGAACCAACAACAAAAACAAAATCAACCAAAATCAAATCAAAATCAAAATACAAAATCAAAATACAAAATCCAAATTCAAATCAAACAAACAAATTTACGTGTGCAAACACCGTGTCTTCTGTACACACACCCATATCCTTAAATACGGCGCGAACGTATCTGATTGTGTGAATGTCTGCGTGATTGATCTATCTGCCTGCCCATGTATGTGTGCCTGTGTGCCTGTGTGTATGTGTGTGTGTGTGTGCCTGTCTGTCTGTATGGGTGTGTGTATGTTGGCATTCCTCCGCCCCCATACACCACGAATATACATATGCAATATGCAATATGTGTATTTTCGTATCTCAATCAACCAACCAACCAACCAACCAACCAATCAAACAATTAACCAACCAATCAATCAATCAATCAACCAACTTACAAATCAATCAACCAACCTACGACCAAATTCAATCCATCGACCATGCCAAACGTATCGAAATAACTTTGTATATAATCGAATACAAATAATTTCATAACGAATTATAAATCCAAATCATACGCACCATTCAACGCTTTAAACAATTATGTATACCTCTATATATGCATATATATTCATATATATATACATATATATATATATATATGTATGTATACATATGTGTATATATACATGTATGTGCCCTGTGTGTATACAAACCTATGAATTAAATACATATAACGCATATAAAATAAACAACAATAACAACAACAACCAAAAAAACTCTGACGTCGATATCAACATGAACATAGACGCAAGACAACCACCCTTAAGTACGATCCGCCGTTCTCAAAGAAACCCATCCCCAAGGGTTATGGCGGTGCGGCAACCGCGCCGAACCATCATTCCGTCGAGGAGGTATCCTTAGATGGCTCCAGCAAATTGGTGTACGCCAATCAGGCCGGATTCAGGTGAGCATTTCCGCATTTCTGCACTATGCCCGACACCCCAATTATTTATTTGTTTGCCAACATAGTACATGCCATGTAGCATTTAAGCATATATATTTTATAAAATGTTCAATCGAAATTGCTTTGTGTTTGTTTTCGATTTCATGCAGGGATAAGAACTTACACGGACGTCGCTATACGACGGGTGGTGAGGACGACCAATCTCATGCAGGTTAATACAACATTCCCTAAACATTTTCATGCGCTAGAGGTCATCATACCAATACTAATACCAATACCAATACCAATACCAATATCAATATCAATACCAATACCAGTACATACTATTTAACAATCACACAATCTTCAAATATCGTAAACATAACATATTGCTATGCATAGGTATACCAAGTAATTGACGTTCTTAACTAGTATGTATATAAACTTACTATACATAATGCAGTGCCTTTGCCGTTCCCGTTAACGTTGCAGCTATATACAAATAATATTGCTATACTATATATATATATATACTTAAATACTATCAACTTATATACGTTCTTCAATTTATTTGTAGTCTTAAGATAGTTGCCCCACACACAATACTAATACTATAATACTTACAATACAAGTTTTGCATTGGTTCCACTCGGAAGCCGATTTTAAGGATTTTTAGAACCAGTTGGTCGTAATTTAATATGAAGCTAGTCACACACCGTACACATAAACATTTCTTTTGTCTTTGTCATAAGACATATTTTTATTGTCAATTGCATTATGCTGCATTGAAAAACTTTAGAAAATTATTTTGTTTTTGTTATTATCTTTAAGAGCTTGTATGCCTTAGCTAACTGCAATTTTTACAACGTCCCAAAGTTTTCGTAATTAATGTGTCCTTTTTAAATGGTTCTTGCATTTCGAAATAGTTAAAAGAACTTGTAAGATTGCAAAATAAGTATATGTATTCTTATAATTATAATACTCGAGTATTCTCTGCCAGTATAAGTAGTATATAGCTAGTCATTTTTGAAATCTTTGTTTTGATATTCAAGAATATATTAGAGGTAGGTCGACGATAATCGATAATACACAGGAAAATACTTACCTTTTAGTAGATTTATTTTTAAAATCAACAGCTCTAGAGTATATCTATATATCAAGGAAAGAAGAGCCAGACTTGATACTAGAAACGATAATTATAATGGATAATCTCAACGTCAAATATTTATGTATATATTGAGGCTAATCTGTATTTGAAAATTATTATTTTTTTAACTAAATATTTAAGAAAACAGATTTATACGTATAAAAATATGTTAATGTTACCGATTGAAGATATTAATAATCAACTAAGAATAAGATGGAGTAAAGCCATGACTTAAGTTTTAAACTAATCAATTTATTGGAATTGAGTGATTAATCTTTGCGGCACTATCCCTACTATCTCTTTACTACTACTACTACTACTACTACTACTACTACTAATACTAGTAGCACTACTGCCACTACTACTATTATAACTTCTACTAGTAGTAATATTACTACTATTATAACAGCTTCTGCAACTACTACTACTACTATTACTACTACTATTATAACTTCTACTTCTACTACTACTACTACTGCTACTAATACTATGACTACTATTTTAACTACTATTACTACAACTAATACTACGACTACTACTATTATAACTGCCACTACTACTACTACTACTACTACTACTACTACTACTACTACTACTACTACTACTACTGTTACAACTACAACTACTCAGCTCTCTCTGCTGTCTGACTCTACAACATTTGTATGTTCTTTTGCATGTACATTGGAACGGCTCGTCCATCGATTTGGTTATGATTGGACACCGCAGAGAAGGGCATACTGAAGAAGCATGGCTATGGACTTGTGCATGGCGAGCAGCTAAAAGACAAGTGGTGCGATGACAGCCAGTCGGACAATCTTGAGCTGATTACACAGGATGGCACACAGACATCCACAATTGGTGGTGCTGCCGCTTCAGAAGTGGAGCGCACGCTTAAATCGCTCAACGGTTATCACGAAGACATTTTGGAGGCATTGCGTAATGCGGCGTCGCATCGTGGCACCGGCACTGGCAACACACCAGTTGGCAGCGGCAGCCTGAGTGAGGAAATGTTACGCAAAACACTGCAGGAATGCGGCAGCGCCCAGCTGGCCTACTCTGTGGAGCCGTACAAACGGGCGAGCGGCTCCAAGTCGAGCTCGCGCGAGAACATTTGCGACAGTGCCGCCGCCCACGCCATTTTGCTAGATGGTAGTGGCTCCGCCCTAGGCGGCTTGTCCCTGGGCGCTGATTTGAGCGGCGTACGGGGTGTGGGTGGCGGTATTGGTGGTGGTGTTGGTGGCTCTGTTGGCGTAACCAATGCCATTGGCCATGGCGGTGCACTGATGCATCATCATCGATCGCAACATCAATTGCATCAGCCAACTGGAATGGCACTGCAACAGCAGCCAACTGATGAGGATGATGCCCCATCAACTGGGCCGCTGCGTATACGCAATCTGGAGGACCTCATCCGGCAGCTGGAGCATCACTCGTCGCGTCACATGAGCCCCAGTGGCTCCGAAGACATACGCATGTCGGAAACGGAGGGCGATCGTCACTATAGATTAGATAGTTCCGCCGCTTGTAGTGAGTCCTCGCAAGGGTTAGTTTCGCATTCGTATTCGAATTCGAATTTGATATATCGATATTATTTCGACGTCATCCCAAGAAACCCAAGTTCCTCAGCCCAAAAAGATACAAAATTACCGCCGAGTCCGATAAACCCGATACAAGCTTATCATGCATAGCTCTTTCATTTATTTTGCATACATGCATACCTAATATACTCACAGATACACACACACACACACACACTTATACGCAAACCGACCAACACATACTCTTACCTTGTTTGACTATTAGTAGGATTTGCTGGTACTCGTACTCGTACTCGTTCTCGTACTCGTAATTTGTTGAATGCTCTCAACATCTGTGTGCATTGATTGCGATTCGAAAAGTATGCAATAAAGTACTTAAATACTTAAATAGCCAGTACCAAAAAACAAAAAAAAAAAACAAAAAAAAAAAACAAAAATATGCTTGTCTTATAACTATTATTTGTACTCGTATTATCTGTCACCCAGTTCAACTTATACTACTACTATTTAAAAGTAAGAAACTCTATAACCTGATAACTGTAGCTCAATTGCTTCACACTGTTAATGGTTTAGCGTAAATTGTATATGGCTTTAACATTCAACATTCAACATTTGCAGACATTGCAACATAGAACAACTGGAACAATCGCATAAGCATACACACAACACAGAGACACACCACACTCACACTCACACATCAACAAAGCCAGATGAGCATGTACTAAGCTGCTGTTGTCCGTTTGGACTGCAGTTATTTAAACCGAACATTAGCCAACGCAACTTTCTATTCGCATTTCTTGCAGGCTTCAGACTGGAATATCTTGTGTGATAAAGGTTGGTTTCACATACGTTGGCACGCCCACAATTAATCAAAAATAACCCAAAAACCCCTCAAATAAGAAACAAGCCCAGGGTTCGCACATGGACCCATGGACCCTCCATCTATGTACATAATGTCAGCTACACAGAATACAAAATAGGACTCGCTGTTTCACAGCTTGCCTCTCGACGAATGTCCATTCGAGAAAGTCATACAAAACTTATTTTCGATTTTGATTAGTATATTTTTTTTCACATCTTTTTTTTTTATTGGTTCTGTGAAAACGTTGTCGTTAACTGTCTGACTATAGTCTATAGTCTTAAGCTAGGTCTCGGTCTCGGTATCGGTTCTCGTTCGTTCTCCCAATTCCCATCCCATTATGCCTTATACATTTATTGCGCTTAAGCTAAATTTATAGAAATTTGTGAATGCTCTTTGCTTTTCGATACCGCCAGCTCGAATCAGCAAGCAGCTCAAACTCAGAAAACCGCTACAATCCACCCGTCTTACAGCAGCCGTTGTCGGCCCCGCTCTGACGAGGACCCGCGCTTTGCCTATGGCGGACGTTACCGCCAGCCGGCGCCCACTGGCCGACACACAACGCATCCGTCGCACTCTCCGCACGCATTCGGACACCACACGCACCATTCGCATGCCCATGGCCATGCCACACACGGCCCACACTCATCGCACCACTCGTCGCACACGCATCTGCACCAGGATGATGAGGGCATATACGAAAGCGCTGATCACCATGAGCGCGGCGCGCTCGACACACGACTCGATCCACAGGAGACGCCCGAGAGTGAGAGGTAAGTCTCCGCCAATCACAACCTACATACATACATATGTACATATATATATATACATATATGCCACTGTCGCCTCAGTCGCCTCCTAGCAACCAAAGCAACCATGTTACGTAACCATCCGCCCATCGCAACTCTTTACTGGCTCTCCATTATGCAGCCAATGGTTTCTTAGCCATGCATCGTGGCTAATGCATTGGCTTGCATTCATTTCTGTGTTATTTTTGAGAGGAAATACGAAAGGGTTTTGCGTTTAACTAGCCGGCTAAAGAATCTAGCCGTTTTGGTACATTTGTACCATATATATTTTATTCCGTAGAAAACGATTTTTTTTTTCAATATTCTCTATCATTTCAATCAATCCATTCACAAAGTGCATACAAAGATATTTAACAGTTCGACCCGCTTTGGCCTATTCCTAGACGATCCGCACCATCGCAATTCTGTTCTTTTCTCATTAATAAATATAGGTACACCTATGTCTGTACAATCAAAGACTATTGAATTACTTAGAATCGTATGGTCTTTTGTACAATATACCTCTGAACCGATCTGTGGATTCTTAGCACGTTATTAGGCACGTTACGAAATGCATATATGTATTTATATAGTAGGTGGTGCAATTTGATATGTTTCCCTTGGCTCGTGCGGTTTGATTTGTTTGAGTTAGGTCCAAATAAATGGTTGCCATCATCCGTTCAGTTTCGACTGTGCTTTGATCTGCTGCCCAGCGTAAGAGAGGTCAATGTACCTACCTGCAGTCCAGTCCCAGCCTAAGGTCCTGAGTCCTGATGAGCCCCCCTTGTGTTCTTACCATGTACCGTTGTTCCTGTTACGATTATTATTTTCTAGTGATGACTTTATTCAAGCTCAACAACAGTTAGCCCGGTGGGCGAGTGAGGATGTGGTATCCGTCGTGGTATTGGACCAGCCGCAATCCGGCACAATGTCGGATTCCCAACCATCCAGCGGCGTCGCGCCCATATCGGGAGCTACAACGAACAACGTTATGCACCATCAGCATCCGCACCAGCACCACGGCGATCATCAATCCTCCGCAGCGGCAGCAGCGGCGGCGGCGGCAGCGGCAGCCAACAGCAACTCTATAATGGGTATGGCAGTCGTCCCAAATGGTATAAATGTAAGTCAGAGGGACTACTACCCCTCGCCACCCTCAACGGAGACGGAAAGCAGTGGAAGTGTTATCCAGCCACCTACACGCCGCACGTTGCAGTCACAATCGGCAGACACGGCAGCCATAAGTCAACAGCAATTGCAACTTCACCAGTTGCAATTGCATCAGCATCAGCAATATCAGCTTCATCATCAGCAGCCGCAGCAGCAGCAGCTTCAGCAACAATCAGTCGATACCAGCAGCAGCAACAACAGTCAATCCGGTCAAATAATCGAGAATGGCTGCTACCCGGAATATAAGCATTGACAGTTCAAACAGCTTTAGCTTCACCCGCATCCCCAATCCGCCAGCATTCTACCACAAAGCTGCACCATTTTCTAGCCAATCCCGATTGGCAGGCGCTGGCAGAGGCAGGCAAGCATTCAAATCATACGATTCTGTCAGACTATTAGTACTCGCTGTACTTTAGCATATGCTTACATAGTTTAAAAAACAAAAAATAACCAAAAGAAACCAAAAAAAAAAAAAACACAAAAACAAAAACAAAAAAACAAAATAAATATTAAAAAGACAAACGGAAACATAATATGGAAAAAAGCCTACATACTCGTATATACTTACATACATACATACATTCATGCATACATACATACATACATACATACATACATTCCAGTAAGTATACTTACTATGCATGCATACATACATAATTAGATATGTACGATGAGATAAATGTGAAATTAAAGATATGGTTTTACGCCGCTCACACACACACGAAAACACACACACAAACACACACATGTACATACATACAGACATATATATATATATATACAATATGAATACATTCATATGAATATACATATGAATATTTCATGCATATGTACATACATACAGACATACATACATGCACGTATTGGATTTACATGTGAATTATGCATAAGAATTTTTATACTTAATTACATACGTAGTACCTCAGGCGTGCCCCGGCGACGCCTGATCATTTCAATATACTTCTAGTAAATGTAATAATTGTAAATAATTGTATGCCTACACATATATGTATATGCATACATTTATGCATTAATACATACATTTGTGCATGTATTTGTGTATTCAAACCAGAGCTGGGAATTAATCGATAATTAAATGGTTTATTTTGAAACCACATTCGATGGTCTTCAGATTCCATTCAAAACCTAAAAGGTGAACGAGTATTATGTGTATCTTGAAAAGACAATTCAGTATTTACCTTTTCTATCTCTCTCAAAGTCGATTGGAATTAAAGCGTTTTTACTTAGTTTGATCTCTGTAGCTCAAATCGCTAGACCGTGTACATAATAAGCATGTCATTTTTTATGATGACCTCTGAATATGCCGTTAGAGATGCTATTGCACTTGGGTCATGTGCTGCTAAAATTACCCTTGATCGAGCAAATTTTTATAACGACTGATAGATTTTGTGGCAAAGTGCCGCCAGTTCACATTGAATAACCCAGTGGATAACCCTAATCATAAGATTAATAAATTTTAATATGATAAGAACAGTTTAAACGACTAAAGATAAGCAACATTTGTAACAAGAACAATTATAGACATACAACATACATACCAAAAATTCGCCACTTATCGTTAACATTCATCAATTGATCATGCGATAAACTGTTGGTAGAGCATTTGCCGGTTGACTAAACCATAACCATTGTTCATGATTTGCTCTTCATTCCTCCAGCAAAGCAAAATCGTCAAAAAATCGATTGTCACTCAAATTTACAAATTTCATATTGCACGCATGGATTGCCAGCTGGTTTTCTTATGCAAAGATTGATTTCAATGTTTTCTGTAATGATCTCTACTGGCAAGGCGTTGAATAATACTTGGTTTTGTACACTAGCTGATTACTAGTGGAATAATTAGTTAAACAAAATATATAACGATCATAAAAATTCATACATTCATAAGCATTTAGGGACATCTATATGCAAACTTGTAGATACCATGGCAAGTGCTTACTCGAATGTTGGTTAAAGATGGGACAAAGTTTTTTTTAGCTAGTAAATGTTGTTAGTGCTCAAATTAAAAGGCATGTCAAAGTTTAAAAAAAAAGGACGAAAAGAAGAAAATACATGTTTGCATATGTAAATTAATAGTTAGTGGTAGATCAAAGAATCCAATGAAATGCAACAAAAACACATTCCTTTATAAAAATACTGATGAAATAAATATTTACATATATATATATATATATGTATATATATATAAATATTTTGTGTTATGTTATAAGTATGTGCATTTACATATGTATTTATATATGTATGCATTATATACAGATGCATACATATATTTTATACGTGTTTTCAGCTAAGAAGCCTCTTTCACATTCGCGTAATTGTTTCTTAATGTCAATTATAAGTAGATAATTATAAGTCCCAAAATGTAAGTCACCTGAAATAACGACTTACTTCCTTATCTACAACGAGCTTCATTGGACTTTATTGCTGTCTTGGCAAAGAGGAATTTTGTTTAGATATTGACAGGTTAAACCTTTCCGGAGTTATCTCGTCCTAATAACAAAGCCAATGGCGAAGTCACTATATTTTTGTTTTATCCAAAATTAATATGACCTTTTTGAAATATTTTCGGATTTTGCTCAAGGATAAGTGGCTGAGCCAGGCGTCTATCTGGATAATATGGTGATTTACAAATCAGATGCCATTGATAATATCGACTTTCTTAAAGGTGATAAAGAAAGTGCCTTCGATGGCCTTCTCATAGCCATCGTTCACTCTGACTATAGCTGAGTTGTCTTGGATGACCCATATTAACTCCTTTCTAAATTGATGCCAGGCGAGTTCGCCCAAGTCTTGCACAAAGCAACATAATCACACAAAATTGCTTTATTCCTTTGAAATTTGTTTTCGATGATTTCAAGAGATTGAAGTTGTATTCTGCATAGAATTAACTAACCATACCACGGGCAAAATCGAACGGAGATATAGAAATCAAAACAATTGTTTGTGTAATGTGCCACACTTTGTTTCCATTTGATTTACAACAGTGAATGAATGTCGAATTATCCAGTTTAAAATGTATATAGATACGTATTTCATATAGTACATGTATGTATGTATGTACGTACATGTAGTTGTCTGTACTGTGTGCACGAAAATTGGAAAAAGGCATTGGCATAGCCAGCCACATCGTTAAGAATTTGAAACAAATAACCAGAAATACCAAAAGTTGGTGCACTAATAAAAATCAAATATGTATGTTGTCAATAGATTGTGGTTAGGCAAACAAAGAAATATGCACCTACATAGTATGCTTCTATAAGTGCATATATAATGTGAAAAGTAATACAATGTTCATGCAAGCATACCTACACTAAGTACTCTTACGAGCAACACGAATACATACTCGGACACTCAGACACTCACACACATGCACACACCTACTCCCACATACCACACCCACACTCACACAGATAAACACTCACATACTCGTATACTAAAGATGTTTATGTGTTAAATACAATTGCATATAAAAAAATACATTTTTAAGTGTGTGCAATGTAAATGAACAAATACATGAAATCAATACATTGCGGAATCTATTTCATAACATGCAAACTTGAACAAAAAATACAAAATTTGTATTTTAATCGTAAGTGTTTAGACATAAGGTAGCATGTGACTCACATTGATTCAAGGTGTGTGTACAGGTGTACATGCCTACATGCATGCCTATTTGTGGGTGTTATTTTACACCTGCTTATGCATGTATGTACATACGTACTAACATATTGTAATAGATAAGTTCTTAGCCATGTAAGTAAATTTCAAAATGATATTGATTGGTTTTTATTGTGACAAGTGCAGTCGGAACTGCTAAATATGATATTATCTAAGATAGATTGATTAAAGCTATTGTTATATACACACACACATACACACACACACACCCACACACAAACACACACACACACATACACACACAAGCAGTAAATAGGTTAAATACTATTTAAATAAATGAATTTGACATTTACAAGTAAGAAACGGTACACAGGACATTAAAAACAAAAAATGAATAAAAATGAAATCATTGAATGTTATTTAGAGATCAAGCTTAAATCGCAGTTTGCCAAAATGTTGACGAGCAAAAGTAACATAATTAACAACAACCAGAGTCTAACATGAATTTATATGCCAATGGATGCTTAACACTTAACACTTAACACCAAACACACATACAGAATCACGCAATACATAGATGAGAACATACAGAACAGCATACTAACTCTTGCACTACAACCTCTATGCAATAATACTTATGTACGTATAACTTACACATACTTAGTCCAAAATAAAAGCAACAAAAACTAAAAAAAACAAAAAAACAAATCAAACAAAAAACCAAAAGAGAAAGATAGAAAACAATAACAAAAAATAATAAACACTCAAATTCACATATCGCATATCAACAGTATGTGCTTAACTCAAACTGCTTCTGATGGCCTTTAGATTTTGTCTTGTCGATAATCTGAACGAGCTTCTGATTCGGATTCCAAATGCTTGTCGCTCAAAAGAATAACGAATTTAAACTGTCTTCATATATTCATTTCATTATGAATTTAATCATCTTATCTTTCTGTATGTCTTAGATCTCGAACCAGATCAGAAGTTAATTTCTATGTTTAACTAGTCAACGCTATACAGTGCAGCAAACGTAGGGGAAATATTTAAAAACTGTAGCCAAAACTCGTAAATGTTAAATGGCAATTTTGAAAAAGATCAAAGCTCTAACACATAACACGTATCGTAATATAGAACCAAAAACCATTGTGAAAGTACTGATTCCTTAAATATTAAACAAGCTCATTCAATTTTTCAAAGTTTTCAATTGTTTCCATTCGACGCTGCACTTTTGTGCGTTACTCGAGAAAATGTAATGCAAATATTCAAAACTCTCAAATAGTATCAATGAAATAACCACTAGCAAGATCGAAAGTATTTAATAATTTGAATGGCAGTACAAAATCAATATATGTACTTAAATAAATATATACATACATATGTATATTGTTTAAATGGAATTGAGCATTTCGAAATCATCGGCATTTGGATGAATATTGCAATTTATATATGAATATGTATGTATGTATGTATGTTCATACTGGCACTTACGAACATATGTATGTACACATATACATATATATATATATATATAAAATTATCGCTAAGTGATCCATTTGAAGTTTGGTATGAATAAAAACACACACTCACCACACACATTACACACTCACACCGTATGTTTGTCAAGGAAAATTAGAAAAGCAACAATATCGGAGAGAAGGAAAATGTTCATTATAATAAACTTTTTGAGACAATTTCTAAAGAACTGTTAACTGTTAATAAAATTAAATAAAAAATAAAAGCAAAACAACTGAATTGAATGGAGCTTCACCCCATGAAGTCATTAATAAAATATGTACATAGATACACACATACGTGCATATGTATGAGGCTGAGGAGAATAAAATAACAACTTAGCTGTAAGACGCCAATTGGATAAAATGGTCCATAATGTGGTCTAAAATAATTTAAGTAAACATATAAAATAAATAGTAAGCGCAATACAACAAAGAATAAAAAAAAAAACCAAAAACCAAAAACCAACAAAAAAAAAGAAAAAACAAAAAACAGCCACAACATTCAAAAACCAATTAAAATTTATTACAAAATAAAATATGAAAGCAAAAAAAGATCAAAATTAAATAAATGTATATGTTTTTATGTTTTTACTACCAATCTAGCAAATAACAATATTTTGCTATAGACACGTACATACGTACATTGTATGTATGTGTGTATCAATACACATTTACACATACAAATATATGATAACGATAGCTCACTGTACTAAACAAAACGTGCATATGTACAAGAACATGCATTCTAATGTAAGACTCCGTTTTTTTTATATTAATTTCTATCTGGTTTTTGTTTTAAATCATAAGTTTTAGTCGACTCTACCCTTCACACACTAATTTATCTGATTTATATATATTTTCAATTCACTTCTTTATCACTTCTCCGTCTTATAGTATTCTATTTTAAAAAGATTTCAATTAATTTCTTTTACCATTGTACATGCAAACATACGAGTAAGTAAGTATGTTATTGACAAAGAATTGGGTGAGGGAGTCGGATTCAAAAAGATCTGACAAATATACTTGAGTACCCACATCGATATTTCCAAGAGTCTCGGGAGTACATGAAAAGTACAAACTATGTGCTAAACACATTCACGTAGCGATATACTTCTATATATACAAACATTAAGTGCATACATATTTCCATTCAACCTCAATAGTCATATTCATGCTTGTCTGCAAGATACCATGACATACGTCTGTGGAGAGAACAAGCATTTTTATGGTGATTGTACACATTCATGTACATATATACATTTTTTTTTTGTAATATGCATGCGTGTGCAAGTACACACACATTGAAACACCCAATAATAATACACACACACATCACACAATATAAAGTTATATATATATATATATATATATATAAAGTTATATGTTATATATATATATATATATAACATATAACTTTATATATATATATATATATATGCTTGATATAGTTACTCTAATACATTAATTATAATTTCACTGTCTGGTGCGACAAACTTTATTTTGAAAATATAATTTTCCTGGCAAAATATTAAATATTTGTATATATAGAAATTTTATTTAAACCAGAAAAAACAAATTTCTTATCCTTTTTTTTATCGTAATACAAGATAAAAATAAGCTAAGAATCTTATGAAAACCCCAGCTGGGATTTAGATGACATGAAGCAAAAGCAAAACTATACTTAACATTGGATATCAAATTGGAAATAGCCAGGAGAAAAAATATATATATATATATATATACTCAGATGAAAATGATATAAGTTCGATTTGACGCACCAGACAACCAAGGCTTGTTTTGGCTTGAGTTTAGGGTTAACGCGAGGACGCATCTCAGACACAGGGCTATAAATAAATTGAATGAAATGAATTTTTGAAACTGGCCTCGCTAATATCACATTTTGTTTTACTTTCAGATACTATCGCTAAGTATCTCAGTGAGATATTTCAAATGCAGTTGACGCTGGGCTTACACTAATAACTACGAGCTTGGGCGGCACTACCGCAAAAAATGTAATTCGTCAAATAATTGGTTGAGCATTTTGGCTTTGATGTGATAAGAATGATAACAATAGAACGCTATATTTGCTAAAACTTTCTCAATTAGTTTTTAATTGTACTCGATGATCTATTTGGAGCTACATTTTGGACAGTTGTACATATATATTTACATTTTGGGTGTATTTGCGAATTTCTGTTGAGTGCCAAAATATGTGGAATAACCGCCAGGGGCTTGCAGCACTTTGGAGTTTCACACAGACACAAAGTCTGAAGAAATATATATATATATATATATAAACGAAACAGAAAATTAAATGTATAAATAAATATTTAAAAAAACAGCGGAACAGCTGGTGATCAATATTAATTTCTCCCCTTAGAATTTTAACACGGCAAAAGACTCCGTCATGACTCGATTGCCAACCGAAGCAATATCAATGAAAACAAGAGAGACAGAGAGATCGAGAGAGAGAGAAAAGTGAAAGTATGACATTTAATATTTATAATATAGAGCATAAATAAGATGATCTGTCTGAAGATTTGTCTTAAGTTGCTTATCAATTGTACTTCTCTCTGGTATACACATAAATATATAATATATATAGTATAAAATTTAGTTATTTTTACAAAATTACGATTATATCTTTAACAAATCCTAATTTTGTGAAATTTATTGATATATTTGATATATTTGGACCCTTAAGACTACTTTTTAACGGGATGCCTCTACGGACGCCTCCCTGCCATAATTCATAAGTAACTGATGAATGCCATTGATAAAAAGATAAGCCTTCAGTAGATTCCATGAAGATTTTTTTTTTAATAAACTGAACACCATTTATATGCTTAACACAAAAAAGAATATGGATGTTTTAAATGGGTGGCTAATGAATATGCAATTTGATCCAATAGTGTCTGCAATCGCCTCTAATAAGCAACATTTTGTCTTACATTTTGTATGACCATTGACTTTATTGAAATGGCAAAGGTCCGCCTATGCCGATTTTATTATAAAAGCCCTTGAAGCTCGTTACTTGTCAACAGAAGGATATTTTCCACCAGATTTCAACTGATTTTAGACTACTACATCTATCGGTGGAGAGATGTGTTATTTAATAAAGATTCGTTTTGCTAACCAATGTTTAGCAACGCTTTTTATTCTAAATAAGGAAAAGTTTGCGGTTTGGAGAGCTATTTTGGCTATTCTCTTAGCAATGATATTTATAATGCATAAACCTACATTCCTATAAAGCTAACAAAGCTGTTATTGTTGCTTATAAGCCATTTCTCCCCTGATCGCTACTTTCGATATGCATATATGCATGTATTAATATTAAATCGTCATTATCGTAAATCGATAATTTTGGGATGTGCATATCGATAGGGCACGAAATGTTCTCGCTAAATCAACACAAGATGGCGGTTCTTTTTGAATTTTCGGCAGATAAACTGCATAAAATAAATGGACAGTAAAATAACTATTTAATATTCTTGGCAGAGAAAAATAATATACATTATATTAATCATTTTTAATAAACGTATTCAATCTTTATTTATTGCATGAAAAAAGTAAAAAGATTTCAATTACGAATTTCGGATTTAAAATTCTGCATATGTTGATGATTACAAATTTAATAATAAGTATTTTTACAGAATTTAATTTAGTGTTTATTGAGTCAAACATTCCATGTCTGACTCCATAATAGGAATGAGTATATGCGTTCAACATTATAAAAAAAGTATAATCGATTAGCGTAATGCTCTTAAAAATAATTAATTCGCAGTGGGCGTTGCACAAACAATAACCGAGAAGTCTTGGGGTGCGTGTAGGTCTAAATATTTAAGTAAAATACCGAAATGTGTGCGAGATCTATGTCGGTCACATGTCGGGTTGATGGATGGAATAGTAGCGAGGCAGGTAATGCACATCCACATCCCACTGCATGTTGCAAGCACACTGATAGTTTGATGGATGCTATGCGCATGCCAGATGGATGCTCAGTGGCCGCCAGAGCCATAGCCATAGCCAAAAACCGACTTAGGCTTGTCTCAGCCACCTTGTCTGGATTTAGACGGCAAGCGTGCAACAACGAGCGCAAGTTGTGGTCAGCGCATAATCAGAAATTACACTTACACGCCGTACTAATTGAGATGGATACTTACTTAAGCTCTCAATAATACTTCTAACTGTGCTCGATTCCATCATTAGCTAACAGTCGCGGGTGTTGAATATTTTGAAGTTCGATTTTGCAATGAACATGTTACGGCAACCGTTGACATTTTTAACTAGGTAAGTTAATGACCTAATGCAGGGCAGTGCTTGTCATGCGTTCAATCACTCAATATCCCATGCTCATAGGCACTTAGAGCCCTGAAAATAGCTGCAAAACTGTCAGACGCGGTCAAGTGGACGGGCCGAGGGAATCGGCTTAGATATTGTCTCCCACAGACAGTGTGCTTAAGTTGATTGCCTTCCTTACCACGATGTGGCATGAATATTTCAATTTATCGTTTTTTATTTATAGTTTATTCAATTTCAATTAAGACATTGTTCTCGGCACAGTCTAAGCTTAATTCGTATATGCACAAGTGAAGTACAAAAACCGAAAACTGATTTCAAAGTTCATACTAACTTTACAACAAAGCTATTGTGCATTGTGGCACATTTCAAGTGAGTGTGTATGTGTGGGTTTGAGGACTTGGGTGTTTATTAGAGGGGGCACAAGTGTGTGCATAGGCATACACAATATGCTACGTACAAAAATTATTTTGCAAATCAAGCATTTTCCAGCCAAGTGTGCGGAGATTGACAAGAGGCAAAATGCTAAGTGAGAGAGAGAGCTACACTATTAGAAATGGCAATGCACACTATATCATTAAGTAGACATTTTAAGAAATATAACAGTGCATTTCAAAAGGAAGTAATCAACAGCAGCATTCATACATATGGCCACATTTGTTGGGACAACCCAAAGTTGCATAACACTTGCCCAGGGCCATAACATCGACACGTAAACGTCGACGGCACCATCGAAACATGTCACAAATCTGCAGACACCCACGCATAAACGCCAAGATTACCCCAACACAGCATTGGAAGCGGTCGCAAGGTCGTGAACTGAATTACACGGGTTTTTTTTTATTATTAAGCGGCTCAAAAGCTGAAATAAGGCAAACCACCCGCGGCCAGTAAACAGCACACGTTGCACAGTGGTACGCAAAATGACTTGATGCATCCCAGCACTCAGCTCACCTGCACCATGCTCTTTAACCAGAACTTGGCTAACCACTAGATAAATCATTTCAACTGCAAGTGAAGAGTGAAGAGCTGCTTTTCGCATTTTGAAGCACGGCTGCTCATTTTTACAGCAGATGTAATTCAACCGCCATCAGTTTTTCATAGCTTTAAGTATTTTCAGTTTATTTAAAGAATACTTTGAATCTTCTTCGTTTTGTCAACTTGCAGGATATTCTGGGTCAGACAGCTATTCCTTTTTTTTTTGTTATCAATTGACAATCTGTTAAGCAACAATCTGGCATACCTTAAGTTTCAAAAATATTTGAAAAAATCGTTGTCCTTATGCAAAATACGCACACTAATACACAACCAGCTCACACCTAGATACATACATACATACATACATGCACATTGTCATGGGCATACGGTACAAATTATCCGAGCATTCTATTGTTTGACTGTAAACGGCGTTTATTTGTACTTTCGTGTTATTTTCGCTTTGCCACTGACGTCAACGTCGACACTTTCGCTTTGTTCGCAGATGTCACACTTGGTATACCCTGTAACTGTGCCATTGTCAGCATATTTGGGCATAACGCAAAAGTCAAATGCTGGCAAAAGAGATTCATTTTGGCAACTGTATGAATAATATTTGCCAGTGTTTAACGAACATAGAAGTTGGTAACAATTGAGTACACGTTACCAATGTGCTAAAGTGTTTGACGATACTTATAAACATTGACAATTCGTCTAATTTGAGGAGTATCTTGCAATCGCATTGACTGCTAAGTTTACATTTTTGCCTTACAATTGCCAGCTCAAGTGTTTAATTACTAAAGCCACTTCAAGTGTTGAACAATGAAAAAATGAAAGCCAACAGAGTTATGAATCATAAATTGCTTCTATCGGACTGCCTGACTGTTAGAGCACTTAATTTTGCTTACGAATGCTCAGTTGCACTCTAAAAGGTATTCCATTTACCTATCTGGGTTTCTTATATTGAGATTTGGACAGTGTTGTCCAAATGAATGCTTATTAAATAATAATTGGGAAGAATCTGTACTCCATTTTATGTTATCCATTTGATGTTTATTGTGTTATGCGAAAAGTATATTAATAATAGGTTCTTTGGCAGTTTCTTAATTTACTTCAACCTTCTTGAAGGGCATTGGAGTCAAGGCACTTCAATGGAAGCTACCAAAATGCCAGTGATAACTAGCGAGTTTAAGGCCAGTCGCATATACGAGTCATTTCGCGCACTGTCCACCGTCCCGGTCCAAACTCGCCTCAGTCGACGTCACGTGAATGAGACAAGCCACTTCGAGTCTGGCCGAGCGGTGCGAAAGACACGGTTGCGCACCCCATCAGCGGATATGCTGAGCCGGAATATATCCAGCATATTGGAGAATCTACTGAAACGTTACGAGCAATCGCAGCTGCCCACACATGGCCAAGGCATGCCAACGGTGGTGCGGACAAACATACTTATACGCAGCATGGGACCCGTTTCGGAGCTGGACATGGATTACTCGATGGACTGCTACTTTCGCCAATATTGGCGTGACAAGCGACTGAGCTTTCAGGGGCCCATCAAGAGTCTCTCGCTGAGTATCAAAATGCTGGACAAGATCTGGCGACCGGACACCTACTTTTATAATGGCAAGCATTCACACATACACACCATAACCGTGCCCAATAAGCTGTTGCGACTGGATCAGGATGGCGGCATACTCTACTCAATGCGGTGCATACAGCGGCTGCAACTGCAGACAATATCTAATATGAAACTCTATTTTACAGCTTGACGATTAAGGCCACCTGTCCGATGGAGCTCAAGAATTTTCCAATGGATCGGCAATCCTGTCCGCTCATCATAGGTAGCTGTGCGTATTATTTGGTTATTGCATTTTTGACTTGAAGCCATCGCTAATGAAGATGAATGCCTTACAGATGGTTATACCAATCAGCAGCTGGTGTATGAGTGGCAAAATCACGACGATGCTGTCTCCTTTGTGCCCGGCATGACACTCAATCAGTTTGATCTGATTAGCATGATGCATCGCAATTTCACATCCACACGACGTGAGGGTGACTTTTCCGTACTGCATGTGGCATTTAATCTGAAGCGACACACCGGATATTTTCTGATACAGGTAGGCAATGTTATCCTTATGGCTAATGGCTAATGGTACATATAAATGCCTATGTGCAGGTGTATGTGCCCTGCATTCTGATAGTGGTTTTGTCATGGGTCTCGTTTTGGATACATCGTGAGGCAACCAGCGATCGTGTCGGTCTCTGTGTGACAGCTGTGCTAACGCTATCGACCATCAGCCTGGATTCACGAACCGATCTGCCCAAGGTGAAGTATGCCACGGCCCTGGACTGGTTTCTGCTCATGAGTTTTCTGTACTGCATTGCCACACTGCTCGAGTTCGCCGGCGTGCATTATTTCACCAAATTGGGTAGCGGCGAGATACCACGAATGGAGGAAGAGTGGGAGGATATTGGTGCGTTGGGCTTCACGTCAGGTGAAATTGCCGATGCGGCCGAGGCCAGTGATGACAGCGAACCAGCCAACTCTGATAGCGATGTATTCGTCTTTGCCGACCACGACACACTGCACTGTGAGCTGCCATTACCGGCTGATCTGAATGGTGGCGCCTATCCAAAGCGCAATGCCTTCAGCTGTCCCATATATAATGTGAGTTTCACAATAATATTATAATTGATAATATATAATTAAGCTGTCTGTGCTTGAAACAGAATCAGCAAGAGAATCCCGCACACATTTTCCCAAAGCTCTCGTCGCATACCTCGACCATGGAGCGTACCACACAAACGGAGCCGCCCGCCGTTTCCCGGATGCGTCAGATGTGGCTCTGCCTCAAGGGTGACGTCAAGTTTCGCAGACAGCGCGAACGTGATGCTGCCGCGGAGAAGAGTGTCCAAGGACGTGGGGCGAGCTATGTGAATAGCATATCACTGATTGATCGGGTCGCTCGAGTTGCATTTCCAATGACCTTCGCCCTGTTCAATTTGCTGTACTGGTTGGCTTATGGCATGTATAAGAAGGAGTTCTCCTGGTCCATGATTAAGGCTTAAGCTATATTTCTATATGTTTCGTTAGACTTGTATACTTATTTATAATTTGCGTTTCCTACGCTAAGTCACACATAGCCATAATCCTTACATCTTTCTCTGCATTCTCCATTTCTGCAAACATCTTGCCTGCCATAATCTGCCATATATCACATAATTATTTTTATTTTTATTGTTAATAAATAAATTGTTGCTTTTGGATAAGAAATTGTTGTCATTTATTGTCTTGCTGGCTTGCTGAAAATATGTTGTTTTTTGCGCCTTCCTGTTCCACCACGGAATTCTGATGGTAGCCGGACTTAAGACTGCCGAGTGTAGTTTTTTTTAAATTTCCATATTCTATAAGACGTGTAAGCGTAACAGGATTTTCCTAATTAATTCTAAGGACATCAAAAAGCAGGGTATACTTTTTATCCCAAATGGAAAGTATTCAGAACGATCTGACGAAATTCCGACTTCAAGTTCAATGTTGTAGAATATATCCCAAGTCGAAATTGTGGGATATATTCTACAGATATTGTTGGGTTGGCCAATTTATTAGCCTCCATATCGATGGTTACGTATACGTAATCTCTTTTATGATCGTATTGGTCTCTTTGATAAAAAGCAAACAGTTCTCCAGCTAAGTAATGATTTGGATAGTAAAACAGCGAGTATCCTAAGATCTGTATGCACTTGGATAACCCTAACATATTTTTATTCGCTGGTTATTCTGAAAAATAAAAGTTCCCCATTTGTTTAACCCAAGGGAATTGAAATTAAAACGCATTTTGTTTAAAATATGTAAACCATTTAAATAACATTTCTAAGAAATATACAGTAAATGATTTGTATGATAATGTGAATATTGTGATTAACAATGAAAAGCACTTGAAAGAACGAGAGTGAAAATATTTTTGAGACTTACAGCTAGCTCAGTGGATCATTAATTGATTTTGCTTAATCCTAAATGGTTCATTATGCTGAGCTGCTCAAATCAATATTTTGCCAAATGCATACCAATTCCTTGTATAACTTGGCTAAACTCGTACTTAATTTAGCTATAAGTAAATATTCAAATTACTGGGAACACATTTACTGTGATTTACTTATGCGAATATCAATACTTAACTATATATATATATATATATATATATATATGTACTCATATGTATGTATGTTTCCTTGTATGTATATATATATATCATGTTTAAGTATTTGTATGTATGTATGTGAGTATGTAGCAGGTTTATCATTCATTTATATATATATATAAATTGGTCAATGTCATCAATATATATCATTTCTCATCAGTGGGAGGGCAGCAGGTGGAGGCCAGGGGCTATGACACTTTGGTAAATATGACTAAGATTTTCAGCAGCAACTACTTATTCTAATATGTAGAAGATCCAGTATCCCAGGTTGAACGCACAAAAGCTAATGGGGAATATCATGCGTGAATACTTGTCAATAATGTTAACATCCTTGATTTTTGGTAATGTCGCCCTAATGGCTGAGGCGCTCTTTTTAATGGCATGCATCATGCGGGGACGTGCTGAGATTCCTGTCAAAAGAACGAGAAAGAGAGAGAGAGAGAGAGAGAGAGAGAGAGACAGCATATATAAATAATGATATGATTCTTGGTCTGGTAAGTCTCATTTACCTCTTTGACCACGATGTCGCAGCTGACTACGACCAGCACCATAGTTACGAGTAATGCGAAAGCTTGGCGGGAACTTGGCCAAGTCCATGGTCTCTGTGCCGATGGAGCCGAGGGTCACATTATAGTTACCCTTGCGCAAAGAAGGTATAGGACTCATGCGCACGTCCTGCAGCTCAATAATGTCTTCTGTTGTTGAACACGTTTCGGATTTTTCCAATTTACCTGTTTTATAACGAGAATTGAAATAAAGAACTTTTAACCTTTTAGAACAAAAACCAAATGCGTCTCCGTAATTTAAGATTTTAGTGCAATTGATTTACGATTACTTCTGTGCAATAATCTGTATTTAAACTTCAATATTAATACGGTGCATACCTATTTTATGTTGATCACAATCCTTCAGCTTTTTGATCTTCTTCTTGGCTCGCTTGCCCCAGTATGTATAATTGACCGCAGCGTATTCAAGGAGCGCCGCAAATACGAACACAAAGCACATCACCAAATAGATATCAATGGCTTTTACGTAGGAGATGCGGGGCAAGGAGCTGCGTACTCCCGTACTGATCGTTGTCATGGTGAGGACCGTTGTTATACCAAGCGCTACTCGAGCGCTCGTTGCCTCGTGGTTAATCCAAAATGATACCCAGGACAGCATTACGATCAGTATGCTGGGCAAGTACGTCTGGAACACAAAGTATCCAATGTTGCGCTGTAATTTGAAGGAGAGCGACAGCCTCTGGTAGACACCAGTGGCCAGCCGCTCCTTCCTGTCGTTCGTCTCATAACCAATGATCGTGAATTGTGGCAGTTCGGCGTCCTCTACGCCGCGTACCGGTGTTGGCTTCCAGTACATGACTACGTCGCTGACCGTGTAACCATCTATTGAGCATGAATCAGAGCAGATGGTACAATAAGGTGACAAATTACTTTTCATTACATTAATGCTAGTTGAAATTAAATAAAGATATATGTGGTTACCAAAAGAAAAAGAGAATCATAATCGAAATTTTACTTTGTACCTAGTTGGTTTAGGGTGTGGATGCTGTGCGTCTATTTAAATGGAAACAGACATTCAAAACACTTATCACATAATCATATTCATATCCAAGTATGTATAAGATATAAGCGCCACAACTGACAAAAATGATGACTCCTTGAACACGATTTCCGTTGAATGCCGGAGAGCAAATTCATCGACGACTTCTATATTTAATTAAGTTAGTCAGACTAATCACAAAAATAAGTATAGGCACTAAGCATTCAATACATAAACGTCTCAAACCGCCTAAAAACTGACTGCACTACTTGAATACAAATATGAAAGCATAAGAAATACTGAAACTAAAACTAAACGGATATTCGGTAAGTTAACTGAAGCGTATTAGAAATGAGATAAATGCAAAACATGTGCGATATTGAACAAATATCCACAGAAGACAAATAAAAATGGATAAATTGCTCCGACAACTTGCTGTACGTAGTGCACTGCTTTGGCTCTGTCCAAACCATATCAAAAAACACCAATTTAGACTGAACTAGCATAAATGAATTGTTTGGCATTCTTAACTTACAGCTCTCGATTTCCACGGTGCAGTTCTGAGAGTCCAGTGGGTAATAGTGCAAATCCATCATGCAGGCCAGTGTCGTGGTAAATCGCATGCCGTAGGTAACGGCTCCATCGCCGCCAAGACGTACCAACTTATTTCGCTCAGTGACATCATGTAGGAAGCTGTGTTATCATAAAAGAGAAAAGATATACATTTGTTATACAGTCAGCGAGTAGAACAGCTTACGTACCTATTCTTGTCGTTGGCAAAGAATGTATCTGGCACCCAAATCTTCTCGGCAAAGTCGCCAGACAGCGTCAGCACATCGTTGACTCCATCGTCCTCTGCATCGGTATCGTAGTATGGTCCATATATATTAAAAGCCAGGCGCTCGTCGCGCCAATACTGATTCAAATACATTGTTATAGTATAGTCCTAAATAATAATCAACAAAAATTAGTACAATTCGATCTGCATTGTTGTACACGAAGAGCGGCTTATATTATTTACCATATTAACTTCTGAGATCGCATCAAAGCTTGCTATAGTCAAATCCATACCCACGTGCAAAGGCTCACCGCCAAAATTGGGCCGCAGGCGTATATCATATCCTTGCAGTATTTTTGAGATCGTCTGTGTTACATTCTCTAAGCGACCCGCGAGCATTTCTTTTCGCTTGCATCTGGATGGATGGAGAACATTATTTCAAATTAATAACAAAAATATATCTGACATATCTAGACATATTATAAAATAAGAATTGGAAGCTGAGTGGATTTGATTACTGTTGAAAATATGTGTATTACAATGGATACTGTAGCTTTTATCGTCTCTGAGATCGATCAAATCCGAGACATATTCTTGCAGAAGCCAATCAATAAATGCATGTTTAGTTTGACTCCAGCTATTTGCAAGCATAGCATATACATAAGATAGATTTGAGATGCTTGTGCTATATTTGATCCATAATACTTACCGAACCAATGACAGCTGGGCACTCAGCAGCAACAGCAGCAGGCTATAACAGACGCCCAGGTACCAATAGCTAGTCATATTGGCAGCGTTAACAGTTGCGATTGCTATCGTTTTGTGGTTCTCAACTCGTTGGCATTGTCTGTGCTGTCGTTTCCAGTTTCATTCCGGATACTGATACTCTGGCATTGGTTTCCGTTCGATGCGGATACGTTTTTTTGTTGTTTTTTTTTTTTGTTTTTGTTTTGTTATTTATTATTTACTTCATGACTATGATGCACATATCACTATATATTTGTACAACCAAAGAGTTTAAATACTATATTTAAAAATTACAAAACGGCAGATATTATGTTTTTTTCTAGAAAATACTCAAACTGCCGTATTATTACTGTTGGCATACGAATATTTTTATAGTTATAGTTTTGGATGTACATTTTGTAAACTGTGTAATCTGTGAGTTTTGTATTTGTGTGGTTGCAAGGATTCCATGATTGCAAGGATTCTTTTTCGCTCACATATAATTGTATTCATTAGAATAAATGCAAATACTTTTTAAGAACAAACTTCGTAAGCCCTCCGTTGTTTTTGTTGTTGTTGTTGTTTACATTTTAGTTATGAAAGCTGTGATTTGAATGCATTCCTATGCTCAATAAAAATTGCAGCACATAATTATCATGTAAAACACAAGTTGCACACATCGTTAAATGTTTAGCTGAATGTGCAAATTACACTCAAAAATATTCACATCAACTTCTCATGCTTGCCATATATGTATATAAATGTGAATATAATCGTAAGTGCCAGGTTTGAGTACATAACTGTGTGCTTCCTAATAGCGCATTGTGAAGGCGCCTCATGGTTTTTTGCTTCACGCAATTTTCTTCTCGTTAATGTGGGCCCTCATCATTGTTGCCTTACACACACACACACACACACACACACACACATATATATATATATAAAGATACTTTCATGTGTTTGCCTTTTGTGTGTCTGACCCATTTTTGCAACTGCAGCTACTGCACAAAAAAAAAAAATAAAAAATACAAATTGTGAAAAAATGACAACTTGATTTCATATTTGTAAGGACATATTTATAAGCAAACATGCATTGCTATTTAAATGTGTGTGTGTGTGAGTGTGTAATTGTGCATTTTGGGTGACATTGTATTCATGCACTTGCGTTGCCTTTATTTGCATTAATTATGGTGTTTTTTGGGGAACACAACCCTCACAAAAGTGTCAATAATAGATCACACACACACACACACACTTTTATTTGCACACATTCATTTAAACAAATTGCGTAAAATTGTTTAAAAGAAATGTGGAGCATTCGAAACAAGAAACAAGAAACAAGAAAAACAACAACAAAGAAAAAAAATAGAAATAGAATCACACCAACGGATGACACTGTAATACGTCGAGCGAATAACGAATGTGACACGGACGCCCTAAAATTCGGTTTGCCATTCACTTTTTCCCGCTCGCCCTGCATCCAAATATATGTATCTGTATCTCATCGCAACGAGCGAGTCGTGAGCAGCTGCGTGTGTATGTGGAACGCCTACCGTGTCTAGCTAACGAATGATTACTGTCAGTTACCGTTGTTCGGCTTCGGCTGCTGCGACTATTGCTCTAATTGATGATGATGTTGAGGGGCCTCGCGCCTCTCGCCTCTCGGCTCTCGATGTCGACAACGAGTCCTGGGCCTGCGCATGCCTCAGTCGGCATATTCCACTGAACACTGCTGCAACACGGAACAATTTCATTCAGAATCACGAGATGCTAATGCTCATTTAGGGTTGTCGTCGTTGTTTGCTGCTAGCCTAGCGCCATCACACACCCGAACACAGACACCCACACACACACACACACACACACACACACACACACAGACACAGACTCATCTTAATTTAAGTAGCATACATACAATGAAAGTGAAAGCAAAGCGATAAGTTACTCTTTGCACCGACTATTTGAGAGCAGTCGCTGTTGTCAGCCAGGTATGCCTTTTCTTTTTAACAAGTGGAGGCACCATCAACCCAACCCCAGATGGATCATATTATTCTGGAATGTCAGACTTCATTAAAACAGTCGTGCTCTTGTTGCTGAGACGGGTCACGGCGCCAATTGTCCGCCTCATAGCTTGTGACGTCACTGTGTATGAAAGTAAATGATTTTCGGGAAAATTGGTTAACTTGTCAGTGTATGCATCTATCACTAACCACATCACACTACCATGTGTGCAGGGGGGAGGGGGGGAAAGAAGCAATCTCTCCTTCATAATCGATTGTAATTCGATTTATTGTTTATCAGCGATTCAAATGGGATTCTTGCAATACGTGCTCGACACGCAAACATATCTAACAAGCTACGTTTAGTTGTCGAAATGCATCTCTGTGTGGCTTGTTCTCAATGACAAAAGCTCTGCGGCAGCGTATAGAATAACAAACACATTGGCCTATGGATGCCAACCAATGCTTGTATGCTGGAGACAACAACTTGTGTTGGTTCAGAGCGAGCTTTTGCAATGGTTGCCATAAAAGCTTCAAAGCACACGCACAACAAGGACAACCAACAGCATCTCAGTTTTACGCAATCCGCGTCTATCTTTGTGTGGGTACCAATTGAGCAAAAGAGTCTGTCTGTGTGTGAGTGAGTTGCGTGCTCCTTTTCAGTAAGCCCATTGAGAAACGATTGTGTGTTGCTTTTCTGAAATCTGAGCGCAAGCTTTTCTTTACATACAAAGAAGAACACACACACACACACACACACACACACACACACACACACACACACATACACACATACATACACACACACACAAATACACACACACACACAGACACAGATTCCCATGCATGTGGGACAATCGGCTCAGCTGCGAATGCCGACCACTGCTGTGAATCTCTGGTTAGTCCACATTTTTCGTAGTAAGCAGCACGCAAGCAGACGTTCCAAGCATCTAACTGACGCACAAGCATCACGCTTGAGCAAAAGAATACAAGAAATAATAATGAAATAAAATAAAAATAATAAAAGCTACATGGAAGTTGGGGAAGGACTTGGCCAGCCGTACAAATATATACAATTTTAAGCAATGAAGAATCAACAGAATTGGCCACAGCTAAAGTGCTAGGAAATTGTGCTACGCGAACAACTATACCAGCAGCAGCAGCCGCAGCAGCACCACCACCACCACCACTACCATCAGCAGCAGCAGCAAGAACAACAACAACAACAAGGACAACTACAACGCCAACGACAACAACAACGATAACGACAACGACAACTATTGTGGTGTGATCGACAAGACGTGGGCGGGCTTTAGCAAGCGGATAATTGCAAAATACGCATGCAAATTTGTTTGCTAAACGGCTTAAATATAAAAAAACATAATATGTATGTATCTACATACATTCTGCAGTTCGTAGATGTGAGTGAATGCGCATGCTCTTAATATTATTTTCCTTCATGCGGTCGGTGCAAAAAAGCAAGCAAAAAAACAATCATTAAATTGTGTCAAAAAAAAAACAAGAAAAGAAAACAACGTTTAACAAAAACCAAATAAGCTAATCTAATCGAAAAAAACCATCTTTTCATCAATGATATTGAAAGAGTTTCTAGTTTTTCTCTCGTATATCCGCAAATCCGTGGGCCGCAGGCAAATCCGCAGCCGCTGTCGACGTTCACAGTGGGTGTTTCCCTTGACGAACACACATACACACACATACACACACATACACACACACACACACCCACACACACCCACACACACACACACACACACACACACATACAATACGTGTCCACACATACACTGAATATAATTGTATCTACTGCTTAACAACTGTGCACAGCATCAGTTAATGGGCAAAACAATTATTAATACCAAGTTCAAGCTAAATGTTTAATCAACGTAAATATTTATTTGAAACGAATACACAATTAAAATAGTTTGATTCAATAGTTGTTGCAAGCAATTTTGGTGGCGCCCCAAATGTATGCTATGGAGCAGTCGCAACAGGCCATTTCAAAGGCCAACAGTCCGTCGTCCGTTGAAACAAAAGAGCGAGACAAACAACCGTAATTAGATTGAATATGAAAGATTCGAAATTTGTTGTTGCTGTTGTTGTTGTGGTTGTTTCCCAGTATCTGATACGCACAACATATACATTGGTCTGTGAAGCAAGGGTCAACAGCAGCAGGGTGCATTCTAATATATAAATATATCTACATATACATATATATATATATTTATATTATACACTTTCAAAGCATTAAACCAAACATCAGTGAATTAAAAAAAAAACGCAAAGAAATTGCTTAACTTGTTAACCAATTTTTTGCAAGTGATACACATAAAAAAGTGCTATATATAAAACTGACAAAGTGTGTAAAAATATGCATGTATGCATACATATGTATGTATTTATGTAGGCGGATATAATAAAAGAAAGTTAATCACCATTATCTATTGGCAGTTGAAAGACGTTCATTGGATCTGGACCGGCTCTGCAAGCGATAATCTTCATAAATAAATGTACAATCAAACGAATTCAAATCAAAATCAAAATTGCTTTAACTATTTCAAATGTGTAACAAGTGAAGCATCAAAATACAGAAAATCAAACTGAGCATTTCGCTGACAAACTTTTAATGCAATTTGCATTTAGCAAGAGCGAAAACTATAAAATTAGCATAGTTAATAATAATAAGAAGAAGAATAACAACAACAACAACTGAAGTGTTGTACATACATATGTGCAGTGAACGAATTTTCTTGCCGACGTATACAGCCGATGTACATATGTATGTATGTGCCAGTACATATGTATGTACATACGGTCTTGTGAATGTGACACCTACGCAACGCGAAGCGCATTAAAGTGCGAACACAGTAGCCAAAACAGCAGCCCAAAAAAACTTCAGCTAGAAGCGCGTCACACGCACGCGCCAAAATCCAATAAAACAAAAAGAGACAACAGAAGCAGCAGCAGCAGCAGCCACAGCAGCAGCAGCAGCAGCAGCAGCCACAGCCACAGCCGACGAGGGAACAGCATCAGCCGCACATTCACGCAGCGCCAGTGTTGCGTGCGTGCGTGCGTGCTTGCGTGCTTGCGTGCGTGCGTGCGTGCGTGCGTGTCTGTGTCCGTGTCTCAGTGTGTGTGTGCGTGTGCGTGTGTGTGTTTGCAGTCCGCGCGTTGGCAATGTATGTGTTAGTCGTGCCGTTTTGCCCTTTGGTGTGCCTGATATGCTTTGGTAAGTATCATATCTCTGTCACGTACATACATACATACATACATACATACATACATACATACATAGTCACTCACCCACACACAGAGACATCTGTGCATACACCTACATGATTTGTATATATGTACGCATCTGCGTACTTATCAATGAAAATTTGTATTTGCATTTACGAAAGCATTACAAAAGTTTTTTCCACATAAATACAATAATTAAATTAAAAAAAAAAGACAATCGCAAACCAATCATGAATTTCTTAAAATGCCATCAGCAGCTGTATGCTCAACTTATTGTACACAAATTATTATATCTATATGATATCTACATTAAAAGCAAATAGGAAATCTATTTAATTATTATTAATTCTTTTAATTTTTTATTTTTTGCTGTCAGGCTATTCACCCACTCCATCCATGGCAAATGCATAATCGCAGATTACATACATAGTTATGTGTATACCACCTGTTAGTTGATTAGCCCACGCACTTTATGTACATAGATGCACACATACATATTTACATACATTCATAGTTTTTCCCTAATGAGAATTAATGGATTGCATTGCTAAGAATATAGATATTCACTTCACATCAGATCAAAACTAATATTTCAACCACTTGTGGCATCGCATCAAATATATTTTATGTTGACAAATTGAAATAGAATTATGGATCTGGCAGCAAACTTTTTTTTATCAGAACTAACTTAAGTAAAATTAATGTTGCCATTATCCCAACTGTGTGGTGTGGAATGTGTATTTATGTTCATCAGATTTTCAGATGAACTTTTCATTTTTAGTTTCAATTTTAATTTACACAGCATATTTGAAATAAAGTTAATAACATTTTTATTTATTTTTTTTTTCTTATTTTCCACTTTAATTCAATATTAATTAATTTGTTCTTCTTCATTGCTTGCAGGTGTGGGAATTGGCGATTTCACGTACGGGCTTGGCAAGCAGTTTAACAAGGGCGACGTAAACCACCAAAATGATGATGATGCAAAGAGTAAGCTTGAATTTCCAGAGCACTGGTACCAGCAGTCCCAATCATCCCATGGCAATGTGAACGATGACGATTTGGCCGATGAGCTACTGCACAAGGAACATGATCACGACTATATAAACGTTTCCGAGTATCCACCACATCTCGAGCATGATCATGACCATGACCATAACCATGACCATGACCGTGACCATGACCATAATTATGATCTTGTGCATGACCACGGTCACGCTCACCATCCAGATCACGATCCCGATCATGACCATGATCACGATCACGACCACAACCACGACCACGATCACATCGATGATCATATCGAGGGCATCGATGAAGTTGACAAGATGTATGGGCACGTCTTTACCAAGGAACCAATGATACCTCATAAGCCAAGCATTGCGACTGGCGCGGGCACCACAAGCACCGGCGACACCCCAAAGTTCCGGAATGTTGGTGCCCAGGGTGGACGTGGCGATATGTATGTTGTACGCGAATCCGATCGACAGTCGAGCACACGTGGCCGTGATGGTTTTGTGGCCGGAGCGAACAACAAGCAGAAGGGATTCCGCCCATTTGCGAATAGGGTTGTTGTCCATGACGATCCCCGGCAGCTGAGTCAGCCCGGCGATGGCTACAGCGCACCACCGTCCACTGGTTGCCACAATAGCTGCGAGGAGTTGCAGTGGCAGTGCAGCAATTGCCAGTGCATCGAGTCCCATGGACGCTGCAATCGCGAGGTGCAGTGCACCGATGGCTCCGACGAGTTCGATTGCGACAATACCGACGACATGAAGTCCAAGCTGGAGAAGGAGTGCGAGCAGAGCGGCCTGCATGTTATGTGCCCAAAGACCTTTCGCTGCATCAACAAGGACTGGCTATGCGACGGCGACGATGACTGCGGCGACTACTCGGATGAAACGCATTGTGGAGCGCGCACCAATTGCACGGAGGATCAGTTTGAGTGCCAGAACGGCTTCTGTATTCCACGACCGTGGCTATGCGATGGCGAGAACGATTGCAAAGATTACTCGGATGAGGTGCACTGCAATCGCAGCAGCTGCACCGATGAGCATTTCACCTGCAATGACGGCTACTGCATTTCCCAAGCCTTTCGCTGTGATGGCGAACGCGACTGCGATGACAACTCCGATGAGCACAAGTGTCCGGCCGTTATCAACAGCTGCCCGGAGGGTGAGTTCAAGTGCCGTGGCGGACTGGGTGGTGCTGGCGGGCCCAGCGGCCAGTGTATACTCAATCGATTCCGCTGCGACGGTGACAACGACTGCGGTGACTGGAGCGACGAGGAGAACTGCCAGCAGAAGCCATCGCAATGCACGTCCGGCGAATACAAATGTGCGGATGGCACTTGCATTCCGAAGCGCTGGAAATGCGACAAGGAGCAGGACTGTGATGGCGGCGAGGATGAGAACGACTGCGGCAATATGAACCCAGAGCACCCATTGACCTGCGGCCCCGACGAGTTCACCTGCCACAATGGACGTTGCATTTTGGTAAGTCAAACCTTGCAAAGATCTGAGTCGATAGAGTTACGTATCTGGATATATTAATAACACTTTGCACAGTGGTCCGATCCGGATCAATATGAGCTTAAGGCAGAGACACTAAATGGGATATAAACAGACAGACCGATATAAATAGGGTTAGACAAGGTTCATTCCATGTTTCCATATTTATTGAGAAATATTATATTATATAATATTCTTAAGTAATATTTTGAATTGCATCCGTTACAGCGTACCTGGCTTTGCGATGGCTATCCGGATTGCTCTTCTGCAGAAGATGAGGTCGACTGTCACCTGCTGTGTGACGCCGGCCAATTCCTGTGCCCCGCCAAGAAGAATATCACCAACCTAAAGTGAGTTCATGGCATTAACGCTCCCCACCCAGAACCATTGCTTTAATGAGTGCTTAAATGCATTTCAGAATATGTGTTCATCAAAAACATGTCTGTGATGGCCAAAACGATTGTCCGCTTGGCGAGGATGAGGTCAACTGTCCCGTCGAACAAAAGTGCCCCGAGCCCAAGCAATGCGAGCAGCTGTGCATCAGGACGGCTCGAGGACGGGATGAATGCGCTTGTCGCTTGGGATACCTTATGAATACGAATAAGCGAAAGTGCGAATCAATTTCCAACTATAATCTTCGTCAGTTTCCCAAATTAATTCTCGTGTTTGTCCATTTCTTAACAGCTGCACGGACATCGACGAGTGCCAGTATCTGACAAGTCCTGTCTGCTCACAAAAGTGCCATAATACGATGGGCTCATTTGTTTGTTCCTGCGAAATGGGCTACATATTGAGGCCGGATCTGCGCACCTGCAAGGCACTCGGAGGTGCCATGACCCTACTGGTGGCGAATCGTTGGGATATACGGCGTGTGACGCTCAGCAATAATCGTTATATGGCCATAGTCAAGGGATTGCACAATGCGATTGCATTGGACTTCCATTATCGTAAGGGTATGATGTTTTGGTCCGATGTCTCCACGGATGTCATCAAAATGGTTTACGTTAATGGAACGCGTGTACGTGACGTCATCAAGTGGGGCTTGGAATCACCGGGTGGCATTGCTGTGGATTGGGTGCATGATCTATTGTTTTGGACGGACTCTGGCACACGACGCGTTGAGGTTGCCAATTTCCAGGGTAATTTGCGTACGGTGATCGTTTCAAGTGATTTGGATAAGCCACGTGCCATCGTCATACATCCGGGTGAAGCACTGGTGTTCTGGAGCGACTGGGGACCGAATCCGAAAATAGAGCGTGCTCACATGGATGGGTCGCAGCGACAGGTGATTATATCGAAGGGTGTTACCTGGCCAAATGGTCTGGCCATTGATTATCCCAACAGCAAGATATACTGGGCCGATGCCAAACAGCATGCCATTGAGTGCTCCAATCTGGATGGCAGCGAGCGGATCAAGGTGCTTAGCAGCCATCTGCCGCATCCGTTCGCTTTGACTATCTTCGAAGATACCATGTACTGGACGGACTGGAACACAAAGACCGTCTCAGCAGCCAACAAGATAACGGGCAAAGGTTTTCGATCTGTTCACGAGAACTTTCACTTTCCCATGGATATACACGCTTACCATCCAGCACGTCAGCCGGACTATCAGGATCGATGCCAGAAGGATAGGCGTGGCTTGCGCGGCGGTTGCTCACATTTGTGCCTACCCAATAGACTCTCTCGCCGCTGTGGCTGTCCCATCGGATTGTCGCTGAAGGACGATGGCAAAACCTGCAAGAGTGCACCCGATAAGCTCGTCCTGGTCGCTCGCCGCAAGGATATTCGTTTGCGTCAGCTAAACACCAAGTCATTTGGACCAAATGAGGTCGATATGATTGTGCCACTGGACAATTTAAAGCATGCCGTCGCCCTCGACTGGTGTAGCGAAACAGACTTCATTTACTGGACAGACGTGGAGCGTAGTTCCATAAATAAGGCTCATCTCAATGGCAGCTATCAGCAGCGTGTTGTGCATTCAAATTTGGTATCGCCCGTTGGCCTGGCCCTCGACTGGATCACCGACAAACTGTATTGGACGGATCCATCGACAAATCGCATCGAAGTGGCCACCACAAATGGAAAAATGCGCACACTGCTCGTCTGGGAAAAGTTGGACAAACCGCGCGATATTGTCGTGAATCCAATAGGTAAGAACTATGAAACTATGCTTACCACATACACAGATATATTATATATATATATGTGTCTTTGACAATAGTGGGAGACCAATAAATAATTACAGGCAATTTAGAACACAACACAACGAAATTTTACTTATTCATTTTTTAATATATGTTAAGAATTTAGTAAGGTGTTCCTGTAATTTTTACCAGTTTTAAATTCACAATATTTGGAAAATAATCGATTTTTCATCTAGTGGAAAGTTCTTTAGTTTTTTTTTTTTAATTTTACACTTTATTCGTTTTGAATTAACATACTCCAAGTTATTTAACTTATAATGCAGAATTCTCAAAGACACAGTTAAATCATAGCCTCTACTAGGATACTAGGAAATCGATAAAGTCGATAGTCGCAAATCGATAAAGCCATATATATCCCACAGTTTGAAAGCTGGTTTGTTGTTGGCGTTGTCCTTCAACTAATGGCATTCGACACGCTCATCTCCCCAGACTATAGCCTCAACAGTTTTCGAGTAAGAACCATCGAATTTGGAAGGTATATTGGCCACGCCCACAGCTGCCGCAATAAACGTCAAAAACGATATATCTGAAAGTCTAAATCGATGAAACCGTATATTTCCTCATATTTTAAAGAAAAAGTCCCAAATCTTGGAAGTTAGCTTGTTGTCCTTCAAAGATCACGCCCACTCACGCCCCCAAAAACGGTAAAAGCCTATTTCTCCCACAATTTAAGAGCAATAGTTAGCAAACCTGCAAGATATATTACTAGGAACGTCGCCCAACATTTCTTTTCGGAAATTGCGATTTTAAAGCCAAACTTGGAGGTAGATTACAAGGAACCTCCTTCATCGGATGGGTATTTCTTGGCTGGACCCACCTTGTTGGCACCTGGTGTCAGAGTGTGTTACATATTGATATCAGAGTATTTGGCAGTTCTTACTTGTTTCTTAATGGGAATAGAGAGATTTCCCCTGCCAAAGCTATTGTTACTTGTTAATTGATTTTTCTTTTAATATTTTTTTTTTTTGCTTTTTCAAAACCAATAGATGGTCTCATGTTCTGGTCGGATTGGGGTGAGGAGGCAATGATCGAGCGTGCCAACATGGATGGCGCCAGTCGTGTTATTATAGCGTCCAAGAAACTAATATGGCCCAATGGACTCGCCATCGATTATGACCAACACAAATTGTATTTTGTCGACGGAGGCACAAAAACTTTGGAGAACATGAACTTCGATGGCAGCAGTCGCAAAGTTATAATCAGTAAGTATTAAATAACTTTGCTCTTGTCTCAATCGGATGTAATCAGCTGGCGTTGCCCTGCAGATGGACTGGGCCATCCCTTTGGACTGGATGTGAGCGGTGGTCGTGTGTATTGGACCGATTGGGATACCAAGTCTGCAATGAGTGCCGATAAAATGACGGGCAAGAATGTCGCCACTGTCATCGCCAATAGCAGTGACCTAATGGACATTAGGGTGTTCCATCGATCGCGCAGGCGTGTCTACAATGCGTGCGACAAGCGGAATGGCGGCTGCTCTCACCTGTGCCTCCTCAATCCAACAAGTTTCACGTGTGCCTGCGCCGTTGGGGTGCAGCTTAAGGAGGACCGTCGCACGTGCTCCGAGGGACCCACAAAGTACATTCTGTTTGCCCATCGCATTGATATCCGTCAAATCTCATTGGACTTTGATCATCTAATCGATGTTGTGCTGCCGCTGCCACCAATCTCCAATGCAGTTGCGCTGGACGTTGATCAGAAGACGGGCTACATTTTCTGGTCGGACACTATAGAGAATGTCATCATGAGCTCCAGTCCCGATGGCCTGCATGTGCACAAAGTGATCGGCGAGAGTCTAGAGAATCCGGACGGACTGGTCGTTGACTCGATTGGGCGAACAATTTATTGGGCCGATGCCGGCAGGCACACAATTGAGGTGGCCACCCTTGATGGCAGACATCGTCATGTTATTGCCTACAAGGACTTGGAGTCGCCTCGCGGTCTAGCCCTCGATTACGAGGCGGGTCTACTCTTTTGGACCGACTGGGGGCACTATCGCAAGATCGAGCGTTCGCATTTGGACGGCAATGAGCGTTCCCGCATTGTGACCGCAAATCTCGGCTGGCCCAACGGCCTCTCGCTGGATCTCAAGAGTAAACGCATCTACTGGGTGGATGCGCGTCTAAAGACCATTGACTCCTGCGATTATACGGGCAATCAGCGCAAGCTCATCATGTCTGCCCTACACCATCCATATGCCCTGGCGCTGACCAGTGACTATATCTATTGGACCGACTGGAAGTCGAAGGCACTGCACATGGCTGATCGTCGGAACACAAGTGCCAAGCGAGACGTCATGACCAACATTGATGGCCTGATGGACATTAAGGTGATTGTCAAGCACCAGTTACTCACGGAGAACGCCTGCGACCTCAACAACGGTGGCTGCTCGCACCTTTGCCTGCGAAACCCATCGGGATTTACTTGCCAGTGTCCAACTGGACTCAAACTACGTGAGAACAGCACAACCATTTGTGAAAATTTGCCAAATGTAAGTCGAGTATATTACTATATATAGAGTATATATAAAGCCAATAACTCCCGAACTAAATACTTATTATTTGGGTATCGTGTCATGAATTATTATTATTCTTGCATCTTTCTATTTGGATTGTTATTGTTGCCTCTATTGCCAACCTCGAACTCGATTATTATAATTGTTTGCTATTATTATGATTACGTTGACCAATGCCCCATAATAATTACCTTGGTGACTATTACCTCAGCAGTTACTTTTCTTGTTATGATAGATCAATATACTAATTGGGCCACAAGTCACTTTAGTGGTGCAGCAGAAGTATCGGAAAATATATAAATTTCTGCTGAAATTGGCAAATTCAATATATTATTGAGAAACCCTTTGTTTTCGCAATTGCTTCGATATGTTTATTATGCTACAACATAATATAAATATATATGCTCTGCTTTAATTACAAATCTTATTTATCTTCTATTTAGGACTACCTCTTGATTGCACTGCGCTCGGGCATTGGCATGATTTCACTAAACAGCGGTGACTACATGGACGTGGTTCTCCCCATCAATGGCGTCCACGGTGCTGTTGTGCTCGACTTTCATTTCCGCAAGAGCCTGCTATTCTTTGCTGACGTCAATTTGGACATTATTCGGCGTGTTAATCTACTGAATTTCACTGAGAGCAAAGTGGTCGTCAGCACCGAGCTGCTGACACCAAATGGCATTGCTGTTGACTGGGTTGCCGATAATCTCTATTGGTCGGACACTGATCGCAAACTCATTGAAGTGGCTCGCATTGATGGCAGCTGCCGCAAGAAGCTCATCACCGAGGATTTGGGCGATCCTCGCTCTCTTATCATACATCCCTCCAAGGCGTATGTTCTGGCCATTTAAAAAACTATAATCTTTTTTTTTGTAGCTAATTATCATGTTTTCGTTTGCTGCAGTTATCTTTTCTGGTCGGACTGGAATTCGCCGTCGAAAATCGAACGCAGTTTCTTAGATGGCTCCAATCGCACCGCAATTGTGACATCGGGCGTGGGTTTTCCAACGGGTCTAACCATTGATTTTGCGTGAGTTCCTTATATAACTAGAAATTGGGCACAACGACGATAACATACCCTTGCCAAAACAAATTTTAATATACATTTGAAAAAGAAGGCAGACCAAACTATTAGCAGATCTTTATGATTTCCAAATGTCTTCTCAAGCTCTGGCCTAGCTCAAGATTAATAGGATTGTCGGATGAGACATCATCATACCAAATTACCGAGTCAAGTTTGGTTTTGTCATGCTTTGAGCTCGCCCAAAGCTACTTTTATGTTATGGAGCAGGACAGAAGATGGCCAACGTTGCTTTATTTGCCATCTCTTTACACTCACATAATTTTAATTGCTTCTTGGTTTCTCGCTTGACACTATCATATATAAATAGTGCTGTCTCTACCTTTTCCGCCATGACAAAACAAAACTTGTTTCTCTTTCGCACCTGGTAAGAAAGTTTGGTAAGTGCAAAATCAAATTGACTTGGGGAGAGTTTGTTTAAGGCATTTGGCTAAAAGCAGATATTTGTTGTTGTTAATATACTACTATGTATGCAGTGGAAGTTAATCAAAACAAATTTGTAATTATATTTTGTAAAATAGTATTGCTGTTTTATAATATATAATATATTTCGTAACTTTTGACCTCTTTGACAGCAATCGACGCTTGCTTTGGGCGGATGCGCTTGAGGACAATATTGGCCAGGTGGATTTTAATGGTAAACGCCGACAGACCATTGTGCCATATGCACCACACCCATTTGGTCTTACAATGGTAAGCCCGATACTGTGACACTTTTTATGATATAGACATTCATTAACATACAATCGCTTTCAGTTTGAGAGCAACATATACTGGACCGATTGGTATAACAAGTCTGTTTACCGCTCCCAGCGAGTGCCCCGCATGGGCTACAGCTATCCGTTCGAGGTGCGTGATGCGCTGAGCGGTGCACTGGACATACGGGCCGTATCGCAGCAGCGCCAGGCGAAGAGCTGGAATCAGTGCGCACAGGACAATGGCGGGTGCTCGCATCTGTGCTTCTATCGTGCCGTCGATTATGTGTGCGCCTGTCCGGATCGACCGGAAAGCGATGGTCGACCATGTTCGAATGCGCCCAGGGAGTTGGTCCCAGCACGCTTTGAGGGGGATCCCGATTACTCCGATGAACTGAATGATGACAACGCATCGACTGAAAATCACGAAAACAATAACCAGCAGGATGATGACCTCAAGAAAAAGGAAGACAACGAGCGTGAGTTCTTTGTGCTCATTGCGCTCGGCGTTGTCATTGTCATGGTGGTCATTATAATGCTAGTGATATTTAGTAAGCAACATCCATACCTATCCTCTAGATGAGAGATGAACTTGATATTAATCTTGGGTTTGGTTTTGCAGTGCTCGCTTTTAATACAAATCGCAAAAAATCAAAGCGTAACTCCCGCGGCTCTAGCCGCTCAGTACTGACTTTCTCCAATCCTAACTACAACGTTGACGGCACACCTATGGAGCCGAAGACAAACATCTGGAAACGGTTCAAATACGATAAATCGCAAGTAAGTCGCTATTATTGTTATTGTCATATTGTTACTTAAACATATTTAACAATTAGGAACGCGGTGGGGTGTACGAGGAACGCAGTCTAACAACGGAAACTGCTTCGTCCAGCCTATTTGTACCGACGCCGTCACCGATGGCATCGCCGTCAACAAAGACTATGCAATTGACAACGCTCTCGACTATCACATAAACTCAAATGATGTTACATAAGTCATCAACCAGAAACATTCCCTATTACATAATTAATAATACAATTTTGTTACGATGAGGATGAGAAGCGAATGATGAAGATGATGATGATGATGCTGATGATAATGATGTTGTAAGTGTAGGGCTAAGAAGCTGGACTCCTCAGATTCTTTAGGCAAAAGCATATATATTAACTATCTGCCTAACTGGCTGTGTAATTTTGTTGATGTTAAGTCAAAAAAAAAAAAAACAAAACAAAACAAAACAAATTAGGCCTGTAAATGACGTGAATTTGTATAATTTTTCATTTATATTTTGACAGCCAGTTATTTATGCCGTGATTATACTTGCCTAAAAGCAAGGAGTATGTAGTGGGCCATGATAAATATTGTAATTTAAGTTACTCAAAACGACTACATTGTGTAGTGAACGGGGAAAAGATATCGATATCGAAATCGAAATACCTTTGCTCGTTCGTCTGTTAACAAAATGAATATAAAGTCAAATGCTCATCGTTGTGAGAAGGAATACATTTAACAAAATACCAAAAAAAAAAAAAAACAGAAAACAGAAAACAAATAACATGTAATGTGCTAAGGAATCAGAGCTACAGAACAAAATTTGCTTCACTATACATATGTTTTTTTTGTTTGTGTTCTGGGAGCTTATTGTTAACGAACAAGTTCCATTAGGATATAGTTTTGTTAAGTTGCGAAACAAAATATATAAATAAATCAGCAAACTTCAATGGTTTGTAGGCCTGCAGGACGCTATCTCGCTCAGGCCCATGGTGTTCATGTATTTTATAGTCTATACTAAAATCAAAAACTTACAACAAACTAGGAAAATAATAATCGTTTTACATTAACATTATTGTGAACTAACTGTCAAGGATAGCAGCTTTCCATTTTATGTTTGAGTTTTGTGTATTTTTATACTCTGGTACCGAAGTTAGGAGGGGTAAACGTGAAATCATGCATCAAATCGTAAATGTGAGCAGCTGATTTAAGTGTGTATAAAATCGGAGATTGCAACAAAGTTGCAATGAGATGAATTGTAAATGTTAATAGTACATAAGCAAGTATTATCACGTTATAAATGTGGCTTATCTCTTTAAAAAAATATCGTCGGGGCGAAAAATTGTAATATAATTCACAATTCTTATTTCTTATGGAATTACATTAATATATCTATCTACAAAGGAATTATTTTAGTTTAAGGCCTTACATTCACCATTCATTTAATGTAATTAAAACTTCGTTTTTGTTTTTTTTTTTGTTGTACATTTTCATTTAAATTTTTCTTTAATTCTTTGTGAGTTTTGGCCGATCGATTCACCGTGCAATAATAAACTTCGCCCATAGGTAAACCACTAAAATTGACAGACAGTAACTAGTACAAATGTATGTACATATACTTATAATGGTCGGTGTTGCCAACTCAAATGAAAAGTCAACTAAATCGAATATTAAAAAACAAGATTGCCTTTACAATAACTACAAGAAATCAAAAACTTTAACTGATTTTAATATAACTTTCGGATGTTTATATTTCGCTGATAACATTTTGTTGATTCTGCTGGCAATTATATTTTTAGTAATCTGAATACAAAAAATATGAAATTGGCGACACTAAAACTATGAGCAAAAAAAAAAAGAAGAAAAATTTAAAAAAAAACTATAAGAACTGGTCTTAATCTCCCATATTTCATGCATATGGAATTTTTCAATACTAGCAATCGCGATTTTAATCAAATTTAGCGAAAGTGGAATTGATTGGTGTTTCGGAAATCAAAAAATAAAAGAAAAGAGAAAACTAAAGCTAAAAAAAAACAAATTTTTCGATTTGCACAGCTTTGATTGTTAGTCATAGTAATTACTCGTTTAAATCTTACGTATGCGTAAATATATGTACATATATATAAAAAGAAAACAAACAAACAAAAAAAAAAAAATGAAGAAAATTAAAAATGTTTCTTTGTGTTGATGACATTATTAAAACCGTTGCGTTGAAGCTGCACTGAAAACTAAATATGTATGTATTGTATGTACTTATTACAAAAACGAATGAATTGTCATCGCAACGAGATCTGTCACAACTGTTTTGCGTTTATATTTTATTGAATGATATGCAAAATTCATAAATGTAGAAAAAAAAAGAACATATGATGTATGTAAATCGACGAATGTGTCAATTTGTAAAATAATTTAACCAAACCTTATCGCACATTTGGGACAGGTCGAGTGCTCAATAAAAATAAAGCATAAAATGGAGTTGATATTATTAAATATATTGATTTATTAAAACCGTTTCTGTCATTTATACATTTCTTATCTCTGGGACAGCATCTACACTCTTATTCTCAGCTCGTAAGGCTCTCGTCTGCTTAGGGGAACTTAATACTGATGTCCTGGAAATAATATACCTGCAATTTTAAGCTGGAATTTTATGGAAATGTATTTTTTTTTAATCCGATCTTTAAGTGATGCCGAATTGAAGCAAGTTGTTTTGGGTCAGACCTGCGCAATACTTTTCAGCCTGTCTTAGAAACAGGAGACGTTTACGTAATTTTGCGCCTGTTTTTACTTTACGATACTTTGAGTACTTTAAAAGCCACTCCGAATGCTAGTATCGATACCATTTGCTTGTCTGTTGAACCAGATTGTCAATTAATTTGTACAGATAAGTATCGATATTTTGGCGTTCCATCGATATGCGATGAGTTTTTACGTTGTGCAAATCGATGTTTGCGATTTTTTTCAATATTTTAAATCGAAGTGTCAAATCTTTTGAAAATAATGCCGAAATTTACAAGTGTGTTTTCTAACTTCTGTCGAATGTCTGCAATTTCAATGAAAACGCAATACAAACGAATTATATATATATTTATAAATATATATATTATATATTTCTACCTATATAATATATATGTATATATATATAAAGGAGCCAATGTAAATTGAAAAATGATGCCCCTTGCAGATAATCGGACGATTAGGGCTAGTTGGAAATATGACGAATCCGTGCAAAATAACTGAGGAGAGCCTCCAAATCGTGAATAAGAATAGGGAACAGGATTCATGCAAATTGTGTGCTGGGCCCCATTCGGCGAATTCCCACTTTCCCACGCAGTCGTGCTTCGTGCTGAGAGCCATGCGCTCTCGAAGCCAGCAAAATAGAGAGTGTCGATGATGTTTTCGCCATTTCGCTCCTTCGTGGCTCGTTAAAGTTTAACCATTTGTTGGCCCTCGTTCTCGGCTGTAATCAGGCATCCGTTATGAGACAATGTGCATAGTTTGGGCAGCAACGAGGCAATGTGGGCGCACCAGTCGCACAATCAAGTCCAGCAGCCACAGTCACACACATTGCAAGTCCCCGACAAGTCTCACTTCACGCATCAAACGTGCCCTGATTTAGCTTGTTCCGGTTTTGGCTACTCGTGTGTAGCCAATGGTACGGATAAGTGTCTAATTTTCCTTAAACTATCTCTGTGTTTTCTGTTTTCTGTTTATTGTTTTTTTTTTTTTTTTGGTTTTTGTTTTCTGTTTAATATATTTTTATTTTTTACATAAGTGCAAGAATTCGTATATTCTTAGTTGTTGCATTGCATTGCTAACCTTGCCTATGCTGCCACTAAGTGGACTGTGTCACGTATTGTTCATATGTAATGTCTTACTACATATCTGTGTGTACTTTTGTGAGTTTGGGTGTGGGAGTGCTCGATTTGGCCTTAGCGTGCTGCTAATTTATTATATAGCGTAACCAATTATCGGGCGCTCACCACATATAATTGAACAAGCAAATTAACCAATAAGAATTATCAGCCCGTTGTCGACTTGCTGTCCAGCCTATCTATCCTTACATATGTGTAAGGAACATGTGCTAATATATATATTGTGTCATTATTTCCTGTCCGTTCTGGTTGTGAGAGTGTTTGTCTATTCGGCCTTCAATTTTCTCGGAAACGACTCCTAGACTAGTTTTTATTCGTTATGGCGAAAAATCGTAGTTTTCAGTGACTTTAAAACAAGAATGTTTGGTGGTAGTAATTGTGTAATATTTGGTCGATTAAACAAACTATTTAGTATAGCTCATTGATAAAACATGAAGTGATGAAACTGCCGATGATTCCGCAATAGTGGTGGGCTTTATATGATCAATGCCGTCTGAAATAAGTAAAAGAGTTGCCCAACTTTTAAGTGGGCTTTGAAAGCAATTTTAGGCGTATCATGATGATGATGTCAGCAAAAGGCGCATCACATTCGCACATGGGATATTTGCCAGCATTATTTGCCCCACATGTGTGTAAGTGTGTGTGTGTGTGTGTGTGCGAGTGTGTGAGTGTGTGTGAGGACTTTAATCACACGCAAGTAAATACTTATGCACATGAACAACAGTTTAAATAATTTACTTGTACATGCCAAGTACATCTTTTTTGTTAGTGTCAGTGTTGTGAACGTTTTTCTTTTTTTTTTTTGTTGTTTTATTGCTGGTGCACCTTGTTTTTGGCTTCAAATCGTCAATGCCAAATAAAAGAAAAGCAACGTTAATAACGCCGAGTGCCAGAGAGTTCACTCGGAGAATGAAAAAAAAAAGACAAAAAAGAGGGAAAAGAGAATGAGCGAGTGTGCCGCGTTGTCGAACTGAGCCCCACTCGGCCGTATGGTGCAACTGCAGTAACTGAATACGAAGCGAAATGCCAAGCAATGCCGAACGGCCTCCTATTGCCGACAGCCGACAGCAAACAGCCGACTGCCGACTGCGACACCCGACTGCCGACTGCGACAGCCGACTGCCGACAGCGATGGCGCTAGCGAAGTGACGCGGCACTGTCGACGGCGACAGCGACAGCAACAGCGACAAAGACAGCGACAACGACAACGACAGCGACAGCGTCAGCGTCAGCGCTGTGCATTTGCGAAGGCCGACGACAAACATTTGATGCTGCTGGCGTTTTGATACTTGTTCGTACTTGCAGAACCCTCCTCGACTCGCGACTCGCGATAAACGGCAGCGCAGTGTTTGCTGATATTCAACATCGCAGGTCCTCTTCAATTAAATTACAGTTGAAAATGTTGCAAATGTGACGGATTCCGTGCATTCTGTTGAATGTTGAACACTATCACGCTTGTGGGCCAGCTCAGTTGTGTTAATCTTCACACCGTTATTGCCAATCAATCGAAATCGACGATTATTTTCATTTGTGAATGTTGCCTTATCATTGAATATGTTGTACGTTGTACGTCGTTGTTGTTGCATCGGCTGAATGTGTGTGTGTGTGTGTGTGTGTGAGTGTTTTTATTTGATTTGCTTGCATATCCGAGACTTGGTCGGATGAAGTTTTTTACTCAAACTTATTCATTTCCCAATATGGGCAGAAAAACATGTGAAAATTACTATGGTTTTAGCATAGAAATTCAAATTTAAATGAAATAATAAAAGAAACGATTGGAAACGGAGCTGTTCATCTTGCAAACTTAAACAAGAACACGATACTAGTTAATTGGTGAGTATTTATCTAATTATCTAATTCTATTCCCATTAGTACAATAAGGCTAAAAGCAAATCCGTTAGAAAATTAACATATGCAATACTTTCAAAAAACCACTTTAAAAAACTGATTATTGTATCCACTACGCAATTGAAAGGATCGACCAAACCTGGCCAACTGTTTGGCTTAGACAGTTGCTGGCCAATAAATCCGACTCACTTAGCCCAACAATTTTTCGTTGTGCTATCCTATTGGGATTCTACTCCGATTTCCTGAAACTGGGTGGAGCGACAAGATCACGGGGGGGTCCAAGCAGATGGGTTAATGAAATTCATATTTTTTGTCCTAAATTTGTGCTAAATTAGAAATTGGCAGAGGAGCAAAAGAATTATTCAAGTCTGAATTTACTGCCATCATATTTATTTTATTCATTTTTTCCAGCCAATCAATCTTCTTTTTTTTTTTGAGTTATGGGTCCAAAAGAGAGGCAATAAAGGCAAACTTTAAGAAATATACAAATATTGGGGAATACTCGCACACGCGGAGAAAATCTGTAGTAGAGAAAAGTTAATTTAATGTTACTTCATTCAAGCATAAAATAAAAATACTTGATGAGCTAAGCATTACTAACTAAACTAAGATCGATCCTTTGCTGTAACCGGCGAGTGCCACTTCGTCTTGTGGCAGCAAATGCTGTGCGTTGAAAGGAATAAGCAAATGACTGAAGACTCCACTGGACTCCACTGGATTTTGTACATATTTTCGATGATATCTAAATTGATCGAATGATGTATGTGTGTATATAATGCAATATATAAATGATTTTTTTCTTTGTTTTTTTTTTGTTTTTGTTTTGCAGCAAGCCCATAATTGGGCCACTTCAAACTGGCACATCAATTTTGGTTTTCCTATCCGCCACCTGGCGCTGGCGGCGGTTCCTCAAGTGAGTTGCATTTATGGTGTGGGAGTTGCAGCATTTTTTTGATTTCTTGTACGTCTTTTTTATAATTTTGTTTTTGGATCTTTAGTTGTTTCCTATATAACGGCAAGTCTCTAAATGTACCCAGTCTCTTGCTCTGTTTACAGTTCGATTAAATATTCTTGCGTTTGTATACGTACGTATGTAACTAAGTGAACCTGAATCGTATATATTCATAGATGTAAAACTATATACTATGCTCTATATATATATATATATCAGTACAAAAATTATGTGTATGTATATTAAATATTGATTATGTATCTCCAAACTCTTGGATACCTTTATTAACATGAGACTTTAATCGTGTAGTACGAGTGCCAAGTACCGTGTTTTAAATGCTATATCAGTATATACACTATATAGTACAACACTTTATAATATAATATTCAGTCACTATTTCAATTTTTCAGTTACCTATTTTGATTTCACTTTGAAAATCGATCCACTAGGCATACATATGTATGTATATCCGACCTACGTATGTATGTATGTAGCCAACAAATTTCCAGTACAACAAGATGACAATCTGCAAGCCACGAATAACAACAACAACAACATCGATATAAGCAAAAAAAAAAAAACATAAAAAGAAAACAATTTGAATAATTAGAAATGTGCTAGAATTGTGCTTAGCAAGCGAATAGAAAATTTAAACAATAGACAATTGTGACGAGTGTAGGGAAAGATGAGGAAATGAATTTATTGTTTTTGTTTATTTTTGGATTTTCACTCGTTTCACTCGTATATTTATACGTATATTTTATCTGTCTGCTGCTGCTGCGGCTGCTGCGGCTGCTGCTGCTGCTGCTGCTGCAACAACAACAAAATGTTACAATTGATTTTGCTTAAGATGAACGTACATACATACATCAAATACTGGTTAATGTCAATTTCATAAAATGAGCAAAGCAATGCAAAGCAAATCGTTACGACTAAATTATTAATCATTCACATTTTGTTGTTTCTTTCTTCTTCTTTTCTTTGATATTGTGTCGTTAATCCACCTTGACACGCCCACCGCCCACCGCCCACTTCCACGACCACGTAACGCCACCGCTCAGCTACTAATATTCTAGCAAGATCGTATTCGTAATACTTGCCATACATTACAACAACAACAACAACAACAAGAACAATAAGAACAACAACAACAATATCTAACGGTACATCAGCATTGAACATGAATCGTAGACAGACACACATACGCACACACACAGCCGCGTATGTATGTGCATAGCAGCAAGCAAACTGAATTTCGAAAATACTCAGTGTTTCGACCTCAAGTATTGTCCAACACACACACACACACACACACACACACACACTCACCGACACACACACACACACACACACACCAACACATACACACACACCTATTGCCATTGCATATGCAGCAGGGGCATATGTTGTGCCTGGTAACGGTAAACAGTCCTCTTCACGCACACGCACACACACACGCACACGCACGCTGCTAAATTCGCCGTTAAACGCAATCGCCACTGCTCAAAATAAAAACAAAATTGAAAAAAAATATAACAACAGATGCAAAAAAACAAAATAATTAAAACTAAAACAAAAAGCAAAAGAAAAAAAAACAAAAAACAAAAAACAACAAGAAATTTCGTCTGCTTTGCACACGCAACACTCGAACGGTTGTTAAATTAAATGCTAAAATATCATACAATCGACACATCTCCGACAAGAACAACAATAACAATAACAATAACAATAACAATACCAAAAACTACAACAACAACATCATCAACAACATCAACATCAACATCAACAAAGAACAACAAAACCAACTGACACATCTAGAGGTAAGGAGTACGCCTGTCTCACTCAAATTCGCTCTCGCTCTCGCTCTGTCTCTCTCGCTCTCTATCTGTCTCTCTCTCTCTCTCTCTCTCTGTCTGTCTCTGTCTCTCACTCTGGTCTCGTAGTGTTGCCTAAATTGAAATTTAAAATTTATCGCATAGTTTATGGTTTCTATTTGATTATTATGATTATCATCATTTATATTATATTATAATAGATTGTTTTGTTGTGGTTGCAGAAATCATTCAATTCCCAGTTCTGTTTGCAAAGAGTACATAGTACATAGTACATAGTATATAGTACAAGTACATATGTATATTTATTTTTAGTTTTTTTTTCTTCCATTTCGTTTCGTTTCTCGTATAGTTTGCTCTTGTTCAACACTAACACACACATAGCTTGTACAATGCAGTACATAAGTAGGTATGTACAATAACTGTAAGCACATAGATAAGTGCATAAGTAGAATACCGCGTCTCTCTCTCTCTCTCTCTCCCTCTCTCGCTCTCTGTCATATTTCTCGCTTCGAGTGATTCCCTTTCAAAGGTTATGGCACACACATATGCACATACATACACACATATGTATGTATGTATGTACCTGCACTTAATACAATTATTGTACTAAGTGTGATGTTTATGAAATAAGCAGAAGCCCAACTAAAACAAATCAAATCTGGTATGTACACTTGTTTGTATACACTACTTATATATATATGTATATATATATGTATGTCACTACATTAATACATATCGAAGGTCACCAGGTAACCAGCATTTGCCAACTGCCAACTGCCAACTGCCAACATCCCCCAATAACACTAGCTTTTTTTACACTTTCCCCCACTGAATATGGTACTTGCAGAGATTAGCGTATGACTAGAAGCCTTATGTAGTTGCACAATAAAGCCGTTAGCTTAAATCAATTCAGCTTATTTTAAGAAAACTGAAAATTCTTGAAAGTTCAGCAAGTATCAAAGATAAACATATGAAATACACCCAGTAAAAACAAAAAGAAAAACGCATCTTTAAAATATTTTCAATATTCATATTACAATTCTATTGTCGAAAACTTCTGAGTTTTGAGCCAGTTTTTGCTTGATTTCTATGTTGCATCTAACTCATTCGTTTTGATTGGATAAGTCAAATGTGAATGAGTTATGCCATAGTCTACATTCAGGCTCATTTGTTTTAGCTATGCAATTAGCTTTCAGGCCAACTCGATATGCATATACATAAATGTAAATATTGAAATCTTCAAATATATATTTAAACTGATCCATCTATGAAATGTACATACATACATAAGTACAACAACAACAACAACAACTACTTACCAGTGTGAAATTTATAGTTTCGCTTATTAGTAGTTAATATTAGTAGTATTAGTAGTAGTTAGATCAATGTATAAATATAGTATATGTATGTATTACTTGTGCACGAATGAATGCAACATTTTGAGTGTCTTCTGTGAATGCGAATGTGAATCTTTTGCTATTTATGTACATATTAAAGACTGCATGCATATTCTGATAACTGATACTGCCATACTGATCCTCAACAATGTGTCTATCTCTGTACGAATGTAGTTTTCTATGTATGCATTTTTGTTTTGGTTTTGGATGTTTTGAATGCTGATGATTCGATATTATTTGAAAAAGGTTCTCTTACTTTCGAAATGCGCATGGAAGATGCAGACTCGAGACTCGATGGCAGTTCAATTAAGCTTATCAATTAGTTAACAATTATCCGCATTTCGTTTCTGTTTCTCTTTCATTCGTTTACCAACACAGACAGCAAAACAGCGCAAACCGACGAGGAGAAGCAGCGCGATCGGCAGCGCAACGAGCGTGAAGCCAAAAAGGAGGAGCAGGACGCTATTAACTACAAGGTGAGTGGGTGTGTCAGTGCTCCTCTGCCTCTTCTTCTCTCTCTCCCTCTCTCTCTCTCTCTCTCTCCCTCTCTCTCTCTCTCTCTCTCTCTCTATTTCTCTGTCTGTGTGTGTTTGTTTTTGTGTGTGAGTGTCTCGTGTTCGTTCACGTCTATTCGTGTGTGTGTGAGTGTTTCCTGTGTGTGTGTGCGTGTGTGTGTGCCTGCGTGTGTGTGCGTGCGTGTGTGTGTGTGTGTGCAAGCAGACGCATCTCTAACCAAAAAAAAAAAAAACCAAAAAAAAAAAACCAACTAAATCATAAACAAAAGCCAAAACAAAATTAAATTAAATTTATGCACGCGTTTCTTCATCAATCAAATCAAAGAATCGCTTGAGCGAATATGAAGTGAGCCCAAAGATGAGATACTACATACGCACTTCTCGTAATTAAGCAAAATAATGAGCCTAAGGCTGATGAATTTATAGTTAAAATGCACTTTGCAACAATTGCATGTAAACAGCGCGACAAGGAGAACCGAGAGGCACGTTTGCTGGATTTTGAAATACGACGCCAGCAAAAGCGTGAGGAGCAGAACCAGCAGCGACAGCAGCAGCACCAGTTACAGCAACACCAACAACACCAACAACAACAACAACAGCAACAACAACAGCAACAACAACAGCAGCAGCAGCAGCAGCAGCAATCTCAAAACGAAAAAAGTCCACCCACAACATCGTCGCATTCACAGCAACAACACCTGCAACAACAGCAACAGCAACAGCAACATCAGCCGCAACAGCAACAGCAGCAACAACAGCAACACCAACGTCAGCAATTGCAGCTGCAACAAACTGTTGCAACACAAGCGAACGCTGGTGGACGGGTTCATACACCGGAGACGCCCAAGCTGCAAACACCACCAGATCGCTCACTGCCGCCAGCCTTCCGCAGCCGTTCCATCGAGCGTGAAGCTCTTTACGAACGCAAGCGCTTCTCGGTGCCGAGCGTAGCTGAATTCAAGGTTTTTGTGTGTTCTTAATCTCTGTGTGCTGTTTGTGGCCATTGAAGGCATTCACTAAATTCTTTGTGTTTTCCCTCTTTTCCAATTTGTTTTTTTTTTTGTGCTGGCTTTCATGTAGGAGGCCGTAAGTACGACACCATCTCCGCAAACGCAAAACTTTACGGAAACGCCGCCGACAGTATACACGGCGGCATTGGCGGGACCGCCAGCAACAGCTGCAGCTGCCACAGCTGCTATAATACCCATACTACCGCTCGGCGTTGCGACGCTGCGCGATGATTCTACGGAGTCCGAGCAGTCCGTGACATGTGCCCAGAACCAGCCGGATGCCTACCATCGCATGTGAGTATGTCAATCGACACTATTTAGCATATTATCCAATTACATTCTCTTTATCCTGATACGATATGCTCCGATGACACGAGCTGAAAGTCATTGCTCAATCAAAGCCATTTGAAGCGCAGAAGCTTTCAAGTGCTTTTACCTTGCCTTCAATTTGAGTGTCGTTTTTTTTCTCTCCTCTTCTTTTTGTTTATTTTTAATAACTAAAAGATATTTCCATATATATATATACAAAAATAATAAATAAAAAAGAAATATTTATAGACGATTTTGAGAAAGTTACATTTAGTTTTCAATTGGTCACAAGTTAATTGAGAACATATCAACCCAATTCTCTGGCAGCATATTCTCGTGGTTCTCCCAGCATTAAAAGGCGCGCAAACGCTAAAAAAAAAACTCTCTCCGAGAGCTTTTGAATGCGTCATGTGAAAGCTTTTGGCTGTTCAGCTTCTGCAACACATTGATGACTGTTTAAACGGTTTCGATGCTCAGTTAGCCAAGACATGCACCTCCGGCCAAATGCTGCAAATTATGCTGCAGCTAAACAGTTTTGCAAATATTGCAAATATCTTCAAATAAAAATGTTGACCAAAGCATTTGTTGCTAAATAATTGTCTTATAAATGTAAATCTTTTTTGATTTGATTATTGTCCAATTATCTGCCGCACTTAACAAGTTTTACTCTCTCTTTTTAATGGGAAAATCGCAAAAAAAAGTATTTTGTATGAATAATTACTGCCCAACAATCTGTTCGTTTCCCACGTCTATATTTTATTTACCTGCGAATATGTGTACAATAAAAGGTTGTCAAACATTAAGTGGAACTGTCACTCGCAGAAGAATAATTAATTAAAGAAATAATTGCTTAACTTGAGTTTTTATGAGTCGGTCTTTTGCGTTCGATATTGCGCATACGACGTGAAAACAACTGCATTTTATAAAATAAATAATAATTGTTTATTAACATATCTTTTCGATATTTATATATACTCATACAAATGGATATTCTTTAGCTGAAATCCCAATCCCAAATTTGCTGTACTTTTATACCATTCAAGATCAAACTCTACTGCATACAGTGATCGTGGGCATGGGAATCAGTATAGTTATACTTACTCTTTCTGATGGAATCTGTCGCATCTGTGTCATGGTGGACTTTTGTGTGGTTTCAAAAGCACACCACCCGTCAACAAAACAAAGAATAAAGAGAACTTAACTCAGCTTACGCTTTGTATTAGTCAAAACTACAACAAAAAAAAGAAAAGTGCAAAACACTTGAGCTCGACACAAATTCCATATGAACAAGACATACATATGTGTGTGAGTGTGTGTGTATGTATTTGCATACTACATACATATGCACACGAATAAACGTGTCCATTTTCATTTCCATTTCCATTTCCCTTGGCGAGGCGCATTTTGGACAGAACATAGAAGAACCCCGCCTGGGGTTGGACTGGGATGTTGTTGGTTTTGGGTGGGTTTTTTTTGTTTTTTTTTGTTGGTGGTATGGGTTGCACTGCGGTTTTGTGACGGTGTGCTTGAAAAGTGGAACACGTGTGTGCCACTCAAAATTCACCACAAAAACAGAGAGCCAAAAAGCTTGTTTCTGTTTGTAAAACTCTCAATTGCAATTGCGCGTGCTATTAGCATGCTCTTTTATTCCACATTTCTCTCTCTCTCTCTCTCTCGCTCTCTTTCTTTTCCTTTTCTCTCTCTCTCTCTCTCTCAGTTCGCCGCTTGTACGACATTTTCCTGTATTTTATTGTTTTTCTCGTACAAGTAACACGTGCATTTGGCTTTGTCGTCGTTTCGATGCCAATGCCGATGTTGAGATGCCGCCGCCGTTTCATTTCTTCTGTTTTTTTTTATTCGCTTTTTTGTTGTTATTGCTGTTGCTGTTTTTTTTTTTTTGTTTTTTTTATATTTTACTGCCTTCGCACAAATGTTTTCCCCGCTCGTCCGCCGGCTGCCAGGCCAGCAAATTTTGTAGTCGTGTGTGTTGTTGTGGCCGTTGTGCGCCAGGTCGGCCAAGTCTGCTTTGTGCCTTCTGTTTTATGCTTTCTGCTTTCTGGTCTCTGCTTTCTGGCACTGCCACTGCCTCTGCTTCTGCCACTGCCAGCGTATTCGCCATTTTCGCTTTGCTGTTTTTCGGCTGGCGGGCCAAAATATTTTGTCTTTCGCCTGTCGACTTCATTGCGGTGTTACGTGTTTCGCGTGTCAGACGCAACGGACGGCCACGGCGCGCGGCAGAAGCGGCAAAAGAAAACAACAGAAAAACATATATATATATATATATATATATACATATAAATAAATATACATAAATAATATAACAAGCCATAGAACGAGCAATCAACAACAATAAAATATTTGTTTTAAAACATTCATAAATCGTAGCGTAGAAATAGTGTAGAACATAGAATTGTACACATACATGTACAAAGTCATATGTATGTATCATTTATGAAAATATTAAATGCAGTGATTAATTATGTATAACAGCCAAACGCACACGATTATGTACAAAAGCATGTATATATATATATATATGTATATATGTAACACACACGTGGACAAGAGATGAGACATGTAACAGATCCACAAATCGAATAAAATTCCGATTTGCGTTCTTAAACGCCATTTAAGTGCCATTTATGATGTGACATTGTGTGCCCAATCGCCAAATCGTTGTTTATCTATTCACATAAAAGACGTGCAAATATATATATATATATATATATGTGTGTGTATATATATATATATGGCAGACATTAAGCCAAAATAATTGATCATCGTGTTAGGGCACAAGTTGCGTGCAACATTTTCCGTTGGTTCATCTTACAATTTCTATATTTGTCTTCATGTGTGAATATCCAATCCAATTGCAAGCCAACTTTGTTGGCCATCTAGTTGCTCTTTGCTTTTTTTGTTACAGTGCTTGTGACTTGTTCCATTGTTGTTATGACACACCGATTGAAGAGCATCATTTAGTGTTGCGTCTTGTATTCGTCTTGTTCGAGGTTTAACCTTGCAACACGCGCCGGCAGCAATGTGGCCCATACACATACCATATTTAATAATATTTACTATGCTTTCATTTCATTTCATTGTTTTTTGCTAGTGAAATCGAAAAGTGTTTGTTTTGATGGTGCTGCCAATGCCAATTATGAGATTTTAACATAAGTGTGTCGATTCCCTTACTGATCTCTCTCAATCTGTGCTGCTTGAAATTCGTGTTATTCTCAACAACAAAAAAATCGATGCAAATAAAAAATATGTTTTACTTTTGATGTTTTACTGCCAACAACAAAAACAAGAAATGGAAAGAATTACGTATGTTTTAGTGGGTTTCTTAACTGAACTGACACACTCACACACACACACACACACACACACACACACACACACACAGAGACTAACACTCGTGGCCCATTGCGCCTGTGCCGCATGTGGCGCGTTGCACGTCGCAACATCCTCATTACACTTTGCAGCATTCTGTTATTTATTTGTTCTCCCATTTTTGCGCCAGAAATAAAAATAAGAAACAAACAAACAAATAATGCATAATCTCGCTCGAGTCTCTATCTCAAAGATCCAACTCTTTGGATACTAGACTACTAAATAAAACACAGATTTCATGCATATTAAGCATCCAGTGCCAACTGGGCCTTAAAGCGAAATCATCATAATAACTCAATCATATATCATTTCAAATTCAAATTGATTGTCAATCAAATTATCAATACTGTGCTATTTGCTTACTGTTATTGTCTGTCTCAGATATATATATATATATATATATATATATCTATAATTATATATATTGAGTTTGTATCAAGTTATTTGTCGTGCCTCTTGGCTGGCTTTGTTTTCATGCGCGTGTCAAATGATCTTTTTGGTCATATAAACATGACAAGCGTTTGAATGTTTATTGTGTTGCATGTCACACGACACATTGGACCCAGACACACACACACACACACACACACCCAACAACACACACACAAATATGCGTGTCGCGATCAACAGAACCAATCATAAAACAATTTATATAATTCGGAGGCCTTCAGTTGCCTTCAGTTAGTATCGATTGCCTTGCCATATAACACCTGACATGGAATCAAAATATATTAAAGTGTCCATTACAATTTCCTTTTCTAACGTAAGTTATGTGATTTTCTAAAATTCGATCACCATGCTTGGAAAAATACGATGTATTCACGCTGAATCTTTGACTTTGATTCGTTTTCATTTCTTTTATTGTTACTCGAACTAAACTTGATTTAATTCTCAGCTACAATAAGTATCCGTATTTCTATCCGATTTGCCACTTCCAATATTGTCACTTAATTTGAACTGCCCAAATCCGCATTTATATGCCTGTAAAAATGTCATTCTGTGGGTCATGGAAATCTGCAGTAAATAAACAGAGAAAATGCGGCATATCGACCAGTTGCCAGTTGCCAGTTGCCACTTACCAGTTACCAGTTACCAGTAACGCGTAACCAGAAACGTGAAACGAGAACGAATGTGGCTCTATTCTTACATATTTATAGCTAGTGAATGCATATATATGTACACACACATACATATATATATGTATATATTTGGGTATTTATTTTATTATTTATAATGTCGAATACGTGCTGCGCCTAAGCGACGACACTCTCCTTAAAGCGTCGCCTTGCGACAATCGCCCACCTCTGGAAATATATATATATATTCGTGACACCGTACATAATCTCGGCATCTGTGGACCGGAGAATTGGAATACGTATACAAATAGCAGCAATCCAAATATAAATACGAGTACCTCAGCTTGATGCGATGCCATTCAAATGCCAACTTTAGGGGAGTTGTGCAAAAAAAAAGAAAAGAAATAAAGAAGAAGATAATAAAAGAAACATAAACATAAACATAAACACATAAAACATTTAAAGATATGCGCATACATTTATCAAACATTTATATTTGTGTACGCATTTTGCACACTCCTCCATTTGGCCATAACAAATTGGCGACAGAGTCGAGCAAACTGGCAAAGGTATTTCAATTTAGTTAACAATTCGTTTGCCATGTTCCATGTTCCATGTTCCATGTTGTTGGCTTTCTTTTTTTTTTTTTTGCTGCACTCATAATCCATTTCACAGCACTGGTCGGGTAAATGCACATAAAAAATAAATGCTCGAAACAACGAGGCTTGAGAAGTGACGCAATAAAACATGTATATATATACAGGCTTCTATGTGTGTATGTGTGTGTCTGTGTGTGTGTGCGAATACTATTTTCAGCATCAAGACAAGTCAAGGATGGGTTGGGCGTCTCAGTCGGTGCCAGCGTGTCCATGGCAGCTGCAACCAAGTGCATAAAATTGTATTTTTTGTTATAGCTCTTTCCACTTTTCCTTATATGCATTTATTTTCGGGCCGACTATGAAATCTGCGCAGAGCCGAGAGTTGTTCTTATTAAGATCAAGGGCCCGCCCCAGTAGCTTTTATGTAATTTGCAGGCTGGCTGTGCGAGCCAGTTGCCATAATCCCACAAGCAGTAGTCAGCCAACCAGAATATGGCCTAGACTCTTGATTTATGTACCAAATGTGTCAAAGCAACGCTGAGCTGGACTTGTATATGCAAACAAAGGCACACACATATATATCTATATGGGACACATACATATATATATATATATATATATATATATATATATATATATATATATATATATTGCTGAACAGATAATCGGCAATGAGACAGTTTAAGCACTAAACAAAATCAATAAATGTACTTTTCTACACACACACATACACAGTCATCTGTAAGCAAATCATCGCAATCCAAGTCCATTTGCCCAGCGGCTATTTACTATAGCATACATTTGGGAGGCACTGTAAGCGGCGCACAATTTGAACAGCCGCTAATCTAGAAATAATTGTGTCTAATGACAAATTATACGGCAAACTGAATCGAAAACTTGGCTATGCCCCCCAAACACACACACACACACACACACACACACGCACACACACAAATAAGCGTTAAGTGCTGAGCAGCTATTATAGATATTATCAAACAGCTCGACAATGCATATATAATTGCCTTTATTATTCGAATCAGTGATTTCTGGATAGCTCACATTGTTTTCAAAATCAAATCGAATCGAATCGTAGATGCTTTCAGCGTATTTGTTAATTAACTGCTTGTGGCAAGTGCCAGTTGCCAGTTGCCAGCTGCCAGCTGCCAGTTGCCAGTCTAAATGCATTTTCAAATTTTTGCAGCTCCTTTTTTTTGTCGAATTTTTAAATGTTGATCCAATGAGTCTGGCATCGTAATCTAATCAAAGATTACTAAGACTTGGACTTGGTGCCAGTTTCATTAATCTAATTGCTGATTGGTCGCTGCTAATTCGCAGAGAATCTGTCAAATCTCGACAAGTGTGTTAAATATCTATGCTGTGCAAGAATTCGAATTGAAATCAAGTTCGTCCTCAATTAAAGTGAACAAGAAATAAGAGATCCTGTAGATATTTGAGGAAAGTGTTGAAATTTCAATTAGTGCTGTCAAGTTTGGGGCTAGGCAAAGGCTATAGTTAAGTCAGTAATCACTGATCAAAATGCCCTGTTGAACAACTTAATGCGCTGGGGGCCATAGTCCTGTAAAATCAATAAATAACAAATAAAGTGAGTAATATCATACATACTGTGTGCTGTTTGTTGTACTTAGGACTTGTGCTGATGTCGGCAGCTTTTCGGGCCTACCCTTTCCTGTCCGAAGGTCATGGCAGAAGTCACGAGCCGCCTGCCGTGTTGGTAATAGAAATTAGGCATTGGGTCTCAGCCAAAGTCAATGCTGCGCCTCGGTCATAATGGTTTCGCTTACCGGGCACACAAATTTGCATTTTGGTCCGCTCAGTTGCTGTGTTGTGTTGTGTGGTGTTGCGTGACCAGCCACGTGAAGTGGCATATGCTGGCGGCCCTGGGTCCCCAGCCCAAACCCGCCAACATTTGGTTTCAAGTCACGTTTTCCATGGTTTTGTTCCTTTGTTGAAATTTTATAGGCAAACAAAAAAAAACAACAACAAAATTAAATAAATTAATAAATCAGCCAAAATTGTTAAAGCTTTTTACTCAAATGCATATACCAAAAAGAAAGAAAGAAAAATTATATATTTAAAGTGCTTAGTAAGTTTGCCAACTATATAATCGTTGTTAGTTGTTTATTCAATGTGTCTCCATGTGTCTCATTTGTGTTGCAGTGTGTAAATCAAATTTTTGTTGTTGTTCTGTGCCACTTTGTTTTGGTGCACACAGTTTGCGCTTGCGTTCATGACACCAACAGCTTTGACCCCATTACTTTAACAGCTTTTTCGACAGCTCTGCTCTCCTGGATGTGGATGTGGAAGTGGATGTGGTCGCGAGTGTTAACATGCCATCCATTGTTTCATATTGCAAAGCCACAATTACAATATTGCCATAGAGCGGCTAATGACTGCAAGCCTGGCAAATTATTGTGTACCGACTACTGTATACCCTGCAAATTGAACTTGTTTAAATATTCAGCATTTCTGGTGACAGGACTAACCCGTATACAATATTTTTATCGTAGTTTAACTGTTGCAAAATATATTCTGGTTGTGGTTCTGGTTCTGAGTTTATTGCATAATGGGGAATTGTCCTGCCAGTCGCATTTTGAAGCAGAATTTGTGGAAGGATCTGGGCTAGAATATGTGTGCACATCAAGTGAATAAAATGAAGCAAACTAGTTGCATTTGTATGCATTATGTATGCATTATGTATGCATTATGTATGTATGTATGCATAGGTATATGGTACATACGTATGTACATAAATTCAACTGCAGTTTATCGATTTTATAGAATCCAAAGCAACAAATTATTGACTGGACTTGCCTTAAAGTAGCAGCTATAGCTAAAAGCTGCTGTGAAACATTCAAATTGTGATTATTAGTCAAATTTAAGTAAAGTAGTGTTCAAATCGGATAATCAACAAATGAAAATAAAACATAAAACATAAAGCTAACTAAAATTAAGTCGAACGACACAACGCATGCAACGGCCAAGTTAAAACAAAAGCGTTACAATCATGGCATCGGACTCCAGTCGATGGACTAGCAGCAAGTAGCAAACAAGTCGAGCAGCTGGCAACCAAAAACCCCGCTCAAGATGTCCATGGTATGCAGTCTGAATAGTGATGGCAGCCCGGCCAACATCAACACCAATACAAATACAAATACAAATACAAATACAACTGCAAATGCAACTGTAAATGCGAATGCGAATGCGAATGCGAACACAAATACAAACACAACTGCGACGCAGGGCAGCGCAGCTGCAGCGCACACAGCGTACGATTACGCGCAGCAAGCGAACATCGGTGGTGTGGTGGTGCCCAATGCCAGCACCCCGCTGCTGCTTGACCATGAGAGTCATGGCGGTGTTGGCGGCACTGATGCCGGCGTCGATTTAGCCAATAACGGCAGCTTGGCAGCCATAACGGTACTGCAACCGACCGGTACAGCGAATAGAGTGGAGCCATCTACAGTGTCTGTAACAGTATCAACGACAGCATCAGCGCCAGCGCCAGCGACGGCAACGGCAACGTCGACTGCGACTGCAACAGACACCGTACTGAACGTGAATAACGGCGGCATTTTGAATGTATCTGGTATGGCGTTGCCAGGCACATTAAATTTCGTAATGGGCGCCACGTCCGCCGCACAAGCGACAAGCAACAACGACAACAACAACAATATGGACAATGCAAGCGATGACTCAAACCCGGTCACTATTTACAGGTAATGCCTGCTGGGGGGGCTGAGGTTGTTGAACCAACTAACTAGAAAGAAGTGGCAAACTAGATTTACTAACAGTTAGTTTCGATACTTGGCAATAATCCGAGTATTTTTTTGTTTGCCATTAATAAAACTATAAATATATTTGTACATATTTAAGGCACTGTTTGGGTTAGGCACTATTAATGTACAATTTTCAAGAACAACAACAACAAGAAGAGAATACAACTTGATCGAAACATTGTTATGCCGGTCTATTTGCAGGTGCCGGGCTCCTATAGCGTCACTCGACTGTATGGAGGAGTTCAGTGGTACGGGCGGTCATCTTGATTTCGGTATCGAATTTCTCACTATTATATAAACTTATAATTTTTTGGTCTTTTAGTTTGATACTCTTCAATTGCTTGGCTTGTTGTATTTTCTATTCTTTTTCTTATTCTTTTTTTTGTTTTTTTTTTTTGTTTTTTTTTTTTTTGTGTAAAACTTATCACTGACGTATAAGTAGCCGTACATCCGCACATACATCCATCTCGAACATCGTCACGCGTATTGAGTTTCCCGATCACGAAACAACTCACGTTTTGCCCTGTTTCGCACCGCAAGTGGTACGAGTTGCTTTTTGATTCTATTTTCCCACAACTGGCACGAAACTCCGTTCGGAAAATTGTTATTTGCATATATGTATTTTGAATTAACGTGGCAACATTTAATATTGACAGCTGCATGCACAGCTTGGATTCCAATTAAGCTAAAAGACATTCAAGCCACAACAGTTGGGGCCATAATTAATTAGTTTATACCCCTGCAACCCAGTAACGCATCGATCGGTCTGACTAACCAATATCTACAAACTTTTCGAGCAGCTGCATTCCACTCTGTGAGAGTCTATATACAATAATTATTGGCTTGCTAAGTCGAAGGGTTACGGATCCTTAGCCATTCCAAAACACTTACAGTACATGCAACATGAACTGTGATTAGAATTGAAATAACCTTAGAACAGAGTAAAAACAGAGAACTTTAGATACTAATTTATATTCATTCTCCACGCATCTGTCTCCCTTACCAACTTGCACCTGCATTTAGGCCAAATACTTTTGGATTAGGCTGTCAAAGTTTATGTTTTATTTTGATGTTGCTGGTTATTGCACGGTTTTTTGTTTTGTTTTGTTTTTATTGCTAGAAAACAGTCTGTTAATGGGATTCACTAACAAATGAATAAACAAACTTTTACCGCCGCATGCTTACTGAACACAATCCGACCCCGACCCCGACCCCGATACTGATCCATTCCATCTGTGGAATGTTGCCATTGTCAACGCCTTAGGCCGTTCGATAAGCCTTGGCTCTAATCCGGCGCTGCCGCTGCGGCATGGCTCGACGCCCACACCGGGATTGCGGTACAAAAACCTGGGCAAGAGCGGACTGCGTATTTCGAACGTGGGCCTTGGCACATGGCCAGTGTTCTCGCCGGGCGTCAGTGATGAGCAGGCCGAGGCCATTCTAAAACTGGCCATCGACAGTGGCATCAATCTATTTGACATTTCCGAGGCGCACTCCGAGACGGAAATTGGCAAAATATTGCAGCGCACCGGCTGGAAGCGCACCACCTATGTGATCACAACGAAGGTGTATTGGAGCACAAAGTGAGTAATCAAATCAGGCAAAGTATATACTTATATATATGTATATATATATGCCTCTCGATTGTGTAGATCCGAGGAGCGGGGTCTATCCCGGAAGCACATTATTGAATGCGTGCGGGCAAGTTTGCAGCGTCTGCAGTTGAACTACATCGATATCGTCATCATTCACAAGGCAGATCCAATGTGCCCCATGGAAGGTGGGTATCATCAAGTCTTCTAGTTTGATTAAAGCTTTATCTATTTAGAGTGTATATATTTACTTATAGATACATATATCTATTATATGTCTATTTGTCCATTGTTATTTATACCGATTTCTGACCATTACTTGCAGAAGTGGTGCGAGCGATGAGCTATGTCATCCAGCAAGGCTGGGCCATGTATTGGGGCACCGCGAGATGGTCTCAGGTGGAGATAATGGAGGCGTACACCAACTGCCGACAATTCAACTGCATCACTCCGATCGTTGAGCAGTCCGAGTACCATATGTTCTGTCGCGAGAAGTGCGAACTGTATTTGCCCGAGATGTACAACAAAATAGGAGTGGGTCTGATGGCCTGGGGACCACTGTCCATGGCATTGAGCGATACGCAGAACGGGGACAAGCTCTTCCTGCCCAAGGGCTCGTTCAAGACCAAGAGCTTCTCGTGGACCGAAGATGAGATCAATCGGAATGTGCGTCTCCCCATTATTATTAATTGCTATTTTTTTTAGTTTCTTTCTATTATTAATTAATATCAATGTGTATTGTTGTATTGCTGCTGGCAGGCTGCACTATCGCCGCAGGGTAGCTGGGGCAAGGATCGCATTGAGGAGGGTCGGCGTCATTGCGATCGGTTGCGTGATTTGGCCGCGCTGGCCGAGAAGCTTGGTTGCAGTCCGACGCAGCTGTCGATTGCCTGGTCACTGAAGCACGAGCCCGTTCAGTGCCTTCTGCTGGGTGCCACATCGGCGGAGCAGCTGCATCAAAGTCTGCAATCGCTGCAGGTGAGTTTCAAGCCGCCATCACATCTAACGAATGAATATATATATATATTTATATATATGTGTGTGTATATAACATAACACTCACAGCTCTTGCCGAGGCTGTCGTCCAGCGTAATGCTGGAATTGGAGCGCATATTAGAGAATAAGCCAGTGCGACCGCCAATGATATCGACACTGGCGCTTCGGTGACAATCAGCCTGCCCGCAGGGCCCACTCAGTCTGAGCGGCGGTGGACCCTGCGGTGCCGATTCGCCCAAGCATGAGGAGGAGGCTTTCATTGAGGAGGCGGATGCCAAGGAGGCTGCCAAGCAGGGTTTCTGTGTTATTCAGTGACGAAAGGAGTCCTTAGATAACGATAATAAATTATTGAAAGTGATTAGCAGTAAAACTAGCCTAAGTAGCAATACTATGACAACAACAATAAGCAAACACGAGGTGCAGCAGCAACAACAACAGCAACAACAGCAACAGCAACAACAGCAACAACAGCAACAACAGCAACAAGAACAGCAACAGCATCTACAACTACAACAACCTTATCAGCATCGTGCCACACCAACAACAGCAACAACCAGTTGCCCAATTGGCTCGCATGCCAAACAGATCCAGTTTGATACGCTCAACAACAACAACAACAACAACAATGACATGGCTGCAGATGAGCCAGAGTCGAGCGGTGCCCCACTGCAGACGAAGGCCCAGAAGCGACGCTCACTGCTTGACTTCAAGTCATTCGATTTTCACATCAAGACACTGTACAGTGGCCTCCGTGTGGGAGCTGGCCACAAATCGGAACTGTCCACCCAGTCGGAGTCGCGCTCATCCTCGTTGTGCGGCGGCACAAGTCTGACCGTGACAGCTCTACCCCTGCCGCCGGATCTGCGTATCGAGGTGGTTGATCCGGAGCTGGAGCAGGAGCAGGAGTCGATGAATCTGCTGTTGGACCACTCGCAGTTGCTAAGCATGCCGCGTCGCGACTCAATGGCGCATCCATCATCATTGTCGCCGTACTTCCTGTCGCCGTTTATGGCAGCTGGCGGTGGTTCAGGCAGTGCATCGCCTGCAGCTGGTGCCAATGATTGCGGATCGGGCAACATACGCCGCTCCTCGACGTCGGACATAGTCTCGTGTCGACGTCGCGGCTCCACGGCCAGCAACAATCGTCGGCCCAGCACCTCGGATCTGTTGCGGCGAGCACGCGAGCGTCGCGGCAGCGAGGCACGCATGGGACGCAGTGTGTCGCATGGAACGATGCGTGGCATGGGCGGCGGCGGTGGTGGCTGCATGGGGGCCAGGCGTACAAGCATTGCGTTTTAGGTGCAACCTCGATCGCTACACAAGTCAATATTATGATTATTATACTTAATATTATTACTATTATTATTATTATTATATTATATTGATCAAATCAGCTGACAAATGGCGCTTATGAATTTTTACACACATAGAAACCAAGAACAACTCCGGTGAGTAAGAAGTTTTTTAAACCAAACCAAAGCAATGCAAAATCCAAAAAGAAAATCAAGTGACACACTTCAAGTACTTAAATGCATATATTTACTACTAAATACTTATACATAATATGAAATGCGAATGAATACTCTAACAAAAAAAAAAAACAAAACAAAACATTACACACCAAAAATACACTTCATGAATGCATTAATCCTCCAAACATCCCCCTATCTATCGCTTCCCCATCATTAAACACATGCTCCATTTTTGATGACAATATTAGATCCTAACTGCTGTTAACCATTCTCTCTCAACGTTTGGTTCACTTTGTCAAGGGTGCGCTTTTGCTAAGTATTTGCTTTAAGGTGATTAGTGCCCAAACTTACACACACACACACACACACATACACACGTACACACACACACACACACACACACACACACATGTACATGCACCAATTACACAAATTTGTAGATCATAAAACTTATGTGAATGCTCATATCAACTTGAAAACTAAAATGCAAAAAAACAAAACAACAAAAAAAATAAATAAAAATAAAAATCAAAACAAAACCAAAAAAAAAAAAAAAAACTCATTAAAAAGGCTTTTTTATTAAATTAGCTAATTAATTAAAAAATAATCTTAAAAAAATGTTGAACAGCAACCACAAAAATTCATCAAAAAAATATAAATTATAAATCAATTTTAGCAATTTAAGCAAAGAACAATTTAAATCAAATCTTATAGACATACATATTATGTAGCTAAAAATCAATTTGAATCTAAACTCAAGAAGTTTTTTTCTAACAATGAACAAGATTTAACGAATGCCTTTTATTAAAAATACACACACACGCACACACACACATACCCACACAGCGACACACACACACACCACACACATACACATTTCGCTCAATACACATTTTGTTAAAGAAATTTTCAGTCACAGCCTTGAAAATAGTACTTATGCGTATAATATAAAATATATATATAAAGTGAGTACATAGGTATATATATATACAAAAACAATTGCTAGAGATGTATGAAATAATTAGCGGTATATGCGCATATACAGCGTTTACATAATTCATATTTACAAATACATATACAAATCCATGCATTATATAGATATATGTATAAACATATATATATATTTATTTTATCGTTCGAGTACATACATAAAGTCTTTTCACATACGGACTGTGATTTCACGTAAAGTAAAATATACATATATATAACTATATATATTTAAAAATAATTATAATAATTAAAACAAATGATGTAATACAGTAATGTAAAACATTTAGTTTAATCAATGCAAAAAACAAAAAACAAAAAACAAATGCGAAAAAAAACACTGAACGAGTAGGCAACAGTTCATTTATAAATACTATATAAACGTACATCAGTATGTAGTATCTGATGTACTTATTGGTATAGACAACAATGCTAATTAAAGCTGAAGCTTAACTGAGCTCTTACACTTTTAGATTAGTTAACAAATTTGAATACCAAACAACAAATCGAGTGGCATATTCTAAACTTTAGAATTTAAACCTGTAGAAAAAGAAAAAAAAACGAAAAGAAAAAACAAAAAAAGAACAATTACATAACAATTGACACTATGTATTCACAATTAAAATGCGTTTGCGTTTGCCTTAATAAACAATATGACAAGAGAGAAGAGAGAAAAGAAAGCATTAAATAAATTAATTAATTAATAATTAATACTCATGACAGTTACATACAGAAACATATGTAAACATAAACAATATGTATGTAAATCATTAAGTCAATAAGCAACAAGTAAAGCAAAGCAAAAATCAGGCCGGTTTCCTCAATCTTCAGTTGAATTACGGTTGAGCTGCCTGATTCTCTATCCTTAATGCTAACTGGTGCTTGAGAAATCGTGCCTATTCATAATATGCAACATCAGGCCGTAGGCCCAAAAACATTATGAAATGTAATTAGTTAATTAGTTCAGCGGATAACGTACTTTTCTATTAACTTAAGACAAAAAACAAAACAAAAAAAAAAACATTTGCATTTTTTTGTAGTAAATCCGTCCTCAGTAACGGCCAACAGACAAGAAGTGCGATCAAGCATAGTCGAGATTTCTCGACTATTAAATACCCTGTACCCAATGTCAGATCAATCAAAAACTCAGCAGCTTCAACAATTTGTAGTTTTGCCCAATAATAATAAAAATAAATAAAAAAAAAACACAAGAGAAAGCAGCTATCTTTGGCACGCCGAAGATTAAATACCCTTGCAAATCAGAGCCAATCAGCTCACATCAAATCTAAATAATAAATTACGAAAATCCATTCGACTGTTTCTGTGTAATCAATTTGATTTTGTTGACCCATTTTCAATTAGTTTCTATATATATATATAGCTCCGATGTCGATAAACATCTCGTCAAATATTAACACTTGTCATTAGTGATTTTGTAATACTCTCTGCAAGGGTATGAAAAATATATATAACTACACAATAAATATTAAAAAACTGAACATTAAATAAACAAATCTTGAAACGATATGAAAATTATAAGATTTGCATAAGTATATATGTATATGTATATGGATATGTATATGTATATGTATATGTATATGTATATGTATATGTATATGTATATGTATATGTATATGTATATGTATATGTATATGTATATGTATATGTATATGTATATGTATATGTATATGTATATGTATATGTATATGTATATGTATATGTATATGTATATGTATATGTATATGTATATGTATATGTGTATGTATATGTATATGTATATGTATATGTATATGTATATGTATATGTATATGTATATGTATATGTATATGTATATGTATATGTATATGTATATGTATATGTATATGTATATGTATATGTATATGTATATGTATATGTATATGTATATGTATATGTATATGTATATGTATATGTATATGTATATGTATATGTATATGTATATGCATATGTATATGTATATGTATATGTATATGTATATGTATATGTATATGTATATGTATATGTATATGTATATGTATATGTATATGTATATGTACATGTACATATGTTTAAGTGCGTTGATGACTACAACAAACGAATCCAAGGAGCCTGACACGTCTATTTCTATAAGCCGTATAAAGACGACACACCTACTTGTTCACTATTTGATAATTACGGGGTATGCATGAGAAGTCGTGGGCTCAGCCAAAGCTATGTGCAAGCTTGCAACAGTCGAGCATACCCTAATACCCCTAATACCCTGCACGTATCCACTTGGTTCATCTGCCCACAAATATACCCTTCGACAACTGATAATCCCAGGTGGGTTACGAGACGCTTGTAGTTAAATTTTATAATTAAATGCAATAGACGGACAATGTTAGTTATATATATTATATACGTATGTATATTCGTTTAGTCTATGGGTACAGGGCCTAAGATATACATATATATATATATATATATATGTGTGTGTATGCATGATGCCAATGGAAAGCAATAAGAAGCGATAGAAAGCGTCGGTGAAATGTTCAACTAGTAAATTAATAAAGCAATACAACAACAACAACAACAAAATACATATTTAATAAAACATAAAAATCAAATCAACATTTATTTTACGTCTATTGTTATTAACCCGTAGATAGTAAATTATAAATTACAAATAAATTAAACAACTTGAACAGTTTATAAAATGCCAACTGTAGCATATTACGAAAGAAAGCAAACAGAAACAAAAAGTATTAAACATATGCGGCATGCAACAAAGTAAATACAAACAAATTATAAGAACTATTTAAAAAGACAGCTAGTGAATAATCTAGACAACAAATTTTACTTTACACAAGAAAAGTGTTTAAATATTCAAGCATAACAATAATGAAGAATATATAAAAAAGCTCAGCCAAAGAAGATGGTGTTTGGGCACAAATAATAAGTACATCAATTATTAAACAAACAAACAAACAAACAAATAACGGCAATTAAAATAAATCTAACAAAGTTATTTTCTTATCGAACCTGGCAATAATAATTGTAGCAAGGCATATATTTGCATACGAATAATAATATTTCCACACAACAAAAATTCTCAATAAAAAAAAAACAAAACAAAACACAAATTTACAGTCATTTCAATAATAATAAACACAAAACCAGAAACCCAAAAAAAAAAAAAAAACGAAAGAAAAAAATGATTAAAATTAAAAATTCTTCATCCCGCATAAGCGAATGGGATAGTCAACTTTAAACTAAGTCTATTCAGAAAAATGTACGACTTTGACTAACAGAAAGACAAGAACAATTTCCAAACAGAGGTCAAACCAAACAAACAAAATGCAAAAGTTTATCAAAAAATAACAACACACACTATTTATTATGAAATCACACGCAAAAAACAGAAAAATAATAATAATGAAGAAAAAAAAAACACACTCAGTTCATAGCAGTCGGCCATAACCGACTGCAAAATACTCTGATACCAGCTGAAAACAGGTAGAAAAGACAGAAAAATACCCTTCACATGGGGAGGGTGCTCGACAATTGAAAAGCTTGTCAGAGGTCAAAATATATATATTATTTGCTGACTCACTAAAATTATAGACGTGTTCGGAGTTTACCAATAATCTACATAATAAGTTTGTTTTCATTCCAGTCCAGTTGGGCGGGGAAAACAGTTGACTTTATATGGACAGATTCACAGACTGAGGGTCAGCGTGACGAACATTGCATAAAGCCAATATAATTTTCTACCTTGTACATATATCAGAGTATATAAACCGATATAATCACAGCATTCTGTTGAGTTACTTTGTAAGAGAAGAGAGTGACGGCTAAGAAATATATATTTGCTTTCTACTAATAACGGCGATGAAAACGAATACGCAATGAGAAAATCGTTTACACTTCACTATGAAAATACATTTAATATTAATATTTCGAAAATGCAAAAGGGTTATAACATGAAAAGGCAATAACACAGCTCAAATTCTGAGAACTTATATGAAAATACAAACTCTTATCTTTCAATCTAAAGTGTCACGATTTTATTCTATCTGTTTCTTAATCCAAATGGGCCCATTGCAGATGGCTAAGGGCTACTAACAGCATACATATAGAAGGACGATGTCGGACTTGCAATTGCTGAGAGTATTTTGATATATTTCTACTTTGTACAATTCAAGATCTTGCCAATATACTTGAAATATGTAGAACTATCTCTCGCAGCTCCGTACTTCTTGTGGATCGCAGAGTCCCGAGTCAGCATCTTTGGTGTCGCTAGCTGCTATTAGCTGCAAGGAATATCGGATATAGCTGACCATTCAGTATCAAATATCCGACACATAGTTGCGAAAGAATCTCCAGAGAATTCTCTTCTTCTATAATCTTTCCATGCTCTTAGTTTGGTGATAATCCCAGCTAACCGAGGCTCACCGAATTGAGTTGGTTGTTCTTCGCGCGGAGATCTTATTATATTGTTCTGATTTGCAATATTGTATTTGCTCTAAATTATTTTTAAAATATGTTTTTATAGCGAAAATATGTTGTATGTCCGTAAATTGTGCAAACAGATTTATTTATTTAATATTGGTTAGTTAGTTTTTATCCTGGAAGGATTGCGATTCTCAGAACTGGAAATTGTTATAGTTTATATCTGTAGTATTATGTTATAATTTCATTTCACGTATATTGGTAAGTATTGTCTTTACTTTACAGATGGAGCCTTTATCAGTAAGAACATTTTTTCGTAAAATGTATGTGGCTACCTCTTCTGGCTGCCCGTTTCTATTTCTATACTGAAGATCCTGAGACTATCACTTTACCAAGACTTATCCTGTGGACGGACCGTACAGGATTGTAGTCTACCTCGTGTTCTCAACGTTCTCACTTAGATATATTTTGCGCTCTTTTTTCAGTTGCTGAGCAATCGCGACTTAAACGTATTTATTTTTTATATCGTCAAGACGCCAGGTTCCCGCCTGGCTAATACTAATTAAACCTCGGGCGTCTTGTAGTTTTTGTCACCGTTATCCGATTGCTGGAGGTGTAGTCACATCAACGAACATTGAAGGATTTCCTGGATTGGTGAAAAATTGCACGAAACTGAAAAAAAATGAGAAAAATAAGTAATTCGCTTATAATTGTGACATTTTAATGACTACTTGTATATCCGTTAAAAGAGAGTCCTTGGCCACTTAAAAGAAAGAAAGTGCTTCGAAGAACATTTTTAAAAAATTGCTCAGATCTTAGTCATATCCTTTTGTGTCCAAAATTGTACTGTTTACCAGGTATACAACTGATCAAATTACATGCAAACTGTTCCTGTAGTTTCAAAAAACCAAAAACAAGGATTTCGGATTTCGACTCATTCCACTTCGCCCCGAGCATGGAATTCTTACAAGCGTTTGAGATATTAGATGAACCCATAATCCTTAAAATCCGTAATTGATATCCGACTTAAAGCAATCTTTATAAAACTAACATTCAATTGGACTCAAATTATCCGCAGCTTAGCCACAATAGAAAGCAATTTCAATTTCTTTCACTCTAATTATTTAAATATTTTATTTCCATCTGTTATATATGATTTTCTTTGAACATTTTGAACTATTCCGTTTTGTGCAAAGAAAATAACTAAAAATGATTAACACACTTAAATACACATACACATACTCCAATATTCTCTGCGCTCATAAATTTAAAAAATAAAATAAAAAATTGAATTAGTTTTTTAAGTACACGATACATCGCCATGCAATATTTAAAGCACAAAACCAAAATGAATTAAATTAGATAAAACAACATTATATATTTTTGAGCTTATTAAAAAAAATAATTATTATTTTGCGTGTAACGTTGTTATTCTATTTGATTGAACTTCTTAAGAGCATAGCTCATATCAAACGAAAAAAAAAACACAATAAATTTATTGAATTCTGCATCTGCTGCTCAAAGTTTGCTCAGCTTGCTGCGTCTGGCAAAGGCCAAGAACTGTGCGCGATAAATCGGACCACGACGCAATGCGTTCAGCTGGCTGCATTCCGCGTCCAGAGCATCGAGCACTTGCTGTCGCCAGGGCTGCTGCAGAAGGCGTTTGGTGGCCATTAACGAGACGATCGGCAGCTGCGAATGCTGCTCCATGCGCGTCCAGAACTCCTGCTCATCAAGCACCAGGCTGGCAACCATGCCATGGCGCAGCGCCGATTGGGCATCTAGACGTTCACCAAAGAGCAACAGCTCGGTCGCCTTTGTGCGACCAAGTAGATGTGGCAGCGTCCAACTGGCGCCACCCTCAGCACAAAGGCCCAGTTGGGAGAAGGGCAGCCAGAATTGGGCGGTTTCTGTGGCATAGATAATGTCGCATAGCGCGGCTATGACAACGCCCATTCCGACACAATTGCCCTGGACCAAAGCGATGACCACCTTACGATTCAACAACATCTTCTTCACCAGTGCCTTTAACACAAAGTTCGAGGAGTTGAGGTGAGCAGCTAGTACGTCATCTCCGCTCTTGCGCTGCAAGTTGTGCAGTTCGGTCAGGTCATTGCCCGATGTGAAGGCGGTCGCATTGCCCGTCAGACAAATAACACTGATGCCCTCATCCGCATTGGCTATGTCCAGAGCGCGTAACAGCTCATTGATGGTGCGACGACGCAGAGCATTCTGTACCGCTGGCCGATTGATCTGAACAACTAAGAGTTGGCCGCGGCGTGTAATCAAGAGCTCCTTGAACGTCTTAAAATTGCTCGCAGCAGCAGATCCACTCATTGCAACGCTGGTGAACAGACTGGTCGGACCAAAGTTCCAGTTTACTTAATTGCAGTGTGTGTGTGTGTGTGTGCCAAGAGACAACAGGCTTTGGAAAATGTATGCATAGATACATACATACGTACATACGAACATATTTGTACACACATTGAGTTGCTGCTTATCAAAAAGTGAACGCAGAGGAGGTCGCTCAGCAATCGCTGCTGCTTGATCAAAGTACAACAGCAAAGAGCTGTCAATGGCCCCCTTGCGTCTTTCATCTCTGTTAGTTTGCTGAGTGGCCAACAACCACATCGTGTTTACCCGAGCAAGGCATTTCTTGAAAGAGTAGCAGGCACATGCCACATGTACATACACAACTCTTACATGTTGAGAGAGATAGAGATAGAGCCACGGAGAGAGACAAGAGTCTGAGTCAACTGGTTGCACGAGAAACGAGATAGATTGCTGCTTTGTATTCGACGCACAGCTGAGCCAAGTAGGAATGCACACACAAAGCGAAATAACTAATTTAATAGTTATTGTTGATATTCAAGCTCTAATCAAAGTTATGCAAAAAAGACAACATTAATCGGGCTTTGCTGCAGATAAGATTATTATTATTATTAAATACAGCAAAGATGCAGTGATAAACTGAAAAATCTAGCTTATGGGGAGGTGGTTATAGCATGGCTACTATGATCTTCAACTAAAGCTGATAAGATTACGGATCACATTTCATCTCTTTTTATATATATGTACATATATTCATACATTTGCTTAAGAGCTGGCAGACAACTTAAGAGTCATAGATTAAATTTAAAACAGGGTGTTTTCTCAGCCAGCTTTTAGGCTCGTGCGCCGCAATTTACTGCATGACTGGAGATGCCAAGTGCTGTCTTGGCTGCACTGCAGCAACTATTCTTTGTGTTTGTGTATGTGGGTACGAATTCCCATGGCCATACTTAGTGCTCATCGAGGTGGGAGAACTTTTTGCGTAGCTTCTCGCGTCGCTCTTTCTTCACACTGCGCCAGGGCTTGGCTGCAGCATCCCCAGCCACCAGGCTGCCATCGTTTGCCAGACGCACATGCGGGAAATTGGTGCGGCCTTTTACATGCGCCACGCTGGGCTTGTCGGTGAAAAACTGCTGATCTAGCTCCTTGGACGTGCTCTTATTGATCTGTGAATAATCGCATACTTTAAAATAAAACCAAGTCTTTGGCTAGGTTGACAACTTACGCGCATCGCACGTTGCTGTTGTCCGGGCAGCTGGGACTCCTCAAGAGGTTTGCGCTGGCGCTCTGGAAATATGTGATACTCCGACTGAATGACCGACGGTGGACCCAGGGCAAATAACAGCTTGCCATTGACGTAATCCTTGAGCACATAGCGCGCAGATCTCGCCTGATCCGGTTGACCATTTGAGGTCATGAAGCCGCGATTATCTGGGAAAAAAGTCTATTAAACAGATATTGGATTGTGTTAAGGCGTGTGCACTTACAGCCATAGGCGAGGAGCAGCTCCTCAGCGAAAGGTGGACGTTCTTGATCCTCGCCCTCCATGGGCTTAGCTATCACAATACCATATTTATCCTCAAGGATGTGGCGCGGTATGCGTTCGCAGAGCAAATTCACGGCGGGCACATGATCGCGCATCTGATCAATTGGCAAAATACCATTGAGCAACATGTCCGCCTTGGTGAGCACAAAGCTGGGCATCACCAAGCCCGGACAGTCACACAGCAGTATGTCATCATCCAGGAACAGCGTCTGAAAGCGCTTTGTCTTGCCGGGCGTGGCCGACACAGAAACCTTCTTAACCGTCATCAGCGAGTTGATTGTACTGCTCTTGCCCACATTTGGATAGCCGACCATGCCGATGGTCACATGCTGGGCAGTGTGCCTGGGTCCCACGAAGATGTGTCTCAAGAAATCAATCAGTTCGGTTCGCGACAATAGATGCGCACTGTTCTTATCACCAGGCAGCCGGGGTAGCCTGAGGTCTGCCGTCTCCGCTGGATTTGATTGTATCTTGCTCTCGATGGCGTCCAGTGTGTGCTCAACGGCATCCAGCGAGTGTTGCATATCTTCGACAGCGTCGCGCAGCTGCTTAAGCTCCAGCGCCGACGATGGTGACTCAGCCATCTGCCTGGCTGCCTCCGCCTCACGCTTGAGCTCCTCCTCGACCAGTGTGGCTGAGTAGAAGGCTGTGCGTATCCCCTCACAGTCAAAATACTGTGCCCAGTGCTGTCGCTGCTCCAGTGTCAATAAATCTGACTTATTCACCAAAATCATGTTCATTTTGTTGCTGTCCACCTCTTTGACGTAACGCTCCAGATCCACGCTGCGAAATAGCAACGGATTACGTCCGTCTACTATCTGGACAACGACATCGGAGCGTTCGACGACGCGCCACAGTTGGCGCCAGAACTCGAGATTCTTTTCGTATGGCGTCATGAGAATCTCCTCGTTCTCTTGTAGCATCGCCAGGTCTCGACGCCAATTGAGAAAGGCCTCGTTTTCGGCACGCTCCAAATCCTCGGCACTTGTTTCCTTGTTCCATTTGGGACGACGCGGTATTTTCAGCTGATCTAGATGCTCGACATGCTTCTGGTGCATAGTTTGCTCCTGGGTCTTGCTGAGCAGACCCACGCGCTGCCTCGGATTCACGAATGTTATGTTTAGCTTCTCCGCTTGGAACTCGGTGCCCGCCAACTCCGCTGTGCGCAGGAAGGCGTTGAACGATGACTCCTCCGTTACCGACGAGAGATTTAACCGGCCCCAGTCATAGCCATCCTGCAGCTCCGTTGTGTGCAGCTGGATATTTAAATGCGAGTGCGCACAATACGAATGTGTGTGTGTTAAAATAATTGTAAATAGTTTACTACGCACGAATACTACGCACCATTGTATCGTTGTCCACCTTGCGGCGTGGTGTGTGCCCAAAGCGATCTTTGATTAGTTGGCGTCCCAAATTGGTGCCGCTTTTATTCTTTTTGCCCATTTTGGCAAAAGAAATTCGATTTTGATATATATATTTACTGAATTACAAACAGAACACGTGCAAGACCTGCAAAACTCAACTGAGACGATTTATCGAAACTTGGAATTTTGACTTTATGTTACCATCGGTATTTCTTGTCGTGAATTCGTGAAATACCAACACATAATATTTAATACCAAATTGTAATCGATAGATTATCGATATCTCGTGAATGCAAATATTTATATGACGTTTATTCAAATATTAACAAATAATTGATCATTTCTGGCAATGTTAATAACTAACGTAGTTGCAAATGGAAAGGTGTGTGTTAAAACGATTTTTAATTTTTGGTATGGCATCGCAGTTTGTTTGAAGTTGCACAGTATTTGAAATAAAAAATAGTAATCCTACATACAAATACACTTAAACTAGGAATTACACACAAAAGATTGACAAATAAGATTCATCCATTCATTTAGTAGAGCTTATCGTCGTCGTCATGCCAGACAATTGGCCAGACGGCATTGCGGGCACAATTGCCGCCCAATGCCTTGCAGAATGTGTTGAAGGTGCTCGACTTGCTGAAGCCGAGAATCTCGCGCTCCTCGTAGATGCGATACGTGAACGTGCTCTCGTAGGTGCCCACAAAGTGGCGGGCATACGCGCATATCAGCTGATCGACAATAGCCACGCCCCCATCCTTCAGTTGATGCCGCTGCGCATTCGACTCGGGCGTAAAGTGCACAAAGCGAAACCGATAGAAGAGCTCCTTCAGCTCGAGCAGCTCATATGGTGTCGCATCGCTGGCCACGAACACGCTGCTCAAATTGAATGCCCGCAGCAGTTGCTTTATTTGCTGTGCTGCCGCCTTGAGGGTGGGCGTCGTCGACTCGCGCGATCTGACAAAGTCGCCGCGTCGCAGATGGGCGCACAAATAGTCGCCACCGCGTGCATCGCGCTTGGGTCGCTCCAGTTCCCACATGGCTGGTCGCTGTACGCCCGCCGTCGAGTCTGTGGTGGCCAGCATCGCGAGTCGAAAGTCGGCGGCTACCTGGCTGAGAGATTGGGCAAAGCGCATCGAACGACGTGCCAGCCAAAAATGCTCGTCGCCCCAATTGTCGTGGAGAACGGTTTCGGCGCTGAGCACCGCATAGACGCGCATATCGTCCACATCCTCCACGCCCGCCGTATCCTCGTCAATTGCCTCGCGCAGCATCCGCTCCAGCAGACCGGCGCTGCCCTGGAAGCGCACACAGTGATACTGACCATAGCTCAGCAGACGCTGCTGCAACAGCGGACCACCGCTGATGGAGTTCTCGTTGCAAGCCTCGTGACGCTGCCCAGTCGTCGAGTCGTGGGCGTCGGGCGTAATGCGCTCGTACTTGTCGCGGAAGACGCCCTGCTCCAGCATGATCTCGTAGTGTGTCAGTCGGAAGGCTTGCGACACATGGACGTAGGGCGGCGACGGCATGCCGAATTTCCTGTACTCGGCGACAAACTCGTCGTAGTCGAGGACGGGCGCATAGCGTCGCAGACTGGCCAGATCGAAGAAGCTGCGCCACATCAGGTCGCTCTGCCCCAGGCCGTGCGAGTGCCAGTGATAGAGCCGTGGCCAGGGCGGCAACACCAGCCGCACATTGCGGAAACGCTTCCGTCGTCTTAGGCGACGCACAAACACCGCCATGCGAATGTAGACGTCGCGCCGCAGATTGAAGCCCTCGGAGATGTTGACGTCGTACAGAATGTAGACGGTGCCGCGCAGCGGCAATATATCGGCTGGGCAGGTGTTCCTAGCGGGCAGCCGCCAAAAGAGACGTCGCTGGCAGATGCTGTTGTTTTTGTGGCTGGTGCTTTTCTCGACTGTTGTGTTGTGGTGCGTTGCTTGGATGCCAGAGGCTGTTGCTGTTGCTGCCTGTGTAACGGCGACCAAGAGCAGCAGCAGCAGCAGCCACTGCACTGGCCACCATCTTTGCATTATTAGCCGTTTAGCACCACACAAAAATAGGCGCTGGCTCGATTGGAAAACAGAAACTCGAATTGTTGATCTCTTATCGACGGCGATAGTTATATATATATAAATACGATAGCATCGCGAAATTGTGGTGGTTCGTCGATTGAACGGTAAGTAGTCATCGATACTATTGCTACTAAGTAATTGTGATCACTCAACGGTAAACGGCGCACGTGCCCGTGTTTTGAAATTGTTTTGTTTGTTACATTTATTGAATGAGCGCTATTTATGACAAACGAACAAATTGATTGACATAATGAGCACACAAAAGCTAGAATACGATGCCAATCTGGGTGGGCGCATAACGCTGCCAACCCATGTGTCCACCTATCACTATGCTGCTGGTGCACTCCAGGAAATCAAGTCACTAATTGCGGATGCCCAGTTGCCGGCCAGCAGCAAGCTCATCTTTCAAACGCTGCCCAAGCACATGCGCCGACGTGCCATGTCGCATCATCCCAAGCGGCTGCCTCGCAAACATCGCGCCGCCCACAAATCCCAGATGGGTAAGGCCGGCAATCAGCCGGTGAACAGCAAGCGACCATCGCGTAAATATCGTCGCCGCCCAAAGAATCTGATGCGCGAGTATGTGCGCCGTCAGCGCAAGCACATCTGGCTAGAGACGCACATATGGCATGCGAAGCGCTTCTTTATGATCGACCGCTGGGGCTATCGGCTGCCCTATGCCAGTTGCGATAAGACCTACCGGGCCTGCTATCGTGCCAGTGCCGAGCACTGTCTGCTGCAGGACATATCCTACTACAGCTGCGTGCAGCTGAACGGCAGCCTCGAACTGCTGTGTCCTGGGCTGGCCCGTCTCACCAGTCCGCACTGTGGTCTCACTATGACGGCCAAGGCATTTCTGAGCGGACGTCGCGAGGGCAGTGTCCAGCTCTTTGCCGACGGCCAGTATCCGTTGGGTGCTCTGCAAACTGCTAGTTTCATGTGGCGCCCCCAAGTAGCGCAAGACGAGCCTGATGATGTCTGCACGCTATGGTTGTGGTTGCATCCAGCAGCTGCTGAGGCAACCATTTTACAGCTAATCAATGTGTTCCAACTGAAATCGACTAAACAGCAAAAACATGTTCTGCCACCAGAAGCAGAAGTAGCCAACGCTAAGGATCTGCGCTTCTGGACGCACACCGTAGCGTTTGAGCGTCACAGAAGCTACGTCAATGTGGATGACAATGTGAAGCTGTTGGTGCTTAAGCAGGAATTCAATCGCTTTCGTCTGACCGGACCGCGTGCCCAGCGCATACTGTCCGCCAGTCTGCGTGCCCAGCGGCCACACGACTATCTCGAAGCGGCGCTGCAGTTGAGCTCGCCCAGTGAACTGCTATCGAATCTAATTGTTGGCGTCAATGTGGTCGATCCGCGCCTGCAACGACCCAGACAGCGCACCAAGGCAGCAGAGCCAACCGACCGCACAGCCTCAGCCCGTGAAGCCAATGAGTTGCTCGTGTCGCGGCCAGACAGCCTGCCGTATAGTGATTTATGGGAGCCGGAGGTGCGCGAGCGTCTCGGTCAGCAGATGCTAACGACACACCAATACAATCAGTTGCGCCAGCAGCACGCTGTTGTGCCTGGCGAGCCGTGCGCCTTTGAAGAGCAGCTGCAGCCAGTGCCGCTGTTGCTTATCCAGCGCCCAGGATCACAGCAGCCACACTACAAACGTCTGGGCTACGGCTCTGGCTGGGATGTGATAGCGCCCGCTCGCTACGGCATGTCACTCTGGCTGACGCTCATCATGTGGGGCGCCCGGCCAGGTGGACTACGCGAATTCGACACGGTTGCCAGGGAGATGGGTGTCGAACACCATTTACCGGACACAGTAGCGGGTGAGTCCACCTCGCACTCACAGCTTTGCAACAGCTTGCTTCTAACAACTGTTTCATTCTGTTTTTTTTTTTGCAGGACGGGATCAGGCGTCGCGGGCTGCCGCGGAGCGTCGCACACGCTACTTTCGTCTGCCGCCGAACAAGCGCTGCAACTATCGGAAGCTGGCGGTGGTCAGTCCGTTTCTGGCGCCCTGGCAGCAGCTGGTGCGCGATTGGTCGCCTGCGACTCCAGCTGGCTTTTATGTGCTGCGTGATCGTGCAGTATTACAGCGCCTGGATGAGTGTGTGCGACGTCGACAGGCGCTGCCGGAGCCACTGCCCGGTCACTGTCTCATCCAGATTCAGTTGCGTCTGCAGTCGCGCGGTCAGCTGGGGGACAACGCATTGATTTGCCTGCCAACGCGCAGCGACTGGAAGCGTCGCTGGCAGCAGCTGAAGCGCGACGACCACGCGCCCGTGCACAGCGAGCCACCGCAGCCGGATCTGAATGAGCGACTGCGCAAGGAGCTGCGCAACAGCCACAAATGCCTGCTGAAGCGTTTGAGGGGTCGGCGAGTGCGCGAAAAGCGACGACTGCAGGAAACGAGCACCCGCCGTGTGAAAATACGACCCGCGAATACGGCGCAAATGGTGCGCGATCAGTTGACCAAAATGTGCCGCCTTTGGCTGCCCACGGATCCGGTCGAGACGTGCGACAGCGTGCGCCGCCAATGCAGTCGCGAGGTCTTTGGATATGTGAGCAGTGCCGGTTTCAGTTTCGTTGAGGCAACCGTTTGTGCTGTCGGCTACATAACGCCTGGTGGACTGCGTCATTTGCTAGAAGCCGGAACGCAAAACGCGTCTGACTCCAAAGGACAGCCACCGCTCTGCCTGGTGCGCGATGTAGACAGTCGTGCCTATCGATTCGCACGCTTCCAAATCAATGCCAACGTGACAGCTGGAGTTTAGCTGGATAAAATTAAATCCATTAATATATATACCTATTTATGTACATAAGAGTAACAATAAAAACTATTATAAGTATATAATATATAATAAAAATGATGAGTTGAACAAAACGAAATTGATCTGTGTCTTCAAAAGCAATTTAATAAGTTGACAGATGGTTGATGTTTGAATTCCTGTATGTGCCGACGGGTGTCCAGCGTCGCGTCTCTCATTTGGCCAATCATCCAGACTACTTGCGAGCTATCAGTGACTTCGAATGATATCCACTTCTTACTTCTTATGCCCCATAATTTAGATGCAGATGGTTCAATTTCAATCCAACCTCAATATATGTTTACAAAACATGGCAATAAAAAATATCGAAATTCCTTTCCAATTTCGATTTCTTGATTTCTTGTTCTTCAGCTTTTAAATGGTCATTCTTCTGCCAAATCGGAATATACATCCAAGAGACGAAGGACATTCAACCATCCCCAAAAAAAGGGACTCGTACTAATTACGACCAGACGCTGGTCAAAGGACATCTCAATCGATTACAAGCTGACAAGGAAGTTGTTCACTATTTTTCTTTCTTATCTGATCCCGTGTATAATCGTTAATGCCAAACGATGGAGTTGAATGGAGTTTAAAAATTAACACTCAAAAATATAAAGATCTTTGAGTTTTTCCCCGCATACGATTGAAAATGCTTTTGAAATTGTTGTACATATTTAATACTAATTTTATTCAATTTAAAATTACTTGTATGCCATTTGTTGTTTTTATTTTCATGATTTTTTTTGTTTTATTTATTTTTTTTTCATTTTGTTTCGTTTACCATCAAATTTAGCGTTTGTTACGTAATTTTTCATATGCATGCATGGATGTGTAAATGTGTGTGGGAACGTGTGTGGATGTGTGTGGATGTGTGTGGATGTGTGTGGATGTGTGTGTGTGTGTGTAGGTGTATGTTGCACTCAAGACGAGCCACAAGTTGCGTTGAGCGTGTTGAGCCTTGGTTGGGTGAGTGTATTCGCGTTGGAAATTATTTTGGTATCTAAAATGCGACAATGATTTAAAAATTTGCTTACAACTTGTTTTGGGTCGTAACTCCGCATATCATTCTCATTGGTTTTCAATTTTGTTATTATTATTAATATTGTTTTTTGTTTTTTATTGTATTATTTGTAATTATGTATTTATTTATTTAATAATGGTTTAATGGTTATGGGAAAATGTATATTAAATGTTTATAAATTTCGCTTAATGCTTCCACGTTTTTTTGTATTTTGTATTTCGTATTTTTTTTTTTTTTGGTTTTTTTTTGTTGTTTTATTTATACATATATATATATGTATGTATTGATTTTTATTTGGTTTTAGTTTTTATTTACTGAAATTGCCTATATGTACTTGCATACATGTATGTATATGCAAGTATATATGTGCATATATACATACACTATATATTTGTAGGTGTATATTTCTGAATACTTAATCATTTTGTCTTGTTGTTGATCGTTCGTGTTTTATTTTGTTGTTGTTTTTGTTGTTGTTTTTGTTGCTTGTGCGTTAAGTTGGCCATTAACTATATATAGTTGCTGGTTGTTGTGCGGATATCTCAAGAAGTGACCTTCTCATGCGTTTTAGATACAGATACATAATTCCATTATGTGTAGACGCGTTCTTTGTAAATTTCACTTATAATTATACAACTTAGTTGAAACATTCAATAATTTATGTTGTAGTTATTAAAAATACATAAAATATGATCTTATGTTAAACTAAATTTGTTAAGAAAAAACAATTAGATATACGCATATATTTGTGTTTATCATAATTCGCTCATCATTTCTTTCGATCTGCTGCCTATCTCCATTTATGCTTTATCAAATATCTGTATATATATATATATATATATATATATGTATATATATATATATGTATGTATGTATGCATATGATGTATATGATGTACACATAATAATAATATTTATCGATTACTAAAAGCTACACAATTACATGCTTAACTGAATTTGATTCGCCACTTGAGTGCTTAAATATAGTATGTATGTATGTATGCATGTATGTATGCATATATGTATTTAACTAGCATACATACGTACTACCAATGAGAGTAACTCAGTTGCACATTCATGCATGCCTCTCCGCTCGTCAGAGGGGGGGCGGAGGGGGCAAAGAGTTGGCGCCATTGCAAATGAGATTGTGTATTGACTACTTACGGCTTGCGGGCCAATCTTAACTACACATTACATATGAATTTAATACGAGATTTGTTCGATTATATAATATGTAAGTACGAAATGTGTAAATGTATGCGCGAACCGCATTGGCTTTAAATTACACTTAGAATTTGAATTTCGATTTGGATTGCTTTGATCACGTATCGCGCAATGCCCTATTCGGAACTGATGTACACCGATTTACATGCATATTATATATAAGTATGTATATATTTATATATATATATATGTATATATGTATATATGTATATATATATATATACATATAATTATGTATTGGTATAAGCAGTACAAGAGACGGCAGTGTATATTAATTGCCAACAGAACACACATGACGCACACACACTGGCTTTGCACTCGTTTTTTTCTGTACTTGCAGTGTATGTACAAATATGCTCCAAAAACTGATATTCCCTTTGAGTAGAAAGTTCTCTCTTTTTTTTCGTTTAGCATTCTTTTTTTTTTTTTTGTTTTTGTCTTTGGCAACATGTAATATTAATCTTATTGGTTGCCTATTTTGAGCCAGTTGTTTTTCATTACTTGTTCATTGGTGTTATAAGTAGTTGTAGTTATAGTTTTTTGTTTTTTTCTTTTGTTATATATTTTTTTATTTTTTTTTTTTGTGTTTCGTGGTGGCAGCGATGAGTGGAGTTTGCCGCCTTTTATCCGCGTGTGTTCCATATAAAAGTTTGAAATACTTTGAATTTGGTGGGTTAGTATACATATATTTATAGATATACGTAGCATATCTTTAAAAATGGTTCTTAACTTGTAATTGTAAACGTTTTTCGTGTTGTGTCATCTCCTAAATGCGTTTCATTGTTCAGGGATTTAAGAAGTGTTCTGGCGAACCACATACGACCATCTCTTTTTTGTTTTGTTTTATATTGCAGCTATTACATACATAGTTAAATTATTATAATTACTATTAAGTTTCTGTTTCTCATTTAACATCACTACTAATAATCAAAAAATGGACATTTATAAACGATTATCTATATATTTGTATATATCTGTATATATGTATATTTATATATATATATATATTTATATATATATATATATATATACATAAACATACGTATATATAAACATATATAAGTATTAAAAATGTTTGGCTCTTGGCGGCACTTAGCCGCAATATGATTTTTTAATGTCTTGTGTTCTTCTCGCACATTTCTCTTGCATTTGAGTCTGTTTAACAATGGGCCATGAAATTGGTTGAACGCGTTGAGTCGTTAATTTTTTTATTTTTTATTTATTTTGTAATGCAATTTTCATTATTTTGATTTTGGCGTTAATAACGATAAAAGCAAAATATGCAAAACATTCGAAAGACAAAAAAAATAAAATAAGTAAATCAAAAGGCATCCAAAGTCAATAAACAATATATAATTCATCACAGTTTTTTTGTTGTTGTTGTTGTTTGTCTCCGGCTGGGGGAAAATCGAAAACCCACAGAAAAAGTGCTTAATGAATTCATGATCCGTGTAAACTTCGTGCTTGACTCCAACACAATTCATGGCGTTCCATATGCATTTGGCGAGTTTGACTTTATATATGAATATCCACGCACACACAAATAAGCAACCTTTTTACACACACAAAAATTAATAAGAATATGCAATTGTTGTGTGTGTGTGTTGTTGTTGTTGTGCAGCATATTTGTGTTCCGAGTTATGCGTCCAGCTGTGGTAAAGGATTTTTCGGAGTACTCGTGCCTCTCAACTGCAACGCGAAAAGTAAACAACCTTTTTGTATATGTTTTGTTGACTTAATTGTTACATGATTTTTAATTTTTAATTGGATTGCAGCAGAAATGAAAAACAAAGCAACAATAAACAAAAGAATAGTTATGTAAATATAAAATATAAAAGTAAAACTTTTAGTTACAAACACATTGCATAAACAAAGAAAAGAAAATTATGTCTCAATTCAAATATATATATATGAATATATATATATATATATGAAGACAATTAAATATAGATTCACATAAATTAATTAACGTACTATGTGCTGAAATTGTAAAAATAGTATTATTTTTCACTTAATTTCTTAAAATAATAAACAAACAAAAATATGTTGCATCTGATTTGCAATTGCATTTGCATTCAGAATTCAATGATCAATGACTAAACGCTATGACTTAGTTCTTAAGTTGTAAAGTGTGAGCGATCGCAGCTCACATGTCACAAATCGAAGTTCTATATAAAAAAAAAAGAAAAAAAAATCGAAAACGAAAACGAAAAGCAACAAGCGATTCTCAAAACTTACTCTGACTTTTTTTACTCAACTTTTCTTTTTTTTTTTGTTTAATTTCATATTGATTTTAGTTATTTTTTTTTGTTTCGTTTTTTTTTTTGTTTTGTTTTTGTCGTAGTTGGTTTTTATCGTTTTGGTATTTAGCATCAATAAATGTTCAATCATACAATCAATACACTCTCTAAAGTTTGGCTTATGGCTTTCAGAAACCATGCCATGCAATGGTCAAATGGTTCTTTTTGGGAACTCGCTTCCTTTAATACACTTCGTATTTTGTTGCTGGTTTCCGCTTCTTGGTTTGTTTTTATTCTGTTTGGTTTTTGCGGTTTTTGAACTTAGTTAACCTATACGCACTCGTAACTAAAAACAAAAAGTTATATTCATATATATATATATATATATGTATGTATTATATATAATATGCAATTAGAAACTAACTTTAAACTTTTTCTTTGCGTTTCGGTTCGCTATAATTTTTTGTTTTTAATTTTGGTTTTGGTGCATTTTATAAACTCTTCGTTTTGCATACAGATGCATTGTGGGAAACACCTTACTCCAAGCGTGCCTTGTAGGTGGTCTTCCAGATCTCGGCAAGTGTCACAGCGCTGTGGAAGCGATGGAAAATGCACAGGGGCAGTGTAATACGCTGAATGATCGACCAGGGTACAAAGCCATAGAACTCCAGCTGCACCTGTTTTATTCAAAAAGAATGCAAAACACATCAACAAGTTGGCCAATCATTAGACACAGACACAGTAGGAGTATCCACAACAACAGCATGCATTTACGGCCTTCGAAAATACACTGACATAAACCATATAGTTAACATGAGAGCTGTAACCTATTTTAAGTTAATAACAGCTATGAAATATTAATTGTAATTATATACTTTATTTTTGAATACTTGATACGTTTGAATCTTTAGCTATCATTACTCCAGGTGAGAAATAAATTTAGAAATGTTTCAATGATTCTAATTGATATTATTTAAAGGTATTTCGTGACTTAAAGTAATTGTTGCAGCTCTAATGTTTATATATAACACGTCAGATTCTGTTTCTCATGTTTCTGTTAGAGATAATAAAATTCACTTTGTGCTTAAAATGATATCTAACCCAACTACAGTAGAGCCGCAGCCCGAAAGCATCCAACAAATGTAGATATTCGAATAAAAAATTAAATAAATACATATATAGAATGAGGATCTATTGAATATGTTGGCGACGTCTTTATGAGATTTTTAAGATAAAGTTAAACATGCCGAATGCTAATTTCTCGTCGAATTCAACATTGTGAAACACAATTGAATACACAGAAATATGTGAAGGCGAGCGTAAATATGAAATAATGATTAAAATACGATATCGCATAACAAATAACGAAGATAATGAATAGAATGAATAGAATGAATGAATAACGAGTATAACGAATATAACGAATAGAACGAACGAGAGCGTTAATCGTCTTACTTAACTCAGTCTCGCTTACGTACATATCTACTTACAGGATTGGCGAATACTTTTTGAGCTTCGAATGTGTAGATTGCAAACATGGCCACGTTGCAGATGAGTAGGAAGGTCACAATCTGGCGACCGGGCTTGCTGCGATCGTGCTCCGGCAAGTGGACGCGACGGCGCGACACATCGGCAATGAAGAGCAGCTGCAAAATGACCTGGAATACAGCAACGCCACCGGTGGTCGTCACCAGCAGGCTGGGCTCACTCTCCAGCACCTTGAGGCTGCCGGCAATGATGCTAAACACGGAGTAGGTGAACAATCCGAAGGCCGAGATGCGCAGCAAAATGTCGTTCAGATTCGATTGTTCCTCGCAGCGGAATTTCAAGTTCTTCACCCTGTTTCAATTCAATAATATTTTTTGAGTGTGAGGTAAGCTGGAGCTAATCTCACGTGTAATTTTAAAAAAAGAGAAAATTAACGCACCTGATGAAGCCAATAATGATGGCTAGTATGGCAAAGGCCATTAGAATACAGTGACTGGCATCGGCGAGGTAAATGGCCAACAGCGAGAACTGCTGATGACGCACCAAGACGAAGAAGAGTATCAAGCAAATCAGCGCGCCGACCAACAGCAACAGACCAAAGAACAATCCCTTCGAGGAGCCAACGCAGTCGACGCGACCGGAACGTGCCTGCTGCGCCATGGCAACGGCTCGACGGGAGAGCATCACCTCGAGCCTATGCTCCAGATCCTCATCGTTTAGCCGGCCCGGATAGCGACCGATGTGCTTCCACATGACATACAAAACCACCGCGCCAATCAACGAGTACTCAATGATAAACGGATACAGATACGGCGCCGAATCATAAACGATGCTGCCCATAATGTCAATGCGTCCACAGGCGGTGGAGTTGAGTGTGCCAATGTTGGAAGACAGTGCTGCCGGATAAATGTTGTCCAGGCTCTCCAGATTCTCAAAGGCAACCAGCCCGTTCGACTCATCATGCGAGATATCCGAATACGTTTGGAAACTGTTCTCCATGCCGGGACCAAACAGATTGTTCATAATATTCACGGCGCTCTCCGTGCTGCTCACGGGTGTGCTGGCGCTAACACTGGTGCTTGGCGTGGATGAGACCAGATTGTTGAAGAATGAGGAGATGCCGGATGTTGCGCTGTCAATGGCTGAATTGCCCTCGGCAGCAGCGGGCAACGTTGGAGCGGCCACATCGACGGGCGTCTGGCTCGGTGCAGCGCTTGAGAAGATGCGCTGCAGTCCATTGAAGGGATTGGTTGTTTCGCTGGTCGTGCTGCTGCTGCCGCTGCTGAAGTCCGCGACGGTGGCAGCTCTATTGAATGGAATGCTCGTGGTGGATGTGGTGGTGGTTGTGCTGGTGCCGGTGCTGCTGCTACCTGCAGTGCTAGTCGCAGCGGTGGTGCTAGTGATAAACTTCTTCAGCTTGCGGGCCATAGTAGTGCTGTGCCATTGATAGCTGGGCGTTGTGTACGGTGCCCTTGTCGTGGTCGTAGTGGTGCTGCTGGTGGTGCTGCTAGTGGTGCTGCTAATACCGCCCATGCCCAGGCTCTTCGAAATGCCATCGACAGTATTGCGCACCAGCTTCGACAGCACATTGTCGCTCTTGTAAACGTTCTTTGGGAGCACATCCTCACCGTCCAGTACCTCGAACTCGGTGTTGGGTCCAGCCTGGGTACGGAGCACGGTGCCAGCATGACGCAACGCATGCTGACGTATCGAATGGCTAATGGACGATGCATCCGGATCTGCTTCACGCTTCTGATGATAGATCGTTATCTCCAGCAGCGACTCCTTAACCAGGGTGCGTATCCACACACAGATGTTGGTGGCCACCACATGCATCAAGCCAAAGCGGGCAATCACCTTGAAGCGGTGTATGTTCAACTAAAAGAGAGAGAGAGAGACACAGAGAGAGAGAGAGAGAGAGAGAGAGAGGGAGAAAAGGCACGGCGCAAGCGCAATTTTGAGTACGTTTTGGAATCGCACTTACAGAACTATGTATGTATGTCTATATATGTGTATGTATGTGTATATTTACAATATACAGTATATGTACAATACAAAGATATGCAAGTAAGTGTATTAAACATATGAAAAAAAAAAACATATCTTCGGCTCTTTGACCGAAGTCTCAATACTCTTGCAATGCCAAAATGGAATTTGAACAAAATTACGTTCAACTTGGAATACCCTGCAAGAGTACAAGCAAAGTTATATAATTGTAATGCCCACTCCCAAAAGCCCTTAAATAGTTTATATGCAATTAGTTTATAAATATTGAGGTTATAAATATATCACACACACATATATGTTTTTATCGTGTGAGTGTAATGAGCGTAGTGAGGGTAGAGAGTAGAGCAGAGTAGCAGAGTAGTAGTAGAGTGGTAGAGTAGTAGAGTAGAGTAGTAGTAGAGTATAGTAGAGTAGAAAATGAGTTGTATATCGTACCTGAAATGGTGGCCTAGTCTGCGATCGCGAATGGGGCGGAGTTGTGGGGATTATGTACACAAAAATGGTTCATTAAAAAAACTAAGTACTTTGCACAATTTCGAAATTTGTTTAAAAAAAATGAATATGATGATGATGATGATTACGTGAAAATGGAATGATAAATGCTTGATGAATGCGTGTACGTGTTGTTATTATGTGAATAATGTGACACTAAGCTATGCTGCTAACTGTTAACTGTTAACTGTTAATTGTTAATGTTTAACTGATTTTGCTAATCACTGGCTTTGACTTTGGTCAGAATGAGCAGTTCGACTGTGTGCCGAAATGTGACAATGTGACAATAAAACAATGACTTGTGAATGCACTCAATATATTTGTGTTGTTATCCATTCATATTTTAATCACTTTCTTTTTAACGATTAATGTTGCATTTGTTGAATGAAGCAAAGCGAAAGAAAAGCAGGTGAAATGACAGATGATAATAATGTTGATGTACTTAAGATAAATGCGAATGAATGCGAATGAATCAAACTGAACTACTAACTGCCAATTAACGCGCCAATTTGAACGAGCGATAAAGACGAAAGGATAGTGAGAGTTAGCAAGAGATAGATAAATATCGAGAGACAGAGAGAGAGAGAGAGGGATAAACTGAGGAGAGAGAAAGAGAGAGAGAGAGAGCGAGACAGAGCGAGAGAGAGAGAGAGAGAGACAGAGACCAAGAGTCACAGAGAAAGAGACAGAGTTACCGAACCGAGCCTGAACTGTTGGGTTGGGTTGTGATCTTGACTTGAGTCCAAAATATGGTTCGCGATTGTCGGCAGGAATATCTTTAGATACTCAGCATTTGTGACGGAATTTCGATTTAGATTGACGAGTGAGCCTCTAATGATTTCCAGCTTTACAATCCCGCACTCCCCTCCAGCCCTGACCAACGACAATATCGTAAGCTTAAACTTAAAACTAACCTCAATTAGACCGGTGGAGGACTGGGACTTTGTTGGCTTTCGTTTTGTTAGGTGTCTTTATTTATTTTCTGTGTGTACTCATGATTTTTAACATACAATAGTTGTAGTAGTTGTAGATAATAGTAGTGGGTAGTATGTATATTGTATTTAGTAGTAAGTAGTTATAGGCTTACAGTGTTATTATTTTTTAGATTAAGACAGATAGTCGAAGTAATGATGTCGTACTAAGTACACTCGACATAAACTGCGCCCCAAATGCGGACTAAATAGACTTACCCGTGCATTCATGAATATAAAGTACATCTGCATAAAGGTGAAGATCATCTGCAGCAGCGGGTTAACGCCAATCAAAATATGATGGCAGGGCGAATCGAATGGGATCTCAAAGAACGAACCAAATTCAAGGCCAATATAGATCATTGCACCAAGTCCAAATGCTAAGAGAACCAAAACAACAAAACAAAAACACACACCACAAATTGAGAAAGCCAAAACAAAAACCACACACGAAATCAAAAAGTAGAGAAAAAAACAACAAAAAAGAAAACAAAATTAGCCAATCAGTACAGTAAAGCACGCATATGTATGTCATATAGTCAAAGAAGAATTCTGATGCTTTACCGATGGCACCAACGCGCAGAAAGAAACTTCCGTGGGTGAGATCGCTGTGTGTTGTCTTCCGCTTGCGTACGTTCTTTGGGGTGACGGCCACCTCGACATCGACGGGTGCTTCCTGTCCATGGAAATGAAAACGAGAATAGAGCAAAACAGATACATATATATTTATATATATATTTATATATACAATAGAAGAATTGATGGAGATGCGAATAATGAGATCGTCACATTGAACAAATTCATATGATCGCCTTAATTGATGTGGCCTTATCACTTGGCAAACAACGTCACATAATTAACAACGACCTGTTAATCGACCACCCCATTCGGGTGCATCGTATGTACTACATATTGTTTTGTGGCTGCCCCACTGTTGCCTCCCAATTGTAAGCCCTGACACCGATTGCAACCGTTGTTGTGGGATAAAGCTTTAACTGACTTGACACTTTGATAGGCAAAGCAAATGCAGGTCAAGGGTTGACTGAAAGATAATGGTTTAATATTGGCTCTTCAATTTAAACTCCATTTTATTCTAACTAATCAAGTTGCTTATTCACAATATATTCGGGCGGTATATTTATTTGTAAGTCGTAATGCATTAATGAAAATAATTGACCCACCTGATATGCGGCGCCCTTTGCAGCTTTTCCAGAGTCCTTAGAGCCCTTCGCATCCTTCGAATCGGCTGGATCTGCATTCTTTGTTTTTTTCGATTTCTTCTCTTTGGGTTGTGGTTTCGGCTTGCTGCCCCCTTTGCCGCCATTGCAGCAAGAGCTCTCTGCGAATGCGAATGCGCAATGATTAGAAACATTGGCGTTTTGATTGATGATTGATTTGGGCGGTGAAGCTTACCCTGCAGCAGGAAACAGAAGACGTACAACAGGAAGAGTATGCTGGTGCCATATAGATAGGTGAAGAATGTCTCATAGTAGAGCACCGGCAGTCGGTGTGTTGTCACATCGCTGATCACGTATGCAATGCACACGACAATTAATAGAATCGCATATACCAGACTGGTCACGATAAACAACGATGTCCTGCGAAATCGAGTGTCAAAATTAAAATGGAAAAACATTTCTTATTTTTTAGTTGTTGCCAATTTGTCAAAATGATCAAATTCTACATGAATGCTTTTGTCTGCAAGTGGAAGTGTAAGTGTAAGTTTATATTTGTGCGAGTGCAGCTTTGTGTCTGTTGCACAATTTACATGACCCAGTCCTAAATCGAAACATTGTTGACAACACAAGTGTGTCTGTGTGTGTCTGTGTGTGTGTCTGTGTGTGTGTCTGTGTGTGTGTGTGTCTGTGTGTGTGTGTGCCTGTGAGTGTGTGTGTGTGTTTGTTAGTGTCAATTACCTAGTTTACAGTAAGTAGTTCTTTAATTGGTGTACTTGAAAATTGCATTCGCTGTGCGCTTGTATGTGTGTGTGCGGGTGTGTGTATGTGTGTTTGTGTATTCTCTGCCTCAGATTATAAGTGTGTGTATGTGTGTGTGTGTGTGTGTTTCATGCATCTTAAGAGCATCGCTCGACTGGCCGAGTGCACAGCCTCATCCACATGCATAATTAGCTATCGTCAGAGACAACTTGGCCACTGTTTGGTTGGCTGTTCGATATTCGATGCCAATCAACGCCTATTACCAGCTCCATTGGCAAGGCATCAAATTTAGCACAGTGGGGCGCAATGCAGTTCACAAGCTCTTTTCACACCTCACATCAGCTAATCAGCTATTCACATGAATATGATAAAGACTATTCAGCTATTTCGAAGATCGCAAAACAAAAGGAGATTCAATTGACTTGACTTGATTGAGAATGGATGCACATCATATTCGTATTTAAGTGTGATATAAGAAATCCAGCATTGATTAAATTTATTGCTTCTGATTCTTGATTTCATATCCTGCACATTTACAGAGCAGCGCAATTCGTCCAACTGTGCGCGTTGTGCGATTTGTGTTTCAATCAACTCCTATGCACTTTTTGACCCAGTTAGCGACATCATCATCATCATCAACGGCAACGGCAAACATCGCTTCTCAAATAAGCGCAGACTAAGCGTGCCACTCACTCATCCTCATCGGAGCACATTTACACTCATTTGCATATGTATGTGGATGGTGTGCTGTGTAAACTGTAAGCTGTAAGCTGTGTGTGTGTGTGTAAATCATCCCTGAAACTGCTTGATTAGAAACATACAATGATGAAGTCTGAAAGCAACTGAATCTGCTGCTGTTCGATCATATAAGATTCAGATCTGTTTTCGAAATATATATAGAATATATATTCGTTTTGTGAAGATTTGGAGTTTTTGGTTTTACATTGGAACGGGAGAAGGTGAGAGAAGTCAGAGCGAAGGATTGCAATTGAACAATTGAGCAATTGGGCAATTGAGGAATATTTTATAGTTGCATTTTGATGATGTATATTACCATAGTTCGATTGGTCCCGTTATTGCATTTGTTTGATATGTGCCCTGCACCGTTATTTTCGCTGGCATAAAACTGTGCTTATTTGGATTTGGCTTGAACGTGTAGCAAACCCTATAAGTTGACAATCGACAATTGACAATTTTTTTTTTTTGTTAAGAAATCATTCGGTATACAAAAAAAAATAGAGTGAATTATTACGATAATCGGAGGAATTTCAGGTGCTTCTTGGATACGGGGACCTTGGCGTTTCCATTGCAAATGTGTTAGTGATTACAATTGCTAATTGTACGTATTACAGTGTAGCTTACTACATACATACATATATACATATATACATATACATACAGGCGAGTATATACAGTGAAGTTTTTGGGGATAGGTGTGCGTGTGTGTGTGTATCTATAAGTGTGTGTGTGTGTGTGTGCTGAGTATTACTGAGTAACTGCGGCTCTGGCAATTTTTGGCGGCCTTGAGAAGCATACACTGGCCACCCATTAACCAATCTCTCCTGCTATATTTCCATCTCTCTGTATCTCTGTCTCTCTGTCTCTCTCGCGCTCTCTCACTCTCACTCGACCCCTCGCTATCTATCTCTTTCTGTGCCTATTCCCCAGGCAAGCGCACCTTTGCAACGGCTGGGGCATAACATTCTTCAGTTCCATTTCCTTGTTGGCTGCGTTGTTCTTCTCGGCGCTGTCGGTGCTGCCAGCGGTGTGGGAACGGGACACCGGCAGCGTTGCCATATTGTCGCCGCTCTCAACATCGACGGTGGCGACCTTCACTTCACCGCCGCCCATTGTTTCCGTTTCCGTGTCGGTCTCCGTTGTGCTGGCTGATGGTCCTTTTATGCCGCTTTCACTTGATCACTTCGCGATTTCGATCACGTTAAGAATTTTCAATTGTTTTTTTTGTTTTTTGTTTTTAATTTTTACTTTCTTCTTTTTTTTTTTTTTTTTTTGATTAGTTTTTCTTTATCACAATACTTGGTTCACAATACTTGGTTCGATCTGATTTGGATGTCGCGTCAAATATTAATGAAACAATTTGCAATCTGGTGTTGCATGCAACGCATCGAAGTATGCAATAAATACTTTTTGTTGTTCGTTGCTCTCGCTCTTTTTGTGTGCGTTTGTGCTCTCAGATATTTTCTGTGGAACGCATTTGAAATGCATTTGACAAATGAGGCGTGGCCAAAAAAAAAAAAAGCTTAAGCCGCACTTGAGGCGATGCTGCTACTGCTTGCTATCGTTGTTCTTGTTGTTGCTGCTGCTTTGGAATGCGTCCCGGAGCGACCTAGTGACCTCTCTTCTACGCAGCAACAGCAAGTAAACAACAATTCAGCCTCAGCAGCAAATTCAACCCTCTCTCACGCATTCCGCTGCGGCAGGGGAAATTACTGCGTCAGATTAACTAACACTCAGCATTGAGCCCAGCACCAGCAGGAGTTGCTCTCTCTCTCTCTCTCTCTGTGTGTGTGTGTGTGTATGCGTAGCAGAGCTATATGCTTATGAACCATCTACACATGTACACATTGCTCCCCATAGAGCTGAAAGCGTAGCTAGCACTGAAGCTGGAGCTTAGGCTCGAGAACTTGAGAGTAAATTTGCGCACTCGCTCTCACAGCTAGGCGCTGTTGGTGCTGTCAAATGTAGTAGACTAAATTGGCATACATATGTACGTGTTGGGGAGTGTATCGGTGTATGGGTGTATGGGTGTATGGGTGTATGGGTGGGTGTGTGCTTGTGTGTATGCATGTAGCTGCCCGGTGCTAACAAAACCAGGATAGACATTCAGTAGCGCGCCCAACGTATCTTTTTGCAATGCTCAAGGCAGCAAATTGTTTCAGAACTGCAAGAATTTTGCAAAAGCGAATACCACAAAAAACGTATTTGTTTAATTGCACTGGTTTTCAATATTATCGCATATTCTATGATGCTCAGCTGTCTGCTTGGCTAATTGGCTGGTATTTAGGCTCTATTCTTTAATTTTTGTTTTTATCATCACTTTTAATCGTTAATTTGTCACTTTTTTCACAATTCGCACAGCTTTTGCACAGCTCCAAAAATAAATGCACAAAAAAAATGAAGTATATATATATATATATATATAGGGATGTATACATATGATGGTCCAGACTTAAAACTGAATTGTGTGGCTTTCACACTGACTTGCGAACGCTGTATACAACACGTCCAATGGCCTGTACTATCCAACTACAACTGAAAAGGCTCGTCTCGGTACCAAGTCCCGTCGTTCTGTGTGTGCCTCTGCAGCAGCCGACCAATCTGCGCCGAATCTGCGAATGTCCTCTCCTCCTTGTGCTCTCTATCTCCATCCCAGTCGCACTCTGCATCTTTGGTTCTCACTCACCATCTCTCACTCTCTCTCTCTCTCTCCCTCTGTCTCTCTTCATCTCACCCTCGCATAGGATGCACAGTGTTCGCTTGCTCTCTTTTGGAGGATGCTGCTGCTGCTGCTGCTGCTGCTGCTGCTGCTGCTGCTACTGCGTTGCAGGACGAACTGGCTGTAGGGGAAAACGACGCGTCGTATGCCAGAAAGTAGGACACATTGTAGTATGTGAGTTCTGTGATTTCACATGTTCTCTGCATCTCTGCATCTCTGTCCCTTTCCCATTTTCTATGCTGCACATTATTTGCATAAGGCTTTGCATTTGTTTGGTGTCCCTTTCTTTATCTGATTTTTTCTATCTCTTTTCTAAATACACACATATATGTATATACAAGGTTTTTTTTTCGATTGGAATGTTAATGACTTGTTTGGCTGCAGTGATTGCTGCGAGGATTCGACCTGCCTTCTTCCCACCTCCACCAATCGAGCTGTGAATTCCACTTGCCTAGCTTGTTGACAAAGCGCAAAATCGTTTAAGTGTCGTTTACATTTCGGATTTGTGACTTTTACTACGAGACGACGGTGGCAACAGCCGTATATAGCTCTTGGCTTACGGGTGCTGGCCCATGAGGGAGTGGTTCAGTGGTTCAGTGGCTCAGTGGCTTATCACTCTGGCTTCGTCGCACTCTTTTTGTCATTTGTCAGCTTGTTTCTTAACTAAATTTCCCGTGCATTTCATTCAACAGGGTTATTTTCCGTTTAAAATTCTATTCGAACTAATTTAATTCCTGCAGAAATGGTGACTTAAACTCGGGCACTCCAACTGGCTTCATTTGATTAAAAAAGTGTATTTTCCCTTTTTGCCTTCCAATAATAAATAGAGTTAGCGTTCTGTTCTGTGCCTCGAACAAAAGACGAAACATTCAGTCTTTCAACAATGCATTAAGAAAATGGGTCACTTGAGCTGGGAATGCAAAACATTTTTTCGATTCCCACGTCGACGTATGTAAGCAACCAACAACAGCCAGCAGCCAGCAGCCAACAGCCAGCAGCCAGCAGCCAGCAGCCAACAGCCAACAGCCAGCAGCCAACAGGCAGGGTGAGTTCTATCCGGCAGGGTGATTGTGCAATTTAATAGTGCAGCCCACAACACATTGAAGGCGGCGCAGGCCGCATCAGTCGAATCAGAAAATCAAAAGAAAAAAGGGCGAGCTGTCAGTTAACTGAAAGCAACAGCCTCAAACTTCATTACCCACGTTTGTTACGGCTGTGTGAATGTGTGAATGTGTGTGCGTGTGTGCTTGTGTGTGTGCGTGCCGAGAATGGGCAATCTAAACCCTATAAAACATGAAAGGCACAGTGGGTGCGATTGTTCACAACGTAATTAAAAGTTCGTCCGGTGCATGCAAAATAAGGCTAGACTAGAATCTACGAATTTGGCTTTACACTGGCCCAATGTTTTTTTTAAGGGCTTGGGTTTTAAGATAATCCCACGAGCATTAGGCCGACTGCCAATGATATGTTGTTCCCCGTTTTTTTCTTCCCATCCAAGGGAGAGGGTGACTTTTTGTGCGTGCTTCAAGATCGATTATTTCATTTAAATCCTAAGAGCGCAGAGATTACCAATCGAATCTTAGTTAGGCATTTTGATCAAACATTCTCGAATGGCTTTCATGCGAGACGTTTTCACGCACATTTTATTTTTATGCTTTGCTCCACTGTGCGCTGCCACCAAGCATTTACGATAAAAAATGCAGCGACGCCGGCATCGGCGCGCAGTTCATTTCCTTTCACAGTCTGGCGACGACCCATTTTATATCGTAAGTTTTTCATGTGTGTTTTTTGCGTAGTTTTGTTTTGTGCACGTTTCACAACAACCAACATCGCATTCTGTTTTGCTTGCCCATTCGTCGATTCGAAGCCGTCAAAGCCCTACAGACCCAGCCTGGGCGCTGCCAGTGCTGCCAGTCCTTACACCCATTCATTTCACGTATCAATAAGCCGTGTCAGTCGACTGCAGGGTGCGCCGCCCAGGAAAGCAAGGGAAAGGAAAGGAAAGGAAAGGGTTGCAATGGCCAAGGGCTGAATGGGATTTGCGTCGCGTCGCGAGCTGCCAACAACTGCGTCGCAGTGCACTGAGTGACACGCTGATGTTTTGCGAACGGAGTTACCAAAAGGGAAAGGGAAAGGGGACAAAGCCACATTCGGTCCAAAAGCCGCACCCATAGGCAACTATAAGTATAAGCCGATAAAAATGGGGAGCAGTTGGCAAGCACTAACTTAAAAAAGAAACCCCTGGGCAAACAGAGGATAAATATTTCAATAGACTTAATGAGCAACAACAGAAGCACTCCTCACACATCCTAGTTTTAGCTGGATCGTTTGGAGTGGATGGATTTGCATGGATTACATTTGAATATATTAGATGTGTCTGGTCAAGATATATAAGTCAGTATATATATAAATACAGTTCGAACAAATGGAATTCATATGTGGGATCTACGATTAAATTCATCTATTCTCAAACAATCATCAATGGGAGTTATTGCAATTTATAATTTACACTGAATAGGCATTAGAGCCAGACTTTCGCAACTGATTGTGATGAAATCGACGGCATGTATATTGGCGGGGAATATATATATATATATATATATATAAAGCTATAATTATATAGGGTTCCTTTTTAGGCTCATCACTAGAAACCGCTGCTGATGATACTGAAAATGTGTTAGGCCATAAGCAGGAGGCAAGAACTAGGCCAGATTCTGAGGGCTGCTTGGCCTGTGCCTTTGGCGCTGTTATTTATAGCTTCTGTTATTGCCCATCAGGTGTTTTAGTGCTATTTATAAAAAAAAAGAATGAGTTGTGCTATGGCAAGAGCCTTGCTTAATTGAAGGTGGCAATCATTAACCTTGTGTGCACTCATCCAATCATGCGTCGCAATTTTCCGAGAGTTGATCATCCAGAAATAGGCTGGCAACTCATACGGAGTTAGTGCAAGGTTAGGGCAATCAGAATCGATATTTAGATGCCAATATTATTGGCGTGATGCGGGTAGGTAAGTCATCGATTTGATTTAATCGATAATGTGGCAAGACAAATGACAAAACTCGCCATTTACAACAGTTGGCCAACGAGTTATGTAAAACTTCAAAGTGTCTAATTTTGACATGTGCTACCCTTTCAAACAGCGATTGCATGTTTCGATGTTTTCGTATTGTGTGTCGTATGCGAATGTAAGTCATTCGAACAATGACACCTAAGACAGCCGCAGACAGAGACAGAGACTGAAACAGATACAGAGGCAGACGGAGACGCAGACGGAGGAAGTCACCCACAGGGAGAGCAGCCAGATAGTTGCAGTTGACAGCCAGTACTGGGCCAAAGATTATGGCGTGCTTGGCTGGCAGCTCAGACCCGGACAAAGGCCCATGCCTAGGTCCAGGTTGTTTGGGTGCTCTGGCTGGTTGCCTACTGAAAGTTGTCAAGTTGCGAACTTTGTTAGCAACTTCTTCAGCTTACACGCTTTCTGCCATTGTGTAACCCATTTTATATGCTTTTTTTTTGTGTTTATTGCTGCCGAAACGCGGGCTATTTGTTTTATGGTGGGAGCAAGGGGAATTTTGGGAGTGGCAGATGGAATTGCATGCTGTATGCTTAACAATGACGACATAATCGGAAATGTAAGGCAATGTGCCTGTGCCTGTGCCTGTGCCTGTTGTGTGGCATTAGTTCATTGACATTATAATCTGTTGGTTTGCCAAACAACAGCCAGATGACAATCCGACAATTTTACAACAATAATAAGAGAGAAACAACATTTGGGAAGTTGGCCAGCAGCGAGCTGAGTCGCTTAAGCTGGCTTATAATACACATATATGTATGATCTTAGATCAGCGAGAAGTATACCAGAAAATTCCATACAAATAATGTTATATATTAGGAGTATCTAGTGATTAGCTGGTTGCCAGTGTTAGTTGATGTGCTTTTGTATAAGTTCTACGCTAACACAATGCATTGAAATCAACATTTAGTTCTATTGACAACTAAGTGTGGGCAAATGCAAAACAAAATATTGTACAATTTTAGTGTATAGACCGAGAGAGGAAACTAATGAGTATATTGAGGTAGTTAATATTAATTTAAAAATATATCGAAAATTGATGGATTTTCGAAATGAATATACCAAATCTGACCTTTTCTGTGGATGCGTCAGAACCAGTGGATGATTACCGCTGCAAAGGTGTCTTGCTTATTAGTTGAATGAAATTTGTACAAGGTTTACGTAACATGTTGGGTATATGACTACATAAAAGATAAACAACATTTGGACCAAAAATAATCCACAGAGGGATGGATGGATGGTTACCCTAGAATACGCTAAGTATTTGCTTTGAGCAGGTTTGATTAGGTGGGAGCAACTCTCTCTGGAAGACGAGTCCATACTACACATACACATATGAGAAATTAAAATCACACAACGAATGGTAAGGAACAGTAGCTGTGAAACAATGGGTTGTTTGGCACTTCCTAGTAGAATTTGGAAGGCGGGGGCAACAAGTTCTCATACGCATTTGAAAGATTTGGTAAGATTCTTAATCAAAATAAAACGTGTTTATTTTTTAAGGTTATTGGTTATAAATATTTGTTTATATATTTGGACAACATAGAAAACGAAACACACATTTAGAACGTGGGTGGACGGCTTTAGGGTGTTTTTTGGTTATTGCTAATGCATAATATATATATATATAGAAGTATCCGAATGGAACACACTTACTTGGCATTTTTTGGTCGTCGTGCATCGATCGGAAAGTCATCATCGAAATCCAAATTGAAATCCTCGCCCAGATCGTGGGGCACCAACGGAGTGCGCTGGTGAGCGGGACTCGTGTGATATCCATCGCCTTGTAGCTGTATTCAGTTGTGGAATTGTGGATTGAAGTTACAAAATGGATTTTGATTAGTTCTCTGGCCTGTTGTTAAATGGCAATGCCATAACAATAAATTGGAATTCGTATGTACAGCAATACACGAAAAGAAAGCACAATTATGATATCAGTGTCATTAAAAATATAGTTAATTAGATAATTAGATAGAGTGCATGCATTGTCATGTTAAACTCAAAGGATAACAATTAAAAGTCAATTCCAATTTATTGCCAGAAATTATATAAAAATTGTACTGATCAATATACACTTTTGATATTATAACTTAAAGTAAAGGGCGAATCGTTCCGTTACTCGTGCAAGGATTTTTTTTTGCTGGTCATTGTAAGTGGTTTTAATTTGCATTATTTTTTTCTTATTTTTTTTTTTTTTTGCTTTTTATTTAGTGTGTCACATTTTGGAGTTTGTTGTGGTTCATATCGGGCTGTCGAGCGATCAGATTATAAATCAATCAATCAGTCATTTAATCAATCAAGAGGCTTTTAATTTCACATGGTAAACTGAACTTTTCTATAATTGGAAAGCTCAAACAATAATGGATTAATGTAAACATTTGCTAAAAATATTACACAACTAAAAGGCAATATCATCGATATAAAATATATATATTATTATCGAATATATATATATTTTTAAATGTGTGTAGTTATGTTTGAGCTCATATGCAATATTTACAAGCATTTTTAATGTTGAGCGATGCATGTGAATGTTCACTGGAATCGCCTGAACATTTGTACATATATGTGATGAATTTTCTTTTGGACATTCATTGATGTGTGTAGGTATGTATATGTTGTGAGTGTGACTGTGACTGTGATTGTGATTGTGACTGTGACTGTGAAAGTGTGAACCGTTTGTGAGAGCATTATATTGCATATGACTTTTGAATCCTTGGTACGAGTACATCCAACAGCCCCTACCTTGACCACAGTGCCGACCTGATTCGACTCGGATGCTGACTGACGGTTATCCAGCAAATTGGCACGCTCCATATTTTCCAGCTGTAGTGTTTCCCTTGGCTGATCCAGAAGACGTTCACGCATTTCATGTAGATAGGGACACCGCTGCATTCCTTAATCTCCTCGCCAGCGACTTACAACTGATATGCTGTTTTTTTATTATTGTTTTTTGTTTTCTTTTTGTTTTTGTGTTAGTTTTTGGGAGATATGGCTCTTTAATGCTGAATAGGTTTGTCAAATATTTAATAGCTATCTACTGTATTTGGGCTGTGTTAAGTTGTATTACTAAAGACAATACCTAATATTTTAGTAAATGATTTTCCATTCTTGGCATATACATATGTATGTAGGTATGTTTAAAGTTTTCTTTTGTTTCGAGAAGTATAAAGTTCTTTAGGAGGTAATTTCTATTTGTTCATATAAATCAGTCATTCAGTTTGCAGCAGCAGTTTAATGTTAAGACTTTTAGTTAGCAAATTGGTCGTTCTGTAATGAGAAGTAATATAAAATGCGTTAGAATGCTGTAAAAACAAAAGCAGATCTTTTTCTCATAATCTATAGCACAATTCGAAATATTGCTTAATACTATTTCAAAATGATTGGCCTTGAAATAGCAGAGCGCTCAACAAGTGGAAATTCCAAAAGTAGTTTTATGATTTTATTTTTGGAATTGGCAACATCGCTTGATGGACATCTGGCCAGCAGTCTGTCTAATCTTGAATTGCTGGATAATGTTTGCAGCGAAGACGACTCAATTCCAACAAAATACCAATGGATTTTCAGCGATCTTGACAGATTGACGAGGGTCACACACCCAATAGACGCGTGACCTTTGAAATGCCAAATTTTTAGTGCTGTTGGAATTAAATACTGGATCTAGTCACAGGCACATGTTCTCATACTCTTGCAGAGGGTGATTATGTTGGGACTGGTGTTATTCATCTAAGATAAATATTCCTTTGATATTTCTTATAATTTCAATTGAGAGTATAATGAATATATAAAAAAACATGTCAAGTCCGTAACTTTGCCAGTTATATTCCATATTATATAATATTTGTACTAAGAGCCTATTGAATAGTTCATAGGCTCAGCAGTTCCCATGAACAGTCAGTCCGTCAATCGGTCAGGACCAACTGTAATTGATATGCATATATAGAGATATATATATATATATGCACAACATATGTAAAGATATTCACTCAATAAGGCGCAATTTGTTATAATGAGCTGCCCCACATATTGCTGGCTGCTGGCCAAGAGCTGAGCATCCAGCACGCCCCGTTCATGCATCAGAGGCGCATGTGGCATGCTGGCATATCCGGAGAGCAAGTGCATCCAGTGATCGCTTGCTGCACATTTTGACCAGTGTTTGTTTTGGGTTTTGAGGCGAGGTCGTGTGCCATTTCAGCGTGCCCAGCCAGCTATAGACACATTAAAAGCACGCAGCATAAAATCGGGTGCGAAGTGCGTGGGGCTTGTGTACCAAAACAAACAATTACAATTAAATACAAACGATCGAAGCAAACGAGGATCGAGAAACGAAGAATCGGCAGTCGATGCATCGGTATTGATAAATCATTCATTTGATTGCCAAATGTGAACTTCATATTCATATCAAGAAATATAAATGTGTGCATATTTCTAAAGATTTTGTTCATGTCAGGGGATGACTAGATATACAGTGTTTGTACTCATTGCAAATGTAATAACATGTCAAAAGATTCATATATGAAATAATACAAAAAGACCAGATAGTGAAAGTAAATCCGAAAAAAAGTGTGAATAAAGTGTGAATAAATAGTGGTTTTTGGTCATATGCTTAAGACTGTTTAACTGTTGCAATTACAAATTTCAAATATATAGAATTAAATATAGTAAATATCTATTTAATTCTAACTAAATCTGTTCCATTTTACATTAATACAGCTTTTATTCAAGCAGCATGCTCTCAACTGTTTCATGGATATGCAGTTTGGGTGTTCTAGACTATATATTCCAGTATTTCGTCAACTGAGGTGGCAGTAGCGACATTAACACCAACACAGAGTCTCAAATTGAAAGCTTGCTTAAGGCCATTAACATTCGATGGCTAACAACTGCAGTCGGCCACAGCCACAGCCAAAGCCGTCCAAGCGGACATTTATGGTCTTAACAGAGAATCGAGTTGAGCTTTGAACTAGTGCAAAACTAACGCAAACCCGTTAATTGCAATGTTTGAGAAACTGAAATGGTTGATTGGGTAACAAGCTGGCAAGCAGACTGTGAAAGTGCCACAAGATGATGCCACATTCAGCAGCAGCAATGCAATGTTTATATTTTTATATTAGCCTCACCGAATCGGTGGCGGATTCATTGCATGTCTTCAGTGGCAGATCGTTGGTTGCATTGCTCATTAATGTTATTATTGTTGTTGTTGTTATTGTTGCTATTGCTAAACTTTTTTATGATAGTTACACAAAAGTGTCCGATGACAGATTAGAAGCGAACAACAGACAGACAGACAAACAGACCCAGACACAAACCGCACCCACACCCATCGCAAACTTGCGGATCGGCGCCACTGGCGGGGCATTTTAAAATACAAAGAAACAAAAAACAAACATTTTTCTTTTTGCTTTTTGTTTTTTGTCTTTTTTATGTGTGTGTGTGTGTGTGTGTGTGAGTGTAGCTGCAGATCTGTGAGCATTAAAGAGACGGAGCCCACATTGAGAACCGGAAATGCAATTGTATAGCTGCAAACGAATACCAAATTGGGATTGAGAATTGAAATGGAAATGGAAATGGAAATATGCATGGGAATGAGTAGAACTATCTGGCAGATGGACACATATTGCTTTCTGTCAGATCCAACATAAGTATAATAAAAAGCATAACAAACACGTCTGACACGACAGCACCCTGGAGAAAAAGTGCTAAAGTTAACATAAAGCCAATAGCAAAGACTGCACGACTAAAAGATACCCAGTGCCATTATTGAAAAGTGAAATCTAACAAGCTAAATAATCTGAAAAAAAGAAAATTGCTACACAAATGTATAAAGTTCTTATCTGCCATTCAATCTAATAACAAAATATATATAATTCCATTACAGATCTCCAGATACAAATTCATTTGAAAGACACTTTGAATATATTTACGTGTATCGAGTATACTAGTATAGAAACCAAAACATGGGAAAATAGGGTGACCTTATAAGTCGAATCAAAAACAAAAACAGAAACAGAATTCCCAATGCATTGCTGTCAATGATCCACAGCTGGCGCTGCTGCTGACATTTGGGTTTGACGTTGTGGGTGGATGGGTGTTTTGCTTTGCTTTTGTATTATTTATGTTTTATTTACGTTGTTTTTTTTATTATTTTTTTTTTTTTTCATTTCTCTGATGCGTTCCTTTGGTCAGCTTCGAGTGCTGAAGAGCCGTCACGCTGCGGTGGGTGAAGAAGGGCGGCAAATCGGTCTCAGCCACCCCATTTTGGGCTGCAATTTGATGGCATTGTGCTCGTGGAAATGTGCACTGTGGGCGAGGTCGCCGCCTCATTAGCTGGATATGCAGATATTAGTATTTTTTTTTTTTTTTTTTGTCTGGGCTGTGTTTCTTTTTCAGTTGTAGTACTATGCCACATGCTAACCAACCACCCACCCAAAGGGTCAGCGGAAAACACACCACCGTTAGAAACACTTTCAACCCTCGCATGTTCAGAATGCATTGACAGAACGCTTGGGCTACTGTTTATAGCGAAAAAAAAAATATACAAAAATACAAGTCTTATGAGCGACATAAGTCGGGGATTGTTGAAGCGATCCAAACAACAAACTGAAATATTGTTGGCTTGCCTCTGGCCTCTGTCCTGTGCCAAAGCAAAGTTCAAGGCGAACGAAATCAATGAATGTCTGTAATGAGACAGTTTATTTAAAGATCGTAGGAGTGAAGTAATTGGAATCCGCTTACAATATTTTGTAATACTTTGTAGATCGATTTGAAGTAAAGAATCCATACGAAAATATTGATAAATTGATATGAAATACAGCTGTGGGGAAAATCGTCTAATGTTATGGAGACTGATCTATTGCAAATACATGAAGATCAAGTTTCCCGCTGGCTTCCCTCCATCAGAATGACCCAGTTCTGTGGCCCATGTACTTAAGCGTAGTTTGTTTGTATGTGTGAATGGATGTGGGGTAAAGCATTGCGACCCGTTGTCAGCCTTGCGGTTTCCGATTTCATTTTCAGTTTTCTTGCAATTACTCGTAACATTTGCCACTACGAAATAACTTTTGTCGCTATTGTTTTGGTGGCACTTCTATGGGTTTACACTGCCAGCCAGTCAGCCAGCCAGCCAGCCAGCCAGCGAGCGAAGGTAGCGCAAAGCAAAAGAAACGCAAACGCATATTGCGGACATTCCAATGTCTTTCTAATGGAAGACCAAGAAATGTGACAACAAGTACGACCACTCACACACACACACACACACATGTGTCTATGTGGATAACTGTGGTAACATGCGACATGCGACATGCGACATGCCAAACGCGTCTACAACTTGAGAAGGGCGCCCAAAGTTTGGATTGTTTGGTAAATTGATTTATGATTTCTGTAGAGCTTTGATGCGACTATTAGCTAATTTGTATGCGCATGTTTTTTTGTAATTTTCTATTCAATAATTAAGTACAATATAATTAGTTATAATTACTTACTTGATTGGGTTTCTTCTTCTTCACATGCTTCTCATTATTCGTATTCGTCTGTTTCAACTTTCAACAAATGGAATGGCAGTTAAGCTAAAGTGGCGTATTTGTGTTATTTATTGTTGTTCTTGTGATTTTTTTCTTTCCCGTTTCGCATGTCGTTGTCACGACTTCGTCCTGTTTGCAATATGGGGTTTGTCTGGGGGGGAGGGTGGCAGGGTGGACGATGCGAACGTGTGAGTGGGCGGTTGATTGTTGCGCGCGCTTTACGTTTTTTGCGTTGGCTTTTGTTGTTGTCCTCGGTTTGACTGCCTTTGCCAAAAATGTGTTGCGTTTGCCGGAAACGGAAGGGGAGCACACACACTCGCACACACAGACAAAATGGACGACGACGCGCACACACACACACAATTACAATCGTTCACTTGCTTTCGATTTGTTTTCGTTTTTCTCGTTTTTCTCTATTTGTATTGATGCTGTTGATGTCATGAGCTAACAAGTTTCACAAAAATTAGTTAAGCTCAACACTTTAGATGTTTGGAAAAAAAAGAGAACAAAAATTAATGCTGGCAATTATAGCGAGCGTCATCGCAACAACAAAACGCAACAGCAACGGCAATGGCAACAGCATCGACACTGCCAACAATGTCTACAATAATAATAATAGCTACAAGTATTTTATTTGAATGACTATTCAATCGAAATTGACAATAGGCTGTATAAAAACTTGGCTTGATGCTAAATCAGATTCCGATTCTGATTCCGATCGCGATTTCATTAAATTAATTTTATTTCTGCAGTTTCTAATGTGCTGTGCTGTGCTGATGCTGTTGTTGTTGTTGATGTTGATGTTGGTTTTGGCTGTTTTCTTGTGTTGGCGCTTCCGCTTGCAAGCACCGTATTGACTCTTCCATCACTCGTAACAGTTCGTGTATGACTGAGCTCGAACGCAACTAACAACTCAAAACGTAGAACGCATACAAAGCTCTGCCAACGGCAACGTCGCACAGCAGCAGCAGCAGCAGTAGCAGCGGCAGCGACCGCAGCAACAGTCGTCGGCGACAAAATCGGCCAGCAGCAGAAGCAGCAGCAGCAGCAGCAATGGCAAACGTAGCGCAGTCGGCGTCGTACGTTTTCTGTGTATCGTAAATATTTACGATATACACAATTGCTTGCTGCTTCTGCTGCTTCTGCTACTACCGTTGCCAGTTTCGCAGTCTGCTGCACACGACGTTCGTTGTGCGAGTTGCCAGACAAAATGTAATGATGAATCGGAAAAAAAACACGATGATCAACTGAATAACGATGATGATGAATGTCTGGAATTGAAAGACGTGAATTCTGATGACCGCCACTAAATGCGACAGATTGCATAATTCAACAACTTTTGGCCTTTTTTTATTGCAGGGTATTTTTGATATACCTACGAATACCTTACAAATACAAAAATGTTCTAAATTTACTCGTTTTTATGTTTCAAACTCCACAGCTCACTGAACGAACGCACTGAATCTCTTCCTGAAGACGAATTCTGGCGGGAATATATGAGAATATCGAATATCTGGAGATAGCAAGAACATTTCTAAAGTAAAGCAATCTGTTGGGCTAACTTTGCTTCCGGAAATAGACATATTTTTATTATACTCAGATACTCAAGTTTTGATTATTATATCACATTCGTAGGAAAGTGAGGACAGTTTTAATGTTACTTTTATTGAGCTAGGAGTTAATCGTGTCCATAAGTAAGGACTAATGGAAATATTTTCTGTTTTAATCGCTGTAAAACATTTATGTCCTTTATTTAGTAAAGCCTTTCTTTAGGATTTACTTAAGCTGTTTCTTGCTATTGCAAAATTTTCCAATTATTATTTGAATACAAAAATGATATTCATGATAGCAATGTAAATATATATTTTTTATTCTAGCTCGGATAATGTGCACTACGAAATTTCAGTTTGTCCAATCCTTAATCCTTAAAAAATAATGATTTTAGTTAGTTCCCTTTATTACCCATGAGTACAATGGATTGTAGATTAGTCTAAGATACGAAGGAGAATAACTTGTTATTGAGCGTACTTACGAGTATGCGTGTTTTGTGTGATTTATATGTATGCATTTATGTATATGAAAGAGTTTACTCATAAGGACATATAAGTGTGCAAGAGGTGCAACATGGCCCAAGGATGTCGTCGGGACATCAGGAGTCAAGTGAGTAAGAGCGGGCGTTTCTGCTGCGTCTGAGGCTGCTGCTCCTTCTGACTGTAGCTCGGCCTGTGACTCTGGCTCTGGCTTCGACTCTGGCTGGGTTTGAGTTGTGGCGCATGCGTGAGAAATGGGCAAAGGACATTCACCTTTTGGTTTTAGTTTGCCGCCAAACAGGGTGCATTTGGCGTAAACCTGCTTTTCTACCTAATTGCAATGTGGCGCACCCACAGCTATTATTGCCAGTACGTTGCAGTTGGTAGGTGGTAGGTGGTAGATGGTGGGTGGAGGTCTATCTAGGTGTGGGCGGTGCGTGGTGAGTGGGTGCAGGCCTACGCATATATTCATACATCTATACATAGCTGTGCGGAGGGTATATATGCAATGGTCAAGCTACAGTGTTCGTTGTGCGAGAAAGCCGCTGCTCGCCGGGCTCCAAATAAAATACTAATTTGGATTACACAGGCAAACAGGGCTCTTAGCAGGCTCCTGGATAAACAGTAGGACATATCAACTCGCCCACTTTTCTTGTATTTGTATTTTGAACTCAACAAAAAAACAAAATAAAATAAATAAAGAAAAATAAGCGACTATACTTGAGCACAGAAGAATAAAGCATCAACCAGAAATGCTAACCTAGTTTTCGACCAGTTCAGTTGGCCAGGGCGTGGTTCAAATCCCGGGTAACGAGTTGGTATATATGGTATACATATGCCTTGTATAGGTACATAGGGCCGAGCCCCTGGCTGAACAGCATCCACAAAAGTGCAGCATAAATCAGGGGCAGCACACAGCATCCACAACCGAAACCGAATAATAGACAGAGAGAGCGAGTGAGAGACAGAGACAGAGAAAGAGATTGGGCGAAAGACAGAGACATGTATAAACAGCTAGATAGAGAGGGAGAGAGAGAGAGAGAGAGCGTTGGAGCGAAAGCCCTTAAGAGCTGGATAAAGTATTAGGATGCCAAATTCAAATGCTGCAGCTACCTTTTGGTGAACAGCCCCGGGCTTTTAAGCTGCCTCGTGGTCCACAAGATACGCAAGAGTTTTTTTTTCTTTCTTTGTTGTACACTCTCTGCAGCTTTTTTCAACCCTTAGCCGGTGTTGTGTGGCACTCGCACTTACCACAGATACATGCCCATTTGAAGATACAAATGCGAGCACAACACTTTTTTTTTCGCCTGTTAAGTTTCGGAGCTCATTCTTTACTCATTCACCGACTAGCTGCTCCCAATATGTAGCAGCATATTTATTTGGCTAGTTGCTTAGAGACACAGAGAGAGACAGAGAGAGAGAGAGAGATAGAGAGAGAAAGAGAGGGAAATTGTTAACTATCGCCGACTTAATCCAAATAAAACAAATGTACTTTTCATAGTAATCGAAATGGTTTTTATTCATTTTACTGCAATATGGGATACACACACGACTGGAGTTTCTCTATATGGAAATCAATTGTATTTGTTTTAAATCAATAAATTGTACCGAAATTGTGTTGTATTTGTTTATTATTTCTAATTTCAATTTTTTTTGATTGAACCATTTGACTTATTGTGATTTAAAAAAAGTTTCTAGTTAACGCTGTAAAATAATTATTTTGGTATGACATTAATGTTGACTTTAATTTATGTACTTAGTATGTTTTACGTTGTTTTCCTTTCTTTTTTTTTTAGTTTTTCTTTGGCTACTGGAATAGGAGTTTTCAATACACATTTTAGTGGAGTTCGAATTCATCTCGTAATTAGTAACTAGTTTAATAAATTCTAATATTACGTTTTGTAAATATATATCAATTTTGATTAGACATTTTCGATTATATGATTTCCATTTCGGTATTCAATTTATTTCAAGTTCATTTGCTTGTTATTATTATTATTATTATTATTATTATTATTATTATTATGCTTTGGTTTTTGAGCAGTGTTTAAGTCGGTGTAGATTAAATACATGTAAGAAAATGCATACAAAGTTACAGTTAGACTAATTAAAAATTTAGTTTGAATATAAAATTGAGATAACTAAGTTATACATACATATACAATTATTATTCAATATATGTTTTCTTATGCTGAAAACTTGAATATACAATACCTGTTGACTTGCTCTCAAAGATGAACACAAATCGTTGATTGCACATACATATGTACATACGAGTACATACATATGTATTACACAATGTGCATATGTCTACATAAAGCAATTCGAACTTAGGCTAAGTAAAAACTCTTTGGCGTTGAAAAATATACAAGTGAATGTTATTCGTAGGTATATGAATCAAGAATTTACACATACGAGTATATAGTTCTAATAAAAACTTATGTATAATATTTAGTTGCACATGTATATATATTCTACATACACATACATACATTTATTCTGTCTATATACTATACCTTTATGGTAGACAAAAAAAAAGTTGTTTTTTTTTTTTTAGGGTTTTTAAAGGTGTGTTTTACTCTTAAGTATTATAAAATACATAGTTTGTCTTTTCTTTTTCTTTTTCTTTTTTTTTTTGCTTGTGCGTTTTTGTTGCGTTTCTCATTTTGATTTGTCTTTCTACCGTTTGAGCTTACCAAATACTGAATATTTATTACAAACACGTAAGTCTTAGCCAAGTATTCTCTGGTTGGTTCATAAATAATGGATGCAACATACATAATGTATGGTACACATGTGCAAACATCTGTATGTCTGTTGTTTTCAATCTGAACAAGCATAAACAAATTATCACAAGAACTTATGGATAAAGAAAAACGAAACTCCTAACAAGTAAGTACTCGTATTTGAATGCTTATAAATAAATAAATAGTGTCTAAGAGAACAGCGAATATTCAATTTAATCATTGAAATTTAACAAACCCAAATTCAGTTATTCAACGACATACGATTAATAAACGAGGAATTTCAACAATAAAGGACTGATCGTATATATATATAAATATATATATATATCGTGTTATTTAAGAGCGTTGCAAATACATTAGCTTTCATTTGGTAGTTATTTATGTATATGAATGTATATATTATATATTTTTTATGGATGTCTGTATGTCTGCATATAGATTGATATCAACTCATTTTTAGATGTTGTTAGTTGTTGATGTCGAACATTCTCAGATATACGATACCATACTGAATAACCTTTCTATATCATATGCTACTATGTAGTACAATATAATTAATACTTTTCATGGTTGTTTGACTTTATCGCTCGCATTTGGTGGGGTTTATGTTTTTCTCGCCATATATTTAATATGCAAGTAGATGTATTTTGATTTCGTGTACTTAATTTCGATTATGCAGCAACATCTAAGTAAATACTTTAATATATATGTATGTATGACTATATATGTATGAATATATATATATATGTATATATATATATATATATATTTACTGTTTTACTGTATGCATATAAAACGTTTACGAAGGAATGCCAACTATATATGGAATAGTATCATTAGTTATCAGGTTATATGCATACTACGATTCACAACTTCTGCTTCTCCGTAAAGTGTTCTGCTATAATTGGACAAACATTGAGTCCCTAGTATGAAAAATGTGCAAAACACTCGCTGTTTGCAACTCTGAAGAACTGTCATGGAACTTTGATATAGATATATGTATACACTATATTAGGAGGCATCGATCTATAAATCGTTTTAAATATATTACTTATTCGATTGTGAATCAACATGAATCAAACATCTGGGTATACGAGTATGGATATACTGATTCACCCCTACAATCGTCAGCAAACCTAAACATTGTCTTGTGACAAACACTCTCTCACACACACACACACACACACTCACACACACACACTCACACACACACTCACACAAACACACACACTCACACACACGACCATACAAGTTACTTAGATACATTCGATTCGATAAGGAGACTTTTAGTAGGACTTGACATTGCTTGTGGGTTTTTCTCAAAATTTGTTTGGAGTTTTCGTTATATAAAGTCTTTTTATGGTTTACTTGCAATCATATTCATATATATATAAATATATATATATGCATGTATATGGGCTTAAATGTGTATGCATTTGTAACTTAGCTTAGTATTTGATTCAAAGTTAATTGGTTTTCATTTTCATTTTCATTTTCATTGCCATTTCCAACTTACGGATATGTTTTTGCTCTCGTTTTTTTTTTTGTTTTTTTTTTTTTTGTGGTTTATTTTTCTTTTCGTTTTGGCTCTAAAAATTGTTTGCACCCGTCCAGAGTTAAATTTGTCATGAAGGTGGTTCTTGAGTGGTTGCTGGGTGGTGGTGTCGGTGTCTACTTTTTGTTTTTGGTTTTTGGTTTGTTTGTTTGTTTTAGGTTTTGCATGTTTTGTCTATGTTTGGTGGGTGGTGGTGTGTGAGAGTTGATGTTGTGCTAAACAAGCTGAGCTCATGTCCGCTTAACGCATCGATGAACTCAAAGTGCGCGTAAACTCATTCACCATTTATGACGTACACCGGACAGAAGGCCTTGTCAGTGTTGAGGCTATGCGGCGACAGGGCCCGGCCGGGGGCCCGTTCTAATCGGCTGGCTGCGCTGCCGCCGCCCTGTTCGTCCTCGTCCAGCTGGACAGATGCAGCTCCAGCTGTGCCCGATCCATTTCCGTTGCCGTTGCCATTGCCATTGCCATTGCCGTTGCCATTTCCGTTAGTGACTCCTCCGGCTTCAGTGTCAGTGGCATTTACACCGCTGCCGCCGCTGTCTGCCTCATCAACCGTCTCGAGCTCGCCACCGGCCAGAGTTGTGGAACAGTAGCAGTAGGATAGATTTGTCTTGAGATCCTCACAGAATTGTTGCTGCTGCGCAATGCTCTGAATGCGCGAGCGGGCGAATTCTCACATATACGTCGGCTTGAGCTTGTAGGCGCGTTTCCAGATCTCGCACAGGCAGACCGTTGAGTGGAATCGATAGAATATGGCCAACGGCATCGATACATGGGTGATTATGGTCCAGGCCCACAGACCATAGAAGTTGAGCTGTATGGGATGCGATTCGGCACGTGATTTCTCCAGCGTACTTATTGCCCACATGGCCAGATTTACCACCAGCATGAACGTGACTATCTCTCGTCCGGGCTTCTTGCGCAAGTGTTCCGGACTGACCGCCTGTCGCCGACTGGCATCTAGTATGAACATGGTCTGGCAGGCGGTCTGCACGATGGAGGCCAGTGCATTTATCGGCACCAACATATCATCGCTGCGCAGTGTAAAATGTCCGGCAATAACCGTAAAGATGTTGTACAAAAATGAACCGGTCTGCGCCCCCACCAATAGGATGTCGTCCAGGGAGAAGCTGCGATACGCATCGTACTGCAGGTGCCGGATCTGTATCATGCCCAGCAGTGTGGCTATGGTCGCTGTGCCATAGATAAGCAGCTCACAGATGGTCACCTCGGTTACGGCCAGTGCAACAAATTCCGGTCGCGAGATGAGCACAAAGAATATGATTAGCGAGATGATGGTCAGCACCAGGATCAGTATACCCACAAACAGACCCTTGTGGGCGCGGGCACAGTCCACGGAGTAGTGATGAGGCGATCGTTTCATTGGGGAGCTAATCATGTCCGGTCGCTGTTGCGTTGTGCTTTGTGGACGTGAAATGCTGCGCCACATCACATAGAGGATAGCGGCACAGATCAGCGAGTACTCAATGGTGCACGGGAACAGAAAGGGCGAGGCATCCTGCACCAAAGTGCCAATGATATTGGTGCGCCGGCACTCGAAGATCTGATACGGACCCTTCAAGCCGCGTGGCACACGCAAATGTGCTGTCGGATCGTGCTGAATGACAGCGTGTCCACGCGAATGTCCTGGTATGCGATGAGAGATGCGTAGTGTGCGATTCTCCGGATTGTAAAATGTTAGAATCTCATGTTTCGTCTCCTGGATCAACACGTTCAGCCAGACAGCCAGGTTCGTGCCGATCATGTGCATCAGGCCAAAGCGAGCGATGATCTTGTAGCGATACACTTTGATCTGTTCGTTGTTCAAAAAGATGAAGTACATCTGGATAAAGATGAAGGCCATGCGCGTCGCTGGCGTCAGCGCCAGCAGCACATTGTGGCACTTGGTGTCCGGATTCAGCTCAAAGTACTGACCAAATTCCAAGCCAGAGTAGATCATGCTGCCAATGCCAAATGCTGCAACAACGACAATTGCAACCGATAACGGATGAGTGATAAATAAATGACAAATGACGGGTGATAGACAAAAAAATATCCTTGCTAATTACTCACCTACAGCTCCCATGCGCAAATAGAAGCTGCCGTAGTGATGCTGCCTACCCAGTGGCGACAGCAGCGACGGACGACGCACCTGGATGGGCGGCGGAATGCGTCGATTGGTTGACGTGCTATCAGTATCCGATTCCTCCATGCTATCCGTGGCGCTCACCTTGGTCGTTGACTTATTTGGCGACGTAGCTGCAAATGCGAAATGCGAATGGAGTCAGTCATCAATTCGCCCCATTCGCTCTCAGATCCAATAATTCACTTACCCATGGGCACTGGCAGCTTCGGACGACCCCAGAGCAGTGTGGCGTACATAAAGAGGAGGAAGATCATGCTACCAATGTACAAGTACAAATAGTACACCTAAAATATGAAGAAAACAAATAATATAATAATAGTAAAGATTATTAATAAGGGATCACAAATTAAACATAAATTTCTCTATCAAAGTGAGATTTGCGATTAAATCTAGTTCAGCAGTGATTAAAATTGCAGCTTAAGAAATAAATCACATTGCTTGTCGTTGATATTTATAACAACTCTTAAAGTTGATTACAAAATTACTCTGTTTGCCCGTGGATATTGTCAAACTAGAGTTCAAGATACAATGAACAAATGGTATAATGTCTCCGAAAGATAGGATTCATTGAGAAGACAAAATCATCTTTTAGTTAAGCCTGGATAACTTTAAAGTAATGCATACACTTGTAATATGAAAGTAGCATAAATGAAATATATTATGGAAATTAAAAATCAGTGAAGGATAGAAAAAAAACACGGATTGTTCCTATTATTGACACAGCTGTAATATTTATCTCTTTTTTAAAGCAAAATCATTTGCTTCTAAATTCAGAGATTACTTCGCCGTGAAACAATCGGACAACATAATATGGCACAGTATTTAGATATATTTTCTGGAATTAAAGATGTGCCCTTCAATGGAAAGATATTGGATCAGACTGAATATTTATCAAAATTCAGGCTGATAAAAAAAGTTTATCAGACTAAATGAAACTCGGAATTTATCAAATATTTTAGAAAGTCAAATAAAGCTGTTAAATAAATAAAATAATCATTAAATATATAACAAATATATAAAACAAATGGGGGAACTCGAACTAACCTCATAGAAGGATGGCGGTATATAGGTTGATATGACCTCAGCCATGGGAAATGCAATGCCCATAACTACAAGCAGTTTGCCGTATAGGGCCGAAAAGAGAGTGGCCAGAGCATCGCCGCTGCAAAGCGAATTTCGAAATCATTAGAGGATTAGAATGCGGAATCCGTATAAGAAGTAGTCGCTACTTACGCTTTGATGCGCGGCATTGGCGGATAGACAAAAGAGGGGCGATGGGTGCGCTTGATGGCCGGAATTACCGGATAGTTGGTCAACTGATGCGAGTGATACATGAGCGCCATCTGGCCATCGGCATGTCCAAGCTGGTGCTGGGAGCTGCTGCTGCCCGGCGATGAGGGCGTCTCTGAGCTATCGTTGCCATGGCGACCATTATCGTCATCGCCATCGCCGTCACCGCCGCCTAGTATTAGACCACTGGGTCCAGCGCTCTCGACGCCATCCTTTGTCGGCAAACTGGACTCATCGATGGTCACATGATGCTGCGAACCGGAACGTGCCGACATGCGACCCGGCGAAACGGCGGCCGTCACGTGTCCAGCCTCGCCGGACGTGGCCAGCAGCGAGCTGCTCAGCACGGGAGCAGCCAGCGGCACGGCACGTCGCCCATAGCCGGGCGAGCGTCCATCTACATCCAGAGCCGTTGCCGATGGCGAATAGCTGCTCGGCACTGTGGGCGTCGGCACGCGCACACTGTGTGTATGGTGATTCTGATGATGCGGATGCTGGAACTGATGCGGCAAGTGGTAGTGATGGTGACTGGTCGTGAAGTGGGTACGCGGCTGAGTGGTCACCACACTGGGTGGTGCTGTGGTAACGGCAACGGCAACGGCAACAGAAACGGAAACTTGCTCGGCGCCAGACAACTGTGGTGACTTCTGCTCATCCTGGTAGCTGAGCGTGGCCAGCTGTGGCTCCGGGGCGACAATGCTGCTGCTGCTGCTGCTGGAATTCGAGTTGGTGGATACAGAAGACATGGAGTGCGTGGCTGGATTAGTTGGATTGGATAACATTTGCCATGCAGTCGCAACGATGAGCGACGTCGATTCACTGATTGTGCCGCTAGTCACCAGATTTGCATGAGCCCCCCCGTTTTGTTTTTTTTTTTCTTTTTGGGCGCAGCTTGCGCAGATTTTGCAGACTCTCACAGATAGGCACAACAGTGGCTTAATTAAATAATGGGCCCACTGTTGCCATGAGGCCGCATACATGCATAAATACATTGTATATATGTATGTAGTATGTGCATCGTCGTGTTAATACACACTTAAATATGTGTGCGAGCGTAACTAAATGCCACTATATGATGTATTCATGCTGACTGCAAACATTGCCAGACGCTTCCGCCGAGGCGGCATCCACATCCACATCGACATCGACATCGACATTGTCCGACTTTCAATAATACAAAAGATACTCAAAAGTGACGGAATTGCAAGACTCAATGCTCAATGTGCATATTTGAAATGTATGTGATACATCACTCAAACATATTCATATGTACAGATCACAATTAACTATTTTCAATCTCATGTTTAAATGCTGTACAGATCATGTTCCCACTCTTGAATATGTCTCCAAAATATGAGCCCATAAATCATTTTGGTGGCCCCATCTAATTCATCTGATCTATGTCATTGTCATTGTCATTCGATGCAGAGCAGCTGCTTTCAACGGGTGCTCCCAAATTGTGCCTAATAATAGCAAAAACACGAAAAAAGAACAAAAAATCAAACAAAAAAAGTGAAAAAATAACATCTAATGAAAAACCCCCTCCATAAACAGCTGGGGCTGCCCACAGCGGCAATTGAAACTAATCGCTCTCTAGCACAAGTCCAATCTAAAAAAATTAGCATATATACATTCATGTGGAGACCTGGGGCCTGGGGTAGCGATTCAGTGTTTGGGATAGACTTAAAAGTGACGTTATCATTTATACTATCATTTATACTAATACTATTAATTGTAGCTTTTAGTTGCAAATGATCAACTTATAAATGGCAATTGGACTCCAAATTCAAAAAAAAAAAAAAAAAACACAAGCCTTAAAATATCGTAAAAATATTGATTAATTTAAAATATTTACAAAATGCTTAAATATACAAACTCGACAAATAAAAATGCACACCTCCAACTCATAATTATGTTTGCTTTTGCCTTGCTTCTTCAGTGAAGCAAATGCTTACTACAAAAGATACAAATATATGATTCATCAACCTCAAATATATATATATTTTTTTTGCATTCACACGAATCTTTTGTCCGTGCTGCATTCATATTTGCATTCACATGCATTCGGCATTCGAACTCACAGATCACTTGTGAATGCAATGAAATGCATTTACTATCGTATTTTGATTTAAATTGGAGTCTGGATTCCAGATGCTAGATTCAGTTTGAGCTTGAGTATAGGCTGACTTGCCACTCGACAGTATTGTGTGAAGAGCGCTGCGGCACTCCAATGGGTGCTCATCCTTATGGAGCAGTTCAGGTACTCGGATTGAGAGTATGAGACTTGGAAATTGCAACAAGTGTGCCAGAGCTTATAAATAACCTTGACATAGGGCGACTCTGACTCGAATGTGGTTGCAAGCCTATAACGTACTGCAAGTCGTCAATTTTTAGGGAGTCGACCTCACTGACTGATGCTTGTTGTGGTTAGTGTGAATACTGTGAATGCTGTGCATCATGCACTCAAGCGCTCTTGTAATCGCATTTCTAAAAGCGTGCTGCATACTTTATGGCGTGTCGCTCGGGGTTGTTAACCTGCCCTCAACCCAACTCAACCCAATTCAACCCATCTCAACCCAACTCAACCCAACTCATCCCGACCCAACTCGACTCGACTCGACTCGACTGTTGCATTAATGGCCGGGCGTGGCATGAGGTGTGGGACTGACGTGCAGAATAGACTCACAACAAGGGGCTGTCAGCAGATGAATTTACATAGCAAAAATATACACATTTAAGAATAGCACCCCAAACTTATCGAGACAAAGTTCAGATAACCACAACAGACGACATTTGGAAGCTATAAATTGATAGTTGTGATATTTTCTTGCTGGTTCTGTATGATTACTTATTTGATTTATATGAAATAAAATCATATATTTTTGCTCATGTTGACATGAGCTTATTAGTCACATAAACATTTGTTTATAAATGGATGGATTGCACACCACAGTTATTCGGCGCCAAAGCCATTGTTTTCGATAAGGATGCATATGCTACATAAATACTGTGAACAAAAACAAAAACATTTGCCAACAACTAATTCAAAGTACTTAGTTGGCCTTTGTTGCTTATTTCTATGGACATGTTTGCATTCACAGCGGACGCATTCGCACCGGTCTCCAGCATCGGATCTGATTATCAGACAAGGCACGCGGTGGCTTGGAAATGTCCATTATGCGAATGCATTGAAGGCATTGAATAAACGAGCTGTCATCTCCAGGAGTAGCAGCGCAGCTGTCGCTCATCCCATCACCTTCTGTTTGGACATAATAGCCTTAGCACAACATACTTTCAATTGACCTATTTTGTATTGGCTGTGACTGGACGGCGCAACTGCGTCTGTAAGCGGCGTCAGGTGACATCAGCGGAGGACAACAACCTGAAGCAGCAGCAGCAGCAGCCGCAGCGCCTCTTTGTTCCACAATTCGTTCGTGGCAAGCCAATAATGTTGACAGCTGTTGCAGTTGCTGCCACTGACACAGCACTAACTGGCGCCCACGGGCAAAATGGAGGACACAAATGTCGCATACGCCATGTGGGCCTGAATGGCTGCGCAACTTGTCAGGGTGTTGCACTGGAAACGTGATGTTTAATTAATGCAAAGTGTAAAAGCAACGCAGCCAACGCTGCTGACTCTACTCTAAAGCGAGACGCATCCATGCTGCATGCCAGCGTGATAGGGTGTGGGGAGGGTGCAATGTGCGCATTTTAGTAGGCATCCGATGAAAGCCGTGGGCAACATACAGCATACAGCATACAGCTTGCAACATGCAACATGCAGCAAGCGTCGAGTGTACGAGCTAAACTGTTTTGCTCTACTATTAAGAGCATCTAATGGAAGCAGACAGCACCCGAGAACTAGATAGCCCGTGAGACTGAGAGCCATGGCAACGCTTATGTAATTAACAAAAGTGTGCGTTTGTCTGTTACCACCAAGCCGGTTAGAGTGCTTGCCTCATCATAATGCAATCGGAGGAGACCAACGAGCGGCAGAAAACAATAACCAGCAGCTAAAACATGGCTTTCATATACTGTTCAGCAACCACTCCAGATGCACATCGAGATAACATTGTATTTAAGCAGAGCAAAACTTTAAATATCCTATTTTAATTCAATTTCAACGAAAATCCCTAATTAATCCGGCACATTGACTAATTGCCAACTGCACACAATGCGCTGCAATGAATTTCAATTTAATACCCGGCCAAAGTTATTGTTTAGTTTTAATATTGATTACTGGTTGAGAATCAAGTGAATTTCATTTATAAATTTCAAAGAGTGGGAGTAAATTGCAACTAAGCTTAGCTTTGCTTCAAATTGCATCAGATTAAATACTTTAAGCCGTGGGACTTGGCCAAGCCCAATTACAATTTTAATTGATGCTTTTAAAAAAACTGAAGGCTTTTAAAGCTGATTAGAAGACCCAAGTGCACCTTGTATCCAACTCACTTGCCACACTTTGTTGGTCTGCCTTTGATTAGTAACTCTCTCTCTGAAGCATATTGTCATATATGCAACCAGGCTCCTGCTAGGAGTCCTTTTCAGTTGTTTGGCTTCCAGAAGAAGGCCTCGTGCCTGGGAAACCATCATTTCTATTGTATAAAAACATACGTTCTACGTGCAATAAAGAATATAAATAAAAATAAATTAAATTCAATTTGTAAATTTTAATAAATGAAAACAACAAAGATCACAGAAGTCTTATTATTACTATTGTTATTGCTAATACTTATATTTGTTATATTATTTATCAGCTTTTAGAACTGCTTCTCAGAGGATTATACTTGATTTAACCTTATAGCTTTATATTTATCGGTATATTTTTGGACTCGGACAGGGCATTCGAATTGTGGTTGCGTAGAGTGAAGTCCTGCTTACCTGACTGGTTTCTTGATCGCAACTGGGACTGAGGCAATGGCCGCTGCTGCTGCCTCCGCTAGCTTGGGCGGACTGCTCACCAGTGGGGGGCTGCAGACGCGCGGCGGTGTTGTTACCCTCGGCGGACTGTGCATATGCCGCGGTGGGCTCTTGGCAAGCTCGGGCGGTGAGCTGCGCATCATTGGAGGCGATGGCATCGCCGGAGCACCCTCGCCAACGGGCGGACTCTGCACGCGCTCGGCACTGCGTTGGGATGATGACTTCAATGATGGCGCCGGGCTCCTCATCGAGATGGAGACTTGTGATTTGAGAGATGTCTGTGACTTGAGCGAAGATTGAGGCGATAGAACGGCTGCACCAGCACCAGCGGCAGCGGTGGCAGAGACAATCGAGCCTGTGCGTGAACCGGCCCGGGAGCCGGCCCTTGATCCTGCCTGGGAACCGGTCCGTGATCCTGCATGGGAGCCGGTGAGTGGGGCGTGTTGGGAGCTAGTGCGGGATCGCTGACTACCGCTGCGACTGCGGCTATCCGTCTTGGGTGAGGCGGCGTCGGAGGCCACCACGTTGCCAGATGCCATGGCTGCAATGGCGCCGCTGGTGGAGATGATGCCACCGCTGGCAATGCTGGCTGCTCTCGGCGAGCTGATGCTATCGGCTGGTTCATCGTCGTCGGCTTCGTCGTCAGCCACATTCAAAGACAGCTCATCGGTTTCCACCTTGGTTAGCTCCTCCTCATCAACGTCCAAGGAACGCGATTGCTCGGGATACTCGACATCTGCCGGTTCATCCTCAAGTCCGGCCGGTGGCGGTGGTATGAAGCCGCGTCCCAGACTGTCATCATCTAGCTCTGCAAAGTGCTCCGGCGGTGGTGCAATAATTGAGGATGCCGAGTAACCATTACTAGGCGGTGTGGTAATCGTAGTCGACTCATCCTCATTGTCCAGTGATCTGCTGTACTCCTCTGCGGCCATCTGCTGACCACCACTCATGGGCAGCGGATCCAACTCTAGCTCTGGCTCTGGCTCTGGCTCTAGCTCGGGCTCTTTCTGCTCAGGCTCTAGTTCTGATTCCGGTTGCTGCTTGGGAATGGCTTGCGCTGAAATTGGCTGTGACTCATCTTCGCTTTCAGATGAAGGAGTCTTGGGTGGTGCCTTGCTAGCATGCTGCGCCGGCGGTGACATCATGTGGCTGATTTTCATTACAGGCTTTGGCGGCGGCGACGGCGGAGGCGATGGCGATGTCGATGGCGATTTGGTCAGCGGAGGCGTTACAGTTCCCTGCACATATGACAGATTCGAGGGCAATGGAGGCAGCGGTGGTGGTGGTGATGACTTATCCTCATCCTCGTCCTCATCATCGTCATCATCATTATCAACATCGGCTTCAGCGCCATCCTCCTCCTGGTGCACAGGTAGCGGCGGTGGTTGAACGACCGCCTCCTCGGCATCGTCTGTTTCCTCACCATCGTCGTCGTCGGTGCGTAGTCCAGCATCATCGCGGGGCGACAATGGTGGAGGTGGTATCAGCTCCAACTCGAGCACCGAACTGGAACTGGGCGAACCGGGTGGCGAGCTGCCCTCCATGCTGAGTTGCTGCTGCGGCGGTGGCGTTGGTGTTGGTGGCATATCCTCCGTCTCTGTCAGCGTCGGCAGCGGCTGGCCAAGCAGACCGGGTGGTGGCGGTGGTGGTGCCACCAGCAGCAGCATCTCCTCGCTCAGCGATACTGTAGGCAGCGGCGGCGGCAGTGGCAACGGTGGTGGCAGCACTTGAACGCCCGATCCCGATGCGAGTGCAGCATCCAGATTTGTATTGCTATTGTCCACATCCTCGATGTCCGAATCGATGCCCTGGGCAAAGTCCATGTAGAAATTGTCGCGCGAATCGCTGGAGCCGCGTCGCAGTTTCAGCGACAGCGATAGATCCGGTGAACTATCCATGCTGTGCTCTGTCCTCTATCCCTTTTACTACGTCTCGGTTTCTCTCACTCTCACTCGCTCTCTTTCTCTCTCTCTCTCTCGCTCTCTGTCTCTCTCGGTATCTGTGTCTTCCTTTCTGGATTGACTAAAATTCCTTTACTCGAATTGCTGTTTTTATTTATTTTTGATTTATTTTGTTGTCTTTTGTTATTGTTTCTGCAGTTGAGCGCTTTTCACTTTATTGCGTCTACGCACATTTTGTGTATCCTGTGTATCCCTAGAAATGCACAAGTCACAGCTAAGCACACACACACGCACTCACACACACACGCACACGCATTCGCATACGCATGCCGGAAAAGTCATCTACAACTTCTTGGTGTGTGTGTGTGTGTGTGAGTTTCGGGACGGGGCGGGGTGGTGTGGGGCGTGGCAATTGCATTTACTGCGAATTTCGCTTTTTACGCAACGAATCCTTTGTGCGTGCATGTGTGTGTGTGTGTGTGAGAAAGTGCGTAATATGAAATACGCAACAAGAGCAACCACCGAACGAAAAAACAAACAGTTCAAACAGCAAAATTTCCTTGTTGTTTGTTTGTTGGTTTTCGCTGGTTTGTTGCGCAGTTGTTGTTGACTTACTGACCAAATACACACACACACATACACACACAAGGAGAGACAACCACAGAGGCCGTTTACCGTTAGGCGGCAACTGCGGCTTTGAAATGCTAACGAACTCAACAACAACTTTATGTACATAAAAATGCCGAAGACGATGTTGTCCCTACAAGGAAACCAATATGTGTATATATTTTCTGTGTGTGTGTGTGTTTTTGTAGGGCAGGAATTGGGCTGTTTGTATATGTTAGTTTTGCACAGGAAAAGTGCTCAAGGCATAGCTTAAGCACACGCCCCACTCATAAGGAAACGTGATAGTACCGTTATTCGATATCAACAAAGTGTATTTCCTTAAGTTTTCATTGTTTTTTGGTTTATTTTCTTTCTGTGTGGGCGTTTTTTATTTATTTATTTTTATTTTTTGGTACTTTATGTTGTATTGCAATTAGTGTTACACATTTACGTTTCGGTTCGGTTCGTTTCGCTACGTTTCGGTTTCGGTTCGGTCCGGACTTTTTGGGGGCACACGGAGTGCGCGCCTGACGCTGGGATTTTTTGGATTCCTGCTGCGGCGGCACTTAATACTAGAATGAATCGTCGTCAGTGCGAGACAAAGCTGCGCCATTGCCGTTGTCATCAGAGCAGCCTCTCAGCCTCTCCAACTTTCCGACTCTCAGTCAGCCACAGCAGCAGCAGAGTCAGATCCACCGCCGAACCCGCAGGCAGAGAGAGAGAGAGAGAGAGAGAGAGAGCGTGACAATTGAGAGCAGAGAGCAATTGAGAGAAAGGAAGCGAGAGAAAGAGAAAATGCAAGCAGCTGTATACAATGGATGTTGGCCATACGAGTGGAGTGATGAATGAATATTATTGTTATGTATACACAAAATACGAGCATCCATATGAGCGGCCCACTGTGCGACCGACTGTGTCTCTTTACCTTTCTTGAGGGAGCATGTGGAAAGCGGGCGCTGCGTAGTGACGCCTCAATTGAGAGTATACGTTGCAAGAGAAGTGAGCAGCTCAGCGAAAACAATTGCAGCTTGCTGATTGCGGATGTGCGCACGCCTTTATATCCGTGCAAAATGTGCTGGAATTTCGCAAAATTTTTTGGGTGGTAGCGGAGAGTTAATCGTAAAACAAAACGTAAGGTTCAGAACCCCTGCAGCTCATATATTGCATTTGATTGTTGGCAGTAAAACCACACATAAATATTCTAAAATATTCTGAAATATTCATATATCATTAGTTCACGTTGACTGTTTAAGCATATAAATCAAAATGCGCGGCAAACTAAAAATGTTGCCTATCGATATGTCTTAACGATATTTTTCAGTGTTCGGTTACATTTTTTCCTAACGCCTAACAGGCGATATATTGCAACGCTTGTGCTTAATCGATGACTTCATTTTTGAGCATATATCGTGTAGATAAGCGATTTTTTTTTCATATTAATTCAGTACATTTATTAAGTAGCCATATCACAGTGGCTCGAGCATGATATATATATATATATATATACTAAATATCGTTACTAAGGATTTGGTATCATTAATATCGATATGAGATGTGCCACCACTATCGTCGATAAGATTGCTACACTTCTGGATTGACAAAACTCCAGAAAATTAGATGAAAATTAAATCAATTACAAATTTTTAAGTGTATCAAATTGAATCGATGTTTGGGTGTCGCTACTTAAATTGCAATCGAGTGGAAGCACAATGAGCTCGCGCGGAACGAGCGCCGGACCCACGCTCAATTTTAAAGCAGTGCTGCTGGGCGAAGGTGAGTAAAGCTCCAATCGCAATTGAGATGGCTTTTGTCGTTTGGTGTCTTTGTTTTTGATATGCAATGCGCTGCGCACTTGCAGGTTGTGTGGGCAAAACTTCGCTGGTGCTGCGCTACATAGAAGATAAGTTCAACACACATCACTTAAGTACGTTGCAGGCGTCTTTCGTGACCAAAAAGGTGACGCTGCCTGATGAGCGACGTGCACTGCTCAACATTTGGGATACGGCCGGGCAGGAGCGCTTTCATGCACTGGGCCCCATCTACTATCGGGGATCGGATGGGGCACTGCTGGTCTACGACATCACCGATCAGGACTCATTTCAAAAGGTCAAGTCGTGGGTGCGCGAACTTAAGCAGATGCGTGGCAGCGAAATTGCGCTGGTCATCGTGGGCAACAAGACTGATCTTGAGGAGCAGCGTGCCATTAGCTATGAGACGGCACTGCTCTATGCGCAGACAGTGGGCGCACAGTACGTGGAGACATCCGCCAAGGAAAATGAGGGAGTCCATGACCTCTTCGAGCTGCTTACCCAACTAATGGTGGAGCACCATGGAAGCAAACAGCAGAACGATACCAATGCACTGCGCCTGCAGAACACCGGACTAGCGCCAAATGCCGGCGCCATCAGCATCTCGGACGACACTGATGCGGATCAGGAGAGTGGCTCTGCTTCCTCACCAAATCGCTCCTGCTGTGGCATCTAGGCTGCTAGGCAGTCGTCTATTGTGATAATACATATGTACTAGTAGATCTATAATCGATGTGTATTTGTATATAATACGTAAATTTATGTATCCCCCATACCATGTCGTACTAATCTGCAGGCATGCGTATGCGATTCAGTTACCAGTTAAACCGTTTTGCATTGCTAACCCCATTCCCCCCCCCCCCCCCTCCCCTCACAAGAGCGTTCTAGTATTTTATTTGTATCCACATTTTGGTTTTGTTCACTCTTGTGCAACTTTTCGAGTCACTCTTGTTTGTTTACCCTTTTTTGGCAATCGTTAATTAAAGTTTTTGTATACGTCAGTCTAATCACCTGTGAGTTTTGTGACTATCTTAAGACCGCACGCACATTAATTCTGCATGTATCAATGCGGACGGGGCGGGACTTATGTGGAACGATAAGCGAGGTGAATAGGTCTCTATCGCACGCAATTACAATGAAATTATGATAAATGTTAATGCTTAGACGATTTGTCACAAAGCACCGCAAAGTCTAAACAGTGTAGGCAAATTTAGTTTCAGTGATATTAACTTGTTATTCCTCTTATTGTACCAATATTATAAGTGTGGGTTCTCTTATACGAACATTAAACTAATGAGTATATAAATAACATCCAAATTAATTCTTTTTTCTTCAACTTAGTTTAGTACTAAACTGATTTCAAAGAAAAGAAAAACTCTTGAATTAATATATATGTTTATAAGATTCAAATTAGCGATATTTCTTTAAAATTAGTTTAATAATAAACTTATTATTAAAGAAAAAAGAAAAGGTGCTATTTATAGAAGCTTTCCTTGAAAACTATAATTACATTTTTGCTTTCAAATTAAATGCAAAAAGGACAGGTGCAAATGACTCGAACAATTTCTCCTGTCGCGTTAGATCAACTGAAGCTTCATTGGAGGAAAATTGTAGAAAATTGTACACAAATTTCTAGATAAAAGTCTGGACATAGTGTGTCAGGAAATCAGTCAACTAAAATGACACCAATCATTAGTTTTATTCATTATTAATTATACATCACACAATTTAATTAGAAATATTGGGGCTTGAAAATGATTTCGTTACTAAATTACTATCTCTAGTACAGATAATTTTTTTTTAGTTTCAAATATATCAATATATTTTTCTATCGCCAGCTCGACTGACATAGATTAATATGGACTTATCAGCTTTCGTCATCGCATATAGTGACATTTTACATGTTTACACCTAAATATACACATACCTTGCCTAGCCCATTAGGCGTAAAAGAATATAACCATTGCGGCGTTTAAGCAATCGCAATTAGTACATGACGCTAAAGAGGCGGAGCGCAGCTAGGCGAGCTACGGCAACTGTTTCTCGTAATCAGTATAAATCAATCGGGCCAGGGTTTATTATCTAACAACCATATGGCAATTGTCGATGGCCGTTCGAGCTGGTTGGTTGGGCCAACAAATTGGGACGTCGAGCGTAGAATGCGCCTCCTATCGCGACGGACGTTAGCGTTGCTGCTCCTGTTGCTCTGTGTGATCCTAATCGTTTTCCAGAAGCTTAAGAGTTCACCACTGCTGAATCAGTATGGCATATTGCGACAGTATTTAGTTAGCAATCCAGCGAAGCAGTCAGCGACGCGTAGCATTCTGATCTGGAGCAGCTTTTTTGGTGATGAGCGCTGGAAGCTGCCGTTTGATACGTTGGGACCACAGCAATTTCGCGATGATCTCCATTGTCCCGTCTATCAGTGCGAGCTGAGCAATCGCCATGACTACCTGCCCAGCCTTGAGCTCTATGACGCCATCGTTTTTCATATGGCAGAGCCATTCCCGCTGACAGCGGCGTTCCCGCTTCATCGTAGCCCCCACCAGACGTATGTATTCGCATTGTTGGAGCCACCAGGGGAGACGAAGCATCGCCTAAGCGATGAGCAGAATTTTTACAATCTGACGATGAGCTATCGCCTGGACTCGGACATTGTGTGGCCCTATGCCCAGCTGCTCGATGCACAAACTGGCGCAGTTGTGGCGCCCAATTCCCATCCATATTGGCGTCAGCCGCCAGCTATTGGCAGCTGGAATGACAGCACTGTGCGGCGTTTGTGGCAGACAAAGAAGCGTATGGCCGCCTGGTTCGTTTCGCACTGTCCGACGCTGTCGCAGCGAGAGAAGCTAGCTGCTGCACTGCAGCATCACATCGAACTGGACATCTATGGCAGCTGCGGCACACTCCAGTGAGTATATCGAAGTGTTCAGCCTGATCAGAAAGTTGGACTAATCCCGTTGTGCTTCCAGATGCTCTCGTGGCGATCCGCGCTGCGATGAAATGTTGGATACGGATTACATGTTCTATTTGGCCTTTGAGAACTCCCTATGCGTGGACTATGTCACGGAAAAGCTATATGGTGCTCTGCGGCGTCACATTGTGCCCGTCGTGTTTGGCGGTGCCAACTATACTCGCTTTCTGCCCCCCCATTCCTACATCGATGCGGAACACTTTGAAAGCGTGGAGAAACTGGCGGAACATATGCGTTATGTTGCCAGCAATGTCGAGGAATATATGAGCTACTTCTGGTGGCGTCAACACTACAAGCTGGCCGATAGGTCGCCGTTCTGTGAGCTCTGTGAGCAGCTCCACAGTACCAGGTTGACGCACAAGACACAGTTCTATGGTGACATCCAGGATTGGTGGTTCAACAGTTGTCGCCTCGTTCCTCACATTCACTTCTGAGGAGAGCAGCAATAGTCGCCGCATGAGACTGAAAGGGATGCACCCACTGCGGCTGCAACGGGTGCAAGTGAGTCGACAACAGGAAAGGATAGCAATATACTGCAAGACTCTGATTCGATTTTAATTATACGGACGGAATGTACTGGATTTGGTACGCCCGTACATTAAGTTGCTAGCTTAATAAATGTAGTTTTTATTTACGTATCACATGAAACCACAACAAATTGTTTGGTATGTGCAAAGTGTGTAAATATTTAAGCGTAGATAACAAACATGTCTACAAATGTACACTTAACGCATGTTTACTTAACGCACTCGAATGAACAGGCAAGTAATGTGGTTCTTTTGGTTGGATTTATTTAAACAGGTGACTAATGAAACTGTGCACCTCTGAATTCTTTATCGATGTTGTTCTTTTTCGACGGTCAGTAATACATGATGATAAGATTAAAGTAACGTGGTTGGAGAACAGTACAGTCGGTCTTCTCTAAAGTGAACCTTAATCTCTCGGAACATATTAAGCTGCAGAGCGTTTTACATGTATCAAAAACATTTCAAACACTAACACAATGAAAATATACAATCCATAAAATAAATGAAACAGTGAGTGCTGATCTTAAACTTATATGAAATATAACTAAGTATATGTGTTTCAATATGTATCGGAAAAATATAGCTTACAGCAGAGATCACAGTACAGTATATACTACATTAACGTACAATATTCTTCAATTATTACAATTACAGTCGAACTTTTCTCGAACTGCACTGTAATCAATTTAATTTTCGCATTATGGACTGCATATCATTTGTTGAAAAACAAATAAATTTCATTGATTCGAAAAATACCCACAAAATATTTGATTAGAATTTAGCATAATAATAGCACTCATCAATCAATTACATTTCAACTGTCATTCTGTTCGACGAGGGCTGCACAACGCGTATTCAGGGACACTGAGAAAAAAACATATTACTCACGAGTCACGCGCAGGCGCCAAAGCAAATGTCAAGTGTCAGAACTGATGAAAGCGACAACAATGACAGGACTTGTTTTGTTTTTTTTTTTTCTGTTTTTTTCTGTTTTATTTTTCTTTTTGTCTCAGCTGCAACCCTCTCTTTGAAGCGCTCTCCCATCACGCTCTGGCACAATGTTGTTGTTCCAGAAATGAGCTTATGCCATCGGGCTTGTCATATTACAGCTTTCTGGCACAGCACCGGCCTGCAGGAGCCCCCCTCCCCCCAACAGGACATCGAGGCAGCAGAGCAGAGTAGCTAGCTAACGACGTCAGCTGTGTGTGTGCACGTGCTCTCGTGTATGTATATGTGAAAAAGTTTTACTGTGCGCGCTATTCGTGGAGCTTTTTTGCGGTAAGCTTTTGAAGGATACCGCTGTGTGTTTCGCAAAAAGCACTTCCTATGATTTTTCGTGGCATTTTCAGTCATTCTGTGCTAGATTTCCCGATAGTTCAAATCAGAGGTAACAAAGAAGAAAAGAAAGCATTCAATAATAATATAAATAAAATCCCACAAAAAGAACCGAACCAATGCCAAAAACAACAACAAAAAAAACATTAAAATTAAATATGTAAAAAAAATAAACGTTTTCCTTAACTTTGAGAGCAGCAACATTCGCAATTGCTTTTTTTTTTGAATTGTTCTTTGAAAGTGCAAAAGAGTGAGACGTAAGTTGCATAATTTTCAAAACGAAATGAAAAACACACCGAGAAGCGAGCAAAACGGGAAAGCGAATTGTGAAAAGCCAAGCAAGATACATGCACGGTGCGACTACTTCAGTTACAAGAATTTTCCTCATTTTTTTATTTGTTACACATATATTGTTGATGTCTTTTATCAAGTTGTGAATGTCGAAGAACGTGAATGAAATGGCTGCAAAAACCTGTTTTGCAAGCCGCAAGCTGATAAAAGGAAAACTCTTTCCATAACGTGTTTAACAAGTTATCGAAAAAAAAGATAGAAAAAACGTGTAACCCATGTACATGTGCGTGCATGTGTGTATGCGACTGTGTGTGTGTGCGTGTGTGTGTGTGGGTGTGTGGGTGTCTGTAGGGGGATGTGTGCGTAGGCGCGTTCTGCTCGGGGCAGTAGGGTGCACGCAACACATCGCTCTCTATTCGCTTCTCCAGCAATGAAGCATATATCTTTTAGCCTTCCTCTCTGAGTGCGTCTCAAAATCATCGATTTTTCCTAGCGATAACAAAAGCGAAAACAGCGACAACAACAGCAACAACAGCAACAACAAGTAAAAAAAGGTACTACTGCCCCCCATTTTCATTGACGTTTGTCCTTTTTTTTCGTACTTTTATTTTGTATCTTTTGCCCACTTTAGCAAATACAATCAGGTTTCAAGCACATTTTCCGTATTTCGTAATGTGTTTTAATCCATTGCCTTCTTGGTTGTTGCTTGTAACCCTAAAAGCGAATGTTGAAAATCACCCAATACCCTTGAAGGTTACACTTAAACAAATGGTTTTTGGCTCAGCGCAAGATATCGCGATTTATAATTCTTAAGATCAATAATATGTGCTACAAAAAAAAAAAAAAAAAAATATTTTGGCATCGCATGATGCAAGTCTTATTATATTTAATATCATATGTGGAGAACGTTTTTTGTAATATTTCCAAATTGTGCACTGACAATAAATTAAATTCAGATTTAGCACAGGCAATATTCTCCCCAAAAAGAGAATATAAATATTTCCATTTATATGGTTAAAATAATTAATAACAATTAACAGACAGACAATTGACAGATTAACTAAAGCGCAAGCCAAGGCAATTTTTAATTGTTTTATAAATTATTGTGGTATGCTTGTTTTCAGCAGATGTTTTCTACAACAAGCAAGACAATTGCAATACAAATAATACGATTATATTACATATTCGATTGGGGGTTTATTCGAAATAAGTCCGATAACTGGAAAGCTTTTGCTTTCCATTCATTCGTTTTGGCAAGTGTAAGCAAAGCTGCCATTGTTGCTGTTACAGTTATAGTCGATGTTGCTGTTGCTGTTGCTTTTGCTGTAATTGCGATTGTTGTACCTGCTGTGGTGAGTTGTGTGTGGTGGTGTGGTAAAAAAGCTTTGCCAAGTGGCAAGTTCATGTGTAGGTACACAATTGTGTCAATCCGAGAGTTTATATGTGGTTAAGTGTCTGTCTCTGTGTGTGTGTGCGTGTGTGTGTGAATGAGTGTGGCACGTTCATATTTTTGCATGCGATTGAAACTTTTCCATGCAACACTCGCAGTTGAATGCAACATCCCAATCCAATTCAAGAAAACCGTATGAATAACTCAGAAAAAAGCGTCGAACAGTTTTCGTATTTCGGCAAATATTCTGGACATTGCGAGTGGTCAACGGTGCGGCGGTGAGTGCGTTCGTATCTATCCCATTGTCAAATAGCGACATTCCCATTACTCATCCATAAACACGTGTATACATACATACATACATACATCCATACATACATGTATACACTTAGACATGAATATGAATTATGAGTAGTTTGTTCAACACTGAGTATCATTCAACTCTTGCCTTGAGTACGATGCATACCCAATCTGAGATACGCTTCAGTATCTTTTTTAATATAAGTATCCCTTGCTTACATAATGCTCGCGTCCGTCTACCGCCCTTATAGTCCCGTAGAGCCGTAGATCTACATACAGATATGTATACATATATTCGTATGTGTGTGTGTGGTGCTCATGAATATAATATTTAATTTGTGAATGTGTGTGTTTGCAGACCGATCTCGATGTCTCCGCAATTAGATAATGCTTAAGTTACCAAAAGGTTTAAAAAAGAAAAAGAAGAAGTCGAAAAAGGATCAAGAACTCTTCACCGAAGAGGAGCTCGAGCAGTACAAACGTGATCTCAAAGCCAAACAGGAGGCGGCCGCAAACAAATCAGAAGCTGGCGAATCGGACGCAGCATCAGACGTCGAGGGTGCAGCAGCAACATCCGCCTCCAGCCAGCCAGCGGCTGCCCAGGAGCAGCACCAGCACCATTCGCATCATTCGCATCAGCATCAGCAGCAACAGCAGCAGCAGCAGCAAACCGCTGACGCCGGCGACGAGGAATGGGCCAAGTTTAAGGCGCTAACCTCGGGCGTCGATACTATACTACACAAGACACAGGACGAGCTCGATCGCATCAAGAAGGAGTCCTTCTATCAGCGTCTGCCATCGGCAGCCGAAAAGAAGAAGCAGGAAGACGAGGAGGCCGCTCTCCGCGAAGCGCAGCGTCTCGAACGCGAACGCCAACTAGCCGCCGAACGGGAGGCGAACCGCGACAAGCTAGCGGAGGCCGTTGTCGAGCTATCGGATTCGGACGACGAGCAGCAGGACGACGTTGATGACATCTTCGCCACCGACTACATTGAGGCAATTACTAGTGGTGAGGTTCAATTAGGCATCGTACCCGATTCTCCCGTTCTCGATCTAGACGACGGACCCGATCCCTTCGATACCGCCTACGCGGAGAAGGTCATCGTTGGCGCCGACAAGGCCAAGACCAACAAGAAACTAGTCAGTCTCGGCGCTGCCGTCGAGGTATTATCTGGCCGCGTCGATCGCGAACACGCCCTCGCCTTAGCCAATCCAAAGCGTAAGTTGCGCAAGGGCATTCAGAATCTATTGCTCAGCGAGAGCGTCGATCAGGGCGATACCGAGGCGGATCTCTTAGGTGCCGAGCCGCAACACAATTTACTTGACGATCTCGTCGATGACGTACCCGAATGTGTAGGGCCCATTGATTTAAGTGTATCGCTGCATTTGCATTTGATCAAGCCCCAAAAGGTCGACGAAGACGAGGAGGGAGGTGAAGCGGCATTTGGCGCACTCAATCCCGATTTAGCCGAGTTTGATGCACTTAAGGACGAGGAGGACGACGAATTTGCCGAACTAGCTGCCGAATCTTTAATCAAAAAGGAGGATATTACCATAGTCAGTCAGGTCGTAGCGCCCCCAGCGGAGCTACTCGCCGAAGCCGCCGCCGAGGCCAGCTGGGCAGAGTTTGAAGCAGAGACCGAAGAGGAGACATCAGGTAAGCGTTGATGCATCAAAATCAAGGTCCGCAAACTTTAAATACCCCAACCAAGTTTTGAGCTCGTTTCCTCAATGCCCGGTTTTACAAAGAGTTTAAATATTGATGATATTAGCCAACCAATAAGAATTGCAGCTGACCTGGTCAGAGTTCGCCCCTATTTTATAAAATAGTGCAGTGAATTTGACCATGCATTGAGGAAAGGGTATTAAAATAAGACATACATACAGTACACATGCACTATGTTAACCGACAATTTCAAGATTAAACGGATATTAAGAAAACGTGCCCCAGAGTGCGGTAATAGCAATATATGTATTTTCATACAATATGATGTTGCAGGTAAACCAAAGCGTCCGCCGCCGCCGGTGCGTCCAGCGACAGGGCCGCACATTGTGCCCGGTGCTATCTACGTCAGCGACGACGACGAGGAGGACAATCTAGACGACGATCCGTTCAATACCAACTACGCGGAGCAGGTGATCAAAAAGACAACCGTACTCGAGCAGGACGACGATTTCGATCCACGAGCCGACGAGGAACTAGCTGGCAGCTCGACACTACAAGCGCCCAGTCGTGATTTATTGGCTGGCAGTGCTACCGATCTAAGTAAGGTGGTGCCAGCACCACTTGCTCCCACACTCAGCGTCGATCAGCAGGAGGAGCCACAGGACTTTGATCCCTTCGATACATCGGCCATCAGTGCTCTTGTTCAGCCTAAGGCCACCGAGCTGCGATTTCTGGAACGTGAGCTGCTCAACGAAACCGGTTCGAGTCTCAAGCACTCGCTCAGCGATCCCGACTTTGATCCGCGGGCCGGTCAGCCAGAAGAGCAACCGGTTGCCGCACCAGCTCAGGTATCTGTTGCGGAGCCGGATCTCGACAGTGCACGGCGAAAATCGTCACTGAGCTTGAATATACAGGCGAGGAGCGTTGGCTTTTTGGTGCCGTCACAGGACTTGCTTGCCGCTGGTAATGAGGGTATTGTGGGTGCCAACAAGAAGCCACTGACACCCTACTACGCACCTACTGCGCAGTCCATTTCCGAGCGCGAATCGGACGATCCATTCGACACATCGTATGTGCCTGAGGCGAAGCTCAGTGACATTGAGTTGAAGCACATTGAAGCCGATCTTATTGCCGAGCCGACACTGAAACAGAGCTTATCCGATCCCGACTTTAATCCACGTGCACCGCCCACGCCGGTGCCAGCGGAGGTGCTGCTGGCCGTCGAGGAGAACATCAACATAAAGGTACTAACGCCCGCCCAGGAGCGCAGGCATCTGCCTAGCAGCGATCAGGAGCTTGACCCATTTGACACATCGATAGCAGCCAATCTACAGCCCGGCCAGACGGAACTCAAACTGCTCGAGAACGAGCTGCTCCCCGAGAGCGGAAGCAAGCAAGAAAAGCCCGGAGCTCTACTCGATACCCAGAGCGACGCACAGGAGCTGGGATTGGGCGATAAGGTGCTGACGCCGTCGCTGCCAAATCGCACAACGCAGCAGCAGCTGGAACAGCAACAAGAGGACATTGATCCATTTGACACATCCATTGCGGAGAATCTCGCACCTGGCGAAACGGAAATCAAGCTGCTCGAGAGCGAGCTGATTGAGCGATAATCACACAATTCAAACAGCAGAACACACACACATACACACACACACACACATAGACAGTCAAAATGGCCAATCCGTTTTTGATGGACGACGATCTGGATGGCGGCGATGCAGCCGTGAATCCGTTTTTGGTGCAAACCGAAACGGAGCCAATCGATACGGATAACCCATTCGGTGAGTCAGCCTCCAATCCGTTCGCTTTTGGGGGCGATGATCTGGAAACGGAGGCGGAGCCTGCGGCGGCTGTTGACATTGATGCAGCAATGAGTTTCTTTGGCACCACCATCGAGGCGGAGGACGATGCGCTCAGTCTTAAGTCCGCCGCTGAGGAGGATGATGAGGGCAAAAAGGCGGAAGCGCCACCGCCGCGACCACAGCCGCCACAAAGCACACAGGAGCTAATCAATACGGTCTCCAGCCAGCTGGACGAGACGAGCTCGGAGCTGCTGGGCCGCATTCCCGATACCCGCTCGCCCAGTCCCGTCTCCATGCGGGATCTACACTCGCCCAGCCCCACGCCCGACTCAGGGCTGGCCGATCTGCTCGATGTGGATGTCTCGGACAGTGGCTCCAGCGCGAACACCCAAGCCATCGAGGTAGACCTAATGAGCGGCAGCGTCGTTGCCGCCTCGCCGCTCGACAATCCATTTGGTGTGCCCACGGCACTGCCCAATTTGCAGGGTGCGGCACCGCTGACGTCGCCAGCCAAGCAGCAACCACCGCGACCACCGCCGCCGCGTCCATCGGCGCCACCACGGCCAACTCCGCCGGCGCACATGATGCAGGGACATGGACAACAGCATCCGACGCCGACTCCGGCGCCGCCACAGCGTCCGCCGCCGCCATCAGCAGCAGCACCAACAGCAGCAGCAGCGGAACCGGCTGCCGATGCGGATGATCTACTGGACATGTTTGGTAGCAGTACCAAGCCGGCAAAGCCGCCGCCACCCAAAACCAAGGAGGACATACTTAGTCTGTTCGAGCAGCCAGCTGTAGTTGTGGCGCCAGCGGCAGCTGCCCCACCGGATTTGCTCAACGATGATCTGCCAGAGTCGAATTCGCGAGATGAGCCCATCTTCAGCTCGATGCTGATACGACCGGATGATAGCACTCATGATATTACCTCACAGCCGCAGGCGGCTACCGTGGCGCACATTGCGGCACCGCCGGAAACAGCACAGAGGCAACGGGCGCCCACGCCGGACATTGAAATTACCACAGTGGAGGATCTGCCGCGCTCCGACGATGAGGATGAGGAGCCAGAACCGGCGCCAGTCGTGCAGCCGAAGCAGCAGCAGCAGTCGCCAACTGAAATTGATGCGGAAACTGAGCTGGAAGCAGAGCCGGTACCCCAGCAGCAACAGCAGCAGCCCGATCCGGCACCAGCACCAGCACCAGAACCGGAGCTAGAACCTGAGCCAGAGCAGCAGATTACCATTGAATCGGATCAGAGCCCACCCACGGAATCGGCAGCCACCATACAAGCTGTGCACGAGTCTCACACAGAGCTGGTCAACGATGAGCCCGAGCAGATGGACACCGGATTGGATTTTCCGGGGCTAGCCAGCGGTCAACTGTCTGCCAATCCGTTTGCCAGTCCCGAGGAGGAGGACGAACCGAGCTTTGCGCCTGCACCCATTGTCAGCAACATCTTTGCCGTGGATGAGCCCGAAACGGAGGAAACGGTGCCACCGGTGGTGCAACCACGGGCAGCTCCACCCATTCCACAACCAGCTGCCAGTTATGCCAGTAACATCTTTGCAGTTGAACCGGATGAGTTCGACGCATTCTCGGCCAAATTTGACTCGGTTAAGAAGGACAACATCAGCATACTCGACGGCTTCGGCTCTGGATCTGGTGCTATAACACCCTCAGGAGGCGATGGTTAGTAAAAACAAACTATATATTTGAAGAGAGTTTCTTAAATCTCTCCAGTACGCTAAATCAAATAAAAGCAAATGACAACAACAGTCGGGCATCACCGACCGCCTAATACAGGAAAACAGGCAGAACTGGGTGTGACCAAGATATATCGATTTTTGAAGGAGAATCCTCGTAATCTATTCTCCTTTAAAATTGCGGTAGATATAGGCTTTTGTCAATTGGAGACGGGAGTTGGCGTATCCGAAAAATAATGTTGGAGGAGTTTCCTAGTCATATGCCTTCCAAGTTTGGTAACTGTAGCTCTTAAGTTCGGCGTAGCTCAATAAATATTTGAGCAGATTTCTAATAATCTTCCTCCCTAGTTTACTAACTATAGCCCTTAAATTGCTGGAGATATTGGTGTTACTAGCAATATACCTCTCAAAGTTGGTGACTCAAGCTGTCAAATTATCTGAGATTTATGGCTTAATCGATTTTGGGAGGCCATCAAAGTTTTTTTTATTTATCGATCACTTTGGGGAGTTAGCAGCTTACAAATTGTTGAAGATATGTGCAGATTGCAGATCTGAAAATGTATATGCCTTTCTTTGAAAGACGTTACCAGCAAGTTAAATTTGGTGACTGTAGCCTTAAAATGGTTTGGAGACATGTGGCTATATCGATTTGCGGTTATCGAATTTATCGATTACCTAGCCTGCTACTGGATGGAGCATCCCAGAGAGTATCGGAGTATGATAAATCGGTTTACTTAGCTTAAGATTAATTTGAATGAAATAAAATGTATTTAAATGAACTGTTGCAGCTTGGGGCGATAGCGCCTTTGGGTCAGCGACGACAACGGCAAATGCTTTTGGCGAGGTCAACTCGGTGGACGACGGTTTCGGCAATGAGGATGACGACTTCTATGCCATGCAGGCGCCAGTGCGCGCGGACTCCGTGGAGTCTGTGGACAAGGAATTCAGCGTAGTCATCCGACCAAAGGCGGATGGTGCATCTGGGGTGGCACCTCAGCTGGCACCACCGCCACCGCCGGCGCGCACAGCGGTTCAGTCGGCAACCGATCAAACAACCACATCGCCAGCGACAGTGAATCCGTTTGAGGATGATGTCAGCGGCTTTCCAGCACCACCGGCTGCCACAGAAAGCAGCATGAAGCGCACAGATTCACAGGATACCCCACAGACGCCGCTGTATGACGAGGATGTGTCCCAGCCATTGGAGGAGTTCCCCCGTCTCAACTATGTCGGCCCCGGCTGGGAGATGCAGTTGCGCCAACCCAACAAGAAGAAGATTACCGGCCAGCGCTTCTGGAAGAAGATCTTTGTACGCCTCGTTGTGCAGAACGATGTGCCGGTGGTGCAGCTACTGAACCAGGCCGGTGACAAGCAGCCTTTCCAGGAGCTGCCGCTGCAGCCCTCCTACTCGGTGTCGGAGATCGGTGCCCAGCAGTACGATCAATTTGGCAAAATCTTTACCATGAAACTGCAGTATATATTCTACAAGGAGCGACCCGGTGTACGACCCGGCCAGGTGACCAAGGCGGAGCGCATTACCAACAAGCTGACCAAGTTCGCACAGTATGCCATCGCTGGCGACTACGAGGGTGTCAAGGAGTTTGGCAGTGATCTTAAGAAGCTCGGCCTGCCCGTGGAGCATGCGCCACAATCTTCGCAGCTCTTCAAAATTGGCTCGATGAACTACGAGGACATGAAACAGTTCTCCGTTTGCATCGAGGAGGCGCTCTTCAAGCTGCCCGCTTTGCGTGAACGTGCGCTCACTTACAAGATGGAGGAGGTGCAAGTGACGGCAGTGGATGAGATCACCGTTGAGCAGGACTTCGAGGGCAAGATACTTAAGCAAATAGCGCGTGTGCGCCTCTTCTTTCTGGCCTTCCTCACGGGCATGCCAACCATCGAGCTGGGCGTCAACGATATGTGGCGACAGGGCAAGGAGGTGGTTGGACGCCATGACATTATACCCGTGGCCACAGAGGAGTGGATTCGCCTGGAGGCCGTCGAGTTCCACAGCGTTGTCAATCAGCAGGAGTATGAGCGCACACGCACCATCAAGTAGGTGCCACCTCTCTAAGCTGGCCATAAATACATTTTAAGAACTGCTAGAAACTTGGTAGTTCACAAATTTTGAAATAATTTCAATAATAATTCGGTGTATTGACTGTTACGCTTACCATATCCTTCAATCCTGCAGGTTTCAGCCACCAGATGCCAACTACATAGAACTGCTGCGCTTCCGCGTACGTCCGCCAAAGAACCGTGAGCTTCCGCTGCAGCTGAAGGCCACCTGGTGTGTCACTGGCAACAAGGTGGAACTGCGGGCCGACATACTGGTGCCGGGATTCACGTCGCGCAAATTGGGCCAGATACCATGCGAGGATGTCTCCGTGCGTTTTCCCATACCCGAGTGCTGGATCTATTTGTTCCGCGTGGAGAAGCACTTTAGGTAAGCCATCGGTGATCGGTTATCGGCTCGCAAGCGTCAAACTTACATTGGCTTTGACAGATATGGATCCGTGAAGTCGGCCCATCGACGCACCGGCAAGATCAAGGGCATTGAGCGCATATTGGGCGCTGTGGACACGCTGCAGGAATCACTGATTGAGGTTACCTCCGGTCAGGCGAAGTATGAGCATCATCATCGCGCCATTGTCTGGCGCTGTCCGCGTCTACCCAAGGAAGGACAGGGTATGTCTTAACCACAAGTTGAATTCCTTTGAATGCCCATGCTCAGATCAGCAGTTGCATCACTTACATTTCAGGCGCATATACCACACATCAGCTGGTTTGCCGCATGGCGCTCACATCGTACGACCAAATACCGAGCGAACTGGCGCCATACGCATTCGTGGAATTCACAATGCCCGCCACGCAGGTCTCGCATACCACCGTGCGCTCTGTGAGCGTGCAGGACTCCGATGCCGATGAGCCACCCGAGAAGTACGTTCGCTATCTGGCACGGCACGAGTACAAGTGAGTACCAATCAGGCATCAGACATTATTCATCAAATCGAATCTGAATCGAATCTCATCTCAACTTGCTTTCAGGGTTGGCATCGAGACCACGCACGGCGAATCCACGAATGCGTATCTGGCGGCAACGCGACCCATTCGCCAGGAGCCCGCCGCTGCCACCGCAGGTAGCAAGCCGACTGCATCGCCTGTGCCACCCAGCGATACGGATTCCGACTCCAACTAAGCGTTTGCTTCAATCGAACTGAACCCATATTATGGTTGAGTTTAGTTTTCAGCGACCACAGCGAACATCCAGTCACAAATATCTGGTACATATTTTTGTTCTCTTCCGTGTTCTCATCTCAGTGGACGTGAATGATTCAATTGAGAGTGCTCTGTGTGTAGTTTGAATATTAGGTAATGATTAGTTGACAATAAATACAGGAACAGCCACACATGAAGAACGCCCCAGCAAAATATCAATAATATACGGCTGGATAGATGGTCAAACGAGAGGTATAAAAAAAGAAGCAAACACAAACACAAACACAAAAAAAAGAAAAGAAAACAAAAATTAAAAGAAAAATAAAAACAAAAACACACACACACTGATAGCTGTATTCGAGTCCTGTTGAGTCTTTGGTTTTACACATAGCGCACGCAAACTAACCATTACTTTAACCTATATGTAATCATCCATATTAACTACCTATGTTAACCAAGCGACCAAAGGAGCGAAGAGTCAACCCATACATATGCATAGAAATAATGGTTATAGTACATGCACCAAAGCAAAATATAAATTCAAATACAAAAATTAATGCATTAACACATACATATATACATATATATATATATATATATATATATACATATATATATATTTAAAAGAATGTTTATAGCCATAACCTATTAACGGATGTTACATACATATATATTAAGCGCAAGTGACAAGACATCGTTCGTGCAACTACGATTTAAGATTACGTCGAAGAAATTAATCCAACATTAATCAAAATCAGCATCAACTAAACCTGTTCGCATCGGCAACGGACTGGGCTGCTCAACTGGCAGGCAAATCGAATGGAATGGAGGTGTCAACAAAGAGGCGACAGGCTAACGCACACACACTTAAATACCAACAGCAACACACACACACATATATACACATGCATACATATATATACAGTCACATACCTACACTCAACACTTGAGGCTACGTTCACTCTCAAATGTACCGCCAAATGTGCCGCTATTTACCGTTGAACTAATCACTTGCCTATGAAGTGGGTGAAACTGGGTGAATTATCCATGTACGCCGGATCAGCAGGATGGCAACAAGCGCTGACAAGCGCATGATCATCGTTCAGCTCGGTTCGCAACAGTGAAAACTAAGTAAACTGAAACTCTTACTGTAACTGTAAAACTATCCATAGCATAATTAATATCAAAGCAAAAATAAACTAAGCTTTTTGAAATAATTTATTTAAATTTATAAACAAAATTAATTCAAATTTAACTTCAAGCAAAATGGAAATGCATATTCAAATGTTATTGTTGTGAATTAAACTATATTATATATTCAAATCAACAACTTAAAAAAAAAAGGAAATACAAATAAATTGAACGGAATAAAGAAAACAAAAGAAAATAACCTAAATGGATATAGTAAAATCGTCTTTGTTAAATCAAGCAAAAGTTTATAGAGCAAACTACATATAACAAAAAATAAAAACTCAAAAAAAAAACCTATATGAGGAAAATAAATAAATATATACATACATACAAAAGCTATATACATACATGCATATTAATATTTAATTGAGTTTAATAGCTAAAAATGCAGAATAGATTTGTTAATTTAGTGTTAAACGAATATAGCACTTACTTGTGCACTCTGTACTCGTATTTCAAATCGCCCAGCTTAATTTCCTCCCCCTCCTCAATTCCTCAATTAAAGTGTAACCAGAAAGTTTTCCTAATTTCATTGCTTATGGACAACGCATACATATATACATTTCAAGGCACACATACATATACAAAAAAGAAGATGATGAAACAGCTAAGAAAAACTATTTTGAATTGACTCTCAATCGACATATTTAATCATGCAATACAAATATACATCTATATATATATATATATATATATTTATGTATGTATATATATATATATATATATATATGAATATACCTGTATATATATAGAAATATATATATTATACATTATAATACTTAAATACCCTTTATATGTATATTGTGAACCCTTAGGAATTATGAGCATACGTTTCTCATTTATTGTATTGTATGTTACTTAACTTACCTACGTTTAAAATTATATATACACTGATAACTATTGTATGTACCATAAAAGTGCAAGAAAAATCAGTCCAACAAATTAATACATGACAAACCCCTTCTTCCCCATTGAGAGACAATTTTCACATGTTATATATTAAATATACATATACATAAATGGTATTATCTGATGAACTAAATACAATATAATGAATATTATGAACAGAACCGACGCAAAAAACGCATTATGATGGAAAATTAACTAGTCAAATGAGAAAATAAATATTGAAAAACCTCAAAATTTAACCAACAACTTATTCTTATTTTAAAGTCTATTCTGAGTCGATGTATAAATATTATATGCAACGCATTTTTTTCTTTTATATAATGGGATATATTTTTTTTCTTTTCTTTGGTGCATTTTTTGGCTGCAGTCTCGAGCCATTTATCATGCAGCTGGCCTTAAGCCAGCATCTAGCCAACCATCTACGACTGTTGTAATCAGTGCACATGTGCGCAATAGATTTACCACACGAAATCCTTGTAAAATATTGTGCTCAACCATGGTCTAAACATCTCAAGTGCTGACTCCACAGCCTCCAGTAAAACTTTTACTTGGCCCTGTGGAGTTTGTGAAGTGCTTGTGTGGACAGTTTGTGTCTCTCTCCCTCTCTCTCTCTCTCTCTCTCTCTCTCTCTCTCTCTCACTCTCTCTCTCAATCTGCGCTGTTCAATCTTTGTTTTTGTGATGCTAATCATTTATGCAGGACCACTGTTTATTCGCTGCAGGCACTTGACTTATTTTTTAATCTGCCAGCTGAGCAGCTGATGGACAACAAGGCGTATGAGTAATATTTTAGTAAGCCTTATTAGTAAGTATACATTTTTAGCAAAGTCATGCGGTTTTATATCTTGTGTGAAGTCAAATAGTTGTTGTTGATTCTCTGATACATAAGTAAGATATAATATATAATATATTCTATGTCTATAGTATACCACATTCTTGAAGTGAAGTTTCAGCTTTAACTGAATCGTATTCTGTTGAAATGCGCAGCTGCTAGAAGTGTTGCCACTCATATAATTTTGGCTGGGTTGGGCTTTGGCTGTACGTGATGAAAACTAGCTGTCAGACAAGTGGCAGAGACCGTCAAAGTTATTTGCTCCTATCTCATGCCACTAAATTGGAGCAGAGCAAATTTCAGTTTTATGAAAGCAGCAACATCTGATATAACTGAGTTAGCCAATGCCTAAGGCTCGAAAACAAATTGACAACTGTGGATGAACCCGTGGCTAGAGTTGGAGTTGCTTTCCACTACCTTCCTTGGCTTATTGCTGTCAGAGTGGACTCTGGGGTGAACTATATTTGGCATTTGGCATTTCAATCTGTCTGCAAGAACGTGAGCTCTGTGTTATCCAGTGAATAGGCGTGCTGACATATAAATGAGTCACGAGTGAATCAATAAATGAGTTGAGCAAATGACACAAGCTGCTGCCAACAAAATGAGTTTGTTTACACATATGAGATTTTGACATACTGCTACCACATACGATTCCATATTCAATACTCAATCATCTACCAAAGGTTGACTAACAATTGCCACCAGCCACACAGAACATGCATCAACAAAATTACACAAGCTACGCATATTACAAAATTAATATGTGGTTGCGTTAAATTTAACAATTTTATTTAGTAAGTTTCGTATTTATATATATTTTGTATTTATATTTATATAATTGTTTTGTTTTCGCTTCGTATCAACATTTAAATTGCGCGACTTTTTTTTGTTTGCCTTGAAACATTGCCAATTGCTTTTGTTTCTGCTAACGGAAGCACCCATCAAAAGCTGACATAAAAAAAATACGAATAAAAATAGCTGCAATTCAGTTGGCAACGGTCTAAAACTAATTACTGGCGAGCCAGAAAAATAAATTGAAAAGCGCATTAAATTTGAATCAATCATGCTACTTCCTATGCGCATTGTAATTGTCAACATTTGCAAATCTAACTCATGCTGGAAAGGTACGAAGGGACGCCAATGATTGGCAACAAAGTCGTCCGTCGGGTCGGCTACCCGTCGGCTACCCCAACTTATGTGGCACAACATGTGCGTCACCCATGTTGCGATTCGCCGATTTTTATGGCGGCCATAACAACGTCAAGTGGTTCCGGCTAACCATCCGGCTGCCACCCCCACCCCCCCCCTCTCTGCACCACCTGGTTGGCAATAAAAGCCGAACGGACTGCACGCATAAAGTGGCCAAATGGCTTAAGGTCTAATTCCATCCGGCTGCGATGTTGACCCAATTTGACTTGGCCAGATGCGCGCATAATTATGCAGTATACCAAAGGACTACGCATTTTCCAAAATGCCAAATCAACACTAACAAAACCAACAACAATGAGATGTAAAACATGCCCTGTCCCCAACCATACATACAAATACCTCCTCTTCGATAAGGAGAGCTGCGTTTGACGCCTTCAAGGGTCATGCCCAATGCAAATGATGTGTGTTCCTGCACTATTCGCTTGTATCCTTTACCGTGCCTGTTGTTGTCCTTGCTCTTGCCTGTAGCACATATTCCGGCCAATACACACACACACACACAAACCCACTTGCTCGCATGCAAAACACATATGCAAGGCTGCATAATTTGCGGCATTCTTTCGTGGACGGCTAAAAGGGTCTTCGTTGTCGTCTGCGAGGTATCTTCTGTGCAACATCAAACGAATTTGCATAGAAAACTGCAAATTTGAATTATGGCCAGCAGCAGCAGCTGTTCCAACTGCCTGCTACAGTCCCTCCCCTTCCTCCCCACCCCGCTGATGTTATAAATACAAGTTTGTGTATACATCTGTTGGCCAATCAAACAGAAAACCATAAAATGTCGAATCAATCCAGACTTGACAATACGATTAGTTTGTACACTATGCATATGCAAATGCTGAGAAAATTTAATAAGAAATTGACAGACATATAAAAAAACAAATTATATCTTGAAGCTTACGTACAATATTTTAAGTCACTTTCTCAACAGTTGTAGTTGTGTTCATTGCTAACGTTGTTTTGCAATAGAGAATTCCGGGTTAATGTTGAAAATATGAATGCTACGTAAAAAAAGGAATGCGATAAGCAAATTCGATCACGACTACTTATCAAAGTTGACAACCCAAAATTGATATTGTAATAATACGTAATCTTTACCTTTGCCGATTTAAATATTTTATTAAGTGCAGTTAGTCCTGTCGGTCTCACAATAGTCTCTTGGTAATGCGTATTATAATAAACTTATTTTTCATTTGCATCATTTTATATTGTTTAAGAAACACTTGAAATAATTTGACTTTCAGTTAAATTCAATAAATGTATACTTGTATTGGAGCAAATGTTTAACTTGTCTTTGCAGTTGTGATGCGGAATTGAACAACAAACAGCATGAGCATGTTGTGTATACCTTTCTCTCCCCTTTCCCCATTTGCATGTGCAAATGGTATAACAGCAAATGCACATGTGTATGTATACTGTAGATGTTTGTGTGTTGAACTGTGTTATGACCAGTTGCAGCTAAGTAAGCATATTTTATGGAATGTATGTAGATAGAGATACTTGTGTGCGGGTGGATGGTATGATGTGTGTGTGTGTGTGGCATGTGGCATGGTCCATGGGTTCGTCTAGCCGTGTGCGTCTAATGCGCCTAATAGACCCGTGTTTGCCCCAAGTTTTGCCAGAGCCGTGGATGCTTTTGGTTTTTGGATGGGCCACTTGTTAGGCGGCGTTTTAGTCATTGCTCTTTGCGCTCTTCAAATACGTAATCAGAGAAATTTTCATGCGCATTTTTCTTTCGTTTTTCTCGGCAAACAAATGTCGCTTTGAGCTGACGCTCAACTTGAAATACGTTCCTCAATTTCCATAAGCACGTGTGCAAATAACACGTGTGCTCAGACCCTGCCATCTGTAGGGGGCTGGGGGGGGGGGGGGGCTGGGGGCTGGTGGGGAATTATTTGGGCAGAGGGAGGCTGACTGAATGTGTCCTTAACATTAACTATTGCCGTCATTTGATTGAGAGCGTTCCACATTGGGAATACGGTGTTCTTATTTGAGTTTCAGCAGTGCTGTGAAATGCGCCTAAAATTGTTTTTTATTTTTATTTCCAACGAGAATTTGTCTCCAGCTGTTGAGCCTTTGTTTTGTTGTATTTATTTATTTTATTATATCTTTTTTTGTTGTTGTTTATTTATTTTTTTTGTCATGCGTGCAGCTGCGACAAACTCGCTTCAAGCCATTACATGTATTCCCTCTCCTAATGGAATTTCCATTAAGCTACTAAATATAAATCGAACTGCACGTGTCTCTAACTGAATGCCTTAAAGCATGGGTTACGCTGTCGATGCATGTTTTCCGATTTGCATATAAAAATATATGTGCTTTACTGTAACTTCCACATTCTATTGTGATCATATTTAACAATTTACGAGCACGATGAACTTTCTACAATACTAGCTATTGTACTCGTATTTATACGCTCACAGGTTCATTTTTAAATTGAAATCATTATTTAATTACAGCATTCAGATAAAGATGTTTGTCATTTAAATGTGGAATTCGGAATTTGGTTCAAAATAATTGTGTCAATTTGAACGCACAAATGATTCTGAGAAATCAACGTCCATTGATGCTATGCTTGCGAGTGTCAAGATATGTCATTAGTAGACAAGTTGTAAGCAGCAGCTCACATTACTTGTGGTCTAGACTCTAGACGCTGTACCCACTCTAGCTGATCTCAGATTCAGCGAGCAATGGCTTGTGCAAGAATTGCAATTGATACAGTTGCTGGCAGGGGCGTAGCTAATTAAAAATGAACTAAAATAAAATAAAGTCTAAATCATTCATTGAAGAGGTCTTAGAAAACTTGTGCTTCTTCAAAAATCAAGACATGTGTTTTTAAATTATTTGATTTTAAATGCTAAAAGCAACCTTGGTTGAAAATGGAACAAATTTAAATAAATTTTGTTTGCTTTATTATTTTGCACTAAAATAAATGTTGTTCTTTCCAAGAGGCGCTACGCCTATGACTGCTAGTAATCCAATAGGTGTATGCAAATGGATACGCAATCGAGTGTATCGAGATCAGAATACGCTAGAGCTTGCTGGGATCTGTGTACGCTAAGGTTACAATTTTGACTAGCGTAAAGGTGGATTCACATTTAGTTAAGAACCGTTGGCATGGAACGTTGGCAGAATTGCATCGCTGTTGTAACTGGGGCCAGTTCAGGCATAGGAGCTGTGCTTACCCAGCAATTAATTGAAGCGGGCGTCACCGTGGTTGCCTTGGCCCGCCGGCTGGACCGGATGGAGCAGCTACGGCAGCATTTGACCGAGCCACTGCGCGATCAGCTGCACATCAGGCAGTGCGATGTGACTAGCATGGAGTCGGTAAGCGATGCCTTCGATTGGATCGAAGAGAACCTCGGCGGCACCGACATTTTGATCAACAGTGCCGGCAAGCTATCCGGTGGCCAACTGGTTACAATGGCCCTGGACGTTGTGCAGCAGGTGTTGCAAACGAACGTCATGGGTGTCGTATACTGCACACAACGCGCCTTCCAATCGATGCGTCAACGTGACACAGCCGGCCATGTGGTGCTTATCAACAGCATTGTGGGCCACTATTTGTTCAATCCGCTGCCCGGCAGCCTGCAAGAGCTGAACATGTATCCGGCCACAAAGCATGCGCTGACTGCCATGACGGAGCTCTTCCGTCAGGAGTTTCGCGACCTCAAGACAAAAGTAAAAATTACAGTGAGTAGCGATGTCAAGCTGATGTATTCAATTGTTGACGGTTCACTGTTTTATAGAGCATTAGTCCGGGCCTGGTGGATACAGATCTGGTGCCACAGGCCTACAAGCGGCTGCCAATGCTGCAACCCGACGATGTGGCCAATGCCATCATATATGCTCTGTCAACGCCGCCGCATGTACAGGTGCACGAGCTAACCATCAAGCCAATGGGGGAACCATTTTAAAAATGTGGAAGCGACTCTCTCTCAAATCAAATATTTTCAACAAATTTCAAAATATCTGTCAGCTTTTTGTAGCAATTTGTGCTTTTTCAAACTAATAAACATGGCCAAAAAAAAAGAAAGAATAATCATTAATTTATTAATTATATTGCTTAGCCGTGGCATAAATGTCTATATTCTATCGCAAACCTAATGCATTCATCCACCTCAAAAGTTGTGAATCTTAAGGTTTTCGACTCATAAAATAGAAAATATAAAATATATTCGCTGTTTCAACAAATACAAGTGGAAATACGAGAGCACGAACGACCTTAAAACTATTATAGTTTAATGGCCGAAATTGCCATTGACCTTGTTTCGCGACGTGGAAAGGGGCTGTAGGGTTTACTTCAAGTTAAAAAAAAAAGCAGAAAAATTTATGAATTAAGCAAAGTGGCTAATTGTCGCAGCGGTCAAGTGGCAAACTGTCGCTTAATTATTCAGTCGTACAAATGGGCATGCAGCAGCAACAATTACTAAAAACTCAATTGGGAACTTAAGCCAAGTGGCGAAAGCGCCATAAAACAAGAAGGGGAATGGCTGGCCCAATATAAGAAAGGCCTCGTCGCGAGTGGGACTCAGTTGCACAATTGTTCCGTTCAGCGGAGCGCAGACCCAGAAAACTGAGCTAAAAGTTAACCCATTCGAAAGAGATAGCCATGGAACGCTAGGCAAATTGTGTGGCCATTGTGACCAGAGCCAGTTCGGGCATTGGTGCTACTGTGGCCAAGGATCTGGTGCGTGCCGGTCTCGTCGTCGTTGGCCTGGCACGTCACGTGGAGCGCATTGAGGCGCTCAGAGAGCAGCTCCCAGGCGTCTGTCGCAGCCGCCTACGATTGGATCGAAGAGCAGATTGGGGGCATTGATATACTGGTGAACAATGCCAGCATATTATATAACGGTCAATTGTTAGGAGTGGCTTACTGCACACAACGCGCCTTTCACTCCATGCAGCAGCGCGATGTGGCCGGTCATGTGGTGCTCATCAATAGCTTCAGCGGTCACCATGTCATTCATTCGTCTGGCGAGGCGCTGCAGTGCTTGAACATGCCATGCTGGAGACATTTCGCCAGGAGCTGAACGGTTTCAATACCCCGATTAAAGTAACTGTAGGTAATTGTGGTGCAAGTGGATTCGTAGAATATTTAACTTCAAATGTGTATCTTGAACATGCCGAGCATCAGCCCCGCCGTGACCAAAACGGAGATTTTGTCTGACTCCGTCAGCAGTCTGTCCATGCTGCAGCCGGAGCACATATCGGCTGGCATTAGGTACGCCCTGGCCACGCCTCCGCATGTGCTGGTGCATCAGCTGACCATTAAGCCCATCGGAGAGCCCTTTTAGGCCAGTAGCTGTATTAAAATTGCATTACTGTGCGGCAGCGTGGTGGGCGTGCCACTTGCCACAAACCCAAAGCTGCTTGTCTATGAAAATTGTGTTCTTTATTTCAAAATACATGAGTTTGACGGCAAGGTGGGCGGGCTGTGACTGTGGCTGTGGCTGTGACTGTGGCTATATCGGTGCGAGAGACTTCCGGCATGCTGCAAGGTATGCCAAAATACGAAAATAACTTAACATTAGCTTGTCATGGCGATGCAGCAGCCCCCCAGTAGCTCCTTTCCCGGATGCGGAACAGGTTTCCATGTCTCGTGCTGCTGCAATGCCAGCGTCTGTCAATATTGGAAGCGTGCGCATTTGACATAAAATGTAATATAGTCACAAGCACACACCCAAGCACACAACACACTTTTAACTAGTGAAGCTGAGAAAAATGCTGAAATATGCTGCCGCAGCTCCGGAAGTTTTATGCAAAATAAGTTCTGCCTGAAATGTTCTGCTCCTTAAAAAATACACGCAACGAATATTGCCGAATATTGCTGAATATTGCTGAATATTGCTAATGCTGATGTCTTTGACAGATTAAGACAGATTTTACATATCTGAAGAATCGAATAAATTCTTCAAGTGTTGGCCAACCAATGATTTTCTTTTAATTATATTTCATAGTTTAAATGACACCGGAATCGTTTAGCTTCAATTTCAGTGTATTTTGCATATTGCATTTCATTTGGATTTTAAACTAAGACGCGTGTTCGCTGAAGTTACAAGTATGCCGCACAAAAACAAAAAACAAAAAGAAAAGAAATAAATACACCTGCACTCTAAGCCCGAAAACTTTGATGACTTCCTAGTGAACAGCAGCAGCAGCAGCGATATTGGTAATGAGAATACTACTGGTAACGGGCAACTGCTGCTGCTGTTGGTGCTGCTGCATTTTGCGGTTGCTGTATTTTGGCATCACTCGCGTCAAGCCAAGTTGTCAATGTTACATATAAACACGGCGCTGTCAATATGGCTGCTGTGCGTGTTGTGTATCGCTGGCTGCTGCCAGCAATGGCAAACTATGGTGCAGCAACGGAAGGAACAGCAGCATCCCTTAGCCATCCCTGAGGCAACTCGCTTACATGTCTGTTTCAGTGGCAGCTCTTGTCTGCGCTTTTGCCTTCTCGTCGAAATTGCTAATAACGTTGCGCATCCAGTTTGCAGCCATGGAGTGCAACATTACACCAGACGCTGGACTAGATAGTTGTCGACTGCAGCCTGACATCTTCATAGATTTTTATCCTTGCCTTCCCCAACTGGGTGTTAGCCAGTCACTGAAGCGCCTTGCGGTTTCTTTGAACTTGTGTCGTTAAATGGATTCTAAGAGATGCGCTCAAACAACAAAGGCTTTGATCTTCGGCGGCGGAGGATAATATTTCAATAAACACATTTGAGCTTGAGCTGCAACTCGAGTTCGAAACGATCATGTTCCATTTCCGTTTGCTCAGCGCTCTCCATCGCACTGATCTCTACAAGTTTGTTGTTGTTGAGATAACTGGTAAAATGTATTTATTACTCTAGCCTTTAACCACTTGCTACACCACGATTTGTGGCGTAATGTAACATCAAATCAGTCCTTAAGTCTTTGGGCAATCAATGGAATGAAATGCGTTTGCAGTAAAAGAATTGCTACATTTGTTGTTTCTATATACTTATCAATATTAAACATCAATATTTTATAGACATATTTCAAATTTTGATCCTAATCTTAATGAAAATCTCAAACTTACTCGTTTTCTTCAATAAGCCCAAACTGAAATTGTACTTTAAAGATTGTGAGTTTGAGGGGAGATACACAAATGTAAACTAACCTTTCCAAGCCATCCCACGGGAAAAAGGGAAAGAGAGGAGGAGAGAGACGGCAGGGACTAAGATCCTGGATACTCAACTGTGCGCTGATAGAAATTTAGTACATTTTTGCTGCATACTTTTGAGCGCGGCAGCTGAAAATTTACATTCAAATTGGACGCACTGTCCCCGTTTGCACTGATTACGCTAATCAGCATGCGTTGAACTGTCGTACCGTTAATTTGGTAGCGCCCACCCAACATCCCATCCCCTACCCACTTCCCCTTCTTAACTTGTTTTTTTTTGTTGTTTTGTTTTTGATATAGCCACCCCCAGAAGGGCATGGAGCTAGGTAATGCGGAGCGCACTCTGATTGATTTGCGGCGACATTTTGTGGGTCGCGCTACCTAATTAGCATAACGCTGACAGCTTTTAATAAGTCGCTGCTTGCGACTCAGTCTGCGGCAGGTGCTGCAAATGCGTAAATGGAGCAACTTGCATTTGTTGGTCCTATGCGAGGCAGCGATTCATGTAGTTGCTTTTAATTAAAACTTCAATTCAAATCCAGGCGCGGCACAGTGGCGCATTCTGTACACATCTCTCAACTAGATAAGATACTATCAAAATATATAAGCATTGTGCTATTGTATAAAGGTAAGTTCAGCATCAGATATTTTTAAATAAAGTTTGATTGCTTATATTTCACATTTCCCTTCTTTTCGGGATATTATCCATATAGTAAGTTTGTCGAATTCCAAAAATTGCATTTACACACTTGATTTCTGTAATGCTTTTGGGGCAAAGATGCCACTGTATGGCGCAGCGAAGGTGGATAACGCGACGTGCCGTGTCTCGTTCAGCTCAATGCTGTAAATCTAATTAAACAGCCTCGAAGGCATTTGCCCACCAACTTGCTGGGTGCAAGATCAGCCAAACTGAGAGATAAAAGTCTTTAATACTTTAAGAAGTTTAAGATTTGGCTCAGGCATATATACATTTTCTGAACTAATAGCTTTTGCGGCTTCCACATGTTGTGAGAGAAGTGAAGACGCAAAGGGAACTGTAAGTTCAATTGTACAATAAGTAAGCTGCTTCAGTTAGTTATGGTTGATACTCCGAGCACCTTTTGAAGACTTGGCTTATTTAGTACTGAACTGATTTACAAAGGGTTGCCTTATATAAATTAAACAGTTCTACAGTACCATATCCAGGGGATCGTCACATTTTACGTCCGAGTTGATGCAGGCTTATTGTTATTCTTGAATAGCTGGATCAGATTTTTTTTTTAACCTATTTTTCTCTATGTCGTTCATTGAATTCTTTGGTCAACATTGTTGGTAGTTTGATGGTCATTGGTTCTGGTGTCTATTATGTTGCCGATTTGTGTGATCGTCCAAGTGTTCTGGACAGAGCAGTATGAACTGATGGAGATGTAAGTTGCACGAGCTGTCATAAAGGTCTTATCTCTGTGTAGGATGTGTGAACAGTATACATTTGAGTGGAGCTTGAACTGCACTCGGTGTGTAATCGGAGGCAAGTAACTGACAGTGTGCTATATTGGGGCGACACGTGATGCATGCTGTGGACCGTCGACAACATCGGACTGTGGCAGGCGCTTAACTTACACAATTTCCGCAGTGCTTTTCTCGTTTTTCCGCTTCCTGCCACGCTGCAATGCGTCGCGATGCGATGCGATGTGACGCTGCGTTTTCTTTTACGCCGCCCTCGTGCCAACTAATTATAAAGTTGGAAACGGAAACATTTACAAAACATTTAGCGAAAAATGCACATTTACGAAAAACGTGTACGGACTCTGTAATGGTAAACGCCCACTAACCCCACAACCGCCCCTTGCCACCCCTCCATTTAGCTCGTCGACACAGACATAGACACGGATACGGACACGGACACGGACACGTTAAACGGCCAGCCGGGCATGCAAATGTCGTCGTCGACCGCAAACGAGCAGCGAGGAGATGTCAGATTCACGTCTTGTCCTCCTCTCCCCAAGCTGCTGTATGCCTCGCTGCCCCCGCTCAATATATAAATTCACACATATATAGATGTGTGTGTGAGTGTGTGTGTGTGTGTGCGTACACAACTTCATTTTAGGCCGCACCATGAGATAATAAATGTCAAGCCTGGAGAGACGTGGACATTGTGGCTTATGGGCTTGAAAGTTTTTTAGCTTCATGAAATGCTGAAATTGTTATCTTTGCATATGTTTCAACTCGCTGCTCCAATTGTACGCCTTCTCTCACACACACTCTCTTTCTCTCTCTCTCTCTCTCTCTGTCTCTCCATCTCTATCTCTCTATCTGGTTCTGCATTCTATGTATCATATCTCTCACTGGAGAGAGAGAGAGAGCTTTTAGTGTCCTAACACGTACGTAGGTGCAGGAAATGCGACATTTTGTTGAATTGAGCGGAAAGTGCGGGCTTCATTTATCGTTCCAACTGAGCATGAACACAAGATCATAAAAGAGGCTAATCGGCCTTTTGGAGGCACAATTCAATTTGTTGACAGAAATTTGTCATGCTGGCTCAATAGATACGGATAAGGGAACAGCTAAAGATTCTATTATTGAGCTGAATCTTAAGCCGTGGTCGCCAAGTTCAACGTAGAGTTTTGTGTAATTTATTTTGTTCTTAAACAGATATTTGTCCTCTATGCTTAAATTATTATCTCTATATCGATACAGTCTGGTTTTAAATCGAAATTGGCCACACGGTCAGCAACTGCTAAATTAGCTGTTCCATTTTTTTTTTCTAACAACATAACTGGGCTATGTTGACGATAATAGAGGAGACTTAACCAATACTGAACTGGTTGATAAACCGATATTAATGTGCATTCTTTTCTTCGGAAGTCTGTCTTTAGATCATTCCTCACTTGGTGGATTGTTTTTCATTAAAGAATGGCGCTACACTTAAGCAACTGTATTCATTGACAACGAGAAGCTAAAGCCACGCCCAGACTTAAATCCAAACTTTATCTCTGTAGTAAATGTGCATTTACTAGTGCACACACATACAAATGGGTTCTATGTGTGTGTGTGTGAGTGTGTGTGTGTGTGCGAGTGTGTGTTTGTATCTGTTTCCAACTCAGTTGCTTGTGTATGGTACTCACGTTGGGTTCTGTCAGACGACGGCAAAACTTGAATTACATAACAAAGGATGTGGAGACTATAATGCCCACAACAGCAACAGTTTTGACTGCAGTTAACTGTTAAGCAGACGACACTAACAATATAACCAAATTCTGCTAACCAGCATTTTTGCACCCATTAAATATGTCAAGGCAAATTTATGCTGTGTGCCCAGTCATCAGCACCACGAAACAGGGTAATGACAAAAAAAAATGGTTTGTTTATTATTATTAAAAAAATATGTTCCCAGAATATTGGGTTATATAAGCGTAAATAAGATATGGACTTGGATTTTCCATTACCTCTCCGAATCCCATTTTCATTGAATAGTTCTGCTTAATCGACTAAGACTGGCACCAAGAGCCAAATACAAACACACATTTATATGTGCATACGAAACAGCATTCTTGACTTGCAACGTACGTGTGTGGCAAGAGAAACTTCAATTCAATACACACTCAGATAGAGATGTGCCGCACACTGAACGGAGAGCGCTCAATATCAAAGTAATACTCACCATAAAGTTATTCATAGTGGGACCTTCAAATCATGAAGAAAATGCAATATGTACAAACTGTTGGATGACTTACCATGGATCATTGTGTTTAAAATTCGTTATTTATTCGATAGCTGATAGATGTCTTGGAATATTCCAATCGTGTTGCGAGTAGCTTTACAAAACTTGTGAGCACTTTGAACTCGCTTGCACATCTCTAGGAGGGAAATCAAATGAATCGGTGAGCAGTGAAACGCTGACAATTCAAAGACATTAGCTCCCACAATGGACGAGTATGATAATGTACATGTTATGCAATAAATACTTTCGTTTTATAATAATCAAATGACGATTGTGGGTGACTATTCGCAGTTCGATTGCACGGTCGAACACTGCTCCAACTTAAATGGCACGGAAAAAGCCATCAGCAACCCAAACTCAAACTTGTGCTTGCCATAGGAGTACTAACAGCGGGTAGCTATCAAATGGTACACTGATACTAAATGTTCGATGGCGATGGCGATGGTCGAAGGTCTGTTCACTGGTCTGGTAGGTGCCCTCTGCTGGTGCTCTGCTGGTGCTCTGCTGCCGACATCAAAGGCAAGAGCATCGTACGGAGAGACTAATAAAAATGGCAACGAAATTATGCAATTAGTAGCGTAATATGAAGCACTTTACGGGCATTGTGGGCGTTCTCGTTAATGACACTTTTATCCAGGAGTTGTTGTCGTTGTTGGATATAGGAGATGGTTGCGGCTGCGGTGGTTTGGTTTACAACATATATACTTCAATGGCCAACAGAAAAGTTGTTTGCACAAACACAATGTGATGAGAGAGAAGCTGATGGAAATGGGGCGTGGTAATGTGTTAACGATAACTTTTTAGCCGATCGGATTGTAAGTCTCTGTTTTGCTTGCTTGCTTGCTTAGAATATGGGTACGAGTATATGGGTAAACAGTGTTCAGCTTCAAGCAGATTACGCTACTCACAATGGTCTAGTGCAAACTAACTTTAATTAATTTACTCATTATGTATGCGTACAAAGAACACATAGTTTGACAAGATTGGCTAATAATACATGTAAATATGTAAAGTATATATACACATAGAACCGATCAAGAACAAGTTATATGATAGTGAAAAACTCCATATAAATAAAACGGTGTGAAACGGGCTGCGAAAAACTTCGCGTCTGACTTTTGTCGGCCGGTTAGCAGAACTCTCAACAGAACTTATTGTTTTCGGTCTGTAACTGTAACTGTAAAATAACATCTGTAACATAACATGGAACTATGTACTTAACATATAATATCGATATCGATTGATATTATTGGTACTTAACATATGATATCGATATCGAGTGATATCATTTGTGTGATCACCAGCTTGAAGAGGACGATCTCAATCGTTGTGAATAAAGTAAAGTGAGTAGACTTGTGTGAAAGAAATGAGATTAATTATTTTATTTTTTAATATAATTAAAATGTAATAACGAAATTTAGTGGGAATGATGTCTGTGAAGCGTATGTAATCTTCGGCATGACTAAGATCACTGTTTATCCTTTTTGATTTTCTATCGTTTTAGATTTTTACCAGCTGCGTACGACAATTTCTTTGGCTGCCGGTGCAAATTGCGTCCTTAAGCCAAAGCACAGCGTTGCCAGCCAAGAAATCGGAGCATTGCCGTTATACGGCTTGTCTTGACCTTACGACTGACATCTATGAAAAAGTGCATGAGTGTGTTGGGTATGTGATTAAGTATGCGCTCCAATACAGACATACACACACACATTCACTAATATCATATATGAAATATATGGATGGGTAGCGTTGGTAACCTTGGCGACGGTTTCTTTTACTGCTTACCGGCTTGCTTTGCATATCGCTCTGGCATAAGCTGCCTCAGCGGCTGCAAAAGGCAGCGTTGCAAAGGCTGATGTGTATTTGTGTGTGTGTGCCTGTGTGTGCAGTAGTCAAAACATTGCAGCACCGGTATTAAACACAAACACACCCAAGTACTGGTAGTCGGTGTGCGCAGCATATAAATAGTTGCGAGGTAGGCAAGATAATGCACCGACACAAACCAGGTCTAAATTCGACAGGAGTTTTTTCTGCATTAAAGCATATTTATTTTATTAAAGGAAGTTCGAATTCAGGGGATTCCTGTACTTATGCAAATATACGTTGAATAATTTGTGCTTCAGTATTTTGGTTATCATTGAATTTTGTCTTGCTAAAAAGAAATTTCAATTGCATTAGATCCTGCTTGCTTTCTTGCGGTGCACAATTTATTCGCTGTTGGCGAAATAATGTCATAACATGAAGAGTGATATTCCACGCTCCAATTACGAGCAGCCGTGCTCGTGTTCCAAAAGTAAAATGCACAACATTACGGCCGGCAGAGAGTCGGGCAAGCAAGCAGCCAACCATCAGCACCTCTGCCTGTGGCATGCCACAGCCCAAGCTGGGCTGGGCTGGTCTGGGCTTGGCTGCGCTTCACTCTGCTCCGCTTTGGTCCGCTTAGTTCTATTGCAGCTTGTGCAAGCATTTGCGCTTATGTAACCAATGTCATCGTTATTTTTAACTTAATTTACATGCTTAACTAAAGTTGTCAGGAAATTATGTTGTCGCATGCAGCTTTCAATTATGTTGCATGCAAGAAGGCACCGTGGCCCCTTGCCACCACAAACAGCAACATGTGCTCGCAGCTGTCGAGGGAGTCGCCAATGCTCGCACATGTTCACACCATCATGTCGGTACAACATGGCGTATGAATTCATCATTTGTCATGTGCACATCGCATTATCATATTTGTTGGCAAGTCAATTACAAGGCGTCTCTGCAAAATATACAACATACATTGAAGTAAATGACTACATGCATAATTACGGCTGTTAATCGAGTTATGCAAATCATTATGATTAAATACCTTCACGAAAGATGAATGCTATGTTTTTGTTGAAATTGTTGAAATCATCAATACCGGCTAGGCAATGCTGCACAATTTTTTTTTTTTTTTTTGTATGCATTGAAACTTTTAAAACCATTTTAGATATCTCACAAAATTTAAAAATCACTGGACTCTGTGGTAGGCTAACTTAAAGCTATTTTACGCTTTGCGTTATTGCCATTTTCTTTTAATATTGAGAAAATTATGAAGGTTGTCTCACAGACCGGTGTGCAAACTGGTCCCTCACAAGTCTCCGCACACTTCATTCATTAATGTTTTTTTTTTTCATATATTTTAGAGATATTTTTTATTGCTCTTAGTGAGTGTGTTTGTGATGCTTTTATTTCTAATTTGTATTAATTCTTCTTTGAGCTCATCGAGCTCTTATGCCAATTTATTGGTTTCTTTTTTCCAAACCGATGGTCTCTCAGCAATTCTCTTTGTTAGAAAGTCGTTATGACCATAACGCTTGGTCTGCGAATTTGTTGTTTTGTTTAGCTGCCAACGACTATTGCTTGCCGTTCTCAGTATTCTTCGCATTTGATGCGTATAGACACCCCATAAGAAAACAATCTTTTTACACTAAACTCATTCAGGATTTTATTCTTTATGTTTCGTCCTTAGTTTGTCACTCTAGGATAAGCTTCCCCCATTTTTGCTGGTGGCCTCTCGATTGCTTACAGCACTTTTTGTAGATGTCAGCAGGTCGTTATCATATGCGTGTTGACATCCATTTATCCACTTAAACATCAAATGCACTTCACTTTATATTTATGGTGCAAAAATGGGTAACAGTTTATGCATTGCATTAATACGCTACACTAGATAATTTAATAGATTAATTCAATTAAATCTCGAATTGATTCTGAATAGTTCGCACTTAATTCTTAACTAAAATTGCTAACAGAATAGAAAATTCATCGTTTTGGGTTTTTAATTAGAGTTCAAGTCACTCGATTTAATTCTTGAACATAACATATATATATTATTCAATCCTACCTCAACCATACCGAAAATACCTTTGAACCTTCATTGTGCTCTCTTCCTTCATATATAGAGAAGCATTCGTATTTGTATGAGTACCTTTGAATGCCATTCATTTCATTCACACTCTGCACACATTCATCTTAATGCTTCGCCTCTGGACACGTTGGAGTTTTTTTTTTTTTTTTTTTGGAGTGATGAACGCAGAGCGACAATTAAATTTAATAGCAACGCAATTAACTCTTAATTTATATTTTGGCATCGTTTTTGCCAATGTTTTTTTTGTGTTCTTTTCGGGTATTCCCCGCACAAGCAGCGTTCTGAACCATTGTCTTTAGATCTGAATGCGCGACGTGGAGAATTCTCATTGAATCGAGCATGTCTGGGGTGTCGTGAATGCTGAAAAGGCGACACTGAAAAAGTGTAGGCTGCGACAGAGGTCATTTTATTAATTAACCAACAGGCAAAGTTGCTTTGAATTTGGCCAAGCCCGTGTCCGATTCGGAGTCTGGGTGCGCTCAACGCGTTGCCCAAAATGTGCGGCAAATTGCGTGAATTATTTCAGCTGTATATGTGGGTGTGTGTGTTTGTGTGTGTGGTTGCGTATATGTGTGTGTGTGTAGGTTTTAACCAAACAGGGCTGCTAAATTAAAATAAAATGCTCGCAACTAAGTGCCCATACTTTGGGAACCCCCCAGCTGCTCTGCCCTTTTGACCCTTTGAATTACTTCATTAAATTTGCATATTAGGTGTGGACTTGGTTGCCCTTTGCCGCATTTTTTCAGCTGTGCTCGGCCCAGACTCGTGTCCTCTTGTTTGGTTTTGTTCTTTTTATATATTTTTTTATTCTGGCACGGAGGCTAACAGCCCATAACTGTCGGATTGAAAAGTAGGTTTACAACTGCGAGCACACTTTGTTAGATATCCGACAAGTTATAATCAATTTTTATGTTATTTAAATTTGTTTTGTAGATCAAGTATATAGATATCTTATCAAAAATTGCTACTGGGTAAGCAATGCTTTTCAACTTTTTTTTTTGTAGATATTTACTCTGCAGACTCCAGACACCTTTCAGATGTTGCAAAATTCACGGCGATCCAACGAAGACTTTCCATAACATTCAACCTGTTTTTCTATTTACTGCAGCCAGGAAATTATCAAACAGGGAACTGCTTCTTAATTGGATCAATCCAGTTTTACTTAGACACACGCTCCGATATCGTATGTGACGCTTGTCAGTTCCTTTCTGTAAATTGTGTTAACATTTGTTTCAGACGCCGAGCCACAGTTAAGTGCTATGACACCTACGAATCGGAAGCAACCTTAGACAAGTCTTTAATTATGTAAATTATTGTACTCCTTGGCATGGTGCAAATGGCACTCGACCTACACAAATCCCCGTCAACTGACCCGCTGACCCTCAAGGGCAATAGTCCTCAGCGGCACTTTTTGTAGTAGAGCCTGAACCCGCTACCGCCCAACCCCCTCACACCTGTTTAGTTCTCGCGGTTAACGGCACAAATGGAAATAGCGGACGGCTAGACTATCGCCATCATCATTTAATCATCATCATGATGATGGCGTCGTTATGATCATCACCTCGATGTCGCGTCCCTTCTATTGTCAACGTGCAGAATCCGCAACCCATGGAGGAGCGCAGACGCAGACGCAAAGCCGCCGTTGCTGCTGCCGGCTGATGCTATAAATTAGAAAGTGTCAGGTTCGTTACGTAAATTACCTGGCTGTAAAAAACGAGAGAAAAAAGGACGATGGCGGCGCCGACGACGTCGACGTTGACTGGAGCGCCACCTGAGGCATTTACTGGCCAGGCAGGGGGGGCAGGCAGGCGGCAGAGTCTCCTGGTTTGGGCAGTGTCTTTTTATTTGCGCTTCGCGCGCCGAAAGGGCAAAAAGATTTGTCAAGGATATTTACGGCATGGTGGAAATTTTGGGTGGCTGCGAAGCGCCTAGTTTTGCTTTGCATGCGACAGCAAGACTAACACAGAGACGCAAAAATTAAGCAAGAGAGAGAGAGAGAGAAAGAGAGAGAGAGAGAGAGAGAGAGAGAGATACCCAACAGACACAAAACAAATAAATAAAGATGCTGACCCAGAAATAAAAATGAGATTAAGTGTGATTAACACGCTGTCGAGCTGAGATACCGCCATCTTCCATAACATGTTTATATATACTTGTGGGTGGCTGTATGTGTGCTGGTGTGTGTGTGAGTGTATGCGTTTGGTCGATTATTTCCCGTTTGCCTCACATTCAACTTGTTCTCATAGGCTGCAACTGTTTTTCATGCCCTTTCAGTGAGTATTATAAGCTATATATATTCCTGATCGTCAATATCTGTTAGTCGCGTCTATTAATTTCCAAGGAATCTTGATTGCTGCTGACTAATAAATCATAATAACATATCCGTATTTCGGTCAGTATATATATCTCAGATTCTTCTGGATGTCAACACTCTATTATAGACATACTATAAGGGTATGTAGTCTTCGGCGTGCCTAACACAGATATTCTTTCCTATTTTTGTATCTTGTATCTGTTGTTGAACTCGGCTTTCGGGGTTTTTTTTTTCTCGCGGATTTGCTAATGTTCTCTTTCGATCTCTTTTAGTCCTAGCCCCCTTCCGTTGTCCGCTGTTGTCCTTGGTAGGGAAATTTATTTGGTTACAACTTGATTTGCATAAAAGAACATTTACTTTTTAATTAGGTGTAAAATTTATGCACTTCACTTTCGCTTCAGCTTCGGCTGTTTTGTTTGTTTTGTTATTTTCTTTTTTTTCCTTAGACTTTCTGCTGCTGAAGTTGGCGCGGGCAGTACGTGGGTAAATGAGTGCTGGACACAGGAGTTTGATAGCAAGTATTGTTATTATACTACCCTTTGTCACAAAGTGTGTAATGAAGAAGACATAGTTGACCCCATAAAGTGTATGTAAACTCAAGTAAGTATGGTTCCCGTTAATGTTTATTACTATGTTACAAGTTTTGGGTAATCTCGATTCCAACAATGACAACGGTCAAACTTTCGTTGACTGGCATTCACTTGATTTATTTCAAAAATATTGGAGCCTAAGCAAATACAATTTGAACACGTGGTGATAGTTTTATCGTCTTCCATATATTGTTTTAGAAGTGACGAATCAAAAATAGATGGTAAATATAAGTGTCAGTTATGTTTCCCATTCAAATTTGGGCTCTGTGTAAATCTAAAACCTATGTATACTTTCGTGAATCAGATCTCTTACTTCGTTTTATTCGGATACAAAGAATGCTGTGTGTTTGACACTCGATCGTTATATTTATATTTAGACACTTATACGACCTATCAAACTGAGCTCTCTGTAGCTTTATTTCTTCGGCTATTTGGGTCAATACTATTATACTACTAGATACTCTATTTTACTATTTAGGGAACAGAAGAAAAAATTTAATATTTTCAAGCCTTCTACTTTATAGATTGTCGACAGTTTCGCCATCGATTGGTATTCTTATTGTTAATCTTACTTTAATCATAAATAATATTCTTAAGATGCCCCGAAGCTACAAATAAGTTGCGACATACAAGACGACTTACAGTTTACCCAAATGTGGCTTGAATTGCGAGAAATTGTTGCAAACCTAGATCCTCTATAAATGCTTGGCATACAAATTGATGCGTGAGTGTTATTAGCGTATTATGAAGATGCGCCGCACTGCAACGGTCTGCGGCAAGTTGAGCAAACGGACTGTGATGCCATTTTCCAGGCGAGGCTTAAAATGAGAAAACTATCAACACACATCGGGAGTTAAGTGGTCTAAGTGGTCAAGCCATTCACATTTTAGCCTGGTATTCTAGCTTGAAGCCAGTTGGCTAAATAATTCATGCACTTAGACTGCACATTTGCCGAGGAAAGCAACTGAAAACATAATTTCAAAAGCGAATAGTAAGTTTTGGTAATATAAACTGACTTGTGACTTGAATGCTCCACCTGCCCAAAAACCAATCGTACAAAATTGCTGACAAATGCACAAACATACATACATACATACATACATACATACATACAAACATATGTCTGTGGCCAATGGTGACGTCAGTCAGTGAGTGACTTTTTTAGTTGACAGTTTGGTCACTGGGGGGGACCGAGTGGCCCCCAAGCCGCATCACGTCCAAAATATACATTTGCCTCTCTCAACACGTTGCTGCTTCATCCTTCTTGTCGCTGCTGCTTTTCCAGCTGCTGTTCGCGTTTATATCGCTGTCGGTATGTGAGAACACACTTGTGTTGACGCTGACGCTGGCGGGTAGTTAATCGGTCGCTTGCAATGCCAACGGTGAGTTACCCCCTTCCCCTTCCCCATGGCCAACTGCCACGCTGCCATTGCCAATACACTGTGGGCGGCGCCAGGTGTGATAAGGAATTTTCAGATTTCTTTTGCTTCACACATACGTTTCAGGAGTCCGTCCAATACAGGGTGATCCTTGCTGCCAAATAGTGGACGAACATTCGCATTAGGATCAACATTAATCTTAGTTGCCAATCTGAATCAACAATTTATTTTTGCCTTTTATGGCTTATTGAAAAAGAGCACGAAATAAAGTGGTTATTCAAATGGAATCAAGCATAGGGTATAAATTTAAGATATATAATACAAATATGTACAAATAAAAGTAATAATATATATTAGTATAAATATAAGTTTATATATATATATATATGTATAATCACATTTGTAGGTCTTTAATTCTTGCAAATATTGTTTCGCAGAGGGCCCTGTTTTTTTTTTTTTTTGACTGCGTTTCGGTTTTTATTTTTGCGCCTTTATTGGAGAAACTTTTGTTGCTACTTTTGTGTTTTGTTTGCACATTTCTGTGCCAACAACTGTCAATCTTTTTCTGCTGCCGTTGCCGCTGTGGTGCCTGATGAAGCCTGCTCCAAAGCCACCGTGCTCGCCACCTTCGTCTTCGTTTTCGTTTTCGTCTTCGTCTGCGTCTGCGTCCCCAGCTCCGTGTCCATTCTGGTTGCCGTGTCCGTCTCCGACTCGTATTCTGCTCATGTGTTTTGATACACATATTGTATCGTTTTGTGCCACAGCCAGCAAAGGGCCGTACGTGTGCTCCAGGGAGATGCTCAAGGTGTGTGTGTGTGTGAGTGTGCAAGTGTGGAGTGGTATGTGTGCGTAAGGCGGTGGTGCTCGGCATAAGTGGCTGTATAAAAAGAAGTCGACATTTATTTGCGAGCATGCTGTAAATTGTAAATTACATTCCTAATCTTTGTAAGACGCTACACACACACACACACCCATATATATATATATATATATATACAGAATAAACACACTCAAATGGGGCGATACACTAACTACACTTTAAGGCCGCTCCGCTCGGTCCAGGCACAGCTCAGGTTCCCCAATGAGGCAGACAGACGCAGGCTGACAGCTGAGCCGAGCAGAGCAGAGACACAAAGACTATGGATGAGAAGGAGAGAGCAGAGCACGTCACGCACTTTTGCTCATTTGTGTTTTAAATTTCATTGGAGACAACAACAAATACGAGTAAAGTAATTTTAAGTAAAGAAAGTTACAATTTCGGTTGCCAACTTGAGGCGACAACTTCCACGCCTCCTTAGGGGCTCTGCTGCATTGTGACTTTTATGCTCGCCGTGATTTGTGCCTGTCTGCCTCACACTCCCTCCCTTCCTCACCCCCTACATCTCTCTCCCTCTCTCTTTCTCGGTGATGTGCTGTGTGTCGCTTAAAAATCTGCGTCAGTGACAATGTCACGTTTTGTGTTAATTTAATTACAAGAAACCATTTGTAAATATCACGACGTGATTTGCAAGGCACGCATGTCGCCACAGGACCCACAGCCTTAAAAACAAAGACCCCCAACCCCTTCCAGCCGCACACACTTACGCAGGGTGTGTGTTCGTGATATACAATGATATACAATTTTCAGGAGTTTACATTTGCATTTGCAATTCATACGCAAGCAAATTGTCTTTACGCTTTCCTAACCCCCTCCCCCTCCCCCTTCCGCACCCACGCCCTAACGCCCACCACTAACAACAATAGCAGCCGCAGCAGCAGCAGCAGCATCGCATGCTACCGTTACTCGCAACGTCGTTGCCATTCTGCCAGTTGTTAGCCACAAAAATATCCCTTTTGCGTCAAAGTGTTGCCGCTGACTCTGCCAAGCAGCGCAACATGTTGCTAAGCGCCGCACGAATCGCAGCATGTTGCCGCTGAATCTGTGAGCCGGCTTCTGCCGTTGTCCATTTGCCATTTGCCAACGAGTGACCTTTGCTTGTGGCAACCTTTCCACGGCATTTACCGCAAGCATTCAAATCAGCAATTGATTGTCATTGGATTATTGCAATGCAGATAAGCCGCTTTGTATCCCACTTAATTATAATCAGTTCATCTTTTTTGAGAGATATAAACATACATACCTAAATGTGTATTATGTAACTAAAACGAACTAAATTCAGTGGCATTCAATGTTAATCTCTCATCAGCAGCATCAGCATCAGCATCAGGCCCCATCCCAACAAGTATATTGCAATTAACAGTCAACGAGTTCAGCGGAGCATAAAACACTATTTGCACTGATAGGAATTATGGGCTTAAGCCGTACTAAGTAACCAAATAAATCGCCATTAAACAGATGAAGATTATGACTGAGAGCCGGGGATTACCGAATGGTTGAGTTGCGAAAAGTAATTATCGGATATTATATTCAAATTGAAGCATGTTGAATTCTTTCTTTTTTAATTTATTGTAAGAGAAACATTTCTATCTATCTAGATATCGTCAAAAACACAAAATGAGCGGTTATTTTATGCAGATTTGTATGGTTCATGAAAAATGGCATTCATTATAATCCAATCACATGAAAGAGCGAGAGAGGGCAACCAAGACAGAGAGAGGGAGAGAGAGGGAGGAGGGGTAGGGGTAGGGGAAGGGTAGAGAGTAGTGTATGAATGAGCAAGATACTGAATAATATACCGAGTTCTGCGCAAAAGGGGCGCTCGACGATTACTTTTTCGTGGCAGCTCAAGCAAAAAGCGGCAGTCATTAAAAGTTGCAACAAGAAACTACTTGGAGTGCACTCTGGGTCGCCTCGCCTATTACTTGTCCTAATGGTGTGCAATTTCAGCTTGGTCCACATCCTACATCCCACCTCCCTCCCCACACCCCACAGCCCACACTCCACACTCACATATGCCACAGGGTCAGGTGCAATAGCATCATCTAACAGCAGTTGTTGCGCACTTAAATTAAACACCCGGCAGCACTTTGGGCAATTCATTTCATTTTGGGCTGGCAACAACAGAAACAGAACGAGCACACACATACACTCACACACACACACACACACACAAAGAACACAAGCAACACAAAACAACACAGAAAAATCTTCAAATGCAACAACGTGACAGCTCCATTCCAGGAAGTTGGCGCCTCGAGAATGACCAACTGAAGTATTTGCAGCGCACACTCATTCAAGCTGTCCAACGAGAGACTCTGGAGATGAACACACACATCCTTATTACCGAAAGTGCTTCCTTTGATATTTGTGTGTTTGCTTATAAAAAAGATAATGCCTGAAATTATTAAAATATTTGCATTGCGGAATAACGCAAAATGTTAAGTTTACCACCTCACCAGAAGCAGTTAAAAGTATAAAAAAGTTTTATAAATTTATACAACTCATAAGTGCCCTGGAAATATTTTTGAGGTATATTTTACCTTCAATCTCAAGTGGAGTGATGTACAAATTTAATTGGAGAAGAGCTGTTGAAAGTTTTGTGGTAAGGCTAAAGTTTCATCTACTTTTTCCGAATATATTTTGAACTGTTCGTTTTCTGAAATTGCTGGAGCATGAATATGTTATTATTATTAATACGATTCGTACTCAACGCAAAAACAAAAAAAAAATGAAAATAAAAATAAGAAACATTTAGCGGTTTGCAATCCAGATTATCGATTAGTCGTATTTGTTCCTTTCAAGTATGCAACTAGGTGTGTAAGTAAATGTTGTTGAATTTGAAACGTTAGTTGCAGCTTGAATGATTGCTGCTGATTGCAGCTCATTACGCTAGTTGCTTGGATCGGATCTGATGCCGCCGTCTGCCGCATGGTGTCGAGGTCGATTGTGTGGCAATCGCGGCGTTTTATCACATGGACAACGCCCAAAGATGTCTCCTAGCCAGGCAGTGGGTGTGCCACATTAGTTGCCATCGCAATACGAGTGTGTGCGTGTATCCATGTATCTATAAGGACATTCGTGTTCGTGTTTATGTGTCTATATGTGTGTGTGTTGGCACAAAAGAATTGATTTTCTTGGTTTTCGTAATCAAAAGTTTTGTTCCCACAGCGCGTTTACACTGATTTCCTTCACACACACACGAAAATAAACATAAATACATACGCCGCTTAATTTGCTGCAGTTTGCGAGGACGACAACGATGCCAACGACGGTGAGGAGACGTTGGAGTATAATAAATTTTTGTGTCTTACCAACACTCTGACAAATTAATTAAAATGATTGGCCTGCTCGCAGGCTGGCTGGTTGGTTGGCTGGCTGGCTGGCTGGCTGGTTGGCTGACTGGCTCCAGTCCTGGACCTAGCCAAGCCCCACAGGAGCTGTCCTAACCCCCTACCACCCATCCATACCACCCACACACACAGATTCACGCACAACAGCCACGCTATGTAGATAATCGAGCTTGTGTGTGCATTGTAAAGAGGGTGAAGGTTGGCGAGGGGGAGGGGGGGGGGGGGTGTCAGGGGTTGTGGAAGAGGGTGTTACATTTTCACATACGCTTGCACAGCGAACGGCGCGAAGCTGGCGACGTGTCGCTCGCAATTAGCAAAGTAAGCTTAATGTGGTTTCACTTGAATTACTTACGAGTGTCGCTGCGGTGCACCGAGCAGAGCAACGGAGACAGAGCGGAACAGGGAGCGACTGACTGAGCGACGAGCGGGACACTGAGGGAGATGCATAGCAAGTGGCATGCTTTTCCGACTGCTCATCAATTGCAGTGAAAAGCGAAGCGAGTCAAACCCAAATTCAAGTTCATTTCCTGAACACTAATTTCCCAACTGCAGCGAATGCAATTACCACCAATCAAGACATAGAGCCAAGTACTGCAAACATACATATATATATATATATCAAATGGTATATAATTGGTACTAGTAAATATATATATGTATATTCAGTACAACTCGCCAATAACATAATACATGGAAGATTGCATAAATCGATATACTAATACTGATTGAGTTTTGGATATCTCAGTAATATTCATTTATATATAGACAATTAATACTTCTGTCACAATAACTATATTTTTGTAGCAGAAGCAGTAGAAAACTCATCCAATCCCTGCAAATGGCTCTGGTAATGCTTTCGCGACACAAGCGTTGAGTCAACCATGTCCTTAAAGTCTGCAAGAATTAAGGCTTTGAGTGATCGAATACAGAAAAAGTCTTCTCTATACAATTATTCAAAAGACCTTACTAACTAAAATTAAGCAATGGTCGCAGCTTAAATGCAGTCATAAATAAATATTTGCATGCATATTTATGAGAGTAGCTTGGTAAGCATTCTGAATGCTATTTTCGGTAACTGTAATGAGCCATCCACTCTTATATTAAAGTGTTCATTGAAATGAATAAAGTCATTTTAAAGTCAGTGTTACGCATCGCCAGGCCGATCAAGTTTCGATCTGGGTCCATTGGCATTACAATGCAAATTGCAGTAGTGCAAACACAACTTGCGGGAAAGTTAGGGAAACTTGTACTGCGATATGCATATGCAAAGCAAAGATAGGCGATGGCTGTGACGATGATGATGAGAGTCGTCTTCATTAAAGAGAAAAAGAGAGAGAGATAGAGAGTGAGAGAGAGGGGGGAGCAGTAGCAAATGAAACATGCAGTCGGGAAAAGTTGGGTGTCCAAATTGCAGACGTGTCAACTCCTTGGCCCTGTGTCCAAGGTGTAACCCAAACACCACCAGACGCAACCTGGCGGCACTTAAAGAAAGGGAAAAAATGTCCCTGCCCTTGTTGCCATTATCATTGTTTTTGCATGCATAATGAGCGAACAAGAATAAGACAGGCAGCATAAGAGAGACAGATCCAGAGATAGAGACAAAGAGAGAGAGAGAGAGAGAGAAAGAGAGAGAGAGAGAGGAGAGCCAAGTGCACTTGTGCGACAATTAGAAAAGTTGTTTTCTGCATGACTGACTGACTGACTGACTGACTCATGACAGTCTGGCTGGATGAGTGTGAAGAGACAAATGAATGTAATTGTGTGTGTCACTTTCGTTTTTTAACCTGCGAACGAAATGCTTAAGGCAGCAGCAGCAGCAGCAACAGCAGCAGCAGCAGCAATCAGTGCATACCACCATCTTGCATATACATGTGCATTGCTCTGCGTTAGTGTTGGTTGCCTGGCCTGGCAAATGTGTGCTGTCACAGAAAACAAAAGCCATAATTTATAATGGTTTTATGGGTTCGCTCAAATTGATATAAAGGTCAAGAGTGTGCACGTGCTCGGTGGTGGTTTTAAGTTTAACGCGACCCACTGCATCCAAGCATCCAAGAGCCATGTTTGCTGGCTAAATTCTGACGAGCATAATGGCAAGCAGAGAAACGAGGCCACTTTGCTGCTTGCCTGCCTGCCTGCCTGCCTGCCTGCCTGCCTGCCTGCCTGCCTGTCTATCTGTCTGTCAGTGTGTGTGCCTATCAGTCCAGAGCAGACCAGTGCGTCTGCCTTGTTGAGTGCCTGATTGCGCCTACCATGCACCATCATTCATTACTGACCTGATGACTGACTGACTGGCTGGCAGCGGGCACGTGTTGTATTCACAACTCGCTGTTTCCTGGCTGAAAGTTGACCAAACCAATTTTTGCATTTATGCGAATGAAATTAAGTGTGATGCACATTGAATGGCTCGTGGACGGCTTAAATTACTTGCTCATCTAAACTAAAACTAAAATGCATGTGCAATTGCTGTTTATTTGTAGTAGTGGTTTTAGACTGTGAGTAATTACCCATCGATCGCCCTGGCAAGACCATCATCATCATCACCATCATAATCATCATCAGTGCTCCACAACTCCCATTTTAATAATCGGCTTACTGAGTCAGTAAGCCGATTTGCATTCCTCTTTTAGCTTTTGTAGCTTATTGCTCATTAAACAAATGCATGTAATTATACACACAGACGTAATCAACTCATAATCAGTAGTAATAAGTGCGGTTTTGGCAACAACTTCAGAGAATTTTGGTGTTGCCATTAACCACCTCAAAAGGGTACCTCAAATTTAAACAATTGCAATGCATGTGTTAATTATCATCTAATTGATTACGTTTATGATGTTGTGCAACGATTCGTTTATAGAAACCGCAACCTGATGTGAATTAACCGATTGCAACTTAACAAATTTGATCGGCAAATGCAATTAGCTAATGGTCGTTGACTTTGTTGAACATTTATTTTGATGACAGTGGCTGAAGTTGTTTTTATTATTGATTTTATTTCTATGAGAACATTTTCGGTGCTTACTTTTCCGTGACGACCTTGGAAATTTGTTGTTTTTATATTTAAATACAATTATTCGACATTGTTTGATTTTATAAGTTCTGTGAAAATTGAGTTATGGTTATGCTGGATGCAGGCCAGTAGGCTCCGTTCAGTTGTGCTTAAGGACACATTCAGTGAGCCATTAAGGGGCCAAAAGAGTCATATTGAAATTGATTACAGTTGAAATTCATTCATAGAAAAGATTATGTCTATTATGAAGATGTTTTTTTTTTCAATGCTGAAGCTATGACTACGGCATGTCCTTAACTTGATCGGCCCACATGCTCAGAAACGAGGACATTAGGTGCTATGTTGGTTGTCTAATGTGAAATGTGAAATGTGAACATGCTTGTCTGCTCGTACCTTCTGCAAATGGGGCAGTCAGCGAAATTTTATTTAAATTGAAAAGGTGAATGTGTGTGCCGATGTGTGTGTGTTTATGTGTGTGTGTGTGTGTGTGTGTGTGTGTGTGTGTGTATATGTGCGTGAAATGGAACTGAGTGGTTGAGGGGGCTTGAAGTGGTTGGTGGCCACCAAAAACAGCATCAACAGCAGCAGCATCGCATTTGGGTTAATCTGAATCGGAGACGAGGTTGTAAAAGTCATTCAGTCAAGAAGCAATAAAATGATTTTACGCCAATGCTATGAAAATGCTGAATTTGAATAAAGGTTTGTGGCGCTGTTTTGCTCACATCCTCAACTGGCACCCATCACCACCAAGACCACCATCATCATCATCATCATCATCATCCTCATCCTCATCGTCGTCGTCGTCGTCGCCGTCGTCGTCATTGGACTCACATGGCCATCGATGGCGTCTTGGCGGTTGCTGTTGCTTCCATTTGCTTCCTCTTTTTGCCAATGCCTGTTTCCTTGCTGCTCCACAAATTTTTGCTGATGCAGCGGCCAACGTGACGCAGCTGGCGACAGCTGCAGAATTTTTGTGCCAATTATGCGTGTGTGTGTGTGTGTGTGTGTGTGTGTGTGTGTGTGTGTGTGAGTGTGTGTGTCTGTCCCTCTGTCTGTCTATGTGTGTGTTACTGTGTGTATTTTGTGCGCGCATTTACGCAAAACGAGCACGGCTAATGCACAACGCATATTGAAGCAATTTGACTTGTAATGCTTATCCATTCTATTGCACAAGAAAGCGCGTCTGTGTGTGTGTGTGTGTGTGTTTGTGTGTGTGTGTGTGTGAGGGTGAGTCCTTTTTAAGCGCCGCATACATAGCCACACACTCGCTCGAATATACGTCCTGCCATTTGCAGCATCAACTTTCGGCTTCAAAGCACAGAAAATGGCCCAACTGCCCTTACGTGCCACGCCGAGCACCCCGCATCCCTTCCACTGCCTCCTCTCGTTTCACCGCTGCCTGATGCTGTTTCTGCTGCTGGTCTCCATTTCCGTCCGGCACTTTGCATTGTTCTCGTTGCTCGGTCTGCAGTTGTCGTCAATTGCATTGCAATGGCCATTGCCCGACTGAGGCACAGATATGTTTCTGTACCATCCGTCTCTCCCATCCCTGACCTCCTTGCACAATCAACGCATAATGTCATCGTCTTGTCCTCAACGACATCTTCTTTCTTTTGGTTACGTCGTGAGGTGCTCTTAATATAATACCAAAGCCAACTGTCAATGCACACTCGCTACAATTTTGAACATCTTTAGTACATCAACTGCATTCTTCATACTTCAGTTATTTTATTAGATATGCATCCAGATCTGCCAGCCTCTGTTCCATAAATCACCTCAGATTTGATCCCATTTTCATAGTCTATATATATAATATATAATATCTAACATCTCAATGCACGAGGGTCTGCGGAAGTTTCCACCTCAGGAGTATTGCTACTTACGTTACTTAGTCGACTGTTAATGCTGTCTAATCTTATGAAAAAAAGTATTGCTCCTGTTTGGTGACAGCATCTTCTTCTAGTGCCCTTATTATTATTATATATATATATACGCATACGTACAACGAGTGTAATGTCATATATCCACATATTTTGGCTTATATATCTAACACGTGTACGCCATATGATAGTTACCTATACCTATACCTATAACTCTACTCGAGTTCAGGGTATTACCTGGTCGGACTCTCTCACCATGCTTTCTATTCAAATTGATATAAAAATGCTGATGTTGCCAAAACAACAAGAAAGCATAAATGTGATATTGACATACTTTCATCTCTGTACACACATCGATTCAATTTGTTTTTGTACCTTTGACAGCGGAAAATCAATGCAAAACAAAAGTGGCGCATGTCAGCAACCAATGTTGCAAGTTTAAGCAACTGTTGTTCCTACCGCCATTCTTTGCTGTTGCCATTGTTTCGCCCAGTCTGCAAGAGCTATAAGAACGATGAGCTGTGGCACATAAGCCACAACCGGAATATCATCATGGAGCTGGCCTAATTGGCCGTGCTTAATGTCACAGCACTTGCTGACTAAACACAAGTGTTGCAAGTCCTATTTTCTTTTGCTTCGTCTTAATAAATATATGTTAATATGGATTTGGGCGATGCAGCCAGAGTATTTACTCTTTAATTGCAGCCAGTTCCATTTTGCTACAACTTGAATAGCATCCGTGGATGCGATTAGTGCCACGCCCATAACGCATGAGTCCAGCTGGCTGCCTTTTGCCAGCTGCCGTGCTCTGGGCGAGAATTATTTTATTGAACCCAATTGTTTTTGGCTTTGGATCGTTTGTTATTTCGCGGCGGCAAATTACATTTTATGGCTTGGCCGTTGCTTTTGCAGTTGCTGTTGCCACTGTTACCGCTCTGCTGCTGCGGCTGTTTTACAAACTTAATGGCTTAGAAAACCATTTGCATTTTTTCGGTTGCCCAACTTTTATCAACATTATTGGCGCCGTATGTTTGCGCCGCTAATTAGCTTTGGCTGCATCGACATCGACCACCTAACAAATATTTTGCCGGCTATGCATGTATTTTATTATGCAGCTGGCAAATCAGTGATCAATTCCAGCGCTCTTATTTTAATTCGGCCTGCGGCAATTTAATTAATACGTAGCTCTATATCTCTATACAAAAACATTCTAAAAATGCCAAGTTTTCAATAACCGAATAAGCTAGTAAAGTTTTACACCACTTATTTCCAGCCCCAAATTATGCAGCGATTTTTTCTGAAGTGGAAATTTAAAGCAGCCACAATTGGCTAATAATATGTAATATTATCTATAATTTCACAAACACCTTTTGATTGCACTCCATTTAAGAGGATTCAGGGTATCTCATAGTCGAGCTTAATTGCTTTTTGCTGCCTTTTTTTTGATTCCCGTAGCGTGGCATCGCAGAGCACTCTCATGTAGCCAGTTGAGACCAGATATCAAATGCCGCTAAACAGAAGCTGGGGATTTCACTTTCCAGATTCACTTGGCCACGGTTTCGACCAGTTGCAGTTGCTGCTGGAGTCTGATGCCTTTATGACCCATCTGGCTAGCTTTGATTATGCAAAGTGTTTGTTGCTTTGGGTTGGCCTTCAGTGCAAGCCTCCACTAAATCTAATTGGGAATTGTGCTCTTATGTTAACTGTGTACCTTCAGATATACAATGAAGTTGCTTTCTGATTTAGTTGCCGTCATGGGCTTAAACTGAATTTACAATAAAGAATATACTAAAACTTATGAAACTATTTAAGTTGGCATGAATTATATTTTATCGCTGTCTTATGGGCACAGCCTGTGAAATCTTGTGCTCATTCATTGACAACAATAATGAAAAAAAATAAATAAAAAGTTTGAGTGAGGCTGGTAAATGCATCTAATATTTAAAGCAACTTTTAATGGGCAGTTGCTGAAGTTGTGAAGTAAAGTTGCTATCATTCGCAAGTGTGCAAGTTACTTGGTTGCTTTGAACTGAACACAATCGCAAATATTAATTTGGTTAGTTCTTACCTCAGCAGCAAGTCCACTTTAACTGTGCTTGTGCATTTAGTTTTTACTTGGTAAAACTTTGAGTCATGCATATGGTCAACTTTATTGGCCACAAAGCGAATTTCAATTCTTATGCATTTATGGTTTTTAAGAAAGTGTTATCCTTGACTGTTGTTGTTGCTACATGTGACCGTTTGACAGGCCAACTGGAAACCAAGCTGATAACATGTGAAGTCAAAATTCAAAATTTGCCAGTTGCCAGAGACAACAACGCGTATTAGTAATGCCCCATATAACCTAAATTAAAAACATAAAAATACAATAAAAAAAACACAAGAAATACAACATTTTGGATTGGATTGACAGAGTTGAACTCTGTCTTTAAATTGTCATTTCAAGCAATCATACATAGTTCATTTCGATTAAATTCACTAACAGCTGTCGAACAAGCCCCAACCTTGACAAATATAAATCAATTTTAAATGTATTTAAAATCGTACAACAAAATATCTTTCAAATTAAACCTCTGCGCCCATATTAAAAATATATATTTTTTGTATTATGATCAGCGTCTCAAATTTACGAGGGAGCCTAAAATAATTCAAGCAAATAAATATTCCTAAATAGCTCAATCAAACTTGATTTTCAAGAATACAGATTTTGAAAATCAAAATTGAAATTGAAATCAAGCTGTTGACTAGTGGAAATTGTGACCGCACAAACAAAATAAAATTAAAAAATATTCATCAGCGAGCAAAATTAATTGAAATTGAAACCTGTAATTAAGCATACCATATGAAAATTAAAAATAATATCCACTCTGGTCTTTACTCATCATTTACATTCTAAATACTTACTGTGTTCATTATAAAATATGTCAAGAGTACGATAGGATATGCCTCTCTAAATGCTGCTTCAGAATGGAGTATTTTTATACTTTGATACTAAAGGTATTAAAGATAAGTCCGCATATCTCCCAGAATTTTACGGATAGAGACACCACACTTGGAAGGTATTGGATTGAATCTTATATCTCACACAATTTGAAAGCTAGAAACACAAGATTTGAAATGTATATTGCTAGTAACAGCCTTCAAAAATCAAAAACCAAAAACTATTGAAGCGTATATCTCCCGCAATTTAAGCACTACATTCACCAAAGTAGTTGAAAGTAGGGTTGCTAGGAACCTTATCTATACTTTTTTTAAGCCACGCCCGCTCCCGCCCACAAATTTCCAGAAGTCCATTCACCAAAACTTAGAACGAAAGTTACTAGGAAGCTCCTCTATCTTCTCCCGCCGCCAAAATTCACAGAAACCTATATTTCCGCAACTTAAAAGCCAAACTTGGACGGTAATTCTTGGCTACATCCATCCTGTCCTTTGCTACCTGTTATCAGCTGGTATTACTTATCAAGTATCAAAGTATTTCGCAGTCGGTTACGCCTTATTTTCAACGTTCGCTCTTGTTAAATTTGATTTCCTTTTATTTAGCATTGAGAACATTTTGGGTTCGCTTCTGTGGTTTTTTATGTTATGCCATTTACATAGATCTGTGCTTCATTTTAAATATTTCCACACACACACACCCACACCCACATAGCGACAAAGTGACAGAATCGGAGAGGGTGGATACTCAGCCAACAAGCAGTCTAACGTAATTTGTTTTTTACATCGTTTTTCAGTTTACGTTTCCGGTTTGCATTTCGTTGCGACCGTTTTCGTTTTGCCTGCATTGTGGCCAAGACTTTATTGAAATTGTTTCTTTTCATTTATCGCTTCTGCGTTTTCTGGCTTAACAGAGCAACGGACAAGACAAGACCGCATTGAAACCGTACAGCATAGAATGGACACTCTGCCCCCCCATATTTTTTGGCTTTTGTAGTTGAAATATCTTATTATTTGCCATATACCTTATGTATTGGCATTCGTGCATATTTCTTATACAGCACACAAAGAACAATGGTCCGAGTAGAAAGAAAGAAAACAAGCAAATCTTCGATTATTATAACACAATTTATGGTTATTCATTTCCATTTCTATACAATTGCGAGACCAATTAATAAAAAGAAATATTTCAAAATGTGAATAGAAGAAAATGAAAAAGCAGAATAATAAATACACAAATGTAACAAATAATTTCAATGCGTACAGAGAGTTACATAATATCCGTGATTTTTATTAGTCCTACGTCTTATGCAATATCGTATTATATCAGATGTTTAGTTTATTAGTATAATCCCTTAGAACCATCAAGTCAAACTTAATGTGTATGGAAGAGGCAATAAGTTCAGTTCCTTGGGAACATTCTGGGGGGGGGGGGCGGGGGGAGGGAGGGTCAGGGCCAATTGGATAGAAAGGGTATGTCGCTCAATTGCAATAATTTACATGCAAATGCGTTTGGCTATAAATGTGCCAGTAGCAGCGACAACGCTCTCCAACGTCAGCATGTGAAACACATTGCCACAAGGGGGCTAGGCGGTATGTGGTGGGCAGTGAGGAGTTGGTGTGCTGTTGTGCTGCTAAAGTTTTTGGCCAAATCGAACTAAAATACGCATACAGGCATTTTTGGGGTGTGGAAAAAAGTCTGACGTAATTCAAGACGAAACTGAAGCTGGAAATGAGCTCGTCAGGCAAGGGCAGTCACATCTAGTCACATGTGTTTTTGGTAAGGCTTATAGGGTATGGCCGCATTTGAAGCTGACAACCTTTTATGCAGATACATCCCTTACATATCTATGTACATACATACGAGTATGAGCATGTATAAGCATGTATACGGTGTATAGTCGGCACATTGACAAATTGTGAACATGACAGCTCGCTGACTCTCACAGCCGCGACAGCGGCGGGGATATTTTGATGGGATACATTTTGGTCGTTTTCGACACAAAACGAAAATCCTTTTGACATTGTATTTACAAAACGCATTTGTCGCCAACGGAAATTGGCACAGAGCACAATAATAAAGCCGCACAGGAGGAGGCAAGCAAGCGCGAAACGAACGACAGCCAAAAGGAATTTGCAAAGCGTCTGTCACTTGAGCTCAAGGATAACAGTTACAGCAATATCAACAGCAACAGCAACAGCAACATAAACAGCAACAGCAACAGGAACAGCATGCCAAATACAGCTTCACAGTCTTTACATCGCATTCAATTTGGATTCAAGATTCAAAAAATTTAACTATTGCCTGCTGCTGTAATAAGTTCGATACCCCAAGCTGAATGCGCCGCCAGCAGCTAATGAAGTGGTTGGCGACTGGTGGCACTTCTAGGCAAAAGGCACTTTCTAGTTTAATATCAAGAGGAAGCAACATCAATTGACATAATGACGGACAGGAATGGCGAAAGCGGCTCAAGCCAATCATAAAATGAACGCGCACCCAATCTATTCCATACTCTACTCAACAGAGATGTCTGACAACTACAGGCTATGAACATTTGCGGATCCATTGGCTTAACTTTGATTAAAAAATATAAATAAAATGGGTACCAAAAATGTAAGCGTAATATATATATATATGTGTATTCCCAGTCAGGGTCAAAACTACCGATTTCTTATAAAATACTAATCCAATTTATTTATCAAATTATCATTCTTCATCAGAAGCGATAACAACTCATATGCCAATGATAGATTTCTACTTAATATCTAAGTAGAGGTCATCTCCTCGTCGAGCCTAATCTTTTTTAGCGCTCTCCGATTTCCAGTGTATTCATTTAAGGTATTCAGAAGTCTGTTCGGACAGCTTGTTGACAATTCACAGACTTTGACTGCATTCTATTACAGGGTAGAAGGCGCCCCGCAGTCTGCGGTCGCAAGAAGGAGCTGCTCATCAAAGATGGCGTTGCAGAAGCAAAAGCCACAAACGGGTGCCGATGGCTGCTGACATTGACACGGCTACTGCGGCAGTTGGTGTCTCATTGGGCCTTGCCGCTGTTCTTGCAACGTTACGCGTCGCGTCTGCAGGCGCTTTTCAAGAGGCGACATGAATCTGATGTCACGTTGAAAAGTGCAAATCAACAAGGCAAGAAGATGGCTGAAAGAGGCTTACTGCAGATTTCAAATAATGAGCACATCGTATTATTGGATGACAGAGAAGGCGAGCAGTTCAGCTTCATTATCTGCATGAAAATTTCAATAATTTAACTATAGGCGGCTAGGCATACTTATGCAAGAACAATTGGTAATTGGATATTCACTATCTGAGTGGCTGAAAAGCAAAATAACGAGTCAATCTGCGATGCAATGTCATTTTATTGTTCGAGCAGAGCTTACCTAAATCCAAATTATACAAACAAACAAAATTTCTGGGTAATACTGAGCTTATCTTGGTAGAGGTGCAGCCAACTGCTAACCACTGCGTGTAATTGCAATTGAATAATATGGGCCATGTGCAGCCAATTGGAATTTCGTTGTTACTGGTGTAACTGGATTTCTATACAAATTGTTCACATAGTATAGGGGACATGCAGCAGAATGGCAACAGTCGCTGGGACAACAACAAGTTTGTGACGTTGGACTAATGTGCGACCGTGATGATCAATCAATGCGACTATTCGTCAGTCGGTCAGTCAACCAACTAGCCAGTCAATCAATCAATAATGAACGACCACCGGCAGCCATGTATATATGCAGTGTGTGCTCGTGCTTGTATGTGTGTGTGTGTGTGTGTGTGTGTGTGTGCGTGTGTGTGTGTGTTTGTGTGGTGTCCAGCTTTTGGCCAAAATCGTGCAACAATCAATAACGGCGCTCAGTGAGCTGTATGTGATTTGGACCTGCCCTGGGCGTGTCTGAAAATCCGCTGTTTTGTCTACTATAATCTGTGGCCTATCACTCGATATTTAAAGTTCAACTTAAAGTTGCTCTTCGGTGTCTGCACATAGTTTGGTATGTGTGTCCTTAAATCAAAGTAAAGCATCAGACATCCTGCTTACCTGCACAGAAAGCATACCAATTCATGTGGCCTGTAAAGTTACCTTTATAGCACACACTTCCCCTACTCTCTCCCCCTCTCCCCCTCTCTCTCTCTCACTCACTCTTTCTCTGTGTGTCGTTTTATTATCTTTTAGTTGCTATCTCGGTTTCGTATTAAAAAACTTTTCAAATTTTTGCGAGCCCAAGAAAGTGCAGGTTACTCTTTATTGTGTTAAAAGTGTTTGCTTTTACACAAGTCTTTTTACAATTCCGGCACACACTTAAATATATATATACATATATATATAAATATATACCTCTAGGGACAATCGGCAGTTGCCACGCCCTCCGGCTGCTTTTTTCCCGGGGCACTGTAATTGATTTATGTGCGTGAACGTGCGTGGAACGGCTGCTTAAACCTTACACCCATCCACCATGCCCGAAACAACCACACCCTGCCACATTTCCAGGCTTCAGTCTATCGTGTATACTAAAAGAAAGAGGCAAGTAAGTCTGCTCCAGTTCAAAATGCCCTACTAGAAGATACCCTATGCCCAGCCCTAACATTTATTAGAGGCTAACCAAAAAGTTGATTATTTTTGACAATTTTCGCCTCAAACTCGAATAAACTTTCAACTTTGGGCACAGGAAACTTATCCAGTGTTCATGGTGAGGATTTATAAGTAAGGGGACCGACGGGTCGCGATGGTGGCCCAGAAGACTTGAAGAGTGTATTGCGAGTATATCATCTTTAAAACTATCCAGATATATATATTTTTTATGAATGCATGATAATAGTATTTTATAAAATTGAAAAATAAAATTATTTAAATGTTTTTTTAAGTCAGTGTCAGTGTCAATGCGAAAGGAGCTCGACTTTGTTGTTTTTGTTGCGGTTCACAATTTGACGTTCTGCGGGTGGCTTCGTACTCCAAATGGTTCCATATTTTGAAATCAACATCATCAATCATGGTTCAATTTCCACTAAGATGTCAGGATAGTAGTCAATGTCCGAATTAATGACAAAGTTGGCTTCAGCATCTGAATCCTCGACGTGATATTATGGTAGCATCTGAAAGTAGGGAATAAGAGAGGCTCGGGTTCTCATTGGTTGAATTTAGGGATACTTTAGAATAATAATTATAATTAATTAGCTACATATATCTCATGTGTATTAAAGATTCGCTTGAATCTCATATACAATACAAATCCTAAGTGTAACAATTGATAAAAAATTTCACACTTTTTTCGTTCAGGTTGTGTTTAAATGTGGAAAATTTATATTATTGATTAATGACTGCGAGGGACGCAACGACATCGTTGACTTCGTGAAATTGGCTCTTAGCAACTGAAAAACGACAACTGTGGAGACGTCCTTCAATAGTCCTTACCCCGAAGGAAAAGGAATACTAAGATCGATAGATATGGAAGCCACAGCTAATAAATACGATTCATGTGATGGTTAAAATTTATCCAATATATATTTAATAATTGCAAAAAGCTTGATAATTGCAAAAAGACGGTCAATCGGACACTGGCTGCTGGGCCTCAGCGGCAGAGGTGCTGTGGTAAATCTCTGTGTAATCATGGCTCGAAAGAAAAGTGCTTTCCTCAGCGGGAGCAGCCATTCCCATTAAAGTGACCAACAGCACCACCTGCATCAGCATCAAAAGATTGAGCTTGAGTTGAGTAAAAATAAAAATTTATGGAGTGGTCATTCATCACAGGGCGGGCATCTTCTGTTTGTTTTAACTTTGCTATCTGAGTTGTAAGTCTATTGGCCATTTTAAGTTTAAGGAGTTATAAAAACAGCAGCACCACCTCCAACAGCAACAGCAACAACAACAGCAACAACAACAGCAACAACAACCGCAACAACAAACAGACATCAACAATCCCAAGAGCAGTAACAATACCAATAACTAACACGCTGTTGCTTCGTTTCTTTGCTAGCTGCTCTTGCTGTTATTGCTCATTTGTGGCTGTTGTCTTTGGCTGGTTGCCGTTTATTTTGCAGTTGCTGTTGATTTACTGCTGCTGTCGCTGCTGCTGCTATTGCCGCTGTTGCTGCTGCTGCTGCTACTGCTGCTGCCGCTTCTTGAAACTTAAAACTTTCATTTATAATGGAATTTCCTTGTCAAACACACGGCGGCGACTCCCTCGATGGGGCATCAGCACAGCACGTTCTCTGATAATCCACTAATGTTTTCCATACTCTGTTACCGCAGCTAGATGAGTATTTTGGTATTGGTAAGTGCAAAGCCGGTCCGACTGGCTGTCTGTCGCAAATTCTAAGCATAAGAATAACAATTATTAAATTAAGTTATTCAATTCGGAATAGAACACCAAAAGAACATCACCCCAATTGTGTGATTGTGCTCCCAATTACTATAATGGGAAATATGTATGCAAACATGAATGACAAAAAGACTGCAACAACAAAATTTGCCAAGGGCTTCGAGCTCATGTTTTTGTGGAACATCCTGTTTATCTGCCGCACAACCGTTCACCAAACTTCCGCATTTTAGTTGCAACCTGAATCCTTTATTTTTCACGTATTTTAATATTTGCCCTCGCATCACTTTGCATGACTTGAGTAAATTGCGCAATTAGTTTATGCGAATTTCAATTAATAATTCCATGTTCGCCAACATTTTTTACACCCTGCAAACACATTCTAAATGTTAAAAAAGAAAAAATAGTAAGTGCATTCGACGAGAATGCCCGACTACAATATTCCCTGTATTTAATCCCAACAAACATACAATTAAAACATATACTCAACATTGAATGTTGCTCACTCTCAGATTAACTGGTCTGTGGAACATTTGCACATCTTCAGCAAGCAGTTATTCCATTTCTATAGGTGTAGGGTATCAAAGCAAAAAAATACCAAATATTATATAAACTGTTGCCAAGGGTCTCCAAATGAAATTTATGACTAAAATTTTTACACGAAACGTATGGTTTGTCATGTGCCCATTTATTGTCCTCGCGTAGCCACTGTCAATGTTCGTCTGTCCTGCTGTCCTGTCCGTCTTCCACTGCAGCAGCCCATACCATCGTCCAAGTGGCTTTTTGTTTGAAAATATTTGTTGATTTTTTTTCACTCTTTGTTCCAAATATTTTCCGTAAACTTTTGGTGCATTTTATTTTTATTATTTTTTTTTGAATAGTAAAAAGCGTTAAAAACAGAAAAAATCTAGCTGTCATCATACATAAAAATACAAATGTATATGTATGTATGTATGATGCTAGTATTAATATATGTACACATATCAGTCCGGAACTGGTAACTGGCAAAAACATTGGAGGATGGGGGGTTGGGCACTATTCCCTATCCAGCTTTTGTACCTGGCTAAATCGTATGAGTGCCTGTGCATTCATGTGAATGCATTTTGTATCTCTTTATACTTTCAGCATGAATGTTTTGTTCTTTCTGCTTGTGACCGTACGTACATCGGTTAAGGTACCGAAATACGAATTCATAGCTAAATCAAATCTCTTCATTATTTTAGGATTTTGCGAGTTCAGTTTCAATGAGTTACACAGAAGCGCGTTATCTGGACTCGATGCTATTGTCGGCGCGATTTTTTTCTGCGCTTCATTGATTTAATGGAAAAACTTTTCGGTCCGCCGTTTGTTTATCTGCAATTTTACTACCCATACAAACAGTATTATAAAATTATCGTAAAGCTTGCAATGCACTGAAGGAGACGTTGTCATAAAGTACACACATGCTTGGTCAGCATCAATGGTCGAGTCGATCCAGTCTTCTCCGCCAGAAAATATTCTTTTCTTTTTCCACTAGTTTCATATGGAGGACTACGTCCTTACATTTTGACACTACTTAATAGCTTTCAGAGTAACAACTCTTTGGTTTTTTCAACTAATAATTGAATTTAGAAGTAAATAGTTATGTTAGGGTATGCGATTTGCGACGTTTCTTTCGTTTCTTCATTGTTTTTTTATATTTTTTTGGTTTTATTTTCTGGCATTTCACAAATTGACGCTCATAAATTGACTGGGTGGTGGTCAGTTTCATGGATGGCATAAATACATATATCTTTGTTATTGTTGTGGTTGTTGTTGATGGCCAGGCAAGTTCATTCCATATGTTTGGTGAAGCTGTTTATAGTAATTTTCAATAGTTTTGAGGTGAAAAATATGTTCCGCTTGTTTCCCTTATATTTTGTTGTCGGCTTTTCCTTTGTAATAATAACATTTGCCATGAAGCTCTTGTTTTCCCATTGAATTCGTTAGTTATGGAGCAAGTTATGCGACACTTGTTTTTGCTTTTGAATGAAAAATTATAATAAGTTGATAAGGTTGCTAAAAACTAGCAATTAGAAAACTAGAATTACCCCAATGATTCTTGTCTATGGGATGTTCTGACATGAACCTCCTCCTATCTGTGGGACACTGCAAATCAACAATGACTTGCATCCATCTGAAGATGCCACATTAGGGGAGTGATTTCCTTGAAAATACCCTGTAGTCTGGATATAAAGTCCCCTAATGCAAACAATGGAGTTTAGAATACCTGTGTATTATCAGAAAGACTTAAAATTTTGATTAGAAAATCAAGACATGCTTAACTTGCAGCAGGTGTCGCAAGTTGCCCTTCGATCGTCGCACACATTTTGGGGGCACAGGGTATGCACCGCGAGCTTGCCACTTCGAGCTGGTGAGCAACATCAACCATATCCTTGTCCTTGCCGTGCAATTAAGTCGAAGCCACATTGACATTGACAGCCCAGGCAAACTGTTGACATCCACGTCGCCAAGAAGATGATGATGATGATGATAGCGATGTGGCACAGTCTGCCAATCTGATTGTTTTTCGTTGGAAAAATGATATCGCCCGAAGTAATGCAAATAACAGAAAGTTCCTTAACTTTAAAAAGACGGCTTAGTCAATGTGCCTTACAAGATTGCGATTTTATCAATGTTAAATATTCAAACTAGTTCATACTTATACTTTGCGCCCCATTTAAGCAGAAAACTTGAATAAAAAATTCTTTAAAGTAATACATATTTTAGTATATGCACTCCTATATCGTTATTATTAGATTTAATTTTATACTCTTTTTGACTCTTTTTTAAAAATTCCTTCACTGAAATTGTGATGATGAGAACGTACTGTGTGACGAGTGTGTGACTTGACTTGACTTGACTTGATTCGACTTGACGTAAATTGACTTGTGGTCGCTCCGAGTCTCAGTTCGCAGCAAGAGTTGCAACTAAAGTCGCAGTTACTGTTGCAATTTGTCTTGGCAGACCAGCAAAGTGGGTGTACTAGTTGAGTAGAGCAGTAAATGTTCCAACTGTCAATATTGTCATTTATAGCAGTTTGCCTAGTTACCTATTTATTGTTGCACGTAATGCAAATGGAGTCAACGTCAACTATCTCAGCTTCAGCTGCACCAACATCATTTACTTTAGTCAAATAAATAACATCCTTGTGCCAACATATCAGCTTACTAGCAAATTTGCATTGCCTGAAGATGTCTTCGTGGAACTTGGAACAGAATAACAATTTAATTGGAACTCCATTCATTTAACGACGCAAAAATATGTATGCGTAATAACAAGCTGTGTATGTGACAAGCTGAAGGTTCAGAAAAAGGTAGACATTCAAAACGCACAGTGGCAAGTGCAATTTAAATAACTAAGAATGCTGTAGTCGTGTGAGCTCGACTACGATATACGCTCGCTAATGTTGATTAACATACCATCCCCAAGAATAGTCTGCCCAATAGATCTAAAATATGTATATCAGTAATCGATACAATTAAATAAACTTGATGTGCTCGGGGTATACAAGAACTTATATTCGAAATCTTAAATCTCTAACTTTTATAGTTATGGACATGGCTAGATCGGCTCGGCTGTTGATTCTGATTAAGAATAAATAAGGAGATGCTTCTTTCAATCAAATACTATAGAGATAGAGTTACAGAGGTATCTATACTCCGGCGTGCCAAAGAGAGCTTAATATTTATTTTTATTTATTTTTTATTTTATTTTTTATTCGGCACCTGAAAATGTGTGTGTTGCATGCTCATTGATAATACTTTGCATGCAAGCTTGTGCAATTTCGTGTGAATACAGCGGTAGATACCTAATCATCTGTCTCCTGCACGCTGGATTGTTCTTAGCAATTGTACCGCAAATCCTGTTGCACACACCATCACTGTGACACACACACAGGCACACACACACACAATAGATGTCGTGTCGCAGACAAGCGGCCACAGCAATGTGCTTGCCGCAAGTGCACACCTTAAACCACCCACACACCTGCCCCATGATACACACACACACACACATACATATCTACTTGCCGCAACATTCAGTATGGTATGCGTGTATGTGTGTTTGCAAGCCTAATTAAAATTCCGCATTGCATTTAACGCCGTTGATGAGAATACGTGCTCAAGAAAGCGGAAACTTTCATTTAATTAAAAGTTTATATAAAAATAAAAAAATTATAAAATAGTCAAATAGACAAAAATAACTACAATATAGCTGAAAATTGCAAATGCTTATCTGTGAATTGTTTGAGTCAAATAATAAATAAAATATGGTTTTCGTTCAATTTTGTTTGTCATTTATTTATATTTAGTTGTTGTTGCTTTCAATACAATATTTTTCGTTAATAATAATCCCATTTATTGTATTTGTTCTGTGAATTCTCCTTTGCATTTGCCTTTCTTGTTCTACATAAGAATAGAATAATTGAAAGTGTTATCTTTGCATAAGTTATTAATGCCGATTACATCCAGGTTAGAGAGAATAAATAACACACACACTGCAGATCATCTTAAAAGCTGTCTTTACGAGATACGCTTATCCCTATTATTTGTTTAATTTTATTTTTTCCATTTTGCATTGGCAATTTTTATCCTAAACTTCGAATCTTGATTTTGTTTTGCATTTTTCAATATGCGCAGCTATATTTTTTTATTTTTATTATTAATGGTTTTTCTTTTTGATTTCGTTTTGTTTTTGTGTTTTTTTTTTTAAGTTCAGTCCCAATTTGATGGTTTTCTCTGACTTTAAATTGTATAACTTGACTTGTGTACACATACATGAATACATGAACATCTATGTAGTAGAATGCCTTGTACATTCACAAATATTTGTACATATGTGCGTACATACATATATATTTAGTATTGTTTAGCAGTTTTGATTTAAACAGAAGCACTGGATGGGTGACTGGAGATAAAGAACATGAATGGAGCTTACATCCAAAATTGTTACAATCGTTCAGGAAGGGAAAGGGGAAGCGGATGGGGTTATGGGTTTATTGCTGAACGGAACTGGACTTTGCATAAATGGGGCAACATTTCTTATGATTTGATTTGTTTGAGTGTCCCTCTTTTTGCTTACAAGTAGTCTGCTAGTAATTCTATAGCTTGGTTTGCATTTACGTTGTTGTTTTTTGTCATTATGTAAATTGTTGCACTTTTATCATAAATTGTTTTCTGTTATGTTGTTTGGTTTGTTTGGTTTGTGTGCTTCACTTAGTTTCTCGCATTTGCTGCTGGCTATAAAGTAATTGTTATACTACGCTGCTCTTTGCCATATACACTGAATGTATGTGAATATGTTAAATATTACTTATGCATAAAATGCCATCAATTTTATTTATTTTTATGATTTATAGCTAAACTCTTCACTAAATCTAAAAATATTTATTTATTATTTAAAAACACAAAACTAAATATTTATTTATTTATTTATTGTTTTAAGAAAATTATAAATACAAGTTAACTATGAGAAAAAAATTGATTTATGCATTTTACAAATGAAACTCTTTGAGTTTTCGCCAACAATTTTGCATGTTGCTTGCGCTTAATTAATTAAATTTTATTATTTCATTTATCTGTTAATTAATTTGTTAATATGTTTCTTTCGCCAGCTCAGTGTTCGCAATTTAATTCTACTTTTTGAGTTTGTAGCTCTTTTAATTTTGTTGCTATATACTTAGTACTTTTTACTTACCGCGCTGCTTTCAAAAAAAATATTTAATTCTAAGTTTGGGTAAAAAAAACACTGATTACAGTAGTGTGTGTGCTTAAATATTGCCATACATACATATGCTGCTGGCATTTGCTTTGATTTTTCTGCCTACATTTATTATAGGTATTTTATAATTTTTGTTTAATATATTTTTGTATCATTACTCAAAAAACTGATTTCCATTTGTTTCCTTCGTTTTTGATTCACGTTGCTGTTTTTACGATTCAACTTTTATTTACATTGAATATTGTTTTGCGTGTGTGTGTCTTTGTTTGATTTTTTGGTTTGGTTTTCTTTGTTTTTTGTTATTTTTGGATTTTTTTTCTCTACTTTAAATTGCCATAACTAAACGAACGTTGAACGTATCATGTTGATTATCACTAACCTAGTTTTTTTTCCTTTTGTGTTTGTTTGTTTATATTTCAGTAGATTGGGGCTTTTGCTCATAAAGTAAATTCATTTTGGGCCACAGTGAAAACTTATAAATCATTTTTCCATATTTTCTGATTAAATAAAGTTTGAATGCTAAATGAATTGAATGCCACAGCAAATATGAACCGTGAAATTGTGAAATATGACAAAAGGTTAACGGATCAACAGACTCAAGTGACACTTTGAGGTCGCTTGCGAATTCACTGTGCGATAAACTGAATTGAGTTGACTTGAGTCCTGACCTTTTGGGCACTGCATATCAAATGCGTCTGATTGAAGCGGTTAGAGGATTATACAAATGAACATATATATATATATATATATATATATATATATATATATATATATATATGTATATATGTATGCATTCATGACGGCCCTTTCGTGTGTATCGATAAATGAGAGCAATTGAGACTGAGTTTCCGAGCAAATGACAACATTCACAAGTTGCAAATGGTGCTGTTAAGGGGCCTCTAGAAAACGCGAATGCAATTGAAAATGCATTATATATATATATATATATATATTTAAAAATGTCGATGAGTACGAGTGGCTCTTTTTGAATGAGACTAACAGACGCTCAAATGGTTCGTATTGAGTACCACTCCCGCTGCCATATAGCCCCCAATGGCGCCGTTGTTGTTGGCACGATGCGCCGCCTGATGATGATTGTGGTTGTGACTGTGATTGTGACTGTGAGTGCCGCCGCCATTTCCATTGGCATTGCTGTTGGCTGGCGTGGCAGCGACGGTGACGACGGCCACGTTGCCACCAGCATCGCCATTCTCCACAACGAGACCCGCAATACCCACAATGGGACTGCGACTGCCCGACTTGGCCAGCGTCAATGGTACGCCACCAATTGGCGTTGTCGCTGTGGTGGTTGTGGTGCCGGTGCTCAAACTGGTGCCGCTTATGTGAGCGCTGATGCCGCTCGGCACGCTCGACATATTGTGTGAGACAGTTGCGACGGGTGCTCCCGCTCCCGACGACGAGGCAGCCCCAGCTGCAGCTGCAGCTGCAGCATTGGTCGCTGTACGCGTTAGCTCCTCGTTGGGTATGGAGAAGTGGCGATAGGAGATGTATTCAGGCGGCATGGTTGCCTGTCGCTTTGCGTTCTCGATACGCTGCTTCTTGAGCTTCACATAGCTGAGCACCGATATCATCACAATGAACACGATAATGCCCAAACAGCAGCCAACAATGAGGCCCAGCCGTCTAGTCAGTATCGAGTGTATAAAGCCATTGCTGGACAGTCCATTCTCATCAGTAATGAGGCTGGGCGTCGAGTCCAATGTCTGTACGTCTGTGCAGGCGGAGATGTGCGAGTTCTTCAACACCTCGTTCAGCACTTTGTCCGTCACGATACTGTTCTCAATCAACGCTGCCTGCTGCTGGTCCATCTCATCATCCACACCGTTCAGGTGCTGATATGGCGAATAGGTATCCGACAGCGCTTGCAGGGCGACATCACCAAATCCAAGTCCAGCTCCAGTTCCAGGTGGACCCAGTGTCAGCAACTCGTCGCGTGTCTCATTGTAGTGCAGCCTTTGAAGCGCATTAGCCAAAGGCTCCGAGAGCCAATTACCGGTACCGATGACACAGATGTGATAGCGTGTGTTGGGGCTCAGTTTCGTTAGCTTTGTCGAGCTGGCCGTGCCATTTAGCCGCTTGCCGTGGATCTGTGGAATAAATTAACCAAGTTTCAAGATTGTTATTTTTTGTATTTGTTTTTGCTTTATTTTTACTTTGCTTTTACTTGCGTGCCAACCTCAGACCGTAGACCCCACCCCACCCCACAATACCACAATCTCGCCAGACTTGGCCTTCATTGCCGTGTCGTTTTATTCAAATTATTTCTCGCGGCCTGCGGCTGCACTTTGACTACCATATCCCGACCTGAACAATGGGCATCATTTTATATTTTTTTTTTCGTTCGATTACCGCTTGTTATTAATAATTTAATGGAATTGCGTCTATACTTGTGGAGCAGCCTAATATATGATATCCAAATTGATAATAATTGATTACCTAAACTGAATAATTCACATTTTATTTTCTAATTGGCTAAATGCATATCGTACAGTAAATAATTCAAAGCTGACTACTCCAATTGTTAAAGGATCTCTTATGCTTGATGTCGCAACTGTGCCCACTGTGATGTGGCTAGGAGCATCGCATCGATGCTTAAACTAAATTTTGTATGCACACAGACAGTTGGGGAGAGTTTATAGAAGATTGAACAAAACCATATGCCCTCCTTGATAAGACCCGATGAGTGCTTAGTGAATGAACACAACGACGGGCTGAGGGGTCGAGGGGCAAACATGAGGATGGACAGCTCGATTTGGCTTAACGTCAATGAGTATTTACTATTAAATAAATTTCGAAATTTGGCGTTCAGTGTCTGGCAGTGCATGTCTGCTTTTGGGCAATCACCGGCCACTTACCTCATCCGTGGCAGCAAACTGGGCGGGTCGTTCTCTATCTCTATCTCCATCTGCATCTCCGTCTCGTTCGCGTTCCAGCTCGCGGTCTACGTGCCGGGACCTATCGTAGTTACGGTCCCGTTCTCTTTCCCGTTCACGTTCCCGTTCACGTTCGCGTTCGCGTTCGTGATGATTATCAAGGCCTCTGCTCTCGTCGCGGTCGGTTGGGCCAGCAATGAGTCCATCGTTGGTGGCATGGTAAACGATTTCGAAACCGGTGAGGCCCAAATGGTCTCGACTCTGCCAGGAAACGACCACCGAATACGGCTGTATGTCCTGTATGGCCATTTTGGGTATTAATGGCGCGTCACAAAATTGCTGCGGCTCCATGCGGCCAAACACCTTGCCACGCAGCTCCGTTGGGTGTTCGCACCTGAGATAATTAATGTTATCGCCCCCGGACGGCGATAGAGACCATTTGCGATGATCCCGCAGCCATTCCCACAGCTTTTGTGCATCACAACTGCAATGCAGTGGATTTTCTGTGTGTGCGTGTATTTGTTTGTGTGTGAAAATGACAGTCAGAATAAATATAGAATTAAATTTACGGGACACTGTTTCATTTACTCACCGTCTAGCTTCAGCTGGCGCAAATTTGTCTCCATTGGTTTCAGTGGCTCCAGCGGCACTAGCTCAAAGTAATTCTTTCGCAGATCGAGCAATTGAAGTTTACGCAGATAGCGGAAGGCATCATTGGACAGTGCCGTCATACGATTGCCCATCAACAGGAGCTCGACAAGGCCGTGCAGGTTGCGGAACGTCTTTTTCGAGATGCGGTCCAGCTGATTGAAGCTGAGATCCAGCGTCTGCAGTTGAGCCAATTCGGAACTAAACTCGTCCAGATCCTTCAACGTGTTGTGCGATATGTTTAGCAGTCGCAGCAGTTTCAGTCCCTGCAAACGCTCCTTGGGCAGCAGCTCCAGCTCATTGACGCCCATGTCAAGGGTCAACAGATTGGTCAACGACTTGAAGGCACCCGGCGAGATGCGCGTGATGCGATTATTCACCAAATGGAGATGCTGCAGCGCCTGAAAGGCCTCAAAGTCCTTGGAGGTGAGAATGGAGAGATTCGTCTGGCAAATGTACAGCTCCTTGAGATACAAGTAACGCTCTTCCTTCACCGTATAGATCTTATTTATGGGATTGCCTGTCAAATTTAGCCAGGACAACCGTGGTATGGACAGATCGGAGAGTGCTGAACTGGGTATCTGCAGGAATCGATTGCTGGACAAGTCTACACGCTGCAAGTTAATCGAGTGCCGCAGAAAGTTGGCCGGCAACGAGAGCAGCAGATTGCCACTAAGATCCACGTTGTCCAGCTGCGTCAGATTGACCGCATTGAAGCCGCTCAATGAGCTGATCTTGTTGTCTCGCAACACCAGATGCCTCAGGTTCAGTGTGCCGCTTAGCTTGAAGAAATCGATGGAGTTCAGTTGATTCCGGGCCAGATCCAGCGTCTCCAGCGTGCTCAAATTGTACAGTGCGATGTGCGGAAACTCGACGAGATTATTGCGGCACAAGCGCAGCTCCTTGAACACATTCAATCCACTGAAGATGTTGCGGTTCATCTCGGACAGCTGATTGTCGCAGAGATCGATGCGCACCAGATTGGTGTTCTTGGCAAAGAGCTGATCGGGTATGCTTCTCAAGCTACAGTTTGCCATCGATAGGTGCTGCAGGGAGCGCAGCTTATCGAACATACCGGACATAATGCCGCCGACTCCTCCGCCGATGCCCACATGGCTGAAGTTATTGTGCGATAAGTGCAGACGTCGCAAACTGGGCACATCCAGTTTCTGGATGTCTGCCGGATTAAGCAGATTACGCTCCAGATTCAACTCGTTTAGATTCTGCATGGACTTGAACGTGTGCTGCTCAAGCTTGCGCAGCGATGTGTTCCGCAAATTGAGCATGCTCAGCGGCAGCTCATCCAAGAATATGTCACGCGTCAGCTGCACGAGCGGATTGTGCGAGAGATCCAGCAACTTGAGCTGCTTGAGCCGACTGAACGCAAAGCCCTCGATGGCCTCGATCTGATTGTTGGCCAGACTCAGCTCCTCGAGGCTGAACAGTGTGGCGAAATAGTCGCGTCGCAGTTGTCGCAACTGATTGCCGCTCAGGTCGAGGAACTTCAGCAGTCCCAAGCTGCCGAAGGTGTCCTTCTCAATCTCGCGTATGTGATTGTTGCTCAAGTAGAGGCGGCCCAACTGTGGCGTGTCCACAAATAGCGAACGATCGATCTTCGCCAGCTGATTGTCGCGCAGCCACATTATCTGGATGCGTTGCTGCTGGCGGAAGGTGCGCTGATGGATCTTGTGCAGATAGTTTGCCTCCAGCTGGATGGAAAGCAGCGATGAGTTTTGCTCGGGGAAGATATCCTCTAGCACGGTGAGCTGGTTGTCCTGCAGATTGATATGCTGCATGTTGGCCAATGTGTGAAACGCCCCCGGCTCAATGTCCTCAATGTTGTTCTTCTGTATGTGCAGCTCCTGTAGCGCCGGCAGCGGCTCAAAGACACCCTTACGCACACGCCGGATGCGATTATTGTGCAGGCGCACCTCTCGCAGCTGCTCCAGCTTGCGGAACATACCGATCTCCAGGTCTTGGATCTCGTTGTTGTCCAGCGACAGTGATGAGAGCTTCGTGCATTTATCGAATAGAGTGACAGGCACAAGCGGTATAAAATTGGAACGCAAATACAGATGATCCAAGTTCGATAATGTGCTAAAAACATTGGGGTCAATATGCGCAATGCCATTCGATTCCAGATAAATGACGTCCACGTTCGTCGAGTTGGTAAACGCATCTGCTGGCAGTTCAAGTATATTGTTCTCCGATAAAAATACCTCGCGCAACTGCGGCAAATTGGAGAAGACGCCACTGATGGCGTGTATGTGATTGTGACTCAGATCAACGGTCTGCAGGCGCTTATTCTTAGCGAAAACCTTGGGGTCCAGTGTGATGATGCGATTGTGTGACATGTCCAGCGACATTAGCTCCTTGAGACTCTTGAATGCCTCGGACTGAACGAGCTCGATTTGGTTTGCATAAAACGACAGCGTCTTCAGCTGCGGAAACGCTCGAAAGCAATCGTATATAATCTCACCAAACTGATTCGAGCTGAGATCCAGCAGGATTAAAGATGGTAACTTTAAAGCGGCTGCTGCCGATGCTGCCGCCGAGGCATTGTTTGTGGCCAGCTGAATGTCGCCATAGAATGTGGATATCTTATTGTTGGACAATCGAAGAATGCGCAGATGGTCCAGCTTGCGCAGCGCCATCATCGGAAATGTGCGCAATCCATTTTCCGACACATCAATCTCCTGCATGCAATCCTCTAGACCGGCGAATCCATGCTCTGGTATAACCTGCAACCGATTGCCCTTAATGTTCAGCTTGGAAACGCGTAGGCCATAAAAACTGTAATCCTCGATGCGCACAATCTCGTTGTAGTCAAAGTCCAATGCGGTCAGCTTTTGCATCGAGCTGAGGGCTCGCGAGGGTAACTTCGGGAGAAGACAAGAAAAATAAAAACAACAACAGCAGGTTAAGAAACTTTCCAATTAGTGCATTTTATTATTATTGACAAGTTACTGTTTACTATTGCAATTTCAATTTAAAATCACACAATAATCGATATACAATTGGAGACTATCGATAGAGTGTCAATTAACTAGCCGATAGGATAAAGTCTTATGCAAAAGCTATAAGTAAATTTGTGCCAAATATTTGAGTAATTTTCATAATGTTATTTAATTATTTCTAATAAAATGAGATGAATAAAAGAGAACTATGGTTTTCTATTTTGGCGACAACATTGCGAGCAATTTGATATGAATCAAGAATTTCACAGTTTTTGCAAAAATAAAAATATAATCATATTGCAGCACATTGTTTCTTTTTATTAATATTATTTTATTGCTGTCATATTGCTCGAAACTTGTTTACACTTTCTGTGCAAATAAATATCAAATATCAACACACAGATGTTGTTCAAGTGCGATTTGTTGAACATATCCAGTAGGATTCCTCGAGCAGCCGGCAGCCAGCAGTCAGCAGCACTGGAAGCCATTTTATTTTGTGTACACTTTTAATACCCATTCAGTGGTTGTCATAATCTGAACTAAACATCTGTGAACACTTCAAGCGTATATGTATTTAATCATTAGCAGCGATGATGGACGACAATCGTTCGCTGTTGAGGTTGCCTAAAATAACTGATATGCTGAATGTTCATCTATTTTATTCAATCCCCCGATAACAATTATAATTGTATATGTGTGTGTGTGTGTGTGTGTGTGTGTGTGTGTGTGTGTGTGTGTGTGTGACATTATAATCGCAAGCAAGTGTTAATATTGTAAATAGTTCAGTTCTTCAAGGAATCGACAATGTTTGTGTGCTGCGTGTCGTGTTATGTTATGCGGGTTCAATGAGTGTTGAGAGGTCAGAAGCGAGGACGCCATGGGTAACGCAACAAGTTCTGATCGAAGGCGGTGACTGAGATGCGCTGATCATCGATTTTGCCACCGTTCATTGTCTTCTGCGCTATCTCACAGTCCTCGGGATTTTCGAACTCGACAAAGGCATATCCGCGCCCAGCGAAGCCAAACTCGTTGCGCTTATAAGGAAAGTCAACGCTTATCACCGGCCCGAAGCTGTTAAAAATGTTGAAGATGTGCGTCTTGGTTACGTGGGGCGACAGCCCGTGAATGTGCAGGCGCACGGTCCTTTGTCGCTCCGCAATTTGGCTCCTGCTGAACTCATACGAGCGCGTTGGCGAGTAGCGTGAGCGACGGTCGCGGTACCTAATCCGATCACGTTGACCAGACGGTGAGCGTCTGTCCCCGTCACGATGAGCTGGCCGCGATGATGAGCGCCATTGCCTGGTTCGCGATGCCGACCTCACATCCCTGCGTACATCCTCAAAATACGGTTTTGACGATGGACAAACTGGTTCGGGGCTATGTTGGTCAAGAATAATTTCCTTTGGCACTGTGATTGCGTGGAAAAGCATCTGTTGTAGCTCAGTGTCTCTGGCTCTGGTAGATGAGTGCGATGATGATGATGTCATCACCTTGTCTCTGGCACGTGAAGTTGAGTGCCATGTTGATGATTCATTCTCCCTTATCTTTGGCTTTGCGACTGCATGGGTTGATGGGTGCTTCTCTGAGCGTTTTGCATCCTTGACCTTTCCTTGTGAGGTCGAATGTTTAGCACGGGAATTCTTATGTATATCGGCTGAACATAATGTTGTATGCCTATTATTTTTATTCTCGGATGTCTCAACTGGACGCGTGGGTGAGCGATGACCCTTGCCGCTTGAGATTGGATGCGGCTCATTCTCCTTTGCTTTTTTGGCTGAAGGTATTTGGCGCTCCTTCTTGCCTTTGGGCGTTGTTGCCTCAGGTGCTTTTTGGGGTTTCTGGTATTTGGTGTTTGGTACTGCAGTGACTGATTTCTTCTCATTGAGTTTTTGAGTTGGCGATGCGGCCCGGCCCTTGCGTTTCTTCATCGATTTCGATTTCTTGGAGTTACTTGGCATTGGTGACCAAGTCTCTAATGCTGCCGGATCTGGCATGGAAGTTGTTGCCGCTGCTGCCATCTTAGTTGACACAGTCTTCCGGACTGGTGTCAACGACGGCGATGGAACCAGAAGTTCTGGAACCTTCGTTTTGTATAAACCACTACCAACCACTCGGTTGCATTTTGATTGTCTAATTGATTTGCAGTGACGTGTGCGATGACTAGGCTTTTCTTCATCTGTCGACACGCTCTGCGAGTCTGTGGATGTTGAATCGTAAGAGCTGTCGCTGGTGCAGCTGCGGCTGCTGTAGCGGTCGCTGATGGAGCTGCCAGATGACGAGGAAGAAGAGCGTCTCTTCTTCTCCGATGAAGGCTTGCCTCCACCGCCCTTCTCCACTTTACGCTTCTTCATTGCCTGCTCGTTATTGCGCTTACTTTTAGAAGGCATTTTCACTACGCGAAACCTTTTCTATTCACCAAAAAATTAACACAAATTTACTCAATTTCAATTATAGTTTTCTTTTCTATTTTATTATTATTTTTTTTATTTTTTGCCAGAACTCGTCCGATTAGCAACTGACACGTCGAGATTTACTGAGAAATGAGCTCCATGAATTTGATCCAGCATGCACAGTTGATTTCGATAGAATTTACTTAAAGGTGATTTCAAGCAAATATTATTTAGTCTTGCCGATAACTGGCAATCAAAGTCAAACTTCATTGACTTTGCTGTCAAAGAATTCAAGATAAATTCGTCTGAAGCAATTTCGAATAACTTTTAGCTGGTACATTTCAAATAATTAGAGCACTATTTTGGAGTTGCCATTTTTAATGTGATGGGCATCACTTTCTTCCATACGTTGCACAGATAAAAATTTCTGCCGAATTTGCCATGACTGCATTAATCTTATAGTAAAGTAAAATAAGCATTTAAAAGCAATTTATATTGCATATCTTTGATTAGCGGAGCTAGTAAAAAGTTATTTGTACATATAACTTAATTGATTAAATCACTTTTAGGGTAAGGTGTTATCAAATTGGATATTGTTTGAGTACCGCTCGACCAACTTCAAGTAGAGTAGACGCAATCAAGATGACTAGGAAGATGTGTTATTTTGGAATTTTAAATCGAATCGCAGCAGGAATATAATGAAATTCACTCGGAAATCGATGGATTCCACCGTTTCAAGCTGTTTGGCTTTTTAATTGCATTGAATTATAAAATTTCCGCAACGGCAGAGCTGCCATGTGGAAGGTGGCCGGTGAGGCAGGTGACTGCACACCGTATACAACTGGACGAACGGACAGATGGACATACAGAACGGAGGAGTCTGTGCCATGTGACATGGCCAAGCGAATTACGGCCTTTTAATTAATGTACTGACATGGAAATTTATGGCAGTCGATTTTAATTTATTGAACATTTGCGCAGCCGTTTCGGCCGCTTTTGGCTTGGCGCCTTGAAAACTGCCCCCAAACAAATTTATGGCCAAGTCAAGCAAGCGATTGCCTGGCCAGAGCAATGCGGGAGGGTAAGAGGTGTGCACTGTGCACTGTGCACAACTGACATAGTATGCTTTACTAGGCAGACAGGAACAAAAGCAGAACAAAGAAATGGCTACCATAAAATGATATTTATTTTTATTGTCGCAACATTATGAAATATTTACGAGCGCTTTGAATTTGAAGCAAAAGAACAAAAAAAAAAAATTTAAAACACAAAATAAAAAATTAATGCAATAAAAAAGAATATAAGAGAGCAGTTATCATGGGAACGCAGAAGGCATACATATATCTACGTACACTAACAGAAAGAAGACAGCGACAACGACCACGACCACTTGCTCCCATCGAATTTGAATTGTTCATTTAAGAACCGATTAATTCAATGGGAGTTATGTATAAAATTGTGGTTGTTGCGTTTGAATTACTTCAAGCTGTAAGCCCTCTGCCAGGGTAAACATATATATGTCGTCTGGGCTTTGGATTTGTCGTTGTCAGCATGCTTAACCCTTGACATGTCGTGCTCGGCGGTGGCATTCCGAATCCTTGACGCGCACCAGCTGCAGATATGGGCTCTTGGCGTTGCGGCAGTTTCTCTTCCGGGCTTCGCAGCTGCTCAGCCAAAGTTTGCGTCCAGACTCTTTAGAGTGCCAGCAGCTGTTGCGCTTTTGATGTTTGCAGGACTTCAGGTCGCAGCGGCTTACGTCCTTTTTCGATCTGCGGTGTGATTGGCGACGTGGAAGGGATGCGCATGGAGCGGAGCCGGAGCTGCCCTTAACATTGGCGCAACGTTTGTAGTTGGTCACCTTGAGCGGCGCCAAGCCCAGGTTCCTTAGACCGCAGTTCCGCTCACGCAGACGGCAGGCACGCAGCTTGGTACAGATTTTTGATCTAGAACTCCGCACGCACACCCTCTCCTTTGAGTCCTTATCCTTGACAGAGCAACGACCCGAACAATGCGATGGTTTGCGTGCCTCGCTGATAGCCACCAGGACGAGGAGCAGAAAACAGCAAGCGGTAATCTTGAACATGATTCGAGCTGATTGCAACTGTAATTGTAAATGTTATCAGGAGCTAACGAAAGTTGCTGATGATTCCCAGTTGATCGAGGTGCCTATTTATAGGGCCCGACGACATCCCAGCCTTATTGCAGCCCCATTGTCTCGTAGATGTTTCTAGCTTTCATTTAATTGAAATGCATGTTTTGCTGACCTAATTATGCCATATGTTTATTTCGGCTTGCTGTTGTACAATTTTTAAATAGCAAGGTGGCAAACAATCGAGTGAATGAAACAATCGAATGAAACGAACGTGCTTCTGACACATTTATTCAAATGAATACAAATAAGTACATGTGAGTACGTAGTCTAGCTAAGATATTAATTAATTATATTAATATTCTGAAAAGAACTATGAGAATACATCTAGTCAAAATTGTAGTACATAGTAGTATTTATTTGAAACGTAAAAAGGCACAGAGTCCAGCTCAGAACTCAGAGGAAACAGTAACCAAAAATATATTTCAAATAAGCAAAGATTTGCTCGGAGACAATTTTAATGTATATAGTATATCAGATTCTGATGAGAACACAGATAAGGGCGAATTTAAATATTAAGAAGCATAAATTTGTCATAGCTCAGTTAATGGGTATGAAGAAAGTAGAATACAATTTCTTGGGCGATGTTGGTGAGATGAGCGTGGATAAAACTCTCTGGAAATGCCACTAATTTGGCTCTCTATTGAAACAAACGTATGGGTTTGAATATGTTCGATTTAACAATCAAAGGGTTTTCTTTTCATAGTCTGTCTCTGAACCTGTTTTCAATTAGATTTCATATAAAAGCAGCTGATGTTTCAAAAGCAGCAAGAAATCATGAAAGTGATATTGACATGCTTTCATCTCTGCACACACATCGAATCATTGAGTTTTTAAAGTCAATACCCTTGACAGCAGAAAAGCAATGCAAAACAAAAGCGGCGCATGTCAGAGACAAATGTTGCAAGTTTAAGCAACTGTTGTTCCTCCCGCCATTCTTTGCTGTTGCCATTGTTTCGCCCAGTCTCCAAGAGCTATAAGAACGATGAGCTGTGGCGCTAGCTGGTAAACCACAACCAGCATATCAATATGCAGTTGGTCACATTAATCGGTAAGTTCTGCTCGCCTTGAGGCAACGTTTAAGTTACTTCTTCACTTACTTTTAGCAGCCACTGTGCTCGCAACGGCGCTACTCCTGCTACCACCGTCGACTAGAGCGGCGACACGTCCGGGACAATGGGTGACCGTTCGGCCACCATGCCCCATCGCTTGTGGCTTGCGCAGTCCGCGCATCTGCGGCCGCACCTGGAGCGGCATGTGTCGTCGCTTCAGTAACATATGCGAGCTGATCACGCTGAATCTCCAGAATCGGGGCAGCAGCAGTCCGAGGTGGATACACACACCGGAGACTGACTGCCGGCGGGTGCCAGGCATGGGGGCGGCGAATGAGTTCTGGTGCCAACGGGAGTGTACCATTCGTCCGGTGGTCTGTAAACGCTCGTCGCCCCATGGCGAGATTTGCGCACGTTCACTCGACGGTCGGTTGTGCAAGCTGGTGGCGAATCAATGCCAGCTGCGCAACAAAAACTGCCACACTCAACCCCGGAACAGTGAGTGTGCTGCTGCTAATCCATTGAGCCCACTTAATTCCCACACCTTTTCTTGCAGATTGGTTGCCGACGGACAGGCGTCGCTGTGCCGGGATGCAGCTGACCGATAATGATATGCCCTGTGTTAGTCTGCCGACCCAGGTGACAATTAGGCCAGTGCTGCCGCCAACGCCTGGCCGTGCCTAATGTCACAGCGCTTGCTGACTAAACACAAGTGTTGCAAGTCCTCTTTTCTTTTGCTTCGTCTTAATAAATATATGTTAATATGGATTTGGGCGATGCAGCCAGAGTATTTCCTCTTTAATTGCAGCCAGTTCCATTTTGCTACAACTTGAATAGCTTCCGTTGATGCGATTAGTGCCACGCCCATAACGCATGAGTCCAGCTGGCTGCCTTTTGCCAGCTGCCGTGCTCTGGGCGAGAATTATTTTATTGAACCCAATTGTTTTTGGCTTTGGATCGTTTGTTATTTCGCGGCGGCAAATTACATTTTATGGCTTGGCCGTTGCTTTTGCTGTTGCTGATGCTGTTGCCACTGTTACCGCTCTGCTGTTGCTGCTGCTGCTGCGGCTGTTTTACAAACTTAATGGCTTAGAAAACCATTTGCATTTTTTCGGTTGCCCAACTTTTATCAACATTATTGGCGCCGTATGTTTGCGCCGCTAATTAGCTTTGGCTGCATCAACACCACCTAACAAATATTTTGCCAGCATTGTTTGATGTGACCAGATATTCAAGAAGGTAAACACTTATCAAAAACTAGATAAGGTTGCTGTCATTGCTTAGTAAAGATTTGCACCGCTTATCTTCAGCTCAAGAATATGCAACAAGTTTTTGTGAATAAGAAATTTAAAGCAGCCGCAATTGGCCATATAAAAAAAAATATTAAATTAAATGGGAATTGCATACTCTTATGCGCTGTTTTTCATTTATTATAGCTGGTTAATATTCAATCAATTAAAATTATGATTGTCCTCCTGGCTATGTATGTGTGTGTGATATGAGTGTTTGTAGCACTTGTGTTTCTGTGTTCCATTTGGTTTCTTTGCTTCGGCTGAAAGAGTGCAGTGAGTGTATAGTGCTCGAAGGATGCTGTAGCCGTTGGTTGGCGTTCCTTCTAGTCCTTGAGAGTTGCGTCTGTTTGATGTTTGATTGGAGTTCCGTATTCTATTCATAATTAGTGCCACAATAGCTGACTTCTTCGTTTTAAAATTGACACAGAAAGTTAAGAACAGCTGTTGCTAGTGTTGCGGCTGCTACGACTGCTACGACTGTTACTCCGGCTGCTGTTCCAGCTGATATGAATGCTTTTATTCCTGGCGTGCTTGACTTCCTCCCCTTTCCTCTTATTGGCTGACAGTTCATCGTTACTGCTTTTACCTTACAATACAAGGTTAATTTACCACAAAAGAATAATGGAAAGGGCCTATGACGATTGGCAGGTGACTCGGCAAGAATTGCTAATAAATGAGCTATCTTCTTCTTCTCCTTTCCGAAAGAGCAAAGCACAGTTGATTTCGATTACCCAGGCTTGACTTCGACCAAAAATGCACAGTTGACTTCGATAGATTTTAATCCGATTTTATTTCGAGCAGACATTGTAAAGATTTGTCACCGACACCATGTTGTTAAAGCTTGAGTTACTTTACTTTACTTTACACCTATTAGACGAGCTCTCTCGACTAGATAACTCTTACCTGCTTAAGCTATAAATATATGAATAAATACATATGTATATATATTATATATAAATCATAATCAACTTGTTCTTTTGCATTTTGGCTGCCTTGCACTAATTGCCATTGCTGTTGCAGGAGCTGTCTTTTGTGAGTCGAGTTTGTTGAGCAATCAGCAAACGATCGTCACACCACCACTTATAACAATTCCTGAAGAGCGTGGCTAGCATTTGCATGACACTAAGCACACCGCAACAGCCCAAGGCAAAAGCAGCAGCAAAATGTTGAAGGGTGCAATAAATTTGCGTTTAATTTTTTTTTGCTGCCTGACGCCTTTGCCATTTGCTTGTGCTTTGCATTTTCTCATTTATTGAGCATTTTGTTGACGGCTACGTTCCCAAAAAAGATGTGTCAGGAACATGGGCACTTCCTGCGTGCTTTGAGAGAGTGTTGCATATGACGTATACATAATTTGACTTGTTGGCCGCTTACCTGTGTTAATTTGCCATTGACAATGCTGAGGGACTCGAGGCTGCCGCGCACGTTGCGCAGGCTATTCTCCTTAAGCGCCTCCAGGTGCGAGTGCGAGAACTGCAGGTGGCGTATGTGGACGCCCGGCTGGATTACGTCCTGGGAGAGCGATGTGACAGACCGATCAAAATCATAAATGGACAACGAGTGTATCGGCGCCGAGATGCGTTCCAGCGTTGAGCGCAGCGACAGAGCCGTAGTGCCAGGACACTCGAGGAAAAGTCCTGCGAACATGCAACCGATATGAAAATCAGAAAATAATCTTCAACATTGTGTCGAAGAAACCTTAAGAGGCCTTCTGGTTCTGATTCTCTTTAGTTTCAGGCTCTTTTCTGGGCATACAACAAGTTCATTTCATGCATTTCAATTAGTCCAAAGACTGTCCCCACAGAGTCTCAAAATGGCCAGAGCACAACAATGATTGTTGCTGCTGCTTCTGGCCATCGTAATCTATATTATTTGCAATGCGGGCGACTTCGCTTAAGTAAGCTTAAGACCAGACAGCCGGATAAAAGGACAGTCACCAGTATACCAGAGCAGCGTGCATCAATTGAGTGGGGCATAAGTGTGTGTTGTTGCAAGTGGGTCTGTGCATGAGTGTGGAGTGTTTGTCCATAGTTGGGTCCTGAATACGACAACACATTGCAAAGCTAACGTTATTAGTCAATAAGTACTTAATCATAATCAAGCATTGTTGTGCTGCAGGAAATTGGTAAACTTCGCTGCTCGGAAAGCACAAGAATGCTTCTAGAAATGCGCAAATGATCTTCACATTTCTCAAAGCAAAAGCACAATGCTTGAGTGCTTTTAAGACACACTAAAACCAAAATCAATACATCATAGACAAGATGAAATACAAGTCCAAAAGCACATGAAATCCATAAACTGTAGTTAAATAACATTAATTGAAAGCTCCTTTGCTAATCTAAATGCAATTGTTCTCGTTTTTCGGGCTACTCTTGGTAATGATATGCATGCCCATGTGTGTGTTCATTCATATTCAAGTGCATTCTCAACCCAATCCACCGTGTGGTGCTGGAGTAAAGCTTTAATTGCTGTTCTGCTCGGCTGGCTCGGCTCGACATTGGACTCTGATTTGCTGACGCTCTCTGGTGTCAAAGTAAACATCTTGGCATGCGTAGCATGTGCTGGCGTTTAAATAGTGGTCTCACACACACACACAAACACACACACATACACAGGCAAACACATAAAGACACTAAAGGGATCAAGAGCGTCTGGAATGGACAACTGGGTGTTTCGTGTTGCTTTGGGGTTGCCGTGATTTGTTATTGTGCTTGTCTACACGTTGTTGGATGCAATAAACTTTTGCTCTGGTCGGCTTTGATGCGTTTAATTAGTTCGGTTCGTTTGCTCGTTCGCCCATTTGCACTTACCATCCTCGAACTTGTAGCATGGACAAGCGGAGCTATCATCGAAGCTGGGACACTCAATGCCCGCTGCTCCGCCACCACCACCACCACCACCATTTGATCCAGCTCCAGCTGCAGCACCACCAACACCAACACCATCACCACCGGCACCATTGCTCAATTCATAGTGTTCTCTTGTATTGCTCTTGCCACTGTTGTGGCCGATAATGCCGCTGCCGACGCCGGCGCCAACGCTGTTGTGGCCGCTGCTCAACGAGCGGGCGATGCGCTGGGACATTGTCGGCACTGCTCCTGCTACTGTTGCTGTGGCTGTTGTTGTTAAAGGTGTTGCTGTTGGGTTGGCAGTTGTTGCTATTGTTGCTGTTGTTGCTACTGCTGCTACTGCTGCTGCTGGTGCTGCAGTTGCTGCTGCTGCTGCTGCTGTTGCTGTCGTTGATGTCGCAGCCAATGTCAACCACAGGACAATTGAAAGACAGCCACGTTGATATAGCCTCCTAAACTGCTTTCGCTGCTGCTGCTGTTGCTGCTGAGGCTGCACTCTGGCAACAGTATTGCAATTTCGACGACGTTGTCCTGGGTCTCGTCCAAATTCGTGTTTGTGTTCATGTTCTTTGGCTGCCGCAACGGCGACTGCCACTCCATTTATCCCCGTTGTCATTTGCTTTATTTGATGTCCTTGTTCCTGACGTTGTTGATGTTGCCGCTGATTATGCTGCTGCTGTTTCCCCGGCATTTCCTGCTCTTCCTGCTTATCCTGCATCTGCTGCATGTTTTGATGTTTTGTTCGCTGTTTGTGCGGCTGCTCTCCTGCCCCTCGTATGCACCTCTGCTGATAATTGTTAGCGTTGCTGCCTTTGGGGCAGTTTGTTGATTTCGTGCACTTCGCTAATAAGTTTGTAAGCATTGCAGTTGCCGTTGCCGTTGCCGTTGCCGTCGTGATTGCATTGCTGCCGTTGCACATTTTCGATTTCGTTTTCCACATGCTCTCTCCTTCTAGATATCACTCTGTCTCTCTCTCTCTCTCTCTCTCTCTCTCCCTCTCTCTCTCTCTGTCTGTCTGTTTCACTAGATTTCCCACTTGATTGTCTCAATCAGCGTGGCTGCATTTATATTAAATATTCTTGTTGCTGCTGTCACATAACGCGAGCCTTTTCAGCGCGTTTCTAAGCGCACGCCATCTGCAAATAGAAAAGAAAGTCAATTGTAGATATAGATATATGCAAGAGTATATTTAAAACTATTGCAGCACATGGAAACAAATTAAATTGTTTTCTATTTACATATTTATTTACATATATCAGCAGCTAAAATCGCTTTAGTGATTTATGAATGTCTTTACAAAAGTAAATGAGAGCTATAAATATTTTGACATAAGTCTCAGTTACTGGTGGCACTGCAGTGACTTTTTTTATTTGAGTTAGCCGAAAAAATTCTAGACTTAATCTACACTTTTTTGCTTAGTCGATATTCTGTTGTAAGAAAGGCAAATATTCTGAAATTAATTTTGTTAATCGGTGCCAACTATTGATTGTGCCAATGTCAAATGAAATAAATTAAAGCGATCATAAAGGGGCATACTGCAAATGTTGCAAAAGGAGCTCAAACACACAACTTGACCAAAGTACGTTCCCATATGCCCTTTGGCCTGAAGAAACTGCTGAGTAGGAGGCAGAATTTGCAAAACTTGGTGGCACAGCAAGCCGCCATTTTAGCGAGTCGTGCAACCCAAAGTTGCACGGTATGATATTAATAACTAAACTATTAATAAATTCTAATTGCCAGAACATCATATTCCTATTTACTCTCTTTTCTATCACTTTACTATTTTTTGTCGCGTTACTGGTCTTCTTTTCGTGATTTTGTTCGATTCTTGTAATCGATAATTGGCAACTCAAATATATACATATTATAACCGTTTTTTGGCGACAACATTGCAAACACTTTTATATGAATTAAGCTTTTTGCAACTTGTGCAAAAACTAATTCACTAATAACTAGTTTAGTTATAGATATCTTGACAGACCAAAATAGCTGGTAAGAGGCTCTTCTTTTTATTCAATCTCCATTTGACAATTATGATTATTCGCCATGTGTGTGTGTGTGAGTGTGTGTGTGTGTGTGTGTGTGTGTGTGTGTGTGAGTGTGTGTGTGTATGTATGTGTGTGTGTGTGTGTGTGTGTGTTCTTTGTGTATGCTTCTGCTTGATGAGTACAGTTAGGGGGAAGCCTCTGTCACCATTTGGCGATCCTTGTGGTCCTTAGGTGTTGCAATGTCATGGTTATGGTTTTTGATAAATAACTGGAGGGAGTTCGTTCTTCGATTCCTCTCTTGTCAATTTTCTCTCCGAATCGCCCCATTTTGATGTAGAAGCTGAGCAGCCACTGTCGCTGACCCTGTTGGGTTTCTGTGAATCTGGCGTTATCTTGCCTTCCAGGGGTATCAAGGAATAGTCCAATTTCCTGATCTTGGCGGGCGGCTCGTCGCTATCATAGTACCATGATAGACCCATGCTCATTTCGCGTTGTTTTTCAATTTCGGATTAATTAAAACGAATTTATGCTTTTCTTTTCTTTTTTTAAGTGGGCCTACAACGATTGGCAAGTGACTCGGCAAGGTTTTCTAATAAACGTGCTATGTGATTCTTCTCCTTCCCGAAAGAGCACAGCACAGTTGATTTCCATTACCGAGGCTTGACTTCGACCAAAAATGCATAGTTGACTTGGATAGAATTTAATTTTAGTATCTTGAAGAAACTTTTCGTATAATTGTCAACGAGTCGCAAGCAAAGTTCAACTCCATTTTGTTGAGGCTTGAATTCGTTTTGGTTCACACAGATAAAAAAAAATGTTAGATGACTGATATATTTGCCTAAGCTCAATCAAAATCGTATCAAATCTATCAAATTACGAAAAAGATGAATAGAAAACTGAATTTATCTTAAGGAAATGGTCATCATTCATAATCATTTATTAATAATCGCCCTGCTGCGTTTTTCTTATGCAATAGGAATTAGAATAGGACTTCCATTGGATTATAGATATTCATTGCATATCTCAATTTATGCAGTTCAAATTAGTTTCGAGTCGAAGACGCTGAATGCATCGGTCTCCTTGCTGACCATTTCTGTTCTGTTTCTTGGCTAATATTTTGGGGTAGCAGCAGCATTTTTTTGTTCCATTTGCTCGCACTTCCGCTTTAGTGGTTTCCATTCCATTCTGCCCGGCTCAACTCAACCACAGGCATTTAACAGTTTTCCACACACCGCAGCAGCCCTTCCATATTGCCTTCGCCTACATCGCCTAAACCCACTCTCGGCGCCAATTCAGCATTATTATGAATTATTTTTTGCGTGCTTTTCCCGTTTTTGTGCACTTTTCGCTTTTTCTTTTTCTTTTTTCTCTAGATAATTTTTTTATTTTTTTTCAATTTTAATGCCATGCGCCCCAAGGGAATTTGTGTCAAGTGCGTGAATTTTGCGGGTATTTAGTCTCGAGCGCCTAATTTACTGCCATTCTGGACGACCACTGAGTGGTGGGCGTGGCTGTGGCGTGTCGGTCACGTTGGCATGCCATATTATTATTATTTTATTACTCTTGCGTTGCTCTCTCTGTCTTTCTATCTCTCTCTCTCTCTCTCTCTCTCTCTCTCTCTCTATCTCTTTCTCGCTTTTTCTCTTTTGCAGGACTGCTGCTACTTGTTTTCTAATTAATGCGTTTATTATTTTTTTCTCCGCTCGCTCAACATTCGCATTCAATTCCTGCGCCATTAAACGCAATTAAAATTATGGCAGCTAATGCCGTCGTCGCCGTTTGCTTTCGACCTCGGTTTTGGCCAGGCTATAAGACTGCCAGCCAGTTGGCGCCGTCGTCGTCGCCTTAGCCGGAAATTTCGTTTCTGCAATAAAATCAAAGTGAAGAAACTGCAACAGCGAACCGAATATTAATTATTCCATATTTCCGCTGCTCGCAGCTAAAACAACAACAAAAAAAACATAAAAAATAAACAGAAAAATAGAAGAATGAAAAAAAAACTGCAGAAAAATGTTTGATTTTAGCTGGTCGCATCGAAATACCGCACAAAAGTTGATGCTGGCCAAAGGCCATTTCAGTAAAGATTTTGTGTCAATAAATTCGCTCAATTCGGGCTGTGAAAATCGAGTAAATCAAATCGAATTAAATTCGGAAAAATTCTCAAAATTGCAACTGCCAATGGATTTATGAGAAAACATTAAATCGATATAAAAATGCTTTAGATTTTCTGCATAAGCGGAAACAAAGGAGAAACATTTCGCCTGCGTTTTTTTTTTTCTTAATGAAATCCTTGGTGTTGCCACTTCAAAGTGAAGTTTGGTGTGTCAAGTGCAGCAAATTAAAATGAAGCAGACCGGCTTTCAGCTGATTACAAATCAATTAAATAATTTATTAAAGAAAAGCAAAAAGAAAAATAGAATGAGACTTTAATGTAGGCTGAGTAAGGACAAAGTTGCCGTCAGCACTCAGCTGACACACAATTGAAGGACATGGAGAGCTGCTTTGTGAGCCATTTAAATTGGTCATAGCCAGGAATTTAAGTACAGTGAAGCACCTGCAGAGTGCGACACGACACACGCCCCATGGGAGGCCTGGTCGATGGGCTTTTGTTTTACAGCTATTCCCCAGATGATTGAACAATATTTCAAATAGGTTCGTAACTGTATTTCATCCCCCTTCAGGCACTTTCAATTAGTGGCCATGGCAACTGAAAATGTTACCCTCATTTTTGTCACCTGGCCTTAGGCTGGCACTGCAGCTAAAGCTTGTCAGCCAGTCTCTCATTTGTTGGTCAGCTGGTTGGCAAGTCAATCAGTCATCGAATTTGAATATTGCAACAAAAAGTCATAACTAACTAAAATATAATGTGAGTTTAAGTGTTAATGTGTATGTGTATGTGTATGTGTGTTCATAATTAATTGTTTATTTTTAACCCGAAAATTACGGCAATTGACCGAAATCAAATATTCATTCGGCAATTTATTCAACACTCGCCAAAAGCGAATATAAAATTGTATAAAAATGTGCAGCATGTAGAATATTTGTTGAGTAATGCCACAAAACGACTTCATTTTGGCACTGATAAAAGCTTTTTTCAGTTATTTCTCTATCTCTCTCTCTCTCTCTCTCTACTCTGCTCTATTGTCATAGTTTCGACTGACTTTTAGCATAATTTTTTGTCAGACAAATGAAAATAATATATGTTGCCACCTATTTTAGCCACCCCGCGTTGCACACACATGGCACAATTGCTAGCATCTCCTTGGCCCGAGCAGGGATCACAATCTAAAATTAAAAATTCCATATTTATATGCAGCTGCTGCACTTCAATGCATCGCTGCACCAAATGCACCACAAATGAATATGGATATTTGTATTCATGCCAGTATGGAAACTGGCAAATACAGATACTATTTTAGGCCAACTGCAGTCTCGGCTTTCAATCAATAGCCAATCTCTTGGAGAAAAGTGTGTGTTAATAAAATTTGCTCAGTTTCTCTCTTTCTTTTTCTCTTCTTCGAATTGATTATGTTTTTGATTATGATTTTTAATATGAATGAAATTCCAAATTCAAATAAGATGTATATTTCTGGAATTCATATTTCTTTCGAAGATATTCATACTTTACTGTGTATACACTATATTAAATAATTAAGTGCGAATTATATATACAATTAAAAAATGTTTAGGCTTATCTTGTGATTATTTTAATTGAGCTTTTGCTCTGTGCACATATGTATAGATTCGATCGACCACACCTGGATTTAGGATTAAGATATGACTCGATCGTCAAGCTCAGATCTGAGCAGTGAAAGTCGATTGATGCAGCTCGTTAGCAATATATCTGTGCGATTAGCTAATGATGAGCTTTTTTTATTGGCTATTAGCTGCTAGCTGGAGAAGCTGGGCCAGAACGATGATGAGTTGGCATTAGAGGCACGGCGGGAGTTCGTTTTGACCATGGATGTGTAGCCGCTCAAGTGAGACTTGAAATGAATTGCAATTAAAATTTAGTTGGCACAGGCAAAAGCAAAATACCAATGAATATAAAGATGAAGTTGTTGTTGATGATGATGATGATGATGACGAACTCTAATGTCGGCAATGACGTTGGCAATAACTTCCAGAACAACTGCGACTTCAACCTCGAAGGTGACTGCAAATGGGAAAGGGGCTGAAGCTGGAGTTGGAGTTGGAGTTGTTTTTGTAGTTTGAGTTGCATCGTTTGTTGCAGGCTCAAAGTCTTAGCTCAGATAACATTAGCGTTGACAGCGCATACAACAAAGGAGCACAGAATAGGGAACAGAGCCAAACACAAGTGACAACAACAACAGCAGCAGCAGCAGCAGCAGCAACAGCAGCAGCAGCAGCAACAGCAGCAACAACAGCAGCAGCAGCAGCAACACAACAACAACAAACAACTTTGTTAATAGTAGTAAGCATGTCATCATTCAGTCAGTGCCACACAGAGTTAGACAGAGAGAGAGAGAGAGAGAGAGAGAGAGAGAGAGAAAGAGACAGTGAGAGGGATAGAGTGAGGGATACACCTGTGTTTGCCTTTGCCTTGTATATTGTTCGTCCAACACCCCCCCCCCCCCCCCCACACCCTTCCACCCTGCACCACAACAAAGTTTACTGTTTGTGCCTTATTCCCGCTGTGGCCAACACATCCCCCCTTGTTTGACTCTCTGACGGGCTGCTATTTCATTTTAATGACTCACGTGACTTTCACGTATCTTCCCTTGCAGACAACTCCCAAGCATCCAGCTACAGTTCCAGGTTTAGCTGCATATATAGGAACAACAGCAGCCACAGCAGCAGTTGCAACAAAACATAACAGCAACAACAACAACAACAAGAACAGCAACAAGCACAACAACAACAAGTCATGGTAGTTGAAGCAGAAGCAAAAGTATAATCATAATAATAAAAGTTATACACGTAACATGCTATTACATAACAGACACTGACTACACAGACTCTCTCAGCACACACACACACACTGCCACAGGCCACGCCCAACGCTGTCCGCCCCTTACACACACACACACACACACACACACACACACACACACACACACACACAGACAGACACTTACATTGCCCTGATATGGGTTTTTACTTAATTTGAAGAGCACACGAGTTAGCTGCCTTCTCCATAGCACAGATGAAACATCGCAGGGGCCATTCCAAGTGGGAGGCGGTCTGCAGGTGGTTCATATCTGGTAGGTGGTGCTGCAATGGCTTACGAGCTGTAACTAGATGGTTCACCATTTGCAGCCAGAGCAGTTGGGCCACTCTGCTGCTGCTCACCCACTTCGGGCAGCCAGTCAATTTGGTTGGCATCAACTGATACCAAATGATAAGAGACAAACATGCACTTGCAGCTACTATGTGGGATTTGCTGAATGAATGTCTTGCCTCGCGGTCTGATTAGGCACTCAATTCGATTATTTTGAGTTCAAATTCAGTTTAAAATTCGTCATAATTTAATAGTTTGTCATTTTAATATGGTTTTGCTTTGAGTTTACAAATCATTTGGCTGTCGAAGAACAAAAGAAAAAACAATAGGAACTTTGCTGTCGGAGAAGCGGAAAGTGTTCTCTTTTATCAATAAATAATTTCTAAAATAATTAAATAAAAAAATAAAAACGTTCTAGAACCATTAATAATAATAATAACTATGGAATATATCGCTTATAAATTTTATTGCCCAACAATAGTAGACAACTTCCGAAACAATTTTGGTTTCGAATATATATTTCAAGCTTCATTCTTCTAGCTTTATTGCTGTAGAAGATATGATAGTTGATAGTTGCAAACAATCAATTCAAGCATTCAATACAGCTCTATTTAAACTGTGTATTCGATGAACTTGTGATGAAAGCGAAGCACATCGTCTGATTGTCTGATTGTCTGATGCCTGACATTGGAATTTTGATGTTTTGCAAAAATGTATCCTATTGAACTTTTCTCCCCCTCTCTCTCTCTCTCTCTCTCTCTCTCTCTCTCTTTCTCTCTCTCTCAATCGCACTCTCCCTCTTCATATCGCTCTCTTTGGATGTCGTAACTTTGGTCGCCTCTCAAAGTGACAGCCCATTCATCACCCCCGATCAGAATCGAGTTTCGCCAAATATGTTGAACGTGTGAATGGCAAGCGCACTGGAAATGGGAAATGTGTGAATGGAGTGTGAGTAATTGGCCGATCCCTCCTCCATGGTAGACAGGGAGAGAGAGATAGAGAGAGAGTCAGTCGCGCCTTCGCTAGGCGTCATAGCCTGTGACAGGAAACATTAGCGCCTGGTGTCTGATGTTTGTTTTTTTGGGTTGTTTCGCTGGCTGGTATAAATTCCATGTCAAATTAAGTTCAAATGTGCTGGGCGAGAATATCTCCAGGCAGCCTGCAATATCGAGAGAGTATGTGTGTGTGTGCGTGTGTGGGTTGGGAAGGCGGTTCGGGGTAAGTGATGCACATCAGCTGTGATTGACAGCAGCGGAATGCCAGCCGCTGTTAAGACAAACAATCTGGCGGTTTTTGTGGTTTTTAAGCGAAAATGAAAAATGTCAATTTGACATAAGCAACGAGGGATGAAACCATTCAATTCATACACATACACACCCCCTACCCTTTCACATGCATACAGCTCCAGTTGCTGGCAGTGTTGCAATCCCTATGCCTTCCAGTCGGTGCCTAGCTCTCCCTTTCCATTGCTTTCACGGTCCATATACGGGTCGCTCTTTAAGTAGATTGTCGTGTAAAACTGACACATTGCGGTTGCCATAGGGTTCCATCAACTCAACCCAATCCAATCCAATACAACTCAAACCAAACCAACCCAACCAAACCAAACCGAACGTGGCAGCGTCAACAAACTGCTTTTGAGTTTCTATTGAAAATAACAGAAATGGGTTCGTTTTGGTTTTGTTTCGTTTCCATTCCTTTCATTTTGGCCATGGCTCTTCTTCTTGAGGCCATAAGCAGCAACAGCAGCAGCAACAGCAGCAACAGCAGCAGCAACAGCAGCAACAGCAGCAGCAGTAGCAGCATCAAAACAGAACTAAGCGGAAAAGCCGAAAGCCCATAAAAATCGCGACTACAAAAGAATTACGTGCACTTACTAAATAGCCACAACAACCACAACAACAAACAAAGAGAAATATCGAAGCGTTCAACTGGGTAGAAGGTAATGACAAGGCATGATGGGTGGTGTGGCTGTGGCAGAGCCAGGCGGACGGGGACGCAGAGGCGGAAGAGGGACGGGGGAGGGGGCGTAGCAGGTGTCTACATTCAGCAGCAGCAAGTCCAGCAAGGCTGCTGCCTCGCAGCAAAGCAACAGCAACAACCGCAACAACAGCAACACAAAGAACACCTTTTAAAGTGCGGCCCAGAAAAGGCAGCGAGAGCGAGCAATAAGAGCAGCAATTTAAAGACCATTAGAATTGATTATAATTAGTTGTTGACCACAACAACAACAGCAGCAACAACAACAGCAGCAACAGCAACAACAGCAGCAACAACAACAGAATCAACAGCTGCTTCACAGCCCCCAGCTGGCTTCCTACATTTGGTTTGGATGTCGCGTCCCTGGGGGACCGCATATTAGTTATGCATATTAACCTAAAATTAAGTTATTTTTATTTTAAGTGACATTTATGTGTGCCAAACGCTTTTTTATTATTATTATTATTACCATTGTTATTATGGTTATTGGAATGGAACAGGACGGAGATGTCTGTGCAGGAATTGTGATTCAGGCACGATAAGGCGGAGGAAGCGCTTTTGTTGGACACAAAAATATAAAAAAAAAAATAAGTTGCGGAAAATATGAATAATGGTAATCGATAACAGTAAATATGATATAACTTTGTATATATCTAAATACTCGTATGCCACAATGAGACATATACAAATATCAGTTTATGGCGAAACAAAAGCGATTATTTGGGATTGGTTTCAAATCGAGTTGGTTTAAGCTTTTCAATAGTTGGCCACTTGAGAACACTTGGGTTGGGTGGAGAGCCTTGCCCTCACTCGAACTCGAACTCGAACATTCCAGAGCGAATAATGGCCAGATCTTCAGTTCTTCAGCTCTTCATGCTGGAGCAACAATAGTTTTTCCATTATCCATTATCCACTATCCATTTTCCATTTTCCATTTTCCCCTCAAGTGCCAAATGCTCCAATATGATAAATAACAAAATTTGTGAAGTGACTTATTAAATGGCAGCGGATGTGCTCACAATAATCGTTATAAAGAGGAGACGGACAATTTGTTTAGCATAGCTGGAGCTGGACACTGCCAGTAAATTCCAGGAAGGTCAACATATTATAACACTAACAACAACAACAAGAAAAACAATAACAAACCTCTGCAACGTCCAAAATAGTTGTATCTTTTTCTTGCGTTTGTTCCCTTTTTTGGTATTTTTCTTTTGTTTTTCTTTTGGTTTACCTTCATTCGAGGTATTAGTACTTTGTCGTGAAGCTTGTGACGCTTTGACGGCGTCGTCTCTGCACCCAGAGACCCATATATATATTCCCATTGATCAGCATCACTAAGCGAGCCGATAGAATCATTTATGGACATGGCCGGCTGTCAGTCTCATTCTACGCCAACCACTTGATGTCTTTTGGCAGAAGACAATATATGTGTCGAAATCGGTCGCATTTGATTAATATATCATATAACTCACATAGGAAAGATCGGTTGAACGTTAAGTTCTTGTAAGGAAACAATTTGTGTTTACCAATATTTCCGACCCAAACTTCAAAAAATCAGATCGGACTCCCGCTATAATATATATAGCTCCCAAAGGATGATGTCTTGTGTGAAACCCTATTTTGTTTGCCAAGTCATGTCAGTTATGCATTCTATTTTGGGACACAAAACTATCAGCATCGGACACTATATCATATAGCTTTCACAGGAATCAACGTTTAGTTTTTGAAATTTATGGTCAAATTTAAATGACGGCAATTTGACTCCGGTCTGCAAAGGGTATGCACTCTTTGGTTTGCCTGAGATTTATTCTTGTTGTTTTTTGTTTTGTTTTTTCCTTTTGTGATGACTCATTGCCAAGTTCAAATGTCACGGCATGCGGACAGCGATGACGATGATGACGACGACGACGACGACGGCGACAACGACGACGATGCCACTTTGGTTCATGTTTCCACGATTTTCCTGGTATTGCCGAACACGCGTCCAGTGCTCGCTCCGTTATCAGGCCCAAAACATTCCCTGCCCAGCCGCCCGTCTGTCTTTAGATATCCACACTGAAAATATTTCACGTTGTCGTCACTTTGGTAGCCCCATATGCAACAACAGCAACATCAAAATCAACATCAACAACGACAACAAACATAAAAAAAAAGCCAAACCCAAAGGCCGAGTGCAAGACGCTGCTTTGACATGGGAACGGCAAAAGTGCCGTTACGACATTATCCGACTATCAGAACTGGACCAGTGAGTTCTCAAAACTGAAGTAGACGCATTCTAAATATCCAATCTTTGAGCCCTGTCTGATCAGCTTTGCTGCCTGATGGAATTCCATAACAATCCCTTTTAGTGTTGTGTTCTAATTTTCATTCATTTCCGTCGACACTTACTTTATGAGCATTTTTTTCCTTGAATGGCTTGCAAAAAAAAAAGAAGATAGAAAAACAAAAAAAAAGAGGAAGAGGACGAAGTAGAAACTGGCAACTGGCAACTGGCAACTGGCAAATTGCCGGTCACTTTTCATGTTGTCCTAAACCAAGTTTCAACCTTTTATCGTTGCAATTCATGTCGTTGTCGTGTCAGAGGCGGTTTTTTTGTTTTTGTTGTATTTTTCTTTTCTTTTCTCTTTTTTTTACGCTCGATGTTTTCTTTTGCTTTCTTTCGATTTGTAGGCCCGAAGCGCATGAATCCTAAAAATGCTGTTGCCCTTTTTTCTGTGTGTGTTTGTGTGGCGCTCCGTCCGTATCGGTATGCGGCATCTGTTACTCCGTGTACCATGTCCCATGTGTAAATGTATCTGTATGTCTGTATCTCTGTGTGTGTGTGTCTCTGTGTCTCTGTGTGTGTGTCTGTCTGTGCATGTGTGCGGTTTCCAGGCCAAGGCCAGACCCAACGTTGTCGACGTGTTGATATGTTTATCATTGTTATTATTTATGTTTAGATTTGAATGTCAATGCCTATGCCATCGAAATGGGCATCGACATCAACATCCACATCGGCATCGACATCGACATCGACATGGACATCGGCATCGACAATGGCATTGGCAATCGAATGCCAGACTTTTTCCCAGTGCGTTTTTTTTTGCTGTTCCAGCTTTTGGCTGGATGGGAATATGAACTGAGTGTGTGTGTGTGTGTGTGTGCGTGTGTGTGGGGAAGAGGTTCGTGGTTCATCTGGGTGCCGCATGTTGCCGGGGTTTATTGTGCGCACTTTGAACTTTGATGGCATTAAGTTGTCAATTTGCGTTTTGACTTACGAAAGACATAAATCGACAGCCGCCAGTCGGCAGTCGACAGTCTGCAGTCGGAAGGCAGCCGGCGTCAGTCGACCCAACCCGACCCGACTCCTATCTTCATCCGTTCCGGATCCAAAGCCATATTAGAATACGAATATGACACTGAGGCTGAGACTGAGGCTAAGGCTGAGGCAGAGCCTGCCATCTTCGAGCCAAGAAACTTCAAATGAAAAGGATTTGTTTTTTTTTTGTTGATTCTTTGGGGCTACTTGGCTGTTTTTAGCTTGGTCTTATTTAATATCGCATAGCGTTTTGGGTTTGCCGGAACAATGGCGAAGCCTTTTAAGACGCGCAAAACTTTTAAGTTTTGATTTTTACTTATTAATGGCCAGCAGTGTGCAATAATTTGTAATCTAATTAGTTCCACAAAAAAAACCAAAAAAAATATAAAGGAAGAAAAAACTTTGTCTGAAAGTGAAAACAAGAACATTAAAACTTAGCAGAAAAAAAAATAAACGATAAAAAGTTTAATAAAAGTGAAAATGGAAATGAAGAAGTGCTAAGAAGAAGACAAGACAGCTACAACCAAAAACAAACAAAAATTAAAAAAAAAAAACAGAAAAAACAGAAAAAACACCTAAAAAAGAAAGAAATTAATTTCCATCGAATTCCAAATGCCACTTGGAAGATGCTTGGCAATCACAACAACAACAACAGGAACAGCAACCAAAGTCAAACATTCGGGAGACAAAGAAATTTTTTAATTGATTTCACTTAAAGTACCAAATAAAACAACAAGACGAAGAACAAGACAAAAGAAGCAGGAAAAGTACCAACAACAAAAAAAGCTCTTGTTTTTTTTCGGTTTGCAAGTCGATTTTTGGGAAAGGCCGCATCCAGAGCCAGAGCGAAGAGCCATATCCATTCGGAATACACTTGACCATTAAAAAGTAAACTCCAACACACACACACACACACATACACATACATAGGACGTTATGTGCGAGTCCAAGTGGGCATAATTGGCCATTATGTGGGCCTAAAGACAAGAGCAGCAGCACCAGCATCAGCATCAGCAGGCGCTGGCCACTCACCCCCTGGGGAGTGGTGAGTGCTGAGTGTCAGGGGGAGAGGGGAAGAGGGGGCGGCTAATTAAAAGTAGCGAGAAATACAATTTGGCAATGGAGCTGCAGCAAACAACAACAACAACAACAACAATTCATGGCATTTATAATAACCATAATGGATTCGAACATGTTCAACTTGAAGTTAGGATTTCATAAAAAAAACCCATCACCCCTCCTTCAAGTGAAATGGAAACGGAATGGCAATGGAAATGGAAATGGGAATGGCAATGCCAGACTCAAAAGCATGCCAAATTGGAGCTGGAGCTGGAGCTAGATCCAGAACACTTGATGTATACATATATTTTGTATTTGTTTGTGTGGGTTGCGCAAAAAAAGTTAATGTAAGCGGATGAGCTTAGTGCAAGGTGTGGAGATGACAGATGGAAAATAGAAGGTGGAAGATAGAAGATGGAAGATGGGCACCTGCTATGGGCATTTGTCCGGTAGTGTTGAGTGGTTGATCTGAGAGAGCAGAGATTTGAAATGAACAGTTGGTCTTGCACTGATTGATTCCGATGCTGAATAGTGTAAATGTCAGGGGATTAGTGAGTCTCAGCTTGCTCAGCCCCGATTGTGATATTTAGCTGCTCACCTGACCTAACCAGACCTGACCTACACCAATCCGAGAATGGCCAAACAAACACGATACACATTTGACTTTGGTTTGGAAAAAATGGAAAATTGTGAAAAAAAAAAGAAATAGAAATCGATTTCTACGAAAATGTCACTGGAAATTTACAAAAGAATTCGAATTTCTCCTTGAACATGAAATGTGAATGGAAATTGTTGTGCCCAGACCTAGACCCAAACCTAGACACAGACACAGATACAGATACAGATGCAGCAACAGATACAGATATACAGATATAGATACAGACCCACACCTAGTCGAGATGCGTGTCTGACTCTCTATGTAAATCTCCCAATTAGTTGCACAAACAAAGCAAAGAAATTCATTTGCCGGCTGTCATTAATCATGCGGCGAAACTATCTATGTATCTGTGTAAGCATGAGTCACAGACCCATCCGAGAGCGGCTCAGCAAGAGTCCAGTTGCGGTTCCAATTCCCAATACCCATTTCTCAGTTCTCAGTTCCCAGTTGCCAGTTGCTACATCCAAATTTGTTGGCCGACTAATGCGCATAGCCGAGCCGAAAACACGCACAACAGAAAAGCAAAAGCAGCCGAAACGAATTTAGACCAAATATAAATACCAAACTGCATTTCGAACTGTTATCGATAAGATATTTGTATTTATCTCTTGTGACTAACTAGACTTTCTCCATTTAAGTTGCGGTTATCGATAGGCCTGAGAACGATGTGCTGTAGGATAAAGCAAGTTTACAACTATTTATCACAATCATCGCATTGATATTGTAATTTCAGAATGCTCAGCTCAATAATCATTCATTAAGCTTTAGGTATGGGGCTATTTTCGCAATAAAACATAAAGATTTCATTTAAATGAGCACAGTGTCCTGGACTAGTATCCTTGATTCTTTCGTAATCTGGTATTGCTTTTGACTTGCATTGCCGGCAATCGAGAAAATACTAAAACTATCAACAACAACAACAGCAATTGACTCTACCAATGCCATTTAGTCGCTCTCTTTGTCAAATGGCCCTCTCTCTTTGTCTCTCTCTCTCTCTCTCTCTTTGTCTCTCTCGAACGCTCACTCGCTCTCTGCGCAGTTGGGAGATCTACTGATGAACAACAACTTAAGTTAACTCGTCGATCGCACGAAACGATTCGTTTTTTGTTGTTCTTTTTGTTGACTCTCGACGCTCTTGTGCAGGCGCTCTCCGCTCTCTCTATCTCTCTCTCTGTCTCTCTCTCTCTCTCTCTGTGTGTGTGTGTGTGTTGGCTGCTGCTGCTGACTGACTCGGCTGACTCGGGGCCACGACGCCCGCACACACATTTCCAAGCCTCATTCCATAAACAACTGTGAACGTGAACGGTAAACGGTGCGTGCGAAACGGCTCTCAGCTGAACATCATATCGGGATCGTCATCGCCAAGCGGGGCTCATCTCCCAAGCAACTAACTACACATTTAGCAGCCACTAAGCAGCTGAATCAAACAAACGAAATATGAAATATGAAAAATTAGAAATGAGAAATGAAAAATGAAAACCAAAAGCTAAAAGCGAACAACGAACAGAGTGACAAGTGCCAACAAGAGCTAGTTGCTAATACGATCAATTTATATGATGGTTTTTCTATTTTCGATCGCCGTTTTCCTGTTTCTATTTTTATAGTTTTTTGTTTTTTTTTTTTCGTTTTCTAAAGTTTTTTACTTGTTGTCATACGAACAACAACGAAATATACTAAATTATTACCAAGCATTGAAACTATTCTAGCACACATACAGAATTGGGGAATAGAATTGGGGATGTACGAATACCAGAGTTATGTGAAATCGCTCGAAACGTGCATATTATTCAATTAATTTAGTTCAAATTTTTTTTCGTTTTTTTTTTGCGATATAGTTTTTGGGTTATATGTATATATATTATATATATATATATATATATCTATTTTATAGTTCGTGGCGCGCAAATTCTAGCAAAATGTGTCACATTTCGAAAACGTTTCTGCGTGTGCATTTCTCTTTGGTGGTGTGTTTCGGTTTGGATTTAGTTTGACCCGATTCCGATTTGAATTTGGACTGTGTAACGAACCAAATGACAAATACGGCAGCAGCCATAACACCAATGCACAACAAGCAAAAGCAAAAACAACAACAAAAACAAAAACAAATACAAAAACAAAAAATAAAACACATGCATATCTGTGAAAGGAAACAAAAAGCGAGTGAAATAAAATAAAATATAATGCACAAAAAAAAAGAAGAAAAAATAAAAGAAAATGTTTAATATTCATATACATCTATATAGCGACGGATTTTATACATATGTACTTAGATATGTATGTGTTGTGAAACACGCGGCATTTTGTTGTTGCTATTGTTACAACAGCAACAGTCGCAGATAATTTATAATCTTACACATTGTGCACATATACATACATATATATGTACATATATATATAAATGTATATATATATATATAGTATATACACATGTCCGATTCAATATATGCATGCTAGAATAATAATCTTTAGATTTTTGTTATTGTTGCCAACAACAACAAAGTGCATAAAAATTGTTTTGTTTCCGAGGGTATTTTTTTTCTTTGCATACAATTATTAATTTGCATACCTTTGACCATAAATTCTAATTTACAATATATTGCTAATACATATTTATAAATATGATTTCTCTCTCTCTCTCTCTTTAAATTTACAGTTTTTGTACCACTGTCCGTGCGTTTTCTGCTTCGTATATTGCACTATTTTAGTTTCGTGTAAACTGTGACTATTCATTTTTTTTCGTGTGTGCGAATCTTTCTTTGTGAACGGATTTATCTACATACAACACACACACCTATATATATATATATTTGCTTGTGTGTGTGAGCGAGTGTAACAGTGTGTGTGTTTGTTTGGTGTGCCATGTGAGCCCCTTGCAATGCAAGAGCAGCAACAATCAACAGTTGTCATAATGCCAACAGCAACAACAGCAACAGCAACAACGTCGACGACTACGAAAAAATGAAAGGCAACAAGCGACAAGAAAATTTTAAGCAACTAAATAAAATTTAGATAAAATTCAAATCAAATCAAAACTGGCCAAATCCATAATAACAACAACAACAACAGTGATAACAAAAATTTAGAGCGCGGCTCTGAAAGCACAACAACAACAACAACAACAGCAACAACAACATCGAACAAGTTGTGACCAGCAAAAGCAAAAGCAAAGCAAAAAGAAATAAAGAGCAAACGGATTCGAATACACATATAATATTTATTTGTATGCTAATTTATTTTACAATAATTCGGTATTAACCCCAAATCCAACAATAACAAACACAACAACAACAATACGAAAAAACAACATTTCGACGGATAAAAAGCCACAACAATAACAATCGCAGCGTTGACAACAACAACAGCAGCAACAACAACAACAACGCATGCCATCTTCTGCCTCTGCGCCTGGGATATAAAGCAGCAAAACGTAAGTTGTTTTTTTATGACTTTATTATGATGCTTATACCCTTGCGGAGCGTATTTTGATTTTGTCATATCGTGTGTAACACGCTGAAGGAGACGTCTTCGACCCCATAGAAAATATATATATCTATATATATATATATATATATTTATATATATATATATACACACATCTATATGCATATATATTCTTCATCCACAATCGTTCTGTTTAATAATTAAGTACACATTTATATATAATGATATCTGCAAGGGTATGTAAAGTTCGGTGTGTGTGAGGCAATTGCTGATATTTCTTGTCTCGTTTTTTTGTTGTTGTTTTTTTCGTTTCTTTTATTGCTGCTTGCAAATGTAAAACATGTTTTAAATGCAAATTCAATTAAATTTCACCGTTATTAGGCGCTAGAAGCAGATGAGGGCGGATTATCCGCTGCCATCCGGTTATTTGCAGTTAGTTTGCAGTTCAGTTGGCAACGCTCAGCGCCGAACTATTTGTTGGGCATATCCATCCATATCCTTGGGCTTTACCCAGCCAGTCAGCCCAGCCAGCCAGCGAACCCTGCTCACCATCTGCTTCAATGGACCCTTGACTGCTCTCTAATTACGGGCGCGACTATGCCTCTGCCTTTGCCTCTGCCTCAGCCTCTGCCTCTGCCTCTGCTTCGGCACTCTTAGCGGACGCCGACGCGGATGCGGATGTGGATGCGGATGCGAATGCAGATGGGTGAGGAGTGAGCAGAGCGCAGAGTGGCCAGTTTCGATTTCAATCCGCATCGGATCGAAATTACTTTCGTTGACCAGAAATGGTCAGAAAGAGATGCGATGAGCAGAATGAGAGTGTTTATCTGCCATTTATCTAAGTAAGCCATTTATCGTACGTGGCTTATAAGGAAGTATATCCAAATACATACATTGACCATGTACATTCAATTTGGTAAGATAGTTAAGCTGTATTTGTTTTTACTTGACTTGAGTTCCTCAATTTATGCTACGTCTTAATTAGTAAAGTTCCCAACATGTTTTTATAGTATAAAAAAGATTTGCAGCAATTTAAACAAATTTGACTTTTGTTTGAGTTTGGGTCACCCCAAATCGCGGCAAGTTGAAGAGTTTCTGTTAATATTTGTGTTTATATATGATGAATGATAATGATGGGGATGATGTCATTGGTGTTATCAGTTGGGAGCCCAGTCCGTTCTATGAGCATCCCAAATACTTGTGTCTGTGTGTGTGTGCCGATCATTTCCTTTAGTCAATTCTCAGCCCCTATGCGTCAACAACAAGAAGAGTTCCAACTAAAATTGCTCACATCCGATGCGGCACAGCACAAAGTTCAAATGGTCAACCGACCCTTGTGGTATTGTCAAGGCATTAGAAAGTGTTGCAAACACCAAGCACCAACACAGCAGACAGCAAACAGCACGAACATCAAATTAGCCACTCAACATACTCACAATCGCACTCACACTCACACTCACACTCACACTCACACTCATATTCATAATCTTGCTCGCATTCATTGTGAAAATAAATCAGCTTCGAAACACGAATTAATTTTCGTGTTTTTCTGTTCTGGGTTTCCTCAGCACCCCCTACACCCCTTAAGCCCCTTCAAATTCTACCCCCGACCACCAGCTCCAGCACCATTCCTTCATCTTATTGATGGAGTTATGGAACTGATTTAAGGCTAAAGGCTCTCGCTGAGAGGCTTGCATCAATCGCAGGGCTAATTGGCTATAAGTTGCTCTGGTTGCCCTAGTTGCTCTAGTTGCCCAACTGGTCGCTGGGCTGGTTCTCCATTTGCATTTGGGGAATGCAAAGAACGTGCCTCGCACCCCATAGAAATGACCTCAGCTTCTCGTTTTGTGTTACAGCCAATCTGCGAATGTTTCGGTATCGGTTTTTTGCTATTTGCTATTTGCCATTTGCCATTTGCCATTTGCTGTTCGTTCATCTTTTTTTTTTTTGCACTCACCACCAGCTACTTAATGGCTGCGATCCCAGCTGCACTTTATGAATAGGAATTGTGTAAGATTCAGTTTCCGGCTGCAATCAACTGAAAGAGAAAAACAAAAACAAAAAGCTTATTGCTTGCTGATTGTTAATTCGAAGAATTCGAAATGGATTTTGGCTAAAAAACAAAAAAAAACACAATGCTATCAATATTTTCAAATATGTAAACGCAAAGCAGCTTTTATATTGCCAACAAGTGCCCAAAATGTGATCACTTTTAATATTTTGTTTTTTGCTTGCTTTGGTTTTCATTAATTTTTAAGAATTAACAAGCAACAAGTTACCAACGAGCAAAGGGTAAACAGGTTGTCCTTATGGCCATTTCAATAAATTCCCGGATTATAAACAATCGACTTTGCATACAAAGCGAAAACAGAGTCTTTAAAATACGTTGGACTTTGGAGATATATATATATATATATAAGCGGTGGACAAGTTTTCAGATTATTTATCTATATCGAGCAAAAATAGAAATATGTGTGAAATAAATATGTACTTTGGAACAGCTTCAATAGAGTTAATAAGGCAACAAATCACCCACACCTGGCCAACCTGATCCACCTGACCTGGCTAAATTGAAATGCCAAAACGCTGGTTAGAATCGCCGTTAGCGGCAAAGCATGGCTCCAACTGTCCATTGTAGAACTTGGGGGGTTTTTATTTAAAATTGTTTTTTTCTGTTTTTTTTTTTTTTGGTTTTAAGCCTGTGCTGCCAACCGAAGCCCTGCCCCCGCACCAGAAAGTTATTGAAGCATGAAATGCCATGCCGCAAGCAGCTTGTGCCGCACTGAGTCATCGGTGCGTCGTCCGCAGCGATGCGTCAAAGTGTCGACGAACGTCGCACCGTCCGTTACGGGGGCAACTCGGACATGGACACGGAGACGGACAAACAGAAGTCGCGGCGGGAATAATAATTGGGAACGGGGGTGGGCTTGCAGCTCAAACTCAAAGAGTGAAAGGAAGGGGGGAAGCGGGCTAGAGTGAGAGGGACAATGCTGGCAGCGATTTCGTTGTGGCAGCGCATGTTACGCTTTTGTGGTCATTGCTGTTGTTGCTGTTGTTGCTGCTATTGCTGCTGTTGCTGACGGCGGCAGCGGCATGCGGAAGCCGTAAACAGTTTGGGGCAGGCGACCATCTAATCGCTGGCGATCGCTGTAGTCAACTCAGCCAGTGGCTGCCACAACTGGCCCACAGGTGCAGTGGTTGTCTGGCCGCTTGGCTGCCTCATTTGATGCCTTTAGCTGCAACAGCAACAGCAACGGCAACAACAACAATAACGGCAACATTGGCTATTACAATGCGACTTTTTATTGTTCTTGTTTGCCTCCGCTCGTAATTTACATTACACTCCATGGCCGACAGTCGTCGTTTGTCTTTCTTTATGATGCCTCCACAAAGTCAGAGTCGTTGGAGTCGGAGTCGGAGTCGGAGGCGTCGTCGGTGTTGCAGTGAAAGGGCACGGGGAGCCTCCTTCTTCCGCTGCTGCTGCTGCTGTGTGTTGCTGCTGCTGCTGCCGCTGCTGCTGTTGCTGCTGATATAAGCCAAAGCTCAGTCGACGTCACAGCTGAATGCGTCGCTGCTACTTCCGCTTACAATTGTTGCTGTTGTGTTTTTTCTTTTTTTTATTATTATTATTACACTTTATTACACATTTTATATTCCGTTTTCATTTCTATTTCTGCGCTCGTTGCTGTTGTTCTTATTGTTGTAGTTGCTGTTGTTGTTGTTGTTGTTGTTGCTGTTGCTGTTGCTGTTGTCGCTTCTGTTGCTGTTTTTGGTAAATGATTTAATTATTTTAAATTCTTGTTGTTTTTTTTTTTTGTTGTTGTGTTTTCATTTACTTGTTTCTTGTTTGTGTTGTTGGCCACATTTGCATGTGCGACCGGACACGCCTCCCCCAACACACTCGCGCCCAACTTGTGCATGTATATTACTTGGCTTGTTATTTGGTATGGCATAAAAATAAACTGAAAATTAAACGTTGTCAACCGCAAATGTGACAAGCACTTCATTTTCATGCATGTTAAGTGAGACAAGTGGATGCCAACCAGAGCCTGGCCCGGATTGGTCACCAGCCGCTAAGGGGAACAACACACACTCAGTAGGCGGCGACATAGGGTCATCCTTTGGTCTAGTTTGGCACACAGCTAACTCTAAAATATACTATAGCAAATTTAAAGTTCGAGTGAGAGACTAGTAGGGACAGTAATAGAGTGAATAATGCAATTATTTGAACCCCTCCCAATATAGTGGCAGCATTAAATTGATGTTCCATTAAACTAAACTTGAAAACTAAAAATCCAAGTTTCCGCAAAAGAATTTATTATAAAACATAGTATGCCAGAGCTGAAGAGTTCACTTAATTTAATTACAATTGCTAATTAACTTGCAACATTCTCTTTTTACATTTTTCTCAAATTTTCAACCTACTTTTTTCAATGCATAATTTTCGAATATTGTCCTTCAACAGGGAACTGTGTCAAATTTGTGCACCATGCACCTGGTTTATGCCCCACTGTTCATACATATACACACAATCTATGTGTGTGTGTGTGTGTGTGCATTTGTGTGTGTGTGTGTGTGCATTTGTGTGTGTGTGTGTGTCAAGTGCGAAAGCATATGTTTTTAAAATGCTAATGTGATGAGAGCCGAGTGGAGTGGACAAGAGCAGAGAAGCGCGTGTTGTGGCTTGCGAATGGTACTCGTTTGGTTAGGCAGCCCAAGGATGAGGGGGTGGCTCAATGTGTGCTGGTGGGGGAGGGGAGTGTTCAGCAAATGCTGGTTAAGGATCACTCTCAATGTACATTGCAGTTTTTGCTATGCGCAAAATGGAAACGAGTGTTTTTTGCCAACCACACTTGTCGCTGTTGCTGATGTTGCTGTTGCTGTTGTTGTTGCTGTTGCTGCTGATGTCCCTCTTGTTGTTGTTGTCGTTCTTGTTGTTGGCCATGCTAGTGCCAGCGGCAACACCTATGACTCCTTGTTGCCCCATGGGGAGGAGCAGCGAATGGGTTTGGCGTGCAGTGTTAATGTTGAGGTTAGGTGCACCCCAACAAGGACGCCTGGCATCCGTTACAGCTGTTTGCGGTAGCCAGCGATGTTTTGGTTGACAATTCTCGTTTTGTGAAATTTTTGTTGTTAGTCTTTTTATCATATTTTGTTGGAATTGCCCTTGTTGTGTCTGCTGTTATACGTTATACGCACTGTTGTTGTTGTTGTTGTTGCTATTGTTGTTGCTATTGTTGTTGCTGTTGCTGTTGTCTTCCTTCATTGTTATTTTCGGGTGCTGCTGTTGTTAGGGTTGTTTATTATGCAGTATGTTGCGTTGTGCGGTCTTTTTTTTCCCAACATTTTATGACTGCGAAAACATGAATAAAAGCCAACGCCAGCAGCAACAACATGACAAACAACATAATTTCATGATCCCATTACCCAAAATAAACCGGAATAGCTTTGAATAAAAATATGTGAAATATATGTACATACGAGTATATGTACGCGTACACACACTAAATAGATTTTGCAAGTGAAAACATGTAGTCTTCAAATGGGTGTTCATTTCTACACACTCCTCACTTGGCATTCTTCGGTTCGTCGCTGCGCTTTATCGCATGATCAGCTAAGAGAATAAAACGAATTAACACCAACAGCAATAGCAACAACAACAGCAACAATAACAGCAACAACAACAGCAACACCAACCAGATGCTCGGCCCCAGGGCTATTGTGAACTAGCAACAAAAACTGCATGTTGCATTGTGTTCTTGTGTTGGTGCGGGGCCAAGAGTCGAATTATGTGAGAAATGTATTAAAATTGGTTGCGACAGCGAAATGTAAGCAAACAAGCAAGCAACAAGCAACAAGCGCCTGCTGCTGCTGCTGCTGCTGCTGCATCGAGTACTTTTTATAGTGTGCCGCTAACAGTGACGACTATCACTGCCACCCTTTGCTTTATTCTTCATCAGACATCGCCCACACCAATGCCAGCGATTGCAGCGGGGCCAAAGTTGCTGCTGCAGATGCAGCTGCAGTTGCTGTTGTTGCTGTGGTTGTTGTTCTTGTTGCTGCTTGCTGCTGCTTGCTGTGTGGCATCTTGTGCAGCCGTTTCTCATGAACTGATGGCGCCCTCTTTGCTGAATGGGCGATTGGCCGTGTGACCGTCGCTGACATGTTGCTGATGCCTCTGGCTCAGCCATCAGCAGCAACAGCAACAACAACAACAACAACAACAACAACAGCAGCAGCAGCAGCAGCAGCAGCAGCAACTAAAAGCAAGAACAACAGCCGCATTGTTGCTAGTTGTTAACGTTGTGTGCTGTCAATGAATTTGTGGTTCAAGCAATTCAATTGAAAATGCAATGGCATTAGGCGATGACGGCGATGATGAGCATGACGAAGACGAAGACAAAGACGATAACGACGACGCAGACGCTGACGATGAGGAGATGAAGTTGACGATGACGCTGGCGATGACGATGAGGATGAGGATGAGGACAAGGATGAGGATGACGCTGGAGATGTTGCTAACTGAACTGAACTGAACTGAACGAACAATGCCAATGGATCGGACCAAAGCTATCCGACGACCGATCACGACCAGCAGGCGGCAACCCTTCTGTTGCTATTTGTGTTGTCGTGTATTGGAACGTGAGATGGCAGATAAATCAATACCGGCCACAGCAATAGATAGATGAGCAGCATTGTTGTTGCTCCACATTCGAAATCATTGAACTAATGAGCGAGGCTGTTAGCGGCAGCTCAGCAGCCCAGCAGCCCCAGCAGCCACAACTGCAACATGTTGCCCGCAAACCAGACAGACACACGGCAGCAACAGCACCAACAGCAGCAACAGCAACAGCACCAGCACCAGCAGCAGCACCAGCAGCAGCAGCAGCAGCAGCAGCAATTGTGATAAGCACTGCCATAGAAAGTTTAATGACATCAAACAGGCACTGGGTGAGCGAGAGATAGAGATAGAGACAGAGAGAAATAGAGAGAGAGACAGAGAGAGAGATAGAGATGAAGAGAGCGATATAGAAAAATAGTCAGTGTGGAACAGAGAGATAAAGAGAGAGAGAGAGAGAGAGAGAGAGACAGCGAGTGAGTAAGATAGCGAGTACAATCTTATGCCAACTTTGTCTAATCGAAATCGAAAACAAACCGCTTTACAAGTCGCAAAAAACAAATCAAATAAAGTGCATTCGCTACCGGGGAGAACAATGACCTCCATCTGATCGTGCAACGGCCCCTCCAGGGGGCAGCTGGCGTCGTGGGAGTGGCAAGGGGGCGGACTGGGCTATATGTCATGCTGTCATGTCTGTGTATATAGATTACAGCAAGTGCGCCACTGTGCGACTTTTTACAAAGCCAAAGCTATAGCTAGTATATAGATGTATGTATGTATATATATAGATGTATAGCTATATAACTACATCTCTGTATGAAGCCGCATCCTTATGTCCGTTGATAATGATAATGATTGCAGAGAATTCTCCCCATTTTGGACAGGAGCAGATATAGACTGGAGAACAGTCTTGGGAACAGCAGTTAATGCTGTTTATGGTTATGGTAACACTTTTGAACAAAATGTAAAAAGATGAGATAGTTTTGGGAACAGCTGGAGGGAACAGATTGTCAATGTCAAGGACAATCTGGCAAACTGTTTTTGTATAATAGTTTTGTGTACAGTCTGCAAACAGCTAAACTGATTACAATTTGTAAATTTACCTGGGAACAGCTGGAGGGAACAGATTGTCAATGCTGTGGCAACAATCACGAGAACAGTTTTGCATACGTTGTGAAAATAGATAAAGAGCACAGAGAATCGAGGTAAGCGAATTGTAAACAATTAACGATCAGTGTCTCAAGCCATTTGTGAAATATGACAAGTCTGTGGCTGGGACTGATAAATGGATTGTTTTGTTTGATATGAGTGTTTTATGTGCTGCAACTCAGATTTATTCGACTGATTGCCAGCCAGCCTACGCTGCCATCGATGCCATCCATGAACGGCTTTCAAATCTTTTGGGGTTTCGCACTTGAGTTATCCTTTCACTGCAGCTGGCTTGAAAAGTTTTTCATTGCCCATAAACGTTAACGCACTTGGCTATAATGATATAATAATAATTTATTTTTTATTTTAGATTGCTGCCTGCTGCTTGCCGCTTGCTGCATGCTGGTTGTTGGTTGTTTTTGTTTTTGTTAGCGTGTCGTGGTTTTATTGCCAGCAGTAGAAAACAAGTACAACATTTTGCGTTTAATTTAAACATGTTTATTTTTGTTGTTGTTGTGCTTGTTGTTGTTGTTGTTGTCTTTTGGTTTTTTAATTTTTTTTTTTTATTTATGCATAAGCGCAAATTATGAACGGCAATAAAAAGAGACGCCAAAAATGCCGAAAAATTAATAAGAAGACGACACAAATGAAAGATGATTGCAAGAGTCTGGAACTGGAAGCTGACGCAGACGTTGACGTTGACGTCGACGTCGACGTCGACAACGATGTCAGCGCTGGACAGCGGCGACATTGCTTGGCGCTAATTTGATTTTTGTTGTTTTAGCGGCGCCTCATCGACTGCAGCTGTTGCAGTTGTTGTTGCTGTTGCTGTTGTTGTCGTCGTTGTTGCTGCTGCTGTTGTTACTCTTGCTGCTGCTACTGCTGTTGCTGTTGTTGCCGTCTGCGGAGTTACATTTTGACATTTAAACGTGTTTTTGGCATTTGACGGCATTTTTAGCTTGTTGTTTGCTGCTGCTGCTGCTGTTGCTGTTGCTGCTGATGTTACTGTTACTGTTGTTTTTGCCTTCTTGTTTTTTTTTCTCTCTTTTATTGTTCAATTTTTATTATCTTTCTTGATTTGCGCTTTGCTGTTTTTATGGCGCTGTATCTTGTTGTGTGTTTGGTACAAGTTTTCACCAATGTGGCCCACAGCTCTAACCCTTCCCTTCCCCAAACACAAACATAAACAAAAACAAATACAAAAACAACAACAACATCAACAACAACAATGGGGAACCTGAAAATCTGGTGTCCACTCATTGACGACATAGAAATTTGTTGTCTGAATGCAAATTTTACTTTTATTGTTTCAATGTTTCTACAATAAAACACAATTTGATTGCAATTCGCTGCTGTTTCGCACAGATTGGCTGCAAACGAATCCCTTTTTTTTTTTTGTGCGGGCGTCCCTTACGAATTGGTCTAAATGTTTCTTGCCTGCGGCCCGAAAATGTTGTACAACTTGAATGGGACAAACCTGTTTGATTTTCAAATCAACAGCATCGAAACGAAAATAAAGCAACATCACAGATTGAAATAGACAAAAAACTCATTGCGTATGATAAGGATGTGCGAAGGAGGCGAAGGCGGGGTCTATCAGTTACGAAGGGGGGGGAGTCCATTTTTTTTTAGTTGTGTGTGTCTGTGTGTGTGGGGAGGGGGGAAGGTTGGTCGGGGGGTATTCGCAATCGATCCAGGCGAAGGCTCATCGAGGCGTACAATTAAACTGTCAAATTCAACAAATAACTGGATTTGTTACAGTGAATGAATGTTACATTGAAATGGAAAAAAATATTGCCCCAGCACATGGGTGAAATTTTCCAGCAAATGTCAAATGTCAAATGACGAATGGCGAATGGCAAGCGGCGAATGGAAACGAGACCCAGTGCTTAAAGCTCTATTCAAGGTCTCCAGTAGCGAGTTGGACTTTCAGCCCCAGTCGAAAAAAAAAAAAAATAAATCATCCTCAGATAGCCCCGCAGAATACTCAGTAATACTGTATAACCACTTTAATCGCCGCTCGAATTTGTCGTTCTCGTTGTTGTTATTCTCAACTTGAATTTAATGTAAAAAAAAAAGAAAAAAAATAAATACACCATAATATAATAAAACTGTGATGCTGTGTGTCTGGAATTCTCCACTCAAGGTCTTGTGCAAAGGGTTATCTTGATAGGCCAAACGCCCACAATTCCCACTTCCCACTTCCTCCCAGCAACAACCAGCATAACATTTGCGTTTGAAGCGTTTGAAGCTTACAGCCTCATTTTGTGGGTACGCATTTACAAAAATGCCTCATGTTCTTTTAAACATAAGCTTACGATTAACAAATTGCGGCAAAAGTTGCTAGACGCGAAGCTTTGGCAATCATCCGTTGAATGCTTTGATGAATGAATGAGTTCAAAGATTTTGGTTCCCTTTTTGAATAAATCTTCAAGAATAATAGCAAACTCCAATCAAAAGTGCAGAATTGCTCTAAAAAAAAAAACGTACTTTAATTGAGTCTTGCTCGGGCTTATTTCAATGTTGAATATTAATGTTGAGCTTATTGTAATTATTTTTTCCCATTGAACTTGCCTGTTCGAATAGCCAACGTTACTTTAATTGAATATTCTTATTGTTGCAGCAGAGCTCAAAGTGAAGGCAGAGGGGAGCGCGGAGTATTCACATCCTGTGCAAGGATTGTCGTCCACCTATCACAAGCGCAAGAAGAAAAAAAATAATCATATTAAAAAACTGTTGGCGTTGCATTTGTTATTCCTGTTTTCATTTGACATATATGTCGCCTGCCTTGGGGTGAGTACACACATATATATATATATAATATATTTTTTTTTTCGATTTTTGTTAATTTGTTACGCTCGCGTATTTCGCGCTGATAATTTTCGAGCCATAAATTGCATAAATATTGCAGTTGCAGTTGGCATAGCTCATCGCTTGCAGGCAAAAAGTTTGGGCCAGGCAGGGGGGTGATTGGTGTAGGGGGTGCGGGGTGCGGTTAAGTGCTGATTGTGAATGGGTAAGCTTCCCTTTTGATTGAATTGCGTAAGCATTTAATTTTATTTTATTTTGTTTGGTTTTGTTTTGTGCATAAATGTGTATATATTTTTATATGTAATTTTTTAATTTTTTTCGCACTGCTGTTTTAGTTGATTAAACACAACTGTTTACGTGCTCGTTTCTGCTGGAAATGCATTTCAGAGCGGGCAGAGCTTTTCCACGATGCGACTGTTTCTTTATCGCAATTGCCATAAATAACGAGACTGCCCCGAAATATTTCGGTGCGCATAAATATTGTCAATATTGTCGTTGTTGCTGTTGCTATTGACAGTTGTTGTTGTTGTTGTTGTTGCTGCTGCTGCTGCTGCTGTGCATTGAAATAAATATTACAAGATCCAAATTAATGATTCGACGCTGTTCAATTGGTTCAATAACATTTCAATTGCGCTCATATAATTTTAATTAAAATTAAATCGCTTACAACAACAAAAACACTGTGCGAACACATAATGAATTTTAAATGTTGCGTCGATTCGGAACTTCGAGCTTCAAGCTCGAGTTCGAGTTCGCTGTGCTGTCGAAATTTGCCACTAACGGGGTTAACCAACCAACGAAGCAACCACAGCTCAACCCGAGCTCAAGCTCAACCTTAATGCATGAGTTGGATGTGGGGGAATGGGAGGATGGGGGAAGGACGGGTGGATTTGCATTTAATTGGATTTACCAGTGCTGCATGCCTAATTGCTTGTACCCTGCACAACATTTATGCCAACCACGCAGTTTTATTCTTAACCTCTCCCCGCCAACGACGAAGGTGGCTTCAACTTTTCAGAGCAGCAAACGCCACACCCGGAAGCAATAGCGCAACAACAACCCAAGCAGTGACAGAGACCAGAGATAACAGACCAACCAACAGCAAGACGACCAGTCATACAGATCATTGAATCCCCTCTTTCAACAGCCACACAGCCTCAACGGTTGCTCTTCCTCATCATTCATGCCCCTGGACTGCGGATTGTGCTGCAAGATCACACAAATCTGTGACAAGTTCAAACGATTTTATAATTACCGCATCATAAGTCATTTGCATGTCACAAATAGAAATAGAATGTGAATGTGACAACAGCAACAGAAGTTAAAGACTTAAAAAATGAAAACATTAGTTGAAGAAGCAGATGCAGAAGAAGAAGAAGACAATCGCAGCGGAAGTGCGACAAGTTGCGAGTTGGCGAAACTTTGCTCAAACAATTTCTACGATTACAAATCAACTCATTTGAATATTTGGTAATCTGCATAAGTCAATGGTCGATAAGTTTCAAATCGAAAGGTAGCCAATTGCTGTTTATCATTGCCATCAGACATGGGTGTAGGCAGATGGGGGTCGTCGGTATATCTTCGCTTTACAATTGATTTAAATCGAAAATAGACTGTGTGATGACTACTAGAAGATCATTTAGATAATACCAATAATAACAATTCTTTTATTTAGTACATTCTAACAACTGAGAAGTTTCAACAAGTTTTAAGTAAAGCGGAAATGAAAGAATATATTTTTAATTGTATTTTATTTTTGTTTTTGTTGTGTAGTTGGCAGTTCGTGGCATGAGTCCAAGCCATTTAATGTAATAACAATAACAATTATTTATCAATTAAGCAGCTACATTTAATTCAATTTGACTCCGTTGCCCCCGAACCCGAACCCGAACCCGAACCCGAGCACAATGCGAGATTATTTAAATTTTATTATTTAAATTTCATTTATTTTTTTCGCCAACAATTTTACTAAATTTATGCGTAAAAGTTCAATTGCTTTCAAAATGTCAATAATTTGCTGTGGCTGCTGTTGTTCGTTTGGGTTATTGATATACATATATATATATATATATATATATGTATATATATATTTGTTGTTGATGTTACTATTCATGTTATTGTTGTTGCTGTTGTTGTTACGTATTGTCAGCTATCTCATGAATTTTGCATGTGGCAATTTATTTATTGATTTACTTTACATTCAACTACTGCCTCTGCGGTTGCAACAAAACTAACTAACTACAAATACAGCGAGTGCCATTCTGTCAAATGTCCTCAATAATAAATTGACACACACACTCGCACACACTCGCAAACACACACACACACACACATAGATGAATCGCTTGCACATTTCCATTTGTTTCACATGGCAAATGAAAACGTGTCAAAGGTGTTTGCAATTTTGCAGTCAATTGGCATTAATTGAGTGTGAACACAAAAATATATATTTTGTGAATCGTCATTTCCCTGAGTGTGTTCTCTCTGTGTGTGTGTGTGTGTGTGTGTGTGCGTGTGTGTGCGAGTGTGTGTGTCTATTTATTATTGAGGATATGTGAGAGAGTGGCGCGCGCTGTATTTGTAGTGTGTGTGTTTTGTTGCGCGCGCAGAGGGAGTGGTTGTGTGTAGAGTATATATATATATATATTGCCACGTGCGATATGTGTGAGAGAGCTGACAGTGCGTGACAACACGAGCGACAACAATTATGTGTAGTGACACATCCACAACACATATATATACACACATATATATATATATATATATGCGTGATCAGCGTGATTTAGAAATTAAAATAGCTAGAAACATCAAATTTTAAATTTCAGTTTCCATTTATCCCGCGCAGATCAAGTTAATCGCATATATATATATATATCTATATATTTATCGATATCCGATTACAATAAATGCCACAATTTTAAAGATGTATCTTTGCAATCAAGAATGTATCTCCCGTTGAAACAACAATACAGATGATCTGTATGCATAATATCATTATATATTCATATCTGCCACATTACATGCATATGAACACACACACACTTGCGTATTTATACACACTTCTGATAGGTATAGACTTGGGTTCAGGGTATATCGTAGTCAAACTCTCCAATTGATAAGGAATCATGTTGATATTTGCTCCCTGCAGGTTGGGGCTGCGATAATGCCAAGCCAGAATCTCGCACATCAATTGTGAGCAGTTTGTTTTGGAGCCCGAGCTAGTTGTTATCAGGTGAACTGATTTAAGTGGCAAATAATGGGCTGACACTGCTTACGAGGTTGCTCAGTTCATTCCTCTCATTCCTCCACATTTCTCAATCATGCATATGAATTCCCGCTAAATGATTTGATTGGCATCGGGATACAAAGTACTCGTAACTTATGTTGTCAAGTTTTCGATTGTTTCGTCAAATAGATAGCCGTTTTTTTTTTGTTTGTTTTTTAGTTATCCACTCGAATCGACACTCATGAATACTTATTTGAGTGTGAAGCACCCTATCAGTTAATTGTAGTGGGCAACTTTCACATGCTAAGCAAATAGAAATCTTGCCACAGAAATTGAGATACATGCAGATTCTTCTTCAACTCGAGTGCGGCCCAATCCAGATTCGTTGTTAACGTCTCAAATCTGAAATCTGAAATCTGAAAATCGATTTCAACACAACACAACCCAGCCTGTCCCGTCCATTTGCCTATTATGCCGCCCACAAAGACAGCAATAAATATACCAAACAAAAAAAAAAAATAAATAAAAAAAAATTCAGACATCAAAAGTAGCACAAATGAAGGTTTGGCCTTGAATTCTGCGCTCTATGCGTACGAAATTTCATAAAAAAAAATACAAAAAATAAATAAATAAATAAATAACACCAGCAGGCAACAAATACAACCCGAGTAACTGATAAACAATTGTTTTCTCTTTTTTTTTCTTTTTTTTTCGTTTGATTATATTTATTTTTTTCTTCAATGACTTGTCACGAACCTGTGTGTTGATTGCTTGCGCTTTAAGTGCGCATTCGTTGCGAAAATTACATAAACAAAAACTAAAAACAATTGACAAAACTGCTAAATGGAATTTTAGGCAACAAACGACAAACAACAAACAACAACAACAACACCAACACCAACACCAACGAGCCGCAGCAACAGACAACAAAACAGAGAAAAACAATGTGGGTTGAATACAAAATAGAATTTCATAAAACATGAAATTGTATTTGATTTAATTTTCGATAGTTCGGAATGCATTTCATCAATGCAATCGCTGCTTATTTTAATTAGCCAATTTCAAATGATTGCTATGCAACCTATGCAAGCCGGCGGGGGGTGGGGATGGATGGTAGGGGGGGAAGTTGGCATTGGCTACACTGCTCACAAATGTAGTGCGGGTATGGGTTTTTTTTTTGTTGTTGTCTATTTATCTGTTTTGCGGGCTTTGTGGAGAGAGATGAAGTGTTGCTGGAGGGAAGGCAACATTTGTTGGCATACATTTTAAGTAGGTGTTTGGTTTGGCCCCAAGGCCGGAACCGGGAGAGACCCAAATTCACTATCTGTTTTCTTTTTCTGTGCGCTCTTGGTAATTCCACATCCACATCTACATCCACATCCACATCCAGTCCCAGTTACAGTTTCAGTTCCGGTTTCGGGAAGGCCGCAAAAACCGCATGTTGCCAAAAAAGTTGACAATATGGGCATTTCAATTTACGACTTTGTGTGTGTGGATGTGTGTGTTTGCTTTTTATGATTACTAAATCTACTAATTGGTCGGGCATTTTATGTTTGCGTCTCACTCGTCATACGCTCTGTTAGCCCACAGCCCACAAATATCGAACCCTCTTCCCCTCCATCTGGTCGATTGCCTACAAATAACCGACATAACCCATACAAGACAACAATTCAGTTCTGGTCATTCTGTTCTCTGTGTCGTTCTGTGTGCGCTACAAAGCTTTAACTGTTGTAATCATAAAAACAAGAGATAGTCGATAGCCGACGCTTAAATACCCTTGTACGCATTCAAATGTTGTTAATCATTTGGAGAAGTTAGTTGTCCGTTGATGATCCTACATGATGCGTGTCAAACATTTATTTGCTCACTGATCAAATTGATATACCCTCTGGAAGGGTATAAGATGAGCCTTATACTGCTTCTTGTTTCCCCCACAATGACACTCTTAAGTTTTCAATGATATTACTATGAAGACTGTTCGATGGGGAGGAGGGGATGAGTGGGTCGGTCGTAAAGTGCGTATAAATACAATTATGCCTCTTGCTGAATGCCAGTCAAATGTTGCTTGTTAAACAAGTACATATATAAACATATACATATATATACATATATACATGTATATATACGCATCGACTTATTATTTTTAGCTACTGGTCTTAGATTGGCCCCCAATAATGCACTTGGGACCCATTTGTTAGCGCCCGAATTGATGGACGCCAAACTTATCGTCAAGTTGACTACTGTCCGTCTATTTTTTGGCTTCTCTGTCTGTGTCTCTCTCTCTCTCTCTCTATCTCTATCTTTCTCTCTCTGTCTAGATGTCTGGCAGTAGCCTAAGAAAATTTATGTGTCTCCAGTCGACCTTATCGATGCTTATCGGTCGGCCCTCAGAGCGTTGCGCACTCTCATTGCTTCTGTTGCATGCAATTAGACGCTATCCATTTGTGAGGTAGTCTCAGTAGCACACACACACACACACACACACACATGGGCATGTGTAAAGTTTGTTTCACATGCACTTGTTGTTTTTGTTATTCTTGTTGTTGTTTTTTGTTTGTGCAGCGCTTTGTACGCTGTCTATCTTTAGAATTTGGCCAGACAATGACCAGCAGCAGCAGCAGCAGCAGCAACAGCAGCAACAGCGGCAGTCTAACACTTTGATAAACCACAGACGCCCGTGAGCATTAAACAAGCCAGCAACAACAACAGCAGCAACAGCAGCAGCAGCAACAGCAGCACCAGCAATGATCATAAAGCCCGCCGATTTATGTGCACGTAAGCTGCCCATATCTGGCAGATATGTATATGCAAATACAGACGAGCTGCAGCTAAACTAAACACGGATTGTTGGCTGCTGCTTGTTGTCATTTGTCAGTTGACTGTTTGCTGTTGCTGCTGCTGCTGCTGCTGCTGTTGCTGTTGCTGCTGCTGATGATGCTGATCTTGCAATTGTAGCTCACAACCACAACAACAGCAATGGCAACAATAAGCGGCGTCTGGCATTGAGTGTGTTAATTGAATTGCAAACAGCAAAGCGACGCAGCTTGTGCTGTGAAGACCTTCAAATCGAATCGGCTGCAGAATCGGGTCGAGATAAGCGTTGGAGCCCTGTCAGTCGAGATAGGTAGCAGCGGTTGGAGAGAGTAGGGGATTTATTCAAGCACTGACCTATGTTATGTTCTTAGTATCTCAGACGCAGATAGATATGCTTGGCATATGTATCTGTCAGATACACCTGTAAGCAGCGATAACAGATCGTTGCTGCCTTATCTGCTGATAAGTAGCCGGAAAAGCCCGACTCAACGATGTTCTGGCCTCAACACTCATGCATGTCTGTGTGATAGTGTGAAGAATGTCGTCTTCGAAGTGATTTGAATAGTTTTATCAACAAAAACTTGCTTTAATCTGCCTCAGACAGCCAGCCAGCCAGCCAGCCAGCCAGACAGCCAGCCAGCCTATCTTGAATAGCAATAAGCATCTAAGTTATTAGGCAACATTTTGGATAAGTTATCAATAGGCGAGACAAGTGAGAAGAGTGTAACACAACATGACAAAACGATAGACAGATAAACAATTTGTTGGCAAGATTAGATTAATATATCAATATATCATTTGGCATTCCGATCGATGCATCGACGATCTGTTATCGAGTGCCGCCCTTAAGGGCAGAATGCAGTTCCGTCTGATTGAGCGGATTTAGAGCTGCTGATGAGCTGCGTTCAGTTCAGTTGGCTTATCTATCGGACGCACGCTGCATGCAACGCAAGCCGACAATAATACCAGATTGGCCAGATCAAGTACGTTGCATGGCAATTAATCGTATCAAGGTGCAATTTTCTTGTTTGCCAGCTATCAGTGTGCGCACACACGGCCAAAATACAGATGCAGATACAGATACAGATACAGATACAGATACATTTCTCAGATACTTTTCACCTTGCTGCTGGTGTTGCGATAACAGCCACAGAATCAGTTGGGCATACAATGCAAGGACGCAGCACGTACGCGCATTCCAGCTGATCTCTCTCTCTCTCTCTCTCACTCACTTTCGCGTGATCTCTCTCTCTCTCTCTCTCTCTCGCAGTGTGCGTAACTGTAACAATTGTGTCTGCCAGCGTTCAGCGTTCTTGTGGCTGCGCTGGAGTGGATCAAGGCTGCAATGACTGCGCAGGTAAGCGACAAGTTGCTACCTGGCCACGTTCCACACTCCGCACTCTGCACACCAATTCAAATCCGCTATGTCCGCTTTGCTCTGTCTGTGTGTGTGTTTGTTTGTTTATCTAGTTGCTCGGTGGTTTGTGTGTGTGTGTGTGTGTGGCAAGGATCGTTGCATTTCACAAGTGGCAACTGATTTGCCGCCAAATGGCAACTGCCACAGGCAGCGAGAATTCTTCAAGCATCTATTCAATATAGCATGATACGATCATATACAATCGCCGATATCGTGGCCATAAATTGTTGCGCTTGTTTGCCACTCCGAGCTCCGGGTTGTTGCCGTTGCTGTTGCTGTTGCAGTGCTGCAGCGGCTTCTTGTTAGCCAAGTTGCATAAGCTTATCTTTTTCTCTTTGACCCGGCTGCTCATCCGTCTGTCGCCTGCTCAGTTTGTTTGTTGTCTGTTGCTTCTCTGGCAATTTCAACTTACATGTGTATCTATCTTTGTCGCTCTCTCGCGCTCTCTCTCTCGCTCTCTAGCTCTCTCTTGCTCTGCACCTCTCTCTCCCTCTCTCTCTCTCTGTCTCTCTCTCTCTGTCTCTCTCTGTCTCTCTCTCTCTGTCTCTCGCTGTATAGTTCTTTATTTATTTTTCCGCTCTCAGCGAATGTTTTGGTTTCTTGCTGGCTCGTCGTCGTCGCCGTCGTCGTCGTCGTCGGCGTCGGCGTCGGCGTCGGCAGCAGCGTCGACGTCTTCTCGGCGATTTGTATGTCTATTAGTTGATACGAAAATTTTGTGTATTTTCTACTCAGTCTGCATTCAGATCTCTAGCCAAACAAGTCATACAACGCGCCCTACACAAACATTTTCAAAAAATTTCGAGCCAAAAAACAATCATTTACTAAACGGTTACTTTTTGTGTTTATTATTGTTATTGTTATTGTTTTTTTTGTCACTGTGTGTGTGTTCTTTTTTTTAATATTTTGGTGCATTGTGTAAAATGTTTAATGCAAGTTCGGCTTGAAATACAAATTGAAGGGAAAAAAAGAAACAGATACTGAAACAGCTACAGAAATCGACCTTGCACTCATTGGATACACTAAATTGCTGCTCGAATTAACACCTTAGATCATCCAACTATATATAACTATATATATATATAGTTATACATGAATATAATCCAAGTGAGTGAATGGGAAATATTTTGACATTTTTAATTGCGTTTCGGCTGCTTTGCAAATAGTTTTCCACCGACTTGTCGAATAATGCGCAAATTAAAAACTGTTAAGTGGAAAACATAAACAAATTGAGGGGTGGAGAAAATGGCAAAGTGCTTGAAATGTTGTGGTAATTAAGAACAGCGATACAAAGATACACTTTACAGGCTGGCAGACACCTGTGCCGGGCTAACTGGGTGACGAGAGATACATTTCGTTTTGGGAAAGTAAACAAACGCTGCTGTCTTAGGAGTGTTTTGTAAATATAACAGCGAGTACAATGGCAGAGAGATGTGGTGCTGGTGCTGGTTCTGGTGCTGCTGCTGGTTCTGGTGCTGCTGCTGATGCTGCTGCTGCTGCTGCTGATGGTATTGGTTTTGTTAATACAACTGGCAACAGATTGAGGCAGCTTCAGGTTCTCTTAGAGACAACCTTTTTGGGGCTAGATGGCAGGAGGCCTCTGATGGCGTTGATAGCGGGGGGTCATCTCCAGCCATGACCTCTTCCATTTGCTTTGCACTTGATTTGCTCCAAACGAATTTCGAATTTTATTTTGGCTATATGAATGAAGTGAGGCAGGAGCCAAAATGAAAAGCACATGCAAAGCAATCAGCAACAACAACAATCCACAATCAGCAACAAATTTGATGCCACAACATTTTTACGCTTACGAATTTCGAACTCTGTGTTCAGTGTGTGTGTGTGTGTGTGAGTGTGTGTGTGTGTGTGAGTGTGTGTGTGAGTGTGTGTGAGTGTGTGTCTGAGTGTGTCTGTGTTTGTGAGTGTGTATTGTGTATTGTGTATTGTGGAAAGCCACGCAGATAAAAACTCGAAAACAATAACAATATGAGCCAAGCAACTGCCAAAAGTTGCCCTAACACATTGCCAGGTATGCCGACTCTCTCATTTAAATTGTCGCTTGTCAGCTTGAAAGCAATAATTTATAATCTTTATTGAAAGGAATTTCAATTCGTTTCTTAGATAGAAGATAGAAGATACTGCTCCATATATCAGACTAAGCTGCTGCCTCTCCCACTCTAAGGGGATTCCTATGCAAATGGCGGGACAGGTCCGATAGAGAGAGAGAGAGAGAGAGAGAGAGAGAGAGAGAGAGAGAGAGAGAGAGAGAGAGAGAGAGAGAGAGAGAGAGGGAGAGTATTGTTTGATTTTTGGCCTCTATGCGATGGCGATTGCTGTGGTTTGTTGCTGTTGTTGCTTGTTGTTGTTGCTTGTTGTTGCTGTATTTGCTGCTGCTGTGGTTTGTTGCTACCTTTTAATTTTGTTTGAGCTCAATTTCGTGCCTCGTTCGACGTTCAGCCGGTTTTTGGCTGGCCTATGTGCGACTAAATGTAAATCGATTCGAATGCGTTTTTATGAATTCGGCACGCGTCTGCGTGCGCATTTCAGAGCTACACACACAAACATCAGTTCATGTCAGTGACTCTCTGTTTACGAAAGACTGTGCCAACTTATTGTAAGTAGCAACAGCAACAGCAACACACACACACACACACACACACAGAGTAGGCACACCCACAGCCATACACAACACACAACACACACGCAACACGCAATCAGGCTAGTTGCTTGATGTCTGTCTTTCAACACCAGCTCTATCTCTATCTCTTTCTCTGCAGCCATTCAAATGTTGTGCTCCTCTCTGCTCCCCTCCAACCCAACCCCAATCCCAATCAACATCCCCATCAATAATAAACCTACTGACCACTGATAGAAACCGAAACTCTAAAAACGAAACTCGAGCAATACGTCTGCATTTGCGCTTGATTTTCGAGATGTGTGTGTTTTTTTTTGCACACATTGAGGTTGTCATACCCTGTATTCATTGAATGCAGATTAAATTTCAAATTTCACTTATCTGTGCCTGCGCTTACAGGGTGACTGCTAGTCCAGCTAGTCCCGTTTGGAGTGGGCTTCTCTCATTTGGATTTGTTTTTCAATGGTGATCGATGATTATTGGCATCGGCTTGTCTCCGCTCGGCTCGGCTCGGCTTGGCTTGGCTTGGCTTGGCTTGGCTTGGCTTGGCGAGGCGAGGCAAGCTATGCGGCATGCCACCTGCTGGCACATCCATTTAGCAGACGCTGCGTGGTAATTGAAAACGGCTCGTAATTGCGTTTCTCACGCCTTTTTCACACGCAACACGGCTTGTTTGGAAATCAGTTTTCAATTTCCAATCTTGTGTGCGCTGTGTGTTGTTTATGATGTGTATGTGAGGTCTAGAGGACAGACTTCGATCATGCCTCATTTAGCGGCAATTCGCCGGCAATAGGCAACAATTTTGTTGTTGTTGTTGTTGTTGTTGTTGCTCGCCGATGCCGATGCCGATGCTGATGCGATCGCAATGCGCACAATGAGCAGCGATTGTTTGCATTTTATAAGTATTTATTAGATAAGTTGTGCTGCTGGAATTCAATTAAATCGAATCGCTGAGACGACAGAGATGATGTCAGTTAAATGCTGCAATTGCAGTTGCAATATTGCAAATATTGTGAAATTGGTGCAGTTCATCGTTGCAAAGATGCCAAATGCCAAATGACGAGTCTAACTTTGGTTTTTTTCTTCTTGTTTTTGTTTTTTTTTTTTTGTTCTTTGTGGAATTTGAATTTAATGATGCGATCCAGCGACAACAATGTGTATAAGAATGTATACTATGCATATAATTAAGTACATATGTATTTGGCTAATGCGCATGTATGGATTAATTACTCTTGGCTAAAAGTTAATTTATGTGCAAATTAATTCTTCACATTTAACATTATCGACATCTATCGGCATCTATTATTTCCTCAGCTGCTAATAACAATGATGCTGATCTCATTGATATATGCGATGAAGCGAGCAATACTCGTAGTCGTATATTATATCCATTTACTGATTGCCTAAGGAGTCTGTTTTTTTTTTGGTTTTTGTTTTTCTTTTTTTTAATTGCTGCAACAGCAACAGCAACAGCGATAGCAACAGGCCAACGGGCCACGGCCAACAGGCAACAGTTGGCTAAAAATAGCCAAACTTGGCGGCGGCAGCATCACTTTCCCCCTTTTGGTCAAGTTGGCTAAAGGAATTTCAATAGCTGACTTAATACCCACTAAATAATCCGGTAGTTTAGCATGAACTGTAACGGTTCTCAAGTGCGTTGCCAACAACAGCAAGCAGCAGGCAGCAGCAAGCAGCAGCAAGCAGCAACAACAGCAAGCAGTAAAACAACAACAACACCAAGTAAACAACAACAGTTACAGCGACAACTTGGCGTCCACTGTTGCTGTTGCTTGGCCATTGGTAAAGGCCGCTGTTTGGCTGCTTGATCGTTCTTGACTGTTGTTGTTGCTGTTGTTGTTGCTGTTGTTGTTGCTGTTGTTGTTGTTTTTGTTGCTGTTGTTTTTGGTGTGTTGCTGTTGCCGTCGTGTGTTGCCAAGCTGAGTGATTGTAAAGCTGGCAGCAGTTGCTGTTGTTGTTGCTGCTGCTGCTGCTGCTGCTGCTGCTGCTGATGTAGCTGTGCGGTGGCTGGGCAAAGCTGTTAAACGACTATGAAAACTAAATGACACCACCGCTGGCAGCACCACCACCGCCCGCATCAGTAATAAATATACCACAAGATCGGTGTAAAATTGCGTTCCAGTTGCCTGCTGAACTACTCCGAACCACTTGGAGTGGTTGCCTCTATTTCTTCTTCGTCTTCGTTCACTTTGCATGTGGTTGCTCTTGTTGTTGCGCATCGACAGCAGGAGCAGCAACTTCAACTTTTAAATACCCTTACACAGTGTATAATAATTATGTCGTTCAGCTTGTAGAGCATATATAGCATATATAGAGCAACGTGGCCGGATCGTTTGACTATATCACATCGTTGCCATCGGAACGATCTGTCTTCTTATGTGAAAAACATTTTTGCTTACATTTTTAATATATTATTATTGATATTTATCAGTCGGTTTTGTTGTTGTTTAATTTCAATGTCGACAGGTTGACAGGTTGGCAAGGTCTGCAAGGGTATTTTATGTTCGGCGTAGCCAAGATATATATTCTTATATTTCTTCTTCTTATTTTTCGTATTTTCGTATTTTGTTTCATTTGTGCTGCTGACGGTTTTGCATTTTCAATTTGTACGATTCGGCTGAAGCCCAAAAACTGGTTGATACTACTTACGAATAGTTCCTATAAATGGAGCTACAACAGCTGCATGAAATAATCCACGTGCGTAGGCAATAAGACCAACAACAACAGCAACAGCAACAACAACAACAACAACACTTAAACCAGATTTCGTTTGGTTCGATTGTATAATTCTAGACCAGACATTGACATAGTCGCCGTCTAATCTTTGTGTTACTCGCTGAATGCATAATAGGCCACTTCTAGTGGCCATTGCCACCGCAATGGACTCTTTCGACAGTGCCACTTGTGGCTAATTGGGCTACTTTACTTGCAAATGAGTAATTGAATGCCCAGTGCTTATTTTTCTTTTTTTTTCTATTTTTTTTTCTTTTTTTTTTTTTGTAGACGAGTACAAGTTTCTTGGGATCTATTCACCCTGACATAATGCACTCGCTAACTGCAAACGCTTAGCTATCGATGAGATTGCTAACGCTGCAATCGAGCTGCATGTTTACAGCCTACACTTTGTGTAGTTGCCTCACCACCCACTCGGGGGGGCAGCACCTATTGAGCAATATAAACCCCCACATCGTGTATAAAACAGAACAAGCCCAATCTGATGAGTTATCCAAGTGTTTCATTTAGTTTTTGGTTTATATATTGAGTAAGCTAATTGCATCTGTTTTCCATGCTTTTGCTCGTATTTATCGAATATTCAGTGGCAATCAGAAAATACATTTGTTGGGTTAAATCATTTTGTTTTTTTTTTTTTTTTGCTTAATGCTACATGTTAACTCACCTTTTGACCAAATTGAAAAACCAAATGAGTGCTGGAAAAGAGAAACAAACGGAAACCAATGAGCAAATACATCCATACATCCATATAAGTAAATAAATAGTGTGTAAAATTTTTGCAAAAATTGTAAAAACATAAAGCAGCAAGTGTGTGTGCTGACAGAGATTTTGGCCCAGATGCATACACACACACACACACACACACAGCAGATGTATAGCTGCAGTTGAAAAGCATGGACATGTCGAAAAACAGCTGGTGTTTGTGGGCGAGGAGAGTTGAGGAGAACGAGGATGTGGCTTTCCGCGGACACCATTTGAAGCACACATAAAAAATGGCAAATGAATAGCAGGACAGACACACACACACACACACACATACACACACACACACACGCATTCATACATTTTTTGTTGTTCTGGTGTAGTTGATGTTTTGCAGGATGCCGGATTGGATTGAGTCATTGAATTGAATTGAATACGTGCGAGCACGAAACGAAAACCATTGCTACGTGTTCTGCTCATGTTGTTGTTCTTGCTACTGTTGTTGTTGTTTTGTTGTTGTTTTTTGTTGCTGGTTTGCTGCTGTTATGTATTAGCAGGATGTCAATGTGTGCGTTGCCCAGAATTATGTATGTGCAAACATCCAGCAAGACCATGTCCAACCCGCCACCCATCCACCCACCACCTAAGCCAGTCTCCACTAAAGACCCTAACCTCCTTTGCTCCCTTCCCGCCTATAGCCTAGATGGGATCGCACGCGTAAAAAGCATCAAATGTTGTCCGAAAAAGCAAAGCACATCAAAAAGAAATAAGTGTGAGTGTCTGGCTCTGTCTCTGTCTCGCACGTAACCGACTGCACAATACTCTTTTATAAGGTTTAGTACAAAGATCGAGGTATACCTAAGTGTGCTCGATTTGTCAACCGAGCCCGTCTTAAAACTTTGCAGAGCGATAACATGAACCAGCTTATGCATATTGAAGATTCAGGTCATTAGGTTCGAGGCAGAAAAGAGCATTACACAAATCAAATATACCCTTAAAAATTCGGGCTTAGAGTATGACAAGCGAACAAACGGATTGGCGAGCGAAGTTCATTGGTTCAAATTGACATCAGTTGCTGATTTTAAATTAAAAATTTGCGACGTGTGAAGTTGATTTCAATTTGGGGGCCCAACTGACAGATGAACGGATAGACGAGATACACAGGATACGGCACGAGCTTCTCAGCGTTTGATTGGGTTAGAACAGGCATCGCATATATCTATCTATGTATGTATGTATGTATGTATGTATGTATGTATGTACAAAAGGCTGTCGATGTTGGTCATGTTTTTGACTGACCACGTAACTGGGCTGGCCACAGTTCGATCGGTGGGGAGGGGCGGAGGCGAGGCGAGGCGAAGCGAGGCGAAGCGAGGCGGTGGCTATCAGAAAGCAGAAACGCTGAAATAACAGTTGATGCCTCGTGACAAGCACCCACACAGGATTGGGAGTCGGGAGAAAGGGAGAAAGGGAGAACGGGAGAATGTGAAAGCGGAAAAACAGGAGAACGGACAGTTATCTCATGTCCGGCACAGCCACCGCCACCAAATTGAAGCTAGAATAGATGTAGCCCGATGGAGGATGAGGATGTGGGTGAAGGAAGTTAGTTTTGGTGGCTTCATAAATATAGATTAAATAGTTGATATAAAAATGAGTATCTCTGCGTGAATATTGTGAATGGATGGAGCACAATTGTAATGCCCGAGCCACAAGTGCTGACGACTGTCCTGATGCACTCACTACTCAATCGGGATTAGCTCACTGCCAAGTGAATGGATTCACGAGTGAGCGCAATTGCCAATTGTCAGAGCTCAATTCAATGGATTGAAGCAACTGCAGCAGTAATCCCCCAACTGCCCTAACTGCCCCATCCCCATCCCTCTCACTCACAGAAACCCCAGCATCCACATGCCACATGCCACAGTACTTTTTTGTTTTGTTTTGTTTTTTTTTTTAAGCATGGGTCTGTTTAGACTAATTATGTATTATGAATGCACTTTGGAATGCTGCGGGTGTCAAAGTCATTGTCTTATATAATACCGTTATGACATTATCAAGACCATACTTTATATGTACACACACACACATATACACATATTAAATATGCCTGTGTGTGTGTGTGTGTGTGCGAGTGAGTGTGTAAAGAGGTACTTGACATTCACACGCACATTCAACACGCACTGTCCAAAAAGAGCAGAGCACAGAGCACAACAGTGGGAAGGGAGGGAAGGGCGGATAAGAGGGCAGAGGCCAGCTTTATGACCGATACGCACAGACACAGGCCCACTAAAAAGCTATTAACAAGTAATAATGACAACAGCAGCAACAATGCGAGGAGCAGCCATAAACTTGAGTGCAACAGTTAGAGCAATGGGAAAGGCCGCGGCTGCATGTGCCACACTTGAACTCATAAATTCTAAGAACCCGCAGATAACCTACATACATATATGAATGTGTCTATATAAATTATCTCTGTCTCTCTCTCTCTCTCTCTTTCTCCCTCGCTCTCTCCCTCGCTCTCTCTCTGTCGTGTGTGTGTGTGTTTTTGTTTCTCTATAAATAAACACTGTGCGTGCTTGTTTCTCTATGTGTCTTCCACGCATTAGTGTGTGTGTTTGTGCTTAAGCAAAGTGCAACATCAACAATGACTGCTGCTGTCGCACTGTGGCAGCAACAAGTTGATGCAGTTGTTGCTGTTATTATTATTGTAGCCGTTGATTATGACAACACCGATGATATGTAACCCTCTGTCTATGTTTGTGTGGCACCGTCAATATACCCATTCAAACATTAAAGCGACGCCCAAGTTCATAATCTTCATGTGAGATGACTACTGTCGACGCCAGCGTGCAGCGCACTGTGGGACCATCGCCCACAAAATGTTACAAAAAGTGCTTCGACTTTAAAGTATACTTTTAAACTCGAGTATCAGAGCACCTTCTTTTGATATCGATTAGCATCCGACTAGTCAATATAATTAGTACATTTTGGCCAACAATTTATCCACATGGAATCACTATATATATACAGGTTATGTGGATTCAATTCAAAAAGGGGAACTCTGCAGTGCAAAGAGAATGTAAATGAAGTTTATCGCTTGTCATTTGAATTGGATTGACAAATCCCATAATTTATGCCATGGTGCCACGCTTGGTGTGCGGCCCAGATACACAAAGAATAAACCGGAATTCTTCCACATGCCACACAAAAGATGCTCAGGCGACAAAAAAAAAAAATAAATAATAATAAAAGAAAAAAAAAACGAAAACAAAAAACAAAAACACCCACACACTGAAAATAACAGCTGCTATTGGCAGGACAGAAAGCATATTTAGAACAGGGCAGGGGGCAGCAACAGCAGCAACAGCAGGTTAGCAGCACCTGGTTGCCACTTGCTGCAAGGGTAAATCATTTTGACCAGTCAAACTAATCCGTTTTTGTTTTTCTCTCTTTGTTTCATTTCTGATTGCAGCGATAGGATTGTGCAATAGGATTGTGGGATTGGTAACGCTGCAGCGGAGCTGGAGCTGCAGGATTGCCGTCATGGCATCATCATCGAGAGGCAACAAGCAGCAACAACCATCCGTTCGCTGGCTGCTGCTACCGCTGCTGGCGCTGGCCGCGCTGCACATGCACACCTGGAGGGGGCCAGGAGTTGAGGCGCTACCGATCACCTCGCGACCCATCGAGGGCAATGCCCAGGGAGAGGCATGGCAGGCATGGCTGGGTCTGTCCGACGAGCAACGTACGCTGGAGAAACAAAAAAAAGTGATGCCCAAGTCAATATTCGCATTGCCCTTCCGTAACTGCCCGCAGGGCCACAAGCTATACAACGATCGCTGCATACCGCAGATCAATATCAATCCCACCGACGTGGCGGCACAGGAGCTACAGGGCCAGGTGGGCGAGAGTGGTGGCAGCCAAATCCCCTTGACGGACTACGACTACAGCGACAGCGAGAGCGATGAGATGAGCTACGTGTTGCCGCTGGGTACGATCATACAGAGCGAACCGTTATCGACGCTAACCAGCCCGAGTGGTGCCGAGGACCAGGCGCTGCCCAGCGAGGATGCACCACTCAAGTTTAATATATTCGAAAAGAAGTTTCCCACCGCTCCCGACGAGTCAATGCAACCCGATGCTGTCAATACGACGTCAGCAATAGCAACAACACCTGCAACTGCTATTGCCACTGCAACGACCGCGGCCACGCCCACAATAGCAACATTGCGTAAAGATGATGCACTGAAGACGCAGCGTCAGTCAGACAATCGAATCACTGCTGATGCTCAAGATCTTCAGGCTGATGCCAGCAACGCGCTGCCAAGCACAACATCCGTCAGTGTACCCAGCAGCAGCAGCAGCAGCCGCATTGGTACCTTTGGCGATATTGGCAATATCGATGCAATTGTTGTGCCAGTGGGCGTGTCCCTGGACACGGTTCAACTGGTGACAAGTTCGAGTGCGGATGCGAGGCCAGTGGCAAATACGGAGGCAGAGGCCGAGGCCGAGGCAGAGGCAGACGCAGAGACGGAGCCGGACTTGGAGCAGTTGCTCAAGGTCGACGCCTTTCAGCCAGTTTACGGCAGCAGCAGCGGCAGCAGCAGCGTAAATATGATGCCACTTTTCAGTCATCGTCGCATCTCGCCGCTGCTCAGCGCCGATATAGATGGCGATGATGCAGCGACAACGGATATTGTTCCAACATGGGATGATGATGGCGATGCTGCTGCTGCTGCTGCTGCTTCGACTACGACGACGACGACAACAACAGCAACAACAACAATAACAACTACAACAGCAGCAGCAACAGCAACTGAGGCGTCACCCACAACAACGACATTGCCATCGACCCAGGCGCAAGTTCCTGGAGAAGAACAAGACATCGATGAAAGCGTCGTGAAAAAATCGAAAGTGCAACCGGTTCAGTTGAGTTCCACGATGGCCACAACAGTAACAGCTACATCAATGGCAAGAGCAACAATAGCATCGATATCAACAACAACAACAACAACAACAGCAGCAGCAGCAGCAGCAGCAACAGCAGAAACAACAACACCAGCCACTGTTGATGCTGCTGCTGAAACCGAAGTTGCTGCCATACGTCAAGATGACAATGGCAATAAGAGAGATGATGACCGGTTTTATTATCAACATTTTGCCAGAAATGTTGCTGCCAGTGGTAGCACCAGCAGCAGTAGCAGCAGCAGCAGTAGCAGCAACAAGAGCAGCAACAACAGCGGCAGCAGCAGCAGCAGTAGCAGCAGCAGCAGCAGCAGCAACCGCAGCAGTAATACTGACAGTGACTTGGATGTGCTGAACGATATGGCATCCAGTGAAAATTTAATGACAAATACAATCGGTGGCCAGGGTGACAGTGAGAAGCCGGCAAGTGAAATTAATTTCGAGCATGAATTGCGCATTATAAACGAGCTGGTTAACGGCAAGCGGCGATTACCGCAGCTGCAACAAAAGCAACATGAGCAACAATCAACGACCAACGCGAGCAGCAACAATACGACAATGCCAACGACAACAACACCAACAGCAACAATAGCAGCAACATCACCAACAACAACAACAACAACAACAATAGCAGCAGCACCAATTATCGAAAGCAGTTCGACCGCGTTTAGCACAACAGCAACATCTATCGATGCAACAGCAACAGCAACTGCAACAGCAACCGAAAAAGAAACAGAAATAGAGACCACAACATTTTGGTCAAAGCTCATGCCAAGGCTGGGCCTGAGCTCAACAGAGCAAACAGCAGAGACAATAGCAACGCCTGCAGCCACTTTAATATCGGGCAATTTAGCTGGCAGCTCAATGGCAACTACAGCAATAACAACAACAGCAGCAACACAAGCAACAACTGTAGCCAAACAGCATTTAAGTATTAATAGGAATCGTATGACTATGAATAGTAAAATAATTAGAGTATATAACATTGGCAATATCCCACAATCAATATCAACAACAAAAACAGTAGCAACAACAACAACAGCAACACCACCAACATCAACTTTTGAAACACCCACCGATGACAATTATTCGCCGCTTTGGTGGCTGGAAAAAATTGGCTTGCGTTTGGATCGTCAGGTGGACGAACAGAATGAGGAACGTTCGCTGCTCCTGCGCTTTTTTATACCATTTCGTGCTAACGACAGCATCACAAAAGTGACAACGACAGCGACAGCATTGCCGTAATGAAGCGACGCTAATGTTTAGCGCTACAGCGAGCCTTTTAGCCTATGTGCATATGCGGCTTTCCTGGAGCGGCGCTGCTCCTAGCTGCTCTCGCCAATGCCGAGAGTCGCTGGAGTCCGTTGGGCGGCCGGGATTGTTGTCGTGTGTTGTGTGGCGATGCCGGCGGCAACAACGTTTCAATTATGTGTTGAAGTCTGTTTGTCTAGTTGCAATGGCGTCCAATTGTTTTTTTTTTTTTTTGTTCATTTCCACTAAGTACTTGGCTCTCAGTTTTGTCAATAATTTTTTTGCAATTTTTCATTTTATCACTTTCAAAACTTATTAAATTGGTTTTTCTTTTCTTTTTTTACGTGTATGTATTTTTTTTTGGTACATACTTATTCTGTCCACAATTTCGATTATGATCTAATTTTATTTAATTATTTTTTGTTTGTTTGCAAACACTCTTAGATGTTGTAATATTTTTTTTTGTGTTATTTAGTTTGCTGCGTCTTTTATGTTGTTGATTTAATTTTAATATACATATTTTTTACAATAGTTTTATTTATGTGCTTTTGTGGAGCACGCGCTCGCCAGTAACAAGCAAATTGCTGTTGTTGCTGATGCTGTTGTTGCTGCTGCTGCTGTTGCTGCTGCTGCTGTTGCTGTTGCTGCTGTATACCTTAGCAATATTTAATTGTGATTATTTAAAGTTAAACCTAGTTCTTAGTACATATACTAAAACACACTCACCCCCACAGAATATGATTACTGCTATTATTATTGATATTATTATATCTACTCTATTTGTACCATAAATCCCATTAGCCCAACTATGCATATCCCACGCCCTTACCCTTCACCCCTTCCCGTATTACAAATAACATCGTTTTTTTTTTTTTTATGTAAAGCCTTGTCTCTGTGTATATACCTTCAATGGGAAGCCATTAATATGCGACGGTTAATTTTAAATATTGTAAATTGCTGCTGCATTTGAATTTGAATATTGTAATTAAGATACAAAGAAAAAATTGCGTTGCTTTTTAAATGCTGCATAATGAAACATTTTCAAAGATATACGAGTTTAAATATTATAATAATAATAATTTTTTTTTTAGCACTTAAGCGTAATATTTATGCTATCTAAAAAAACACAAAATGATTATAAACTAAATGTAATGCATGTACATAAATACAAATCTTTTTTCTGTTGGTGTCTTAAACAATCGAAAAGAAAATTAAAAAAAAAAATATATATACATATATATCGTAAATATCGAATAAAATGAAATATCGAATTTTATATTGGCTGGTTAGAAATGAAGCAATGCATTGTGCATAGCCAACTTCGGTTCAGTTCAGTTATTCAGTTGCCACTGATCCTAATTCATGCAAAATGGTTTTTTTTTTTCACTCAAGGACACACACAGTTGGAGATAGAAATTCTTTTGCGTACAAATGGAATGTTAACCACGACGACAAGCTCACAAGATATATAAGTAAGGGAAGACGGAGAGCAACAAATACGGAAAATGGATTACAAAAAGGCAAAGTGCCGTTTTATTTACACACTGGCATACCGGATCCGAAGGGCTTTCATTATCATGATTTAATAGCCTGGCCGCAGTTTACGGCTGCATACTTCAACCCCCTTACCACACTTCCCTCCCACACATTTTCAGGTCTCCAATCTCTCTCTCTCTCTCTCTCTCTCTCTGTTTGAACACGAGAAATTGTCGTTTGTTCTAAGTAGGGAATGGTGCGATTATGCGGGATTAAGTTGGCCGCTTGGTTGGGCATGCGGTCGCGACTGCAAGTTGGCAAGAAAATTTCTTGCCACTGTGCACATAGCCAACTTCAACTCATTCAAAAGTAATGCCAGCTTAGTTTTTATGACTCGGCGGCTGCATCGAAAATTGGGCAAGCAATTTGGCTTTGCTTCAAAACACAAACAAGCAGCCAAAAGAATTGGCAAGACACGAATTGCTGCTGTCAAAATTGATGGGAAATCATCAGAGAGCCGTAACAGCATCACCAGCAGCATTGACCAAAGAAAATCATGCATCTCAGGTTTTTGGTTTGCTAAATGCAAACACTGCAAATGCAGATGCAGATGCAGTTGCAAATGTGGTTGCGGATGCGGATGCGGATGCCAATGCGGATGTCAACGACAGCTGGCAACGACGTTGAGCAGCATTAGAATTACCAGGCGATGGAACAAAATCAGCAACGCCCATGAGGATGCGCATACATACACAGATGCACACACACACGCACACACATATAGACAGACACACACACACACACATTTTATGTTAATATATCTGTCACACTTGCCTGCAGCCGGCGTAGGTGACGATGTTTGTTAATGCTGCTGCTGTTGTTGCTCTTGTTGTCATTCGATCGCAGTGTTTGCCTCATGTAGCAAATGTTATTAGGAAAATTTAGCTTTTTTTTTTCCCCCGAAAATTCTTTGGTAAACATATGCAGACGGCATGTTAACATGGCGAATAAAATATTTCCGCGCAGAGGAAGAGAAAAATTGGCTGAAATGTTGAAATGCGTGTTTGCCTAACGATCTGCATCAGGCGCTGATTGAAGCAGCTCAGTTTGCATCTGCAGCTGCATCTGCTAATGTGAATGTGAATCTGAGTGTGAATGGGTGTGTGAATATGAATATATGTGTGTATAGCTATCTAGGCTATGTGGGTAAGCAACTTTGACTGACTGCTGAGTGAACAGAAATCATTTCGCTTAGTTATGCACCGCACTGGCGCCACCTAGCGGCCGGCGGTGGCACGATTGTTTAGCTCTTTTTGCTGCACATCCTTTGGCTGCGTACATATTTTTTTTATAACAGTCACGAAGAAATATGTGGTGCTCCTAGTTGCACAATTTAGTTGATAAATTAAATGGAGTTTGAAGCAACGAGTTTATTATACCATTATTTGCAGTATTTGTGAATTTTGTCATAAAAGTCGAACATATAACAAATAAAATATTTCAATTACAGAAAGAAAAGTTGTGTGCTTTTTCCGGGCTCTGAATTGTTGCTGAATATTTTAAGTGTGAAAGATGAAATTGGTGGGCGGTGTTCGGTGGGCGGTGTGGGGCGTGGATGGGATTGTGTAAGCCAAATGGCAACTTCTGCAACGGAAAATTGCTGCCAGAAGAAAATTGCTGTTTATTTGACTATTAAGCTCAAATGCACACTGAAAACAGGACGATAAAACGACGACGCACTTAAACGTTTGCACATTCCCACTTTCTCTGTGTGCGTGTGTGTGTGTGCGCGTGTGTATGTGTGTGGATGTGTGCATAAAATATATATGAAACGGCGCCTAATGCTATGCAATACAAAGTCTTAATGTGTTGTGCAGTATTTTAGTTTTCAATGGCTGAGCTTTTATGCAAAGTAAACAATACGCTGACTGACTGACACACACACACACACACTCACACACACACAGCCACACACACATTTACAAACGTTCAGCTGAGTGCGTGTGTATTTGTATTTGTATTTGTATTTATATTTGTATTTGCCAGTTGAAGCATTAGCTATTGTCTGCCAGTCAAACCTGCCCATAATGAATTGCTGGTGGGCCTGGGGGTTGCCAAGGGTAGCGGTGGGTAGAGATTGGTGGAGAGATAACGTTGTGCAATCCGTCCATATTGAAAGCCGAACTCAACTAAACTGAACTGAACTCAACTGAACTGAAGTGAAGCTTCACAATCTGCTCAATGAATCTCAATAAGTTTGTCATGGATGCTGCTGCTTTTGTGTGTGTGTGTGTGTGTGTGTGTGTGTGTGTACGGGTGTGTGTGGATGTGTGTAAGTGTGTGCGTGTGTGAGTGTTTGAGCTTTGTTTGCATTTGTGTGCGTGTGCTAAATCAAGCGGTAATTGGTTATACTTGCCGCTGCCGCCTCTGTTCCTAATGCTTCTGCTGCTTCTGCTGCTGCCGTTGTTTATATAATTGAAACTAACGCAAATAAAGTGAAAAAGCTTTCTGATTATGGGGATTTGCGCCTGCCACAGAATGAGCGTAGCTAAAAGCCCAGCCAAATGCCGCCTCGTTGCCACTGCCACTGCCACTGCCACTGCCACTAACATTGCCTTTAGACACTTGTGTTAGTATTCATGTTAGCATTGCCTGGGCGGGAGCAACCAAGCGCCAACTAGATGTATTCTCTTAATGAATACGAAGTCTTTAGATGTGACTGTAACCTGTACAGTGACGCAAAGCCTGTCAAATATAATCGTATGATAATTATCAGATCATTTTATATCATATTTAAATAAATAAATATATATATATATAAGGCAATTGAAGTTCAGATTCTTTAAATATGTTTGCACACATAATAATAATTAAATAATAAATTACGAATTAAAACAAAGGCAGATAATATTCAGTTTTTGATGATGAAATAATAATATATAATTAAATTTTGATTGTAATAGAAATAAGATTTCAAGTAATTCAGTTGCAGAAACACATTTTGAACTACTATTCTGTATTGCAATGCTTCAGCTATTGCCCACTGTGTGGCACATAAGTTAGGAGGTGTCTTTTGTGTGCGTGTGTGTGTGTGAGTGTGCTTGATTACTGAGTTGAGAGCTGTTGTTTAAGCTGTTGTTAACTTAAGTATAACAATCATAAGGATAACGTTAGGCGATTGCGATTTTGTTGGCATTTAAGCTACCAAACAAGCTAAGGCTGCTCCTTACACGCACACACACACACACACACACGCACACACTCACATTTACAGAAACACACACATACACACACAAGCGCGTGTTTACACCTTATTTATTTGGCACTTTCATTACTGGCACTTCATGCCACACACTCTGCTGCCTCGCCCCAACTACCTACATCCAAAGTTGGCCACTTAAGCAATTGTGTTCAGTCTGTAATTGGTATTGTTGGGATTTCCTGCATCAACATTTTTTTTTTGTTTTTCTTGCTGTTGCTATTTTTGTTCTTATTGCTTTTGCAGTTTATGTAACGATAGAAACTCGGCTCGATATGGCAGATATATTTCGGAAAGTACATATCTGCATCCATAAGCATATACATACACATATCTTTTGAGCCCACCTCCATCGCATTTTGAAAGCACTCGGTTCATTAGATTTCGAAATGCGCAAATTGCCCGTTTTTGTTTTGGCTGCCTCTCAATGCAAATGCTTAAATGCTTATTTGTCGTAATTCATTCACAAACACAAACATGCCATGCAACTCAATTAATGGCATTAAATGCAAATTACATTTAAATGTGGCGCATAATTTTGCATTTGGCTGCCTTTTCCTGTGGTTAAATATCTGGAATTTTAGTGCGCCGGAAATCATTGCAATAATCAAAATGTTGCTGGCAATATATTTAACAATAATATTTAAATTGGCTGCCTAGGCTGCTCAAGCTCAGCATTCTTACACGTAGTGTTTAAGATTGTTTAACGAAATACAATTCCGTTCGAACTGAGAGTGAAATATTTTCAACTGTTTGCGTACTTCGATGATCCCCCATAATCCTTGAATTCAGATCGATAGAGTAGGTCCTTGCGACTCTAACGCCCTAGGTTCTTCTGCAAGGTTGGGGGTCGAGCTTAAGCCGCTTTTCTCTCGTGTACTGTGTGCTCCCCAAATTATGCAATACTTTGTTGAGAAATTTAGTTGATGCAGCAACCCAATTTGGATCATTGGTTCATGTACATGCTAAAATAACAAAATATTCTTTCGAAGTGCTTGTTTATTTGTATCTGTTTGTATTTGTATCTTGTGTGTCATTGCTTAAGTAATGTATGTCTCCATTACACACTTAGCTAATTATTGTATCATTATGAAAATTTCTGGAATAAATTAATTGTGTGTACCTGGCAGGTTTCCGCATTCCAAATAATATACAAATGCACAAATTGTTGTCAATTGGCAATTGTTCATTCTTGTGGCTTTCCCTTTGCCTGTACTTAATCAATGTGTATAATTTATGAAACGTGCAATTGAGAGTGAAATCGCAGTGTCAATAGAGGCGCTGTGTTATTGCAAAGAGCATCTTTCAAGCAGCACAAACTGGCTGCAATTAACCGAGCCGAGATAATGCTGACCTTAATACCAATCAGATGTGCAATGAGCTCTTGCCATGTGTTTTGCACAATTTGAAAACCAAACACGCGATCGCAATTGCAATTTTATAATGCGCCGTATTCATTATCATTGTCATTGGTATTGTCAGTGCTGTGGTTCGCTGTCCGTTGTCCGCTGTCCGTTGTCCGTTGCCTGTTGCTCATTGTCGCTGGAAATTGTTCCTTGTCCGATGTCCGATGACCATTGTCCGTTGTCCGTCCGTTGACGACACTTGTCATAAATAAGCAATGCAGCCGTGCAGCAGTGGAGCTCTCTCAACTCTCAACTCTCAGCACTCAGCACTCAGCTCGGGGCACAGGGCTCGAATTGAACGACTGAATTCAATTTAACGAAAAATTGCAACAATCAACGCTGCTCGGTGCGTCCTGTGTCCTCTGTCCAGTGACCTCCGTCCAGAGCCGTGCATGCCCCTCTTTATCCATTGTGGAGCCTTTTTTGGTGGGCTTTCAACACCCTCGTAGTTGGGATTGTCATTTGATCGCAAAGTACCCATCGTTTGCATTATGAGTATGCACATACCACACATGCACTTGTCTTGCTTACTGACATCGTACTGGCTATGAGGAAGTATCTTCTCTCCAACACGATAATTGAATCAACTGTATGTATAATATATATAAATATATATATATATATTATATCTGATTATGGTTGCAATGAACGAAGACGTTATATTCAGCGTACGTCAGACACATGAGCCCGTGCAGAGATAACTGTTTGATTAAAGTACAAGTGCTGCCTGAGGAGAAGGTATTTGCATTTCGGTTTGCCATTGAGATAGCTTTCTTGTATTCGATATTTTTTTTCTCATAGCTTTGCCGCCCACATTTTGTGGACAGGAAAAAAAAAACGAGCAGCTAAAGCAGAGCAGACAATGGGCTGACCGGCTGGTCGGTTGGTTGGTCGGTTGTGATGGCTGGACAGGATTTCGAGGTGACCAAACGGCAACAGCAGGAGTCGCAATAACAGGAGTTACACGCTGTTGCCGAGGGGCATGGACGCGCACAGGCACAAGGGCGGTTGGTGGGGTTGACAGGAAACACGAGGCGGCAACACCGCAAAAGGCACAGAGAAAAAAAAAAAGAGAAAAAGATTCTTGGTCAGCGCAGTCGAATGGCGAAAAAAGTTGCACAGCGTATGCCAACAATGTAATTTTGACGCTTGATCTCGGTAAAGCACACACACACACACACACACACACACACACACACACACACACACACACACACACACACGAACACGAACAAGCACACACATGAACACGCACACACACTCAGTCACCCACATATACACTGCGGCTACCAAATGGCAGATGGAAAAAGACGTGAAAAAAAATGCCGCTATATAATGGACACCGAGGAATTTGGCAGCAAAAAATACCACATATGTGTGTGCGCATGTGTGTGCATGTGTGTGTGTGTGCTTGTGTGTGTGTGTGTGTGTGTGTGTGTTTACAGAACAATGCTTGCATCGAGCTACTGCTGCTGCTGCTGCTGCTGCCGTTATAGTTACAGAAGCTGCTCGTTTTGCGTGCGTTTTTTATGCGACTTTGTTTGCGCTTTCACGCGTTTTCTGTGCTTCTCTGCCCATCCGTCCCCCTCCCCCCCAATTGTCACTCGACGACTTTGTGTTGTGCGTGTGTATATCTATATATGTGTGTGTGTGTGTGTGTGTATGTGTTATTACTGTCAAACCGCAGTCGTCAGCCAAACGGCCTCATAATATTTCATTGTTGTTGCAGTTTGTTGACATTTAGCTTGCTGCTAGGTCTATTTCGTCCTGCTACTGTTGGCGACTGTGCGGCAACAGGACACGTGCGAGTTGACACACAGCCTCTGCGACAGGTTCAGCATATGCAGACTTCGAAGAAGCAGCAGCCATTGCTTTAACCACTTGCCACGCAGATCAGAAGCGATTGGGCGCCTGAGGAAAGTCATCGCAATATTCGGAAAATTATTCATGATTTATAATAATTAACTGATCGACTTAAGTAATTTACAGCTGAGTCTGCAACTCACATTTATGTTTTATGACTATGACTATGGATATTAAAATAAATACATTTTTTAACTGACATAATTTGTATTACATTTTCCACGAAATCCCGACAAAACTCACAACTTTTATATATAAAATGATTCATAATATAATAACATTTGCAAAAGCTGTTTAAAACCCTTTGGCAATTTAAATATATATTTTTAATGAATGATTCCATCAGCTTGCCCAGTTGGTGATAACCAAAGTAGCCCAGCTCTGACAGTTGTGGAAACTATTTAAGAGTCTATATCTAGATGAAATATCCAATTTATTCCTTTGCCCTCGGTATTTTAGAGTTGAGCGTGTTAAGTTAACGTTTATTGTTATTTAGTATTGCCAAAATTCAAGTTCTTTTTCTAAGATGAATGCCTCCGTTTGTGTGATGGTGACGGTGCCCACTGAGCAGGAGGAGAAGTGCCAGTTGCAACTGCAGTCCAAGCATTTTATTGACGGCGGCTGGAATCAGGGGGCAAGGCTGCTGCCACGGATGAGTAGAGCGCTGCAGCTGCCGGAGTTGCCGGACAATACACCGCTGGCACAAGTGCTGCGTCGGATTGTAATGCAACTGCGGCTGAAGAATGTGTTCTGGTCGCATGATGTCGATGGCAGACAGCTGCAGGCGCGCATCGATTTGCTGCAGGACGAGCGATACGAGCAGTTCCTGTGCACGCTGCAGGATTGGGGCATTGGCGACCGGCCGGGCACCCATGTGACCGCTGTCAGTTGCCTGGAGACGCGTGTTAAGTTCTGCAACGGATCGGAAGCTGCACAAGGAGCAACAGCAGCAACAGCAGCAACGGCAGCAACAGCAGCAGCAGGAGCCAAAGGATCAGCAGCAACCGAAGCCTCACAGCCACCGAGTCAGGGACAACGAGTGGGCTGGCAGACTTTCCTGGACTCGGTGCGCAGCCGTTTGAATGTAAACCAGGTGGTGCGAGTGGTGCGTCATGATGCGACTATCAATTTTGACTTTGTGGTGCTGCTGATGGCCGCGGCGCTGCTGTCATGTGTTGGCTTGGTGGAGAACAGTTTCCTATTTCTGTCCAGCAGCATGCTCATCTCACCGCTGATGGGCCCCATAATAGCGGCCATATTCGGCTCGGTGATTGGCGATCGCGGCCTGCGCTGGCTGGGCATTAAGAACGAGCTGATTGGCATTGCCATCTCGATGCTGATGGGTTTCATATTTGGCGTGGGCGTCTGTGTGTGCGGCTTGGGGCGTTTCTTTACGCTCGCCAGCGGCTTAAACGAGGAGATTATGTCGCGCTGCGACACTCGCTCACTGGCCATTGGCCTCTGCACGGCGCTCACCTCAGGCGCTGCAGCGGCCATTGGTGTGTTGGGCGGCAATATGGGTTCGCTGGTGGGCGTGGCGATATCAGCATCCCTACTGCCGCCGGCAGTCAATGCGGGACTTTTGCTAGCGATCGCACTGTGCACTCAAATCATGCAACTCGATCAGGAGCTGCTGCAGGGCCTGGCCAAGCATCGCGAGTATTCGCAGCAGTTGCACATTGAGCTGTTTGTGTGCGCCACTGTCAGCATGGCACTGACGCTGCTCAATGTCATCTGTGTCTGGCTGATGGGCGTTGTGGTGCTGCACATTAAGGAGGTGGCTCCGACGGTGCAGCGGGATCACCACTTCTGGCGCCACGATGTTCGCCTGGCTCGCGAGGTGGCGCTGCACGATCCCCAGCTGCAAAGTGCCATCGATCGTTTGGATTTGGATGAGCGACGCCAGGTGGACGTTAATGCGCCACATTATCAGCACACATGGTCGCCGGGTAGCGTGCATCCTGGTCTGAGCAGGGAGTGCAACGACAATGGCTGCAACTATCATACGGTGCATGGCCTTAAGGATTTTTGCATTACGCTGCACAAGCTCAACTCGCAGCTGCAGCGTACCGCGACGCAGCCCACGCTGCCCAGCTTTGTGGATGTGTTCAAGCCACTGGAGCAAGTGGCACGCAGTCCAGTTGCAGCTACGAGCCCAACATCGACTGCACTATCTCAACTCCCATCTGGTAGCGGCATAAGCAAATATCGTAGCCTGCCTGATCTGCGGCAATCGCAGACTGAGTTCGCCAAGCCGCGCTCCGAACCCGAACCCGAACCCGAGACGAAGGGCAAATCGAAGACCGAACGTTGCGTCCACTGGAGCCAGGAGCGTGAACAGTTGCTGCACGAGAGTCGTCAACAATTTGATCAGGATCAGTTGCTGTTGCCGGATCGACGACTGCGGTTGCTGACCAACCGTCGGAGTGCTGACACCAAGGAGAGCGAGCTCGAGCACGAGTTCAATGTATAGCTGCTGGCAGCTCAGTCAGCTGCCACCGGTTCTTTCGCAATTACTTTCATCGGTCAATAGACAAACTGCGACAAACAGCCAGACAATCATTGCAGCCAAGCTGGCTCTTTTTTCATTCTGCTCGCTGCTCGTTGGCCATGTTTGGCTTTTGATTACTTCGCGATGTTCTTGTTTGCCCAGCACTTTCCGTTGACAGCAGGAGTGCCTGGAGAGCCGTGCTTTAAATACTGCTCAAAGTCCTTGCTGTTCCTCGATTTTGTTTGCTTTCAATTTGCTGTGAAAATGTATATGTACGTAATGCATATTCTTGATCAGCAGAGCGGGAATGGTCGAGTCGCTCAGTCCATTAAGTCTTTTTCTGTACATATGAAACCATATATTTCAGCTCTGCTCAGTTTAGCTTGGGTTATCGGATGTCGCCGGGAACGAGGGTGTCGCCCAACATAATGTCCGGAGCTGAATTTATTTAATCTTCTTGTTAAGCAAGTCATGATATGTTTTGTCAAATCAAATTTGATTTAAGAACCATTAGCCAAGATTCTGCTAACCAAATCAGACTCAATTCAATTAATTCCTTCGCAATTAATTCTTGACCACCTGGTTTGCACATTACACTGGTCAATAGAGTATTTTGCAGTCAGTTGCCAGTTGGATGATAAATGACATTTTTGGGTTCTCTTCAAACGAACATCTTTCGGGCTTACCATGCCTATCTGAGTAGTATAATATGAATCAGTTCAGACATATCTGTGTACATGTAATGTATACGCCCAGGTCGATTTACTTCGTGCATTCAAAAAATGTTCATTTACGATATTTATTTTTGTTTTTCTTTTGTTGTATTTTGTTTTTTTTTTTCATTGATTGCTTTTCGGTGTTTTTCTTTTTATTTTTTCTTTTATTGTCATCCCTTTCGCCGAAGCAGTGGGTCAGTTCTTCGTCAGTTCCTGGTCGTAATATACACCAAATAGCAGCAACAACAATTACGTGTTGCGCTTTTATTGTGCCTGTGTATCCTGCATCCTGTGTCCTCGGTGTTGGTCATTGAGCCCAGTTGGCCAGCCAGACAGCTTTCTAGTGTGAAAAAAGGTCCTGACCCTTTGATGTGATTTTGTTCTTGTTATTGTTGTCCTGTTGACGCAATTAGCGCCGTTTATAGCACGCGGTTCACCTGCAGTTCCAGGCAAGGGTGACAATTTGTAGATGTTGATTGTGGAATGTATTCTCTGAGGATTAGGATTCCGCTGGATTCAGTTTGTAACTTTGATTCACAGATGCTCACTCAAGTTGAAGTTTAGTTTTTATTAATGTCTCTGAAGAACTTATTTCTTTGTAGCTTACCTGCACTGTTATATGTTAATCTCTGTCCTGCTGTGAATTGTGCTAGATGGCAAGAAAATCAATGTAATCGATATTTGGAATATTTAGAGACTGTAATTCATGTTTGACTGAGCTGAGATGCGTCGGCTTTTGTCTGGCATCATCTACAATTAGTCAAAGCTTACTTTTTCCTTAATTGATAATCAGAAATAAGTAAGCAAATTCGATTTTATCAGTCTTAATGTTTTCAAACAAAGTGCATAAAAAGCTGACAACGAAGCACAGCCAACAGCTGGCAGCAATATCTTCAACGTGCAACGCGCAGGGCAACACATCATATACAAATATTTAATTAAAGGACCCAGAGGCAAAGGAACACCAATTATGATCCTCTCCTTGTGTGAACACAGGGTTAATTTCCTTAGGTAAAGCCACTTATTTGTAACTGGACTTAAACTTGGTGCAATGGGTGGGTGGCTGCCTTGGTTGCCACTTGAAGGTTCTGCGGCTTGGCTCCAGAAATGGTTGCACCACTCGAAAACAGATGCAGACTGGCCAGCACTTGGTTCTGTACATGGATAGACTTGAAATCACATGCCTAATATAATTTGTGGAGCAGACACCATGAAGCCAAGAGCAGGAGAAGTCAACCACCAAGAAAATACAAGCACAAACAACTCGCTTCAGATTCAATAATAACTTGTATAAAGTCATCATGAATAGCTTATCATTATTTATTATTTTTTAAGTTGAAATTCCATTTCATTACAAATGTGTAGCTCAAGGGCGAATGCTTACTTTAGATTAAAAACAAAAAAAATTAAGGAGTGCTACGCATATAAATATATGTATGGCAAATGTAAGCAGACTTAAATAAAAGCACTTCACGTCAAGTTTAGTCAGAGCCTGAGCCTTCGGCAACTAAAAGCTTAAATAATCGATTCCAAACTTATATTTTAGTGCATTTTACATCAATTTAATTTGTAACATTTTTAACATCAATATATGGTTCAGATTCTTTCTTTTTTATTAATATTCGAGGAATACTCTTACTTAATAATATTTGAAATTTTTATTATTCGCAATTGCTGTGATTTCTATGTATATTTTAAAAATCTGTATAGTAATCAAAAGACAGCCGAGTTCTTGGTCTGAAAGGGTATGTAATCCTGGCATGGCTAAGACTGCTGTTGTTGATTGGATTAATCATTTTTTTTAGGTTTTATTTTACATTTATTTTCCCAGTGCACATTGGAGGGTATTGCTCTTACGAATAGGCCATAAATTTATTAAACAACTCAATAAAGTGCACTTCCTGCTAGTCGTAAGTGTTGTAATACCACCCGGAACTCATTTCGACCTTCTGCCGCCCTTTCATCAACCCCTCTCCCCGTTCCCATCTGTTTCAGTCGCTTTGTGCTTCACTTCAACTTCAACACTGCCAACTTCAGCTGAACTTCTTCTGCAACAAATTGTGTTGGCCGAAAACGAAATGCAGCTTACAATAACAAGTTAGAGGCATTTCATTTTAATCTTGCAGCAACTGGGCATGGAGGGAGCCTGCACTGGAGTTCGACTTGGACTGGGAGCTGCAACAGGGTCTCGACTCCTGGCACTGTCAGCATTGTTCTTTGAAACGGTTCTCTGGTTTGGTTTTACTTTTAAATTATGTGTTTTAATATTTTACAAAGACTAAAAACTGAAGCACTTTGCTTATAATCTTCTTCCCGTTGCTCTCACCCTTAATATCCATAATGAGCAGCAGGAAAAGGCTGCATAGTTGAGGATAGCGGGCAATTGGAGACGGCAACAATACGGAACGGCAGCTTCTAAATAACTACAAAAGACGGCAAAGGCTGAAATGGCACATAACGAGCAAAGTCATACAAAAATGATCCCAAGCTGTAACTTTTAATTTAAGAAAAAAACCAAAGAACAGACATTCTACTTAGCTTGTTTTCTGAACTGGGATGCTCTTTTACTGGACTCAGGTCACCACTTGCCTGCTTGTTGCCACTTTCGCTTTGTTTACTGCAACATCAGACCAAGGTTTTGCAAGCTATTTCATAATAAGAAGATTGAAGACTTTCTTAATTAGCACAATTAAATTTGTTGTGAAAAGCAGAGAGCTTTAAGGTAAGGTAGATGAGACTGATGCCAATTAGTCACAAGTTTTTCTCTATAAATACAGATAATCCATTTCTAAAATACAAATGATGCTAGGAAGTACGATCTGAAAATAAATGAGTTAGTTTTTTAAATTGAAAAAGGGTGATATGAGTATATTGGTTTTGTGCAAAAGTATGTAACAGCAGAAGATGCATCTAAGGATCTCAGAGACTATAAGAGCTTGAGACTTCAAATTTGGAATATAAGTTATCGTATATCCCTGGTCGATTGATTTTATCGAATATTGATCCATATCCATGTTCGATGGCAACAAAAGCCACAATGTTAAAATAATTAAATATGCATAAATATGGTCAAGCACTTGCACATATAAGACTAAAATATATTTAACAGTTGGGCTCAGGGTATCTTGAAGTCAAGCTCACTCGACAATAGTATTCCTACTTGTTTGTTTATATCTGCTGAGCGTTAACAATTAAGCCGTCAATGTCTTAGCAACGAAGGGGAGGAGTGGCAAATGGAAAGCTGGTCAGGTGGTTACCTAATGTATGCTCATACTTCTTGCTGGCCTGTTCTCTGCACTATCCGCACTTCTGGCCACCTGGTGTGGAATAGTATCTGGCTGAGTAACGAGTGCTTGCGACTTAATTATCTGCGACAATTACAAGCCGGCAACAAATCTAAACTGGAATGTCCTGCATTTCCTGTGCGTCCACCGTCCTGTTTGTCCATGCTACGTGTCCTGTCAGCACATTTGTCTACGTGGCGTATGAATAATTGCAAATGCCAACAATTGGAACATTTGTCGTTTTCACCGTTGTTGTGGTTGCTGCTGCTGCTGCTGTTGTTGAAATTTCACAGTCGCCTCTCTCACTCACACACACCACAAGCACTCGTACACAAATGATATTATGCTCATGCAAGACATTTCTTTCACACACCTGACTACATAGGTGAGTGTAAGTGTATGTGAGTGTACGTGTACGTGTACGTTTGTGTGTGTGTGTGATGGCGTATGTCTGCTAAAATTTAGATAAATAATTCTGAATGTTAATTGAGTGTAAGAACTTTAAGTCTGGCCAGAGTTTTAGACTCTGCCATTTGTGTGTGCAAATTAATTAACTAAATTATTTAGTGAGCAGTAAAACGGGTCACATGTACACATGCCTTGCACACACACACACACACACAAATACACACACACACACACACCCACACAGGGAATATTATGAATGATGCTTTTATTATTTGCTGTAAGTTGTTAAGAACGATAATGATGATGTCCGGCCATGTGCTGGTAGGCCAAACAACAGACTTCTACACACACATTTATATTCATATATATATATAAATATATATATTTATATATACATACGTATACACAGACATTTAGTACATATGCCTGTCTCTTGGCATTTGGCATTAATTGCGGCCTAGCACCAACGAAAATTACCTGCCCTCCAGCCAAGCACCATCCAAACACCGAACGACCGACCCATTCACTGACCAGACAAGCTGGCCAGAGCTTGTGCATTAGTCAAAATACAACAAACACTCGGTATACATACATTTGTGTGTGTCCTGAGTGTCCTGCCACGACGCAATTTGGCTGATGCCAAACATTAAGCAATATTTATGACATGCCACACCCACCGTCGCCCCCATCACGCTTAACACGCCCTCGCAATACCAGGCAGGCAGGCAGGCAGGCAGGCAAGCAAATTGCAAATGCAAACGCCAAATGCTTATTTAATGAGTTAATTATTTTTTGTATTTATTGCAACGCGAAAATATGCGAATACTCATGAAGTAAACGTGAAAGTATACGCAATTAAACGCTAAGCACGAGCCCATTACATATTTTATTTTATTTTACTTTATTTTTTCCTCTTCTCGTTGGTACTGCAAATTAATATGGCTAAGGCAGAGACGCAGAGACGCGTGCGGGGCACAGAGGGAAAGAGCTGCTAACTTAATTACCGCAAGCCGATAGCATAAACTCTGTGCTCCAAGTAACTCTGGAGCAGGCCGCAGACAGGTGAAAAGAGCAATGTGGCATTGACAAAATAAGCAGCAGCACAGCTACAAATGACAACAAGACTACTCTCAGGTCATTCATGCACTCGGGCTTAAAGAGTAGTTCTTACTTTAAGTTGATTATTCGCTGGCCTTGAGCTGGTTTTATACCCTGATTGCATTGTAAATTATTAAAAAAAAGGGTATAATGTTTTTGGGCAAATGTATGTAACTGGCAGCATGAAGCATCTCCGGCCCCATAAAGTAATATATATTATTGATCAGGATCAACACTCGACCATAAATAGTTATGTCTGTTTATATATATATATTTTTTTTGCACGTGTCTGTCGCAATCCGGTGATTTCAGTTCACTGCCTCAGTTTGATTTGAACTTTCAGTACCTAAGCCGGCTTTATGAAATGATAGCAATTCCCCCAAAAACTTTTAAAGAGAATTTGACAATAAAACGAAAATATATTGAACTGCTGGGGTCAGGGTATACCAAAGCGAGCTGACTCGATTACAGCATTCTTACTTCTTTGTTCTGTTTATGCTTGAAATTACGAATTAATATTGGAATAGCTTTCGAGTGTGCGATAACAGCTTGTTATATTGAACAGAAGTTTTCTTTTATTTGAATCGACATCCGCCGATGAGTTCATTTACAAAGTTAAAGTTTGTTTTGGAAAGTTAGTGGTGAATTTTTGATAGGAAACATTTTGAGCTGAGAGCTGTCATTAGTTGGCATTTTGCTGAGAATCGTTTTGCGTTGCACTCAACATTGGTTCATTCGCTACCTTGCTTTACATAACTTGACAGCTAAAACATTACTTTTTAAAATCAATCAATGATTCCAATTGAAATGTTTATTGCAATAGCAAGTGGAGAACGCAACTAATTGGTGAAGGGCGCCCACACTTGGGGCATGACTCGTGCGTCAATCAATCAGGTAGTCATTCATGCGCACATTAATTTATTCATTTTAGCATTTCACTCGCTCCCATGAGAATCATCAGAGTCGTCAGACTCAACTCGTTACTCGTCGCTCGTCACTTGTGAGTCGTCAGCTGCGAGTTGTGAGTCGGTTGAGAGCACACAAAATATGTTTGCTATTTAATTGCTCTTTTACCAATTTCCGTGACGAGCGAGCAAAACGCTTTTAATTACTTAACCGGAAATTGGCAATTAAAGCGATTTAACGGACCATATGCATGAGAGAGCCCACAGAATTCTCATTTGCCTCTAAAGTTAACCAATGGCAACAACAAACAAATACAAAAACAACAACAATAACTTCGCGTCTCTCTGCCCTTCTATCGTCAGCCCCTTAATCAAGTTTTAAATGGACGCAGCTCCCCCAACTCCAGCTGCCATCCATCCATCCCCATCCCCATCCCCTTGACAAAGACAGCAACCCCAGTCCCAAAACTCCAGAGCCCACGCCAAAATTCAAGTTCAAAGCCCAGCGAAAGGTGCTGCCAACTCGTTCATTGTTATTTATTGTGTTTGTTGTTATTGCCGGCAATTTATTTCAATTTCGCCGAGCTGCAAACTTTTGTATTGTCATTGCCAGTGAACGGACGCGCGTCTTTTTCCAATTAGAAATCGCTGGGCAGAGTGTGTTGGGAGGGGGCCCAGCGATAGGGAGGTGGTGCTGGTGCTGCTGCTGGTGGTGGTGGTGGTGGTAGTGGTGGTTTGCGTCCTAAGGCTCTGGCATAAAAACTCATTTAACTTTTTTGGCCGGCAAACGTCAAATGCTTTGGCTTGATGGGCACCGCGTGTAATACACAAAACTTTTTGGCAGGTGGTTAAGATGAAGGGGCGCTGCAGGGCAGGGCAGAAGCTTGGCTCTAATAACTGTTGCATAGTTTCGGGATGCTGCATAAATAATTATTTGCCAACAGCCGCAGCAGCAGAGTCACTTGCCAAAGCCAAACGAAGCAAACTAAAGCGAAATGACATGGAATGAGATGCGATGCGATCCGATGAGTTGAAATGTGTTGCCATTCAGTAGAGGGGGGGATGGTAGGAGTCGGCACGGGTCGGAGGCACACCACTGTCAGTGGGCGAGAAGCGGGCAGCGAGCAGCGAGCAGCTTCAAGGTTTAGTGTTGCCCAACATTTTAGAATTTGTGGCCGCATGTTGGCAAGCGAATAAAATAGAAAATTGTTTGCTTCGACTTTTATTTATTTGGACATGTTCCCGTCCCCTCCCCCACACCACCCATCTTCCAACATGACATAAAGTGGGCGAAGAGAGGGGGCGAGTACGCTGCGGTAGGCCGCTTAATTTCGGGCGCAACTTGCAATTTGCCGCCACATTGCAGTCCAAAAAGTTACTCACAAAACTTTGCAGTTGGCCGAGCCAAGCCAACTGCCCGGACGCAGTCTAATTTCAATTGCTGCCGGCTAATGTGACACTGAACACACTTGTGCGCCTCCCTTTCCGGCCCTGCATCAGTCTCTGGCTCTATCACGCCTCACTCAAATCCGAAATCCCCAAATCCTAAGTTCGTAGCGAAAGTTGCGCGAAATTTATTCAAAAATTGCATGTGAAACGTGTCAGAGACTTGAGCAAAATAAGAGTTCAGAAATCGTCTTGGCAAGGTGCCTGGCAAAAGTCAAAAGCTGCTGCATAATGCAGCATATCTGTGGAATACGCTCGACCCGGGTTGACACATTGTTTACGAAGCTCATCCAGCAAGCTGCAGCTGACAGGTTAATAAATCGCTTATGTCCATTAAATAAATTAAGATAATTTCGCTTACATACCAAACTCTTTGACGGGTGACAGCCATGATAGGAACTAGAATTACAAGTTATGGATTGGAATATTATTATTTTTATTATTGCTATTACAATTCTGTCCATTAAGCAGCTGGGCACATCCATAAGGAATCACGAAAGCTGACAAGCGTTTTCAATTCAAATCAGTGATTTCAGTTATGTAACTCGATAAGATACGTATGTAAATACCACAAGCAAAATTGAAGCGAATAGCCAGCGAGTTTATTGTGAAGCATTCTCGACTGTTAATTAATCGCTGAGCCATTAAACAATCTCATAGTGGTAATCAACAGTGTCCCCGTAACCATCACCTTCTGCAAACTGCAAACATACAATGTATTTAATTTTTGCCGCACTCAACTCAACCAGTTCTCTTGGTTAACTTTTCGCGTTATTCGTTCTGTTTTAGCTGCTCTTTTTGTTTTGGATTTGCATTTTGTTTGATTTGCCATTTTTTTGTTGGAGATGTTTGTGTAACCGATCCGAAAACAAATGCAATTGCTGTGCGTGCTGTGTTTTTTTTATTTATCTCGAATTTTGCAGCTTTGCTATGGCCCTTTGCCGTAAGCGCGCAGAGTTTTGTAATATTCTCCGATGTCAGTTTAACGCAAAAAACTTTTGCGCAACAGCTCCCAAAAATAACAGCAGCAACAACAAAAGCAGCAACATCAGAATCAAAAATAAAAAACAAAAAAAAAACAAGGGACGAAACCAACTTTTTGGCATTTAATTGGAAAATTAAATTGTGGGATATTGCAATGCGAGGAGCGAACGTGGCGTGGCGTATACGCGATGTACCCGATCCCATTTCATTGCAGAAGTAATTTGTGGCGCAATCAACGCGCAACCGTCAGTGCTTCCAGGTAATATCCGAGCATAATACATTTAAAATATTTGCTAACCATCCGCCCGTTACATTCCGGAGTTGCACGCTGCCCGCACACTTTAGAAGCTGACGTGTCAAGTGTCTGCTCAGCTGTCTCTCCAGCTTCCAGTTCTGCAGTTGTCCAACAGCTGCCCAACTGCCCAACTGCCCAGTTGCTTTTGCAATTTTGCAAAATGACTGGGAATTCATTTGACAAATTGTGCTTTGGCGCGGGGCACAAAGTCAAAGCAGCTGGCCAGCCTTTCTTGTCTGCATTCGTTTCGTGCTCTGTCACTGGTTAAACAAGTGGCAAAATTAAATTTAACAATCTCTGTTGCAGACGCCTGGTCGGGATGGGCATGAGGATGGGGATGGGGATGGGGATGGGAATGCGGATTGTGAACTAAAGCCACATTGTTTAAAGTGCTTAACAAGGAGATGGCCGCACACCTTCTCTTCGACTGCACTGCGACTAACTCAGTCAAAGAAGTGGCATGAAAAATGAAATGAAAACCAACAAGTAACCACAATCATTGCTCGCCTCGCCACTCGTTAGCAGCGACAGCAACCGGCAACAGCAACAGCAGCAGTAGTAGCAGCAGCAGCAGCAGCAGCAGCAGCAGCAAGAACAGTGGCAACATCGTATGGCACCGTCAGGACGCTGAACCCATTTGGGGATTGCTGTGGGTCTGCTCAGTGCTTGGAAAAGTGCTACAAGTGCAGGACAGTCAGGACAGTCAGCTCCCGTCTTTCAATTCGTCCAGTAGTCCATCTCGCCCATCCGTCCGTCTGTCTATCAGTGCTGCACTCTCATCCGCTTTGCAGTCATCCGGGCTCCGGTTGGCTTTTGATTTGTGGCACTGACACTTTGGGCTCAAGCAACGCTCTTTGATTTTGCGGTCCAGTACGAGACCACACCGTCTGTACCACTATGCATTAAGTAATTACTTCTTTGTGCTGACGACGAAAGTGCAAATTCATTGCAATGATGCACTAAGTCTCAGTTCCCAAACACGCATTCAAAACACGCCACCGCACGACAAGCTCAGGTTAATGGCAATCGCATCGTAACAGTTTTAACATTTGGGTCAAATGACCAATTTCCTCGTTAATTGATTTGACTCCAAATTCGATCAGTCTTAAATTTGAAATAGCCATTACATTATTTGAATAAGATCTATGTTTATATAGCTCTAATGAAAATTAGAATCAGGATGTTAAAATTAGTTTTTAATTTGTTTTATTAATTTTTTGACTTGAATTGCTTTAAGGTTTATTTTTTCAATGATACTGCCTTATATATAAGCTTCCTTGGGTTTCTGGGCTCATTTGGAAAACAATTGTTCCTGTTACAGTGCCGTGCAGTCGATTATGACTGCAAATGCGAAACAATCTCCATCCACCCGCTAACTCAAGGTGGAGGAGGCGAGCATGGTGATGTTATGGGAGTTTATGGGTGTGGTGTAGATATACAGTCAAAGTGAAGGGTAGCTCCTTAGTGATTCGAATTCCAAGGATGCTGTTATTGTTGTTGCTGCTTCTGGCAATTGGCAATGCAAAGGAATAACTTTCTTTATTGCATTGAAATTCAATTGCGATTCACAACTTTGGTGAAAGCGTGCTACTTTGAGGGGTAGGTGGTTGGCGGCGATGGGCACAGAACAGGCAACGTAGAGGAGGTCCAACAATATCTAGCACATATTTGAGTGAAGTGAATGCGAAATAAATTTTGCACAGCAGCGGCAGCATCCAAAAGCGGAAATTTCGTACATAATTTCGTTGCTGTATTTTATTATAAATAATTTTTTTTCTCATCTTTATATTTCTTCTTCTTTTCTTTTTTTTGGCAAAATTGCAGACCGAAGGCGGGCTACCAAGGACCGACAGATGAAGGCAGCTGGAAGGACTGGCCAAAACATATGACCACTCAATAGAAAGAAACTGAAAAGAACGGCGTGGGCTGAAGAAGACGAAAATATGTACGCTATGAAGGATGGCAACGGCCAAAGGGCAAACAGAGCAAGGGGAGCGGCGGGGTAAATTCAATGCTGGGCGAAATATAAATAAATATAAAGAAAATAAGTGCATGCCAGAACCAGAAACACTCAAAGTTTATGAAACGCGCGTCGCCTCCAAAGTTTCTTTCTTTTTTGTTCATTACACCCAAGCAGAGGGTACTATAATTTTGTCGTCAAGTGTGTCACGCATTGAAGGAGACGTCTCCGACCCTATACAATATTTACGCTACACTTGATCAGCACCAATAGCCGAGTACATAGAGCCATAGTGTCCTTCTGGTTGTCGGCTCGAATGTCTGTCCGTTTGTAGGTTTGCTCAAGTTAGATTTAGCTAAATTTAGATATATATACGTATTTTATTTATGGCTGTATCGGAAAATACAATCTACAATACAGTTGGTTGCTTGCTTTTATTGTTTTATACATATATAATTTAATTTAGATATATGACGACAGGACGACTCCTTCAAGAGTATGTAATCTTCGGCTTAGCTAAGATAGTCGGTATTTTTTTCTCGCTTTTCTTTCTTCTCTTTGGGACACCCCGCATACCGCAACGTAAAACAAAGTAGAGGCAAGGGATCAGGGCACATGTGTGTTACTGTGTTTGTGTGTGTTGGTGTATCGCCAATTACTGTGTCTGTTTGAGCGTACAAAGCGTTTTATGAACCAACTCTGGAGCCCCTGATATACCGTCATCCAAGCCCTCTTCAGCCCAACAGAGCCTCCACACCCCGTTGAGATGACCGCCTCGCATTTGGGATGCCAGACACGCCGCCTGGACTTTGTCGAATAACTTTCCACCGTGGTCGTCTGCAACGTCCTCGCCCAACGTCGCCGACGTCGTCATCTTTCCTACTGTTGCTCTTCAAGTTTTTAGCTTTTGATTTTATTGCCAATTGACCAACTTTTTGGGTCGATTGCCTTAACAGTTTGGTAGGCCAGGGGGGGTGGCGGCAGCCAGAAGGCGCCTGCTTACTAAATGCGAGAACAGCTGCCCCAGATGAGCATTGCAGTGCTTCACACGGACATACTAGTTACCTGATTTGCAATGGACACGTCGCAGCCCTCGACCAGCATCCGGACGCGGGGTGGACTCTAAAATCGCAGGGCAATTCCTGCCAGCGCTGAACTGGCAGCTAAGGTGATGAAAGTCAAAGTCATCGAAAGCTATAAAACATAACGAAGTTCGACGGCAACGGTAAATTTTATCGATGGGCAAAGTCCTCAAATGATATTAGCTGAACGTATAACTTTAATGAAAGGACAGCGAGACAAAAAAGCAGTGTTGTGTTACAGTCAACAGATGTTCCATAACACAATGACAGCAAGGCTCGCGTCAATAAGCACAACTCTAAACTTTCGAAATAAATATAATTATAATTGTTATTAATTATAATTAACATTTGCGGTATACCGAGCGCAAATATTGATTTATGCATTGTGTAAACTTAAATGTAACATTTATTGAACTGTGCATAAGTCACTTACCCAGGCAGCTTATTCTAATATATAATAATTAAGACTATTAAATAGTCAGAGTTATTAATAACTCGCTTAATCAACATATAATAACTTTGTGTGTATCTACTTTGAATAATTATCTGCCATAATAAAAACGAATACCCAATTATCGAGTTACAGCAGCAACTTAACCTAACTTAACCCTTAACATCATTAGCCGGTAAAGAGACTACAAAAAATTAAGGCTTCATAAAGACTTCAGGCGAAAGGGATCAGGACTGGGCTTGGACTGGGATTGCTGGGATTGGGGCCTGAACAATGTGCAGTACTCTATATCTCGCAAGACGGAAAATCTGTGTAAGTAAGGCTTAAGGTGTGGCATAAAAACAAAGCTTGGAATGATAATCATAAAGGCAATGCCAATGTGCAAAAAATGGCTAATACATTTTAGCCGAAGGAATTAGACGCGAAGCGGAATAGGATTTGGATCCAAAATCAGGTTCACCATTGGAATATTGAGGGCAGCTGTGGCTTAGAGCAAAAGACAAGGTACGCTGAATTTGTTACGTTCTTATACCCTGAACCCATTAAAAAGGAATAAAATGGGTATAATGGGCTTGTGAAAGTGTATGTAACAGGCAGAAGGAAGCATCTCCGACCCTTTAAAGTAAAGAGCTAGATACATCAAACTTTGAATATATTTCATTTTAGCGATAACTGCCGCCAATTATACACTTCGACTGTCGATGGCAATAAAAGCCATTACGGGCAGATATTGATATATTATATATAAATGCATATTATTGGTCAACTGGACAAATTTCATCAAGAGCGGTTAAGAAAAACGTAGAAGAAAAATAGAATCAACTTAACAGTTGGGTTTAGGGTGTTTCGTAGTCGAGCTCACTTGACTGCATCATTTGTTGATGTTTTTTCCGGCCTTATATGATAAACGACAACAATGCCACACCCACACGCTTATGTGTATCCTGAGCAGCATAATAAATGCATGATTATTTGTAGGTTTTATTAGGTTAGCGCTCAACACGCCAGCGGGTTGTGGCAACCACAAAAATTGAGCACAAACTGAGCAGCTGAGTTTCTGTCGAAGAAGGGAGGAGAGTAAAAGTCTAGTTGAAGGCTTGCAACTTAAACAGCCGCACAAGCCACGAGGAATAGAGGAAGCGTAGCAGACAATGGCAAACGCAAAACGCAACCCGGAAGCCAGCTTCCTTGAAGCTGCAGTGCGGCAATTGAGGTAATCCTTCCAGCAGAGTTCTCGGCAGTCACAACTTGAATTTGTTTTCCATGTGGAGCAGCTGAAGCGGCGCTATAAGTGCCGGCTCCGTCTAAAGCTGAGGACAATAGACTGCGAACCGGTCTCTGTGCTGGACTGCCTCAGAACGTTATATAGACAGCGCCACCCATTGTTTATTATACAAAATAAGTTATTGTTAATAAAAATGTTACCTGAGCGTTGCTTATATATGTGGGCGTGGCGTGGGAGTTCTCAATTCCAGACGCAAATCCCAGCCTGAGTAGAGTAGGTAGGCAGGCAGCTCTCCTTGTGCGTTGTTTGTTTTGTTCAATTTGTGTGCATGTCCCTGGCTATGTTTTGCCTAAGCGCCGCCTAAGCCAAGCTCCTTCCACGATTTGTACTCCCCGTCCCGTTCTATTCCCCCTTTCCCACATGTTTTACAAATCCTGCCAATTGGATGCCGTCTGCAACTGAGCTTATGGCCTGGCATTAGCGCTGAGCCTCAGCCACCTGTTGTTCCTTGCCACCGTCTCCGACTGCCTGAGTGCCATACACCGCACTGACTTCTTGCCTCTGACAGCTTAGACGCCCTGGCGCGTCAAATTACCTAAGCTTCAACTCGATTTCGCCGTTAATATTGTTGTTGTTTTGTTCTCTCTCATGTTATACACTTAAACATTTTCTTTTTCCTGTTACACTTACACTTTTGTCGTAAGTGTTTCGTGTGTCACACTTATTGATAATGTTACTGTGACTGTGATTGTGACTGTGGATGTGACTGTTACTGTTACTGTTACTGTTACTGTTACTGTTACTGTTACTGTTACTGTTACTGTTACTGTTTCGGTTACAGTTGCTGTCACTGTTATTGATAATGTTACGGTTGCTGTTACTGTTACTGTTACGGTTACGGTTGCTGTTACTATTACTTTCGCTGTTGCTATTACTGCTGTTATGTGTGGTACACTGACCCCGTAACTTGGCTTCAAAATACATCAAGTAATATTTATGTATTATGTTCATGAAATGCTTTTGACAAGTTTCAAGTGTTAATGTTAATGTAAGCACCGGGATTCTCTTACAGTTAGTGTTACTTTCTTGTTAGTATAACTATTATTTGCATATAGACTTTAATGCACTTTAATGTGCTGAGTGTTGTTATGCCAACTATCAGGCATACCCCATAAAATGCAGCCATGCCCATCCGGAAGTCTACACACAACACACACACACACACACACACACACAGCCACCTTGTTGCCTTGACTTAAAAAAGGCCTCCAGCGTAACATGAAATTAAAAATTTTGGCCAGAAACTCAAATTGCATATACGTGTATCTGTGTGTGTATATGGTTGAGTGTGTGCGTATGTGTGTGTGTGCGTATGTGTGTGGTGTGTGTGTGTGTGAGTGTGTGAGTGTGTGAGTGTGTGAATGTGTGTGTTGTGTGTTTTAGTATGGCTGTTGCGCTTAACCGGAGCCTTCAAATATGCGCGCTTGTCGCGAGCACAAAGTTTATTGCACCATATTTTCTCGAGCGGCACACGCACAAACAACCATGCACAGGAGCACACACACACACGCACACACACACACATACACACATACAATGCACACTCGCATGCAGTTTTTATCACACAGGCAACGAAAATATTTGTCTTGGTCGTTTTTGGAGTGCCAAGTTTGCTGGCAACTGGCAAAAATTGTAGGCAAATTTCGTCGAAAGCCGACAACACGACGTTGTCAGGACAATTTTGGCGATTTACGTTGCCAACAGCACACACATGCAACAGCACACACACACACACACAGCTGCTTTGAAAAATGGCTGGCAATACCCTTAAGGGTGGAGAGATGTGGGTGCTGGCAAGGGGTGAGGCTGCTGTGCTATTTGGGGGTGTCCTGCGCTCAGCGTACTACCAGATGCGATTGCATTCTGGTGCGCTTTGTTGCCGGTCGCATTGCGACAATTAAACTCACACAGCAGGAGGAAACTGCCCCGAACCACCGCCCCCACCCCCTCCCGTTCCCGCTCCCGCCTTCTTTCCCTCTCCCTACACACACCGCCCTTGTTACGCTGTCAACACTTTCAGCGTTCGCCAGGCTGTTGTTCGGGCTGCCAACGGGAATCGGGACAGCTGGCAACTGGAAACTGGGAAGCGGCTCAGAGACTAACGACAAGTAACGCAGCTAAACGCACGCAAACAGCAAACATAAATGCATTTAAAGGGACGCGTAGGAGCGGGAGTGGTGTGGCTAGCGAGCGCAAATGAAAGTTGTTGATTTATCGACTGTGCAAAGTGCAACCAAAAAAAAGAAGAAAAAATACTGCTATAGTCGAGTAAGCTTGACTCCGAGATACCCTGAGCCCAGCTGCCAAATTATTTATTGTTTTATTGCCAAATTTCCCTCTTAAACCTGATCTGCCCGAAGTACACGATAACTTATATTCCAAATTTGGAGTCCAAGCTCTATAATCCCTGAGATCCGCTGACAGGCAATTTTGCCCGATTTGGCTGTTGATACTGATCAAGAATTTTAAGCTTTATGGGGCCTTAGATGCATCTTCTCCTGTTACATTGGATCAGTGTATAAAAACTGAATAACTTCTTCAACTAACTTCAGATCGTACTTCCTAACATCATTTGTATTTTCTAAATGGATTATCTGTATTTATTGAGAAAAACTTGTGACTAATTGGCATCAGTACAACATTATGCCAAGAAAATGATGGGTATCGTCTCCCTTACCTTAAAGCTCTCTGCTTTTCACAACAAATTTAATTGTGCTAATTAAGAAAGTCTTCAATCTTCTTATTATGAAATAGCTTGCAAAACCTTGGTCTGATGTTGCAGTAAACAAAGCGAAAGTGGCAACAAGCAGGCAAGTGGTGACCTGAGTCCAGTAAAAGAGCATCCCAGTTCTGAACACAAGCTAAGTAGAATGCCTGTGCTTCGGTTTTTTTCTTAAACTAAAAGTTACAGCTTGGGATCATTTTTGTATGACTTTGCTCGTTATGTGCCACTTCAGCCTTTGCCGTCTTTTGTAGTTATTTAGAAGCTGCCCGTTCCGTATTGTTGCCGTCTCCAATTGCCCGCTGTCCTCAACTATGCAGCCTTTTCCTGCTGCTCATTATGGATATTAAGGGTGAGAGCAACGGGAAGAAGATTATAAGCAAAGTGCTTCAGTTTTTAGTCTTTGTAAAATATTAAAACACATAATTTAAAAGTAAAACCAAAACAGAGAACCGTTTCAAAGAACAATGCTGACAGTGCCAGGAGTCGAGACCCTGTTGCAGCTCCCAGTCCAAGTCGAACTCCGGTTCAGGCTCCCTCCTTGCCCAGTTGCTGCAAGATTAAAATGAAATGCCTCTAACTTGTTATTGTAAGCTGCATTTCGTTTTCGGCCAACACAATTTGTTGCAGAAGAAGTTCAGCTGAAGTTGGCAGTGTTGAAGTTGAAGTGAAGCACAAAGCGACTGAAACAGATGGGAACGGGGAGAGGGGTAGATGAAAGGGCGGCAGAAGGTCGAAATGAGTTCCGGGTGGTATTACAACACTTACGACTAGCAGGAAGTGCACTTTATTGAGTTGTTTAATAAATTTATAGCCTATTCGTAAGAGCAATACCCTCCACTGTGCACTGGGAAAATAAATGTAAAATAAAACCTAAAAAAAATGATTAATCCAATCAACAACAGCAGTCTTAGCCATGCCAGGATTACATACCCTTTCAGACCAAGAACTACTCGCTTGTCTTTTGATTATTATTCAGATTTTTATAACATACATAGAAATCACTGCAATCGCATAAAATAATGAAAATTTCAAATATTATTAAGTAAGAGTATTCCTCGAATATTAATAAAAAAGAAAGAATCTGAACCATATATTGATGTTAAAAATGTTACAAATTAAATTGATGTAAAATGCACTAAAATATAAGTTTGGAATCGATTATTTAAGCTTTTAGTTGCCGAAGGCTCAGGCTCTGACTAAACTTGACGTGAAGTGCTTTTATTTAAGTCTGCTTACATTTTTCATTCATATATTTATGTGTGTAGCACTCCTAAATATTTTTGTTTTTAATCTAAAGTAAGCATTCGCCCTTGAGCTACACATTTGTAATGAAATGGAATTTCAACTTAAAAAATAATAAATAATGATAAGCTATTCATGATGACTTTATACAAGTTATTATTGAATCTGAAGCGAGTGGTTTGTGCTTGTATTTTCTTGGTGGTTGACTTCTCCCGCTCTTGGCTTCATGGTGTATGTTCCACAAATTATATTAGGCATGTGATTTCAAGTCTATCCATGTACAAAACCAAGTGCTGGCCAGTCTGCATCTGTTTTCGAGTGGTGCAACCATTTCTGGAGCCAAGCCGCAGAACCTTCAAGTGGCAACCAAAGCAGCCACCCACCCATTGCACCAAGTTTAAGTCCAGTTACAAATAAGTGGCTTTGCCTAAGGAAATTAACCCTGTGTTCACACAAGGAGTGGATCATAGTTGGTGTTCCTTTGCCTCTGGGTCCTTTAATTAAATATTTGTATATGATGTGTTGCCCTGCGCGTTGCACGTTGCAGATATTGCTGCCAGCTGTTGGCTGTGTTTCATTGCCAGCTTTTTATGCACTTTGTTTGGAAACATTAAGACTGATAAAATCGAATTTGCTTACTTATTTGTGATTATCAATTAAGGAAAAAGTAAGCTTTGACTAATTGTAGATGATGCCAGACAAAAGCCGACGCAGCTCAGCTCAGTCAAACATGGATTACAGTCTCTAAATATCAGTAATATCAATTTCATTGATTTCCTTTCCATCTAGCACAATTCACAGCAGGACAGAGATTAACATATAACAGTGCAAGTAAGCCACAAAGAAATAAGTTCTTCAGAGATATTAATAAAAACTTGTAGCAATTGTCGTTTCAATATGCACAGTTTGGGCATTGTAAGAATCATTTCGTGAATTCAAATTCAATCCAAAACTAAACTTCAAGTTGAGTGTGCATCTGTGAATCAAAGTTACAAACTGAATCCAGCGGAATCTTAATATTAATATTACAAGCCCAATCCAGTGGAACTCGGAGAATACATTTGGCAATCAACATCTCCAAATTGTCACCATTGCCTTGAACTGCAGGTGAATCGCGCGCTGTGAAATGGGGTAATTGCGGCAACCTGCCATATGTCGCACCTGCTGGACGCATAAAGCAAAAGGGTTGCGATGAGTGTGGCATGAACAATACAGCAATGCCAAATGGCAAATAAACATTACTGTAAAAAAAACAACAGGCAACAGCAGACAGCAACAGCAACATCACATCGCAGGGTCGCCCACTGAGCCAGGACCTTTTTTCACACTAGAAAGCTGTCTGGCTGGCCAATTGGGCCCAATGACCAACACCGAGGACACAGGATGCAGGATACACAGGCAAAATAAAAGCGCAACACGTAATTGTTGTTGCTGCTATTTGGTGTCTATTATGACCAGGAACTGACCAAGAGCTGACCCACTGCTTCGACGAAGGGATAACAATAAAGGAAATAAGTAAGAATGCTGTGGTCGAGTGAGCTCGACTGCAATATATCGTGAACTCAGCTGACAAATTTAACCCTTAAAAGTTTTTCACACTCAAATGTAAGTGGGACTGCAAGAATATATTTACTCTATCGGCTCGTAGATGTTTTGTTTTGCCTGTTACATACTTTCGCACATAAGCATTACACCCTTTTTCACAGTTTTATTAGGTTGATTATACAAATATAAGAAGAAAAACACCGAAAAGCAATCAGTGGAAACAAAACAAAAACAACAAAAAATCCGTAAATGAGCATTTTTTGAATGACCGAAGTATATGGAAATGGGCGCATACAAAATGAAAGAATATATGTACATTAACTTATGTATCAGGCTATGTCTGACCTGAGACATGTTATGCACAGTGAGTCAAAATAACCAAAGTATTCCATTTACCATTTGTCCATTTACAACTGGACAACTTTTTAGATTATCAAGAGTCTTAACACTCTTCAATCACTTTTCATTCTTAGTGAATTCTGATTATCTTCGAAGTAAGTCTACTGGTCTTTTAAGAGAGCATATTCAAAATCGGCTTACTTAAAAGACATCTAAAAGTATTCGTTTTGCTTGAAGATGGCAAATGTATTTTAATTGTTTATTTTATGTTAATAGAGAAACAGAAAATCACATTAAATTCTTAAAAACAGACAGAAAAAGTTAATTTTGTTGATATTAGTAAAGAGTAGCAAACTGTAAGGATAATGTATATTTGATATTCAAGAACTTACACAACTAAATTGTTGGTGATAGCCACAAAAGCTATTAACTAATATTATAGTCACTCAGCACCTTGAACGCTTTCAAACTTGTTTCTCTCAAATAGTGATTCATGTTTAATATGACCGTAATTAAACAGTTTGACAATCCTGTAAGCTTAATTAGCATAAATAAAAACAGACATACTTGTTTTTGCCAGCCAATCGTTAATTTGCAGCACCAGGAGTTATTGGATAGTGAGAAATGCTATATGAATGAGGTAGTGTACACGTACCTAGAAATAAGTATGCTGATGCTGTCAGTTTGAATTGATGAGTATTTGAAATTGGATTTGGCTGGAATGGATTGCAGCTGATGTCTGGCAATTGGCTCGGCTGCTGCTTCAACAAGTCCTGGCAATTAATCTTTGCCTCGAGTGCTGCACTAGCTGCTACTGGCAACAAACTGCAGAATGTCGAAATATCAGCTGCCTTCATTCACATTCATATTTGCATAGATGTTTGTTGGCTTTTCGATGTTGGCCCGTCAACAGCTTGTGATTTCATTTAAGTATTTCATTGGGATTTCAACTTCTGTGCGAGTCAAGCAGAAAGGCAACTTGCTTACACATGTAAATCACAAACGATGGCCCATTCCAGCTTCAGTTGCAGTTGCTGTGAGCCAAATGGCAATTTCAGTGTTCACAGCGGCAGCCACAGCTTAACACGCAAATGAAACAATGCCTGTCAGGAGCCTTGTCTTGAATGCCAAAGGCACTTACGTATATACAAGTATATGAATAAAGGCAATATATGGTCAAATGAAAGACAACTCATTGACATGTAATTAATGTTGGCAATGTACTTGGATCTCCGTTTTCATAATTATTCCCCCTGTTGCCATGTGCAGAATACAGCACTGTTTATTTTCAATAAGACAAAATATATATATATATATATATATACGAATAATATTTGCTTACACATCTACATTGAATTCGTTTTGTATTCATTTTTAATAAGTGTACTTTAATATTTTCCCTCCAAAATATTATTTTAAATCGATAGCTAACGACAAATATGAAATAGTTTGCTTTTTGAAGTAAAGTCAAACTTTCTGATAAATGGGTAACTTTGAATTTCACATCTGAGCATTGTGAATATAGGCATTGGTAACCTTACATATTTTTTACTTTAGTCATTTTTGCTTTTTATATAAGTAGATGTATTGGATTATTACCTGCTATCCCTGCGTCTTTTGTGGTGCTATTGAATTTCCTAGTGGAAATTGTTAACTGAATTCAGCTAAGCAAGAGCATTGTTCGAGTTGCCCAACAACCCCCGTCCCTTCCCCCTCACACCTGGCATTTTGTGCTGATACGTTGTAATCAACAGGCTCGTTAAGGTGCACCGTGGCTCACAAACACACGCACACTCCCGTTAAGAGCGTGGTACTTGCCTGGCTCGTCATCTGTCAGGCAGCCATTTAAGTCGATTGATTGCTGGTAATAAAATCGTACAACACAAAAGCGCAACAATGCGAATGCCGAGAAATGGGTGTGAGTATGGGTTTGGGCTTGGGATTGGGATTGGGCTTGAGGTTGTTGCCAGGCAGCTGGGCAATAGCAGCGTAGCTGTGCCTTTTTGCTGACTTCCGCTTTCCGTTGGCACTTTGGCAACAATGAGCCGCAATGAGCAGGAATGAGGTTGGCCATAAACGGTTGGCGGATGTCAAGAATAAGGTGGCAGCCTTTGAAATCGCTGGCTTATTGAAGCCAGCCAAGCTTTAGGAAGTCGGCGTCAGCAACACGGGACGAGGGCGTTGAGCGGGCGCTGCACTTTCCCTGCAAATCATATAACGGCAACAATAAGGAAATCGCATGTGAAAAGCAACCAAAAGAAAACATCAACTAAAGCATCAGCAACAAAGTGCAGAGACCAAAGCGAAAAGATAGCAAAGTTGACGATATAGGGTAGAGAGAAAGGAGTCGGCATTTAGTTAAGGCCACTTTCTGACTCTTGCCACTCTTGCCACTCGTGTCGCCTGGTCGCCTGGTTCGCAAATTGGGTATGGGCAGAAATCTGGTATATTTAAAGCTTTAAGTGGCTTTTGCTTTCATGGTTGGCTGTTAATTATCGAAAACTCATTTAAATCAGCACCAATGCACACACACACACACGACGCACACGCTGTGGCACACACGCATATTTTATTGTATTAGTATTGCCTGATTGCAAATGATTACCTTTGCTTATGGGTGAGTGCCGAGGAGTATGCAATGGGAAATTGCTAGCGCTTGCTGGCGCTTGCTGGCGCTGGCTGGCGCTTGCTGGCGCTTGCTGGTGCTTGCTGCCGCTTTGATTTTGTGCATGACTGGCTTCCACAGCATCGGTAGTATAGTAGTGTGAGTGTGGCTTTGTGTGTGTGTGTGTGTGTGTGTGTGTGCGCGTCTTCTCTGAGTTTCTTTCATTTATTTTAATTGCAATTCTTTTTTTTATGGAACTCATATTTATTAAATGCGGCATTCGGGTACATGTGTGTCCGTCCCTTTGGGCTTGTATACATGTGTTTTACGTTTCTTTCCATTAACGAGAGGAAATTAAACGAAACGCTCATAAAATAACGCCAACGCACACACACATACACACACACACACACACACTCATACAGGCAACCGTTTATTATTTCCAAAACCAATTCCATTATTTTGTGGGTTTGATTTTATAAATTTTGTTTATTTTTTCGATAAAATTTTTCAGCACTTCTCATTAACATTTGCAAAAGTGTCAATAAGCAACAGTAGAGAAAAAAGGATTGACTTTCATGCGATGCAAATGATAATAATGCGATATTAATAACTGCAAATTGCCATAAATCAACTATACAACAATGTGTCAAATAATTTTATCCAAATATCCAAAAAAAAAAAAATTTTATTATAATTTTGGTTTTTACTTTCCGCTTGGCTTACAGAGAAGAGTTTTTTTTTTTTGTCCCAATAAAATTTAAAATATATATATATATATATATATTTAATGTTAAAATAAACTTGACTGTGTTCAAGGTATTTAGTTCAGTCGATAGAGTAATTAATTGAACTTATGAATATGGCTTAATTCTTATTACTATTGATGTGTGAACACATTATTAATTAATTATATAAGCTGGAAATGTTTTTTTAGCTCAAATATTTTACAAAGAGCTTACTTTTAGTATAATATATCTCGATTAAATGACCTCAATTTGTTGCATCATGAATTTAAAACGTATTTAAAACGCTGTTACAACTTGAACGATTTTATGAAAATGTTGGGCGCACTAATGCCTCATTTGAAGTTTCTAGTATTTTGGAGTTGCTGCCACAGCAGCAGCTATAGCCGCAACTGAAGCCGCTGGCATCAATGCTCTTGTGCGCTAGACCCAAACAAGATCTTGCAGTAACTAACCGGGTGGCAAGAAAAACTTTTGCTTTGGGATTTTGAAGCTGCTGTTGTTGCACTTGCACTTCAGAGACGCCACACAAGCACCAGGCACCAGGCACCAGGCAGCATACAGCAGGCAGTAGATGCCCAGCTTCTGTTTTAGGTTGAGCTGCCTGTCTGCCTGCCACCTTCTGCCTGCTTGACTGCCAGCTAATAACAGTTGCAATACGACCCGGCTCAGAAATGACGACGAACAAAAACGATTTACGCGGAAAGTGGCAACAATAGCGCAAGGTTACCCCTCCCTCGGCGCCCTAACAGCGCACATACTCCAGGTGGGCCCTCCCTGTTGCCCTCCCTGTCCATGCTGCTCCCTTGTATGTGGCAAAGTTCTGTGCTCAGCGTTTTAATTTAATACAAAAACTTTAGCCCGTTGCTCAACCTAGGCTGAGTTCACACACTTAGAAGCACTAGCGGCAGCACTAGCGGCAGCAACAGCAGCTGGCAACACACTTTGCCACTCGTACCCCGTAACAGCTACTACTACGATTACGACAGTTGCTGTTGGCAATTGAACTTGGCCAAGTGCATGGCCGAGTGCATTTATTTAAAGTCAAGTTTGTTGATTTGTCGCCCAAAAATCCCAAGCGTTGTTGCATGTTTGTTTCTTTCTTTTCTTTTCTCTTGTTTTTTTTTCTTTTTATTGTCAACAATTAATGCAAAGTACCCTTATTTCCTCAGCCTATCTTTATTTCTCTCTCTTTTTCTGTTTCTTTGTTTTCTCTATCTCTCTTGGGTGCCTATAATGCTTAAGTCCAACCAGAAAACCAAATAAAGCAAGTCAAACAATTGAAGTCGAAAGCTGGCAAGTTGTATTTACTCCGGTCAATAGAGGACTCTTTAATAAGAGGACTGTGGCAATTACCGGAGCTTACTGTGCATGTTTCTTAAATTTTTGAGATGAATTTGAAATTGAATTAAATAAAAAAAAGGAAAGAAAACTACCCCCAATCAATGAGCTGCAACCCAACTGTGCTGGCCAAAGTCTGAAATTTGTCATATGGAAACTTGGCAAAGAGTTGGGCGCGTTGTCTTGAAGAAGTCAAAAATTTCGGCAACTACTTACTATATTATTTTATAACTTTTCATGGGCTGTTTCGCAGCTTCTTCTTTCTACCTGGTTTCATAATGTCCAATTTTACGCATATGTCTTTTATCCCAACCTTGACAGCGACCTTTTTGCTTCATCTAGCATACGGCAGCACTTCAGCTTTGCGGAACACTCATTCATAAGGAGCAATCAGGTGTGCAAAAAGAAAAAAAAAAATAAACAGAATTGTGGGGCAGAGAAAAGGGGGAAAATAGGGTGCCTCTGGTGGATGGGAACCAGCGGCAAGCAGGGGTAGATGTCCTCTGGCATTCACTAAAAAATTGGTGTTTCAAGTTTTACGACTTGCTGACAAATAAATGCGTAGACAAATTTAATGAGCGACGGAAATGTCTTTTCATTCGGTTTGACATGCCTGGGACTCCTTGTGTTGTCCGGCCCCATGAATTTATGGCCGGGCCGAAGGTCCAGGACCTTTTTTAAGCCAACGGCAATAGCGCTCCATAAAAATTACGTCCCGGATAGAAATCAAACCTAAACTCAGCTACAGCAACGAATACAAATAGGAATACAAATGTGAATACAAATGCGAATACGAAAACGACTGCAAATACAAATACAAATACGACTCCAAATACTTGTACATATGTTTGTTTGCTTAACTTCCCGGCAAATGAGAAATAAAATAAGGCGCACTTACAAGACCGCAAAGGCAAACCGCCTGTCTCCATGGCAAGGTGGAGGGCTTGGTCGGACGGTCGGCTGGCGGACGCTGCCTCGTTGCAAAGAAGTGAAATAAATGATAACAATAAAATATAAATAAATAAATAAAATTAACTCATAACCACTTAGACAACCGCAGCGGGTCCCAAAGCTCTGGCCAACTGATGTCTCATGTCCCGCCGAGTTTCAGCCAGTTTCAGCCCTTGTCCTGTCCTGTACTGTGCTGTGCTGTGCTGTGCTGTTGCTCGGCACTGCAACTAACAACAACATAATTTACTGAGCGACCGCAAAACGACTGAAACGGATGTGCGCTGAATGAAGAAGGACCCGACCAGCAAAAAGGACAATGAGCACTGGCCGGCCACACGCTAATGTGATCCTCTGTCTCTCCCCACAAACATACATAAGCATATATATATATATATATATATATATATGTATATATATATATGTGTGCGTGTGTGTGTGTGTGTGTGTGTGTGTGTGTGCGTACGGGCGCCTACAACAATGCGACACTTTTTGGTGGCTGATGCCGCTTCAAAAATGCCGCCATCGCCGACACACGACCCGGAACCTTCATTTATCAAGTTGACATTTTAATTTATTAAAACAAAATGAAATGAAATGAAATGAAATGAGACGCACTGGGAATGGGATTTCGGGTTCAGACTGACCAAGGCGACATGCTCAAAAGCTCAAGAGTTGTCGTCTAATGTCCAGCTGTGGGGTCCACTTTCACGCACACTGGCACTCAACAAGCTGTTTTTGGCTCGGCATAACATATCACATAATTCTATTGTTTTAACTGCACCACGACCCACTGTGCCCCAGTGTCAGCTGATTCCAGCCCTGGGGTATGGCTAGAGAGCTTGGCGAGGCACGCACTGCGCCACACAACTGGTAAAGGCGTCGCAAATGAACACGTTAAAGATGACAGAATCCTCCCAGGATTCACCGAGCATCCAATGAGATTGTTATGAGTGGAGTGTCAGGAGGAAATGTGCCAGCAGGCAAAATGAGTTTCCGAGGGAAAATTACTTAAATCCTTCAACGAATGTATTCAGCTTCGAATTATGGCTAAATATTGTCCAAATTGTACAACAGAAGCAACAAGAATGTCGAATGTCGCCAGATCAAATATACCTAAATTGGCAATAATATATAATCTGATTCTTAAGCAGATTATTTGTAAATCACGGTATTAAATATACAACTGGTTAGTACAAGGAAATAAATAAAATATGTCTAAACACAGCTGAACTTTTTTAAGTGCAAATTAAATAAAAATGTTTCCCATAAAAAGAATGTTTCCCGTTATAAATTTATAGGTATTAGTAATTTACTTATAAATTTTCGGAAGACTTTGGTATATTAAAAACATGTATTCCTCAATAGCTACAGCAGATGGTTAAACTTTATGTTTGGATTATGCTCTGAGGCCATAAAAAGATGATGTGACCAGCTAGAGAATTCTTCAACTCTCAAATCAGTTTGGCCCTTTAGCATTTGCATTTTCCTGGCCATAAATTCAACATGCTGCTTGAACAACAACAACAACAACAGCAACAACAGCAACTGCAAAAACAAACAAAGCTTTGTGGGTCGAACAAAACGTATTTTTAATTTCCATAAATTTTATATCGAAAATTTGTGAACGTGTTTTTCTACCCTACACCAAAAAAAAAACAAAATGGGTTAACTGGGTATCATGAGTTTATGCAAGCTGAAGCTAGCACAGCCGATCATATTATGTACAAATGGACAAAGCAGATTTCTGACAATGGCAATGACTTGAATCCAGGATATTTCCTAGTCGAACTCTTTCGAACTTAGCATTCTTTCTTGCTTGTACACTCTTTTTGTTGTTTTCAAAGAAAAACGATACACACGAACAAAATGCGAAATAAAAGAAAATTTAAGTTCCAGGGGCCGACAAAAGGTGTGCAACCGCAGCGACGCCAAAGCAACTTCGTCGTCAAATTTGAAGGCAAGACACCCCCTCGCCCTTCCCCTTCCCAGTCTACCTTTCAACCCACCCAAAACGCCAGCGAAAAATGAAGCTGAGGCATCAGCCAGCAGCCGACAGCTGCGGCGGAACAGCTTTTCTGTATAGAAGAAAGGCGCTTTTGAAAATGTTCATATTTACGGCTGCCAGCTTGAAACACTCAGCTTAAAACTCGTTCTCGAATCTTTAATGTGCAGGCTACTTGCCAGTATGGCATCTCTAACTTTGCTGAACGGTCCTTCTGCTCCTTTAACTGAATAATTCGAAAACGCGAATTAATTGTTACTTGTATAGATGCAATTGACTTGTCGTCTCGTATTGATTGGAAAATATTTCGAATACTCATCCGCAGAAAATAATTAGAAATCTCTCTTCTTCTTGCTGCTTGGAATGTATTTTTGCTTATGCGTTATATATTTAAGTTATAAGTATAAGTTTCTGCTTGCTGAGTATATTTTAAGTTTTTCATTTCGTAGGGAGTAAGATTCTAGTTAAAACAGAGACGGTAAATCGAGCGTGCCCTTTGGAAAAAATATTATGTGGCGGACAGTTTAATATTCAAAAATGTTGCGGACCATTAAAACAGCTTAAAATCTTCGAAACAACAAGAGAAACCCGCCAGAAAGGGGGTGTGAGGGGGTGCCAAGCATCGCAGTTGTTGCCACTGAATGCGGCGAAAATGCCTTGATTCATTTTACTATATCTTCAATTCTCGCTGCTGGCGATGTCCGTCGCACCTTACTTCTTGCAAATTACTTTTAATTTATTGTTTGGGTCAAGGGGTGGCGGGAGGACGTTGGCGAGCGTTGCTCTGTTAAAAGGGGTGACGTCAACAGCTGTCATATCCGGGCGTGGCAGATGTTTTGCTTGGTCCTTTACTGTACTGCGTCGCAGCTCACACAATGAAAACGTTTTATAAATTGAAACGAATTTCACTCGCGTACCGCAGAAATTAAGAAGCAGATTGAGAGGAGGAGCGGAATTGACATCCCCCCTTTACCTGCCACTTCTCAGCTGCCAACAGGCGGAACAGGGGAATGAACGAACGCACAGTGGACTGAACACTTGCTCAACTTGCCGCAGTTGCCAAAGTAAAAGTGGCTACTGGAAGCAAACCACTACTCAGTGGGGTCATTTATTATGATTCAGTTGAAGTGTTTTTTAGCCGCTCGACAACACTGCTAAAATTTTAAGAAGAAAAAACTGAGAGGAAATACAATTATTTCCGTGCGCATAAAATAAAATTTAAAAAATAGAATGTCTCTTAATTTCTGGTACCGCATACATTTTAAATTAATTGTTCCACTTTTTCTTTGATCCAGATTAATTCTATCTGAAAAAATATACATTTTTTGCACACTAGTATTGCGACCGTAGAATTATAGATGTGCGTATTCCCTCTACTATAGATTAAATTGAACCGTCTCAATGGAAATCATGAAAAAAGACAGGGCAGCCAACTCTGGAGTTTCTAGCAATGGGATAATTGTAGTAATATTATTTTTCCTCATGGTCGAAAATTAGCATTGCAATGATTCATATCAAGTTTTTCAAAATCCGGGGTATTCACTGCATGTGCCGCAGAACTGTGCACATCTGCTTTTGAAAGAGGATTCCGCATACCTTGGATTGAGATCGCAAATGCCAGGGCGCTGTACCAAAATTAATGCATGCCACGGTCTGCGGCATGTGGACGATGGGGCGTGTCCGTGTGGCAGCTGAATGTTGGCCGTTAGCGATATGCTTTTACCGCTGGCAGCCGAACATTAACCAAAGTGGTCGCGTTCCATTTGCAACTGACTCTCACTGCTTTTGATTTTAATGGTTATGCTACTTATCATGTTCTACAGCGACTGCTGCAACAACCACAACAACACCAAAAGCAATATGCCACGTGGGCCTAGTGACTCTTTTTTCTCTACTATTTCAAAGGGACATCGGTCCATCCAGTGGTGGGAGTGAACAAAATGAGAACTGTAACCAGCGGAGCATTCCTAGTTATACATTTTTTTTTTTTTTTGGCTGGGCAATTGGTGGATGTGCAGCAGAAACGTGGCTCAGTAATGGAAAAGGTGTGCAAGAAGTGGCTACAAAAGAGAAAAGAGAAAATTGCGATGAGCAGCGCATTGGGACTGACCCAAATATGTTTTTCGCAAATGAGTTTGGCGGTCATTTAATGATTTGTTTGTGCAGCTCGAAATCGAATTAAGAAGGGACCAAAAGTCTAAAAAGCAGAAAAAAAGCATACAACGAGCTTACAGCATCCAGAACCACATGGTCATCGCACGTTTGTAATTTGTCGTCTGTGGCGGAAATTTGCACGGAACCAACAGCAAAACAGAACAAAACAACATCAGCAGCAGCAGCAGTGGCAGCAGCAGCAGCAGCAGCAGCAAAACGAAAAAAAAGACATTCCTGACCAGGTTGGCAGCACCTCCGCCCTGTAGGCACTGAAAATGCTGTCTATAAATAAATTAGCATGGCAAACAAGTTGCCAACTTTGCTGATCTGCAAGTGTATGTGTGGTTGGGTGGGTGTGTGGCTTGTTACGGCTAAAAAGCTGTTTCCGCAATGAGTTTGCTTCCTGTCCGTAAGGACATGCCAGCAAAGCTGCTGCCATTGACAACTCAGCTAAAACTAAATGTGCTGCACAACACTGCTGTAAAAGGGCCGAATGACATTGTGGGCGTGGCAGCAGCACCAGCAGCATCACCAGCAGCAGCAGCAGCAGCAGCAGCAGCAGCAGAACTAACAGCAGCGAGAAAAAAAAATCTAATTTCCTGTGAACAACATAAAGTAAATGTTTCAAAAGTGACGCCCCGGAGCAAGGCAGTTGGGCCACATGTATGTGTGTGCGTGTGTGTGTGTGATAGCATTTCCACTACCATTGGTGGCACCAAATGCGCTGCGCTGCGCTGCCCGCCATTTGCCATTTTGGGCCTGGCACATTTTCACCGCCCCTGGCATAAGTTATGAGCCGGGGCCAACAGCAGCGGGCCGGAGCAGGAAGTTATAGGCAGCTACTATAGGAAGCTGCAGTCTGTGCAGCGGGGTGGGGCACGCAGAGCGTCGTCTACACGCTTGGAACTGGCGTGAAACATGTGACCAAAGCCGCGACATTTCTGACCGGGCACAAGCCAGCACACTGCCGCCCCCTGTCGGCTGCAGATGAAACCACAGGCCAGTGGCGGAAAAAAAGCAGTGAATATAAAAAAGCACTAAAAAGACAACAACGGAAAAATGCCAAACAAAGCGAAGAAACGTTTAACAAAGCGTCGAAAAGGAATTGCGCAAATTATTTAAGCACGAGGCGATTTCTGGAGTTGCGTCCGTCCGTCCACAAGTCCTGTGTATGTCGATATAGGTGTGTCCAATTTCCACGTCGGACATGGACATGCAGCCCAGTGGCAACTGAAAGTGACAAAGCAACGCGCAAAGTAAGTGACAAAAGAGCCGTGTAGCACAAGCATTGCTTGTAAAATTATTCAATTCAATTGATGGAATATAAACAGTATATATTCAGCACTTAAATAGAGTCATGACCCGTTAAAGCTTAGCTGCACACAAGTAGTGGTAGTCGATTTAACCTTTTAACGTGCTGACACACACAGCAAAAGTCCATAAAAAATTCTTTAAGAGAAGAAAAGTTGAAAGCAGCTCCAACCCAGCAGTGAACGCCAAAGTTAAAGAAAAGCGACAATATTATCGTAAAAACTTATCATTGATCGTTTATCTTGGTAGTGGGCGCTGATACAAAACGAAAATGAAAACATGAAAAGAAAGCTAAATTTGGCACGCTGAATATTACATACCCTTGCTGAACGGAGTCCATCTGCTCACCGACAACTTTAGTATAAATAAAAAAACAAAAATCCTTTGTTCTCATTGGAGTTGTAGGCTATTGAGTTGCGATCCGGCAGATCTTTGGATATGTACTGCGTTACACAATTCGTGATATAGTTAAAATACCCTCTGCAAGGTTTTACACACATTTAAGGCATAAAAAGAGAAACAGCAGCAGGCAAAATCCCAAGTGGTGAAGCCCAAAAAGAAAAAACAAAAAAAACCGCAAGCTGTGGCAGCAAAAAGGTGTACGTCTCTCCCCAAGGACATTAGCACGTATGGCGGTGTTGGTGAGTGTGTGTGTGTGTGTGTGGAAATTGGCTAAAACGGATTTACACAAATTTATCAACGTGGCAAAGTCAAAACCAACGAAGCAAAGCCGTAGCAACGAGCCAAACCCAAAGCCAAAGTGGAAAGAAAGTGTCAAGTGTGTGAGGCGCAGATGCACACATACACACACACACACACACACACACACACACACACACACACACACACACGCATATACAAATAGAACGGAAAACGGAAATGAATCATTTCATTAGAGTTGGCAACGCCTACGACATGAGCATGAGACATGAGGGCACAGCGCTCCCAGCTGGGGCAAAGGGGGAATGGATGGGGGTGCAAGGCCACAATAGGGGCGGCATTGAGGCCACGAGGAGCGACCCAAGAAATTGCCAAGTAAAATGCGTTTGACACTTAACGTAGGTCGCCGACATGAGCAATGGGGATCCGGATAGAGACGAGACAAATATCCGTTTGACCGTGAGGTAGCCCAACCTAAAGGGAATCCCCGCATTCGCATTCGCATTCACATCCGCATCGACATCCGACTTTGAATTCTGCTGAATTGGTTCAAGTTTCAACTTGGGTATCAGGTTTTCAAAAGCAGCTTGTCCCGTTGCACTCGAACACGTGTTCGAGGCCGTAGCGGAAACTGAACTGGTTTCAACCGAGCTGAACTCAGTCAAACTAAATTAAACTAAGCTGAACTGAAACGAGGGAACAATCAACATTACTTGAGCTTACCCTAGAAACTGGTCAAAAAGTGAAGCAAAGTTGGTAAAGTTGAAGGTGACATCAAATGAAAAGTGATTCATCGGTAATTCCTTTTGAATTGCCATCTCTCAAGTGCAGAGCTGCTTTTTAAATATGTTTTTCTATGACGAGCTTCTTACAAAAATAAAAGATTGTTCCACATTTTTAGTCATAATAATAAATATTTGCACAAATCTGTGTGCAATGTCAACAATAGTCACAATGAAATGACTCAGGAATAAGCAAAAGTAAATTAAATGCATTCCTTGCATTCCTTGGGACATTTTTTTTATTAAATTAAATAATTGATTGAGGGCTTTTGGAACATAGAATTTTATATTTATTTTGCCTTATATTCAAATGTTAAATGTTGCCCACAAATACCAAGGGCAGTTGGAGAAAAGCAACTCTTTAGAACACAATATTTGAATTACTTTAAGTATGATGTGCAAACTATAATTATTTAATTAAAAAAAAAATGTGCTTACATATTAATATATTAGATGTTAATGACTGACGACATTTATCGATCATTTTTGTTTTCTTTTAAGAACCCATCTGTCAAACTTGATGACTGCAAACAGAGCGAGGGGCACAGCGGGCACATCAGATGTCTGCGATTCTTTTATCCTGCAACTGATCTATATATATATATAAGTATATATATTTGACATCCAAAGTGGGAACAGTGCGTAGCGGATAGTGCTTATAAGTATATTTCAAACATTCCGTGGACTTCCCGTTCGTATCCCAAGTGTAATTATTAGCTTCTAAGGCCAACGGACTATGCCCACAGGTACGATATGATATTCTCATATATGTACTGCTTGCAGCAGAAATGAAGCTTGAAGCAGGCATTAGTCAATGCATACATCAGAATCAAGAGAGTAGCTTGCATACAAGAAGACAGTCGCACTTTTATATGTTGTGGCAACCATTGATGTCGATCTACATATATATACATATGTATGTACATATAAGTAGCTGAGGGAATTGCAAACGTTTGCTGCAAGGCGTAACACACTTTAGGGCAAAATTATAATACCCTCAGCAAGGGTGCCACTTTCTGTGGCATACTTTAAAAGGCAAACAAATTTTTGTTTTCTTTTGTGCTTTTCAATCGATTGTGCAGCTGTTTATTGGTGTGTGTGTGTGTGTGTGTGTGTGTGCGTGTGTGTATGTGTGTGTGTGTATGTGTGCATTAAATACAATTGAATTCGTGATGCTTGATGCGCGATAAGAAACCAAAACGCTTTTATGGTTATTCATAACACAGGCGACGGACGTCTCAAAAAAGGAGAAGACGCTCCGGATCCGATCCGCATCCGCATCAGCGGCACTTGTAATACACAAAAGTCGCAATACCCAATACACAATACTCAGGACGCAGAGCATCTACCCCTTTCAGCCGTTTACAGGCATTATTGCAAAATGTTTCGAATACACAGACACAATGTATATAAAAATGTCTGACGTAAGCATTTGCCATTTATGCATGTCCTGTTGCTGCTGGTTACGCTTTGTCTGTGGCAGCCATTTGAATGCCGCGTTGTGGCAGGTGATTGTCAAATCACTAAGCCCTTAGCCATAATGATCGTCGATTTGATGCCGTTAAATATACAATGCCTTCATATGCAATTGCAACAATGGCAACAACTGTTTTGTTTGGCAACAAAAAAACAAATCTAAAGATTAAGTGAGTTGATTTTGGAAATGTTTTGCTTGATTTGTGCTTTGATTACTCAAAGTTTTTATTTTGATAAACCATTTATAATGCATTTGTAATACAGTTTTTTTTATTATGCAAAGAACTAAAAAACAATTTTTTTTTAATAGTGACTTTTTCACTGTTTACTGTCAGTTCTGAGCGTTAGTTCTACTTGCTGGTACTTTTGGTACAGCTAATATGATGAATAGTTACTTAATCCATGTAGCACAGGCAAACATCTTTCAATATATTTCAACGGCTTGTCAAGCTGCTTCCTGCAGCATGCCGCTGGCAACTGTAATGGCTGCCTGCCGCTTACGTCCGGCGTTCCAACAATGTTCGCTCTTTTTCAGTCGATCCTGTCCCAGTACAGAGGCTGGTCTCACTAAGGCGACGTGGCCATCGCCCCAAGTTCATCCGTTCAGCTCCATCTTTATTGCACTTGCTCTGCTTTCAGTTCGTCGTCATTTCTATTACATTACTGATTGTTTTCGTATGTTTGTGCCTGTCCAATGGCGCATAGTCTATCTGTCAGTCAGTCTTTGTGTCGGTCTCTCTGTCTTAGTGTCCTTGGGTCTTGCCGCTTATCCTGCTGGCTGTTGGCTGCTGGCTGCTGGCTTTCAGACGTATTTCTACAATATTTTGTTTGCTATTGCTACGGCTTCTTCTATTATCAATCTATTGCCTCTTTCCAAATGTGTGTGTTGAGTGTGTTTGTGTCTGTTTGTGTGTCTATTTGTGTGTTTGTGAGTTTGTGTGTGTTTTTTCAACTGTCTCTTACCATTCATTCTGGATAAATACAAAATGAAGATGATCCTTCGGGAGCTTTAGTTATTCAATTTCAAATGTAGTAAATTTAATCTAGCAAACACACAGTTGTGTGTATGTGTGAGTGTGTGTATGTACACACATAGCTGATGCGTCTACTGCTCTCGGCTGAGATGTGTTTCAGTCTGTTCTTTTGGCCGAAGCTCATATAAAATACGCTGCATCTTTTAAACAGAAACAACTATTTACTATTTCAGTTGTTGACTTTACTCCAACCCCCTCACCCTTCAACTGGGCGTCCCCCCACCCCCATGCTGTACACAGATGCTCAGTCAAGTCGATGTTTTTCTTGTTATCCTTGCTGCTGCATTTCTAATTTTTACTTTTGAAAAATCCCAGCTCTTCGTCGAAATCTATCTATTTTCTTGTGTCTCATGCACATGTCCTGCTGACAGGCTCAGTCACACAAGCGGACAGTTGGCATTTTGATGAGACTGTGTGTGTGTGTGTGTGTGCATGTGTCTCTGTGTTTTAGTATTCGAGTGTCTGTGTGCATGTGTGTATATATTTACGGCTGTTACTCTGCGTTTCCAAATGCGTTTCACAGCCTTTGGCGCAATCGTCCGCTCTGCCACGCCACCTCCCAAACCATTCCTTGATGTCACTGACTGTTTGCACTGTCTTCCCACTTCAGGCGCTGCGTGGAAGGACACTGGCACGCAAGGACGTGTCCTGAGCAGTGCAATTGGGCTCTGGCAACAGCCTCGTCGTTGTCGTTTGTTTGTTCATCTTGTTTACCTACTGCTGCCTATTTATCTTTGGCCAAGCTTTGTGCTCGTCTTGCCTGCCTGCCTGCCTGCCATCCACGACCTTCCAAGTTCCCTTGCCACGGTCAACAGCGTCCTGGCCGTCACTTCGTTATTGCTGCATTATCTTTCAAATGGCATATTTATAGGATTTCGCTAGCTCTCTCCACAAATACACTCTCAGCAGCTCTCTTTCGCACACACTCTCTTGAGATCGATGCGCCCCAAGGTAGGCAGTCGGAGACAGGCTCATAGTTTATTGGCAGTGCCTCAGAGCGCTTGATGCGCATTTCCTCAATCAACTTTAGCCCCAGTAACGGCACCGGCAACGGCAACGTTCAGCTACTGTAAACAGTTAAACAAGCGTCACGCTCGCGCAGGCAGCACCAGCAGCAGCTTCCACAGTCAGATGCAGTAAGGAGCAACGAGAACCAAGGAGGTACACTGCAGCCAGCAGTGAGCTGCAGTTGGGAGCTGATGTCTGATGACAACCAGGAAGAGCAGTCAGACGGCACACTGTCAACTCCGGTGCACAGTGTGCCAAATTCGTACATGCTGCTTTACTTCTACATTTGTGTTGAAATTTGTTTAGGACAAACATATTTTGTGTGAAAAAACCTATAAAATGTTTGGCGTTTTTTATCTTTTTTACATGATTTTATGATTCTTTTGTTATTTATTTATTAAGAACAGTTTTGAAATTTGAATCTTCGATGCTAACCATAAAATTGTATCTAATTAGAACTGCTTGGTTTCACTGTGCGTTAGCAACTTTGCCTGCTGTGTCAATGTTATTACTGCTGCCGCTGCCAGTGCCCCAGTCAGTGCTACTGCCACTGCCACAGCTATAGAAACAGCTACTGTTACTGGAAGATATTTGTGCTTAACCATTTCGTACATAGTAAATTCATTTTCTCGATTGGCTCTCGTCCATTTCGATGTCGTTGTCCTTATCGATGTCATCGTTGTGCTGAGCCATATTTTATTTGTGTTTATTGATTTGTTTGCACTTGTATGTGTAAATATTTTATTTTATTTTCATTTTTATTATATTTGCTTGACTGACCAGCTCATTCTGGCAGCCTGTCCTCTCTTTCTGTGCTTATTGACACGAAATTCGTTTGACTTTTGAGCCACATACGAAATCAATACGAATGAGTGTCCAATTCGTTCACCTCCCCTCCGCATCCACGATCCCAAATTACTGGCGGACTGACTCACTCTGGCTGTTCTGTCCTTGTCATTTTTATGACAGCACATCAAAAATCAAAGCCCAACACGTGGCGTATGAGCAATGCCGCATTGGCGAACTCAAAACGCAGCTCCACACAGACTGTTTGTTTAGTCGCTTGCTCCACTGTTCCACTGTCCCACTGTCCCACTATCCCACTGTTCCAGCTGTCGTACCAATGTCCATTTTACTTCACTTTATGCATTCAATCAACTAACAGCGCACAAATAGTTTAACTCAGCAGCAATGAAGAAGATGCTATTACAGAAGGCGGTGGCGGGTGAGCTTGAAGCAAGCAAAAATTTCATTAATTTTCATTTATACGATAATGGGAAATTGAATTTTCCATGCATAGCGTCCGACACATTTGCCGTCTGCCCTCTCTCTCTCTCTTTCTCTCTCTTTCTCTCTGTCTCTTTCTGTGTCCCTCTGTCTCTCACCCCATATTTCTCGGTCGAACGCAAGAAAGGGGTAATGGATGTGATAACGGCAGTGGGAAATGCTAATGGCATCCATGTATGTATGTGTACATATATGTATACTTAAGTCGGTATAGGTTTGGGCGAAAGTCACGACCAGTGTGGCGTCCACTCCGATTATGGTTTTTTGCTTTCGATTACTTATGCGCAACCATTCGTCCAGCTACTAAGATACACTCGCAAAATCGTCCAACTCTTTTAATATTCGCGCACGCAGCAGCTACCTGAGTGGATAAATTATTTGATAAATGTTTGAATGGGCGCTATGACAGCTTGATGAGAGACTCACATTTTCGAACAGACCCGATCAGCAAGAAAAATGAGCAAAGGAGGCAATGCTGAGAGCAGGCAGTTGAACAAATAAAGAATGAAATTCAAAGTCTATCCACAGCACTTTATTATTCATTTAGAAGTAATGTTTATGTCTGCAAATTAGCATTGGATGAACAAATATTTAAGCATATATTTCAATTGTTTTTTGCTTTACATAATTTATTGTTCTTTAATCATGCAATTCGTACTTAATGATGCATCGTAATTTTTATGGCTTTATCTACACATTGTACTGAGCATTTTTTTATATTGTAAATATTTATGTTTTGATTATGAAATATTAATTAAAATAACAAGCATTTCTTTATATTGTTTATGCAGCGAACTTTGAGAAAAATAATTGTAATTTGCATATTTAAAAATTTGCTTAAATTTGAAATTTTGATCGAATGAAGTGAATTGGGGCTAATTATTATTACGTTCGCACTTGACACAGTATGTAATCATTTATAGTTCTGAGTGAGTGCTTTTACATGCATGAATGGAATTGACATCGCATGAAACACCTTTTTATTTAATGTTTAGTTTTTATTATCGCAGCGCGTGCAGAATTTATTAGCCTGCCAGTGACTTTTATGTGCGTCCCGGCGATTCCAATGACCAAAGCCAAAGACAAATCCAAAACCTATGCCTATGCGCCCTCCCATACTGCTCCGAGCTCTCGCATCCCCAGCCATCTTGGCAAACGTTGCGCAATGAAATTATCTATCGAGACCAAGATACGCGCCGGATATGTAGTGAAGGGTAAAGCATTAGCCGCGCTCGAGGCTCCTGCCGAGCCGAGCCGCCAGCTGCTGGTCAGTGAATGCAGCGGGCAGCGTATCGAGAGAAATCATGAATTATTTATTTGTGTGGACATGAATTATTGTTATGAAGTTTATTGCAAACAAATTGCGTCCTGGGACAGTGGAAATCAATAGCAAATAAATAAAAGCGCAAACGGTTTTTGTGGCTTTCACTGAAACAACAGCAACGTGGACCGATATGCCAGACAAGATATCATCCAGTACAGTACAGAGCTGGCATATGGACGGCGATAGGCATGGGGATAGGGACAAGGACAGAGACAGAGATAGAGACAGAGACAGTGGCAGGGACAACATGGATACAGGCAAGAGGTACGAGGCTCGCGAATTTTGCTGAGTTATACCCGTAGTCTGTCCCAACCAGCAGACAACAAAGAGTCAGCGCTCTCTTCTTCTATCCCAATCACCCCCCTTCGACTCTGTCGCTCTCCAACTGAATATATATATATATGTGTGTGTGTGTGTGTGTGTGTGTGTGTGTGTAAAACCATCAACAACATGCACAGGATATGGGAGAATGCTGCGGGCGATTCATGAAATTTAATGAAGCAGGCAAACTAAGTGGGCTGACTGAAATCACTATGGATTTTGAAGGATGAGGAATGGTGGATGGTGGATGGTGAATGGTGAATGGTGAATGGTGAAACGTGTATTGCTGGTGGGGATCTGTATGGCTGGTTAGCTCGCGAACAGTTGGAGCGATGGCGCTGGCCAAACGGATGTGGGATATGTATTTGAAGCTGCTTTTTAATTAAAATAAATATTTAATTGAAATTATAATCAGGAATTAGTTGCGGGCAATAAGTCAAAAGCATAGCCAAAGAATGAACAACCATGTCACCCACCCACACAGCCACATTGCCCAGTCAGCCGAATGCTTTATTGTTGCATTGCTAATGTCCTGCCAATTGGTATGGCTCCTCCAGCTGCTTAACCTGCTGCTGCTGCTGCTGTGTTGTGAATGATAGACGGATTTGACGTTTGGCGACAAATCAATTTGTGATTATTAAAGACCCGCTGCTCATCTATCTCAACTGTTGGTCTCTAGTTGTTGCTCTTGATGATGATGGAAGTGCCTGCCACATACACACACACACACACACACACGTACATGAGCACATACGCTCATACATTAGGGAACTTGGAGGCCCTTAGCACCAAGCTGATAAGTGGCTGTCGACAAGACCTGACAATACGCAGAAAATACGGTATACAATTTCAATAACATTTAGTGCCAATTTCTTTGGCCACCGCATTTAACGACAGCGCATCGCATTAAGAAAGAGAGCGCGGGAGAGAGTGAGAGAGAGAGAGAGAGCGAGAGAGAGAGAGAAAGAGTAGCAGAACTAATGTCTTCGCCATTAAGTAGAAAGCTTATATGTGAGGGAAGGAAGGCAACTGCTGCGACTGCTTACAGATTGTCGTGGCAACACCAGAGGTGGTTTTTGATTACATAAAGAGCACACACACACACACAGACACACACATATGTATATATATATATATATATATATATATATACTCGTATACTTACTCTACCGCACACACGCATCTGACGCCAAAATCGAATGCAAAAAAGATGCGCATTAAATTAATGAATGAAACCTCGTCTCGACTTACACAAGCTCGAAATAAAATTGGTGGCCTTAAGGCAATTCTTAAAGATGCTCTTATGCAGAACGCTCAACTGCTTTGCACAAGATCAAATACTCTTACCACAATATTACACATACAAAATAATACATTCGATCCACTTCTAGTGTAAAGCAATATTAAATTCGTTAAATTGCAAGAAATCTTTCACTTACACGGCAGAGTCGTAAAGCTCCAAGTTGAGTTGCGTTGAGTTAAGTTGAGTTGAGTTGAGTTGAGTTGAGTTGCGATGGTCTGGAAAAAACCTGTGAATGTTAAGCAGAAAACAAAATTGATTGAAATCAATTAAATAATTTCCATTCGAATGTATTTTTTTCTAAAATGAATTGGAATTGTGTGCAACAATAATGTGTGGAGTGTATTGAGAAGCGAGCGAAGAAAATGCTAAGTGGATTTGCCGTTGAGATGTTCGCATTGCATGTAAGGCACAAGGATAACGAGACAGGATAACGTTGATGAATGCTGCAGTAGCAGCAGTGGCAACTACGTTGCACATTCGTCTTGCATTCAGTTGGGGTCTGGGAGTGGGCGTTGTCTGGGGCGTGGGCGTGGCAGTCGCGGTAACTACAAAAGCAATTGCAGCTGCATTTTAATGCATTTTCATTGCAGCTGCCGATGTAAGTAAAACGACAGCTGCTTACTGGAGCTGCTGGAGCTGCTGTAACACTGACTAACGCCCAGGTGCCCCGTGTGTCCAATGGGCGTGGCATGAAAAGAAAGCACAACAACTTCAATAATACGAGCAAAGCAAAAGCGAGAATTCCATTTTGGCAATGGCGCTGGTGGAAGTGCTGTTGTCGATCGATCCACAGACACATTTCAGTTCAATGACAAGTGCAAATGAGCGGAGGGAAAAGGCAGGACAGTAGCTGCCACTTGGGAAATGCGATTAATGGCATTTTTGTATTTTATTAAACAGAACCGATATCGTCATTTACAGTATTTACACGCGACTACTGCATGCGATAACAGTAAAATGGCAACCGTATCGATAACATTGGTAATCCCACTAACATATTACAGATGCGAGTAAATAAATTGAATCAACAAAACTGTTTTAATTTGCGTTTAATTAAGTACGGCTTTCAATTAAATTTTAGTTGAATTAAATTCAAGCATGTTGTGAATATGTAATCATCGATTGGCAGTAGTAAATCATTCCAATGCAAATACCATTAATTACACGCAGCTTTTCGCCAACCAGTAAGGCCAGTAAGGAAATTTAAGTAAATAGCAATTCCATTATAGAGCGAGCTATCTCGTATTATGGAGTTACTTAGGTCGATTGAAATTTTAGTGCATTTGGTCTGTCTTCTGTTTGTTTGTTTATGACTACTTTTTGAAATTAAGTCATTTATATGGTAAGTTAGTAGGACCAAGTCGTCGAAATCTGGACTTTCTGCCATGTATTTAGAACCAGTCTTATTATTATTGGCATTTCGCCGCATTTCACTTAGATAGATTTATTAGTGCAGTTCTAAGCTCTGTTATCGTTGCACATATGTTTTAATATTTTGATATTTTTATTTTATTTATTTATTTAAAGTCTTCACTTAAGCCAACGTTTCCTGGATGTTTACTTGTGTTTTCTTAAACAACATGTTCTTAACTTAACTTACAATACTATTGCTGTGGCTGCCTTTTCCTACTATGGATTTTGCGAATGGCACTTTAAAGAAGTGAATACTTTGGATTGATATTTAAAGGCTGGCAAATAATTGGCGGAAGTCTCCCCGAACTTGCTTAGTGTTACTTATGTTGTGTCGTTTACTTGAAGACATTTTGCTCTATCATAGCGATGTTTATTATGTTACTAAACGATGGCGCCTTATAGTCCTTGCTTGGCTTTCCATTTAACAGCTTATTCCTATAGATAATCATTACTTAGAATTGGAACTTTTCAGGTTGGAGACAATTCCTGTCTAAATTTACAATTGTCTAAATATTCATTAGTGTCATTATCTCTATATCTTCTTTACCCATTATAAATTTTCAATCATTTTTACCCGGTTTTATATTGAACCCAATTAGTTGATTATTAATTTAGGACATTTTCAGAAACAATAAAAAACATGATCTCAATTTTCTGTTAACTTGTACACCGTTTGATGCCAAACTGAAACAACTAAAAATGGCTTATAAATATTTATAAGTGTCAAATGACTTTGCAAGTAGGTCTTCTATTTTTGTGTGTGAATCTATTTAACACTGTTTCCGCTGCGAGCGTTTGGGCTGGGGAAATCAGTAAGTTGTATTAAATGCACCCAGTACATCCTGTTGCAGATGTTGTCCTTGCCTGATTGCGCCAATTCAATAGACAGGACAATCTGAGTCGGAGGATGGGGCTGCAGCCTGAGCTGGCGACAGGCGCGGCCGTGAGCATAGATAAGTCGTTTGTAAATTTTATATAATCTAATAAAAAATTGATGGCTTTAGAGTGCGGCGAACATTGAGGCTACCAGCTGGTAATAAATACCAGCAGGCACTGTTGGCTGCCCTTGGTATGCTCCTGGATCGTCGATTGGGTCTCAGCTCCAACTCTAGCCTCCGCTTCAGTCTCAGCCTCCGTCTCAGTGTGAAACTTAGTCTAACCAGATTCTTCTACAGCTGCTGCCTGTAACATTATGTATGTGTGTGTGTCTGTGTGTGTGTGTGTGTGTATCGACACTGTATCGACGCGTATGTTGCTGTTACTGCCAATCCTTTAAAAAGTGCTTTCCAATAAATGATGAGGCATCTGCAATGGAGAACGAGCAACAGCAGCAGCAAAATTGCAACACGGCTTACGAGCAGGGGCGGCGCGAAGGGAGGGAAGCAGCGGATATAGGCAGCAGCAACGCATTAGCTCTTTTTTTATGTGCCGCTGAGCTTAATGAAATGAGTTTGTCGAACTTATTGCTCACCGAGGCATGCAACATGCCAGGCATAGCATGTGATGAAAAAAAAACCACACACACACGCCCAGCAGCTAATAGATAGAGAAGGGGGTCGGGCAAAGGAGGCAGTGGAAGGCATACGAGTAAGACATGGCTGGAAATTTATTGTTGAGTGAAAACGTTAACGAAAAGTCTTCAAAAACTCGATAGCAGCTAAATTCAATTTATTTTGTCTGCGTTAATTATGTATGCATTAATTTTAGCCCCTGTGCAATGTGCCAAAGTTCTGGCAACACTTTAAAGTGCTTGTTTGCCATTAATTTGTTGATTTATTTGCAGAGCCAGCAGCTGGCCAAGTTTGCCAAGTTGCAGCCCGGAGTAAACATGGACAAACGTTGAGCTCATGGCGACATACATCAATTTGTTGTAGTGTCTGATAGTATCTGACACATCTGAAAGTGTGGCCAATAGTTTTACGAGCACTGCACAATTAAGTGGGTCGCGGGCCATTGGCAAGTCAATCAGGCAATCAGCCATGGCCCCGGCCAAGTTGCCATGGTCAGGAGCTATCTGGTAGTGCGAGAGAAGTGGAGGTGGAGGTGGAGGTGGAGGAACAACACAGTGAATAGCCTCTCAGAAAACTTGAACGGCATTGTTACATGCGCCGGGGCACAAACTTTTGCTTGGCATTACCGCTTGTTATCTTGCGAATTCTCGAAAGTTACACAATTGGACAAGCGATTGCCCAAGCCAGCGGTTGGGCAACCAACCAACCAACCATCCTCCCATCCACCCATCCACCACCCAGCCCTTTGGGCGAGTGTAAACAGTTTCAAATTACAACAGCTAAGTTTTCCACTGCTACTATTAACAAATTGGCACGCGGTGTCCGGGCTGAGGTCTGGCTGTTTTAAGACGCCAGCAGCATCATCCGCAATGTTCACAGTCTGCTTAAAATGTTAGCCAAAGAAATATTTATTTATGAGTAAACTTGTCTGCTCCGAGCCCCGCTCACAGCCACAGCCCAAGCCGCAGCACCCCCTCTCAATCACCTGTCATATGTGTGAGGGTGAACGTTAATGTTTTTATTAGCGTGGGTGCAAAGTTGAAACTGAAACTGAAGTTGAGCCGAAAGTCGTGAAGGAAGCGAACTTTATGCGTTGTTTTATGCCAGTTCAGGCCTCACCACCAACAACCAACCACCCACCGTCCCTCTGCCCCTCAGAACCCCCCAAACCCTATATGATGATGACTTCTTTGCCGATAATGATAATCTGAAACGGGGGCATGTTGCTGCGGCTGGAGTTGGGGCTGTGACAGGAACAGGGGCGTGGCCAGAGCTTAAGCAGTTTCGCCTGATTGCCTCGTTCTCTTCTATATTGACTTTAAAAATATTTGCTTGTGTATATGTTTGCTGGTATAATATATACATATACACATGCAGACAAGTATACTCGCTTATACACTTGAAAAACAAATTGAGTAAAATACATTAAATACAACTTAATAAGAAAAGTGTAAAACAAAACACTCATAAAAAAACAAATGCATTTTAACCATACTATTTATGCATAATTAATACTTCGAATGCAAACACTATTTCCAATCAATTTATTTAATCAATACACTGGCATTTCCAAATGATCAGTATTGCTGTTTCACTTGTCTGTTCATTAGATGCCTGATTCAGATACCTGATACCTAATACAATATATCTGTATATCGCTTTGATCGCTGGCATTGACATTGCTTAAGCTTTTATCGAGTTTAGTTGTTGCTTTATATATATCCAGCTCAGAACTGCAGCCTGATGTGGTAAATTTCTACCGTTTTTAAGACTGTGTTGTAAATGTTGTTTTCTCAGTGTATATCATTAGTTTGCCAGCATGTGTAGTCTGCATATGTGTATGTGTGTGTGTGTGTATGTGTATATGTGCCAGCTTTTTAATGCGCTGCCTGTAGGCTGGCAGGGGTAGCAGTTGCTTCACAAAACGTTTCGAGCTGCCCGAAATGGGCAATCAAGCGAAATGTGCCAAGCGGTTTGGGGCCATATCTGTCGATGGTATTGGAGTCTGTTGCCGGTACTGGATGGAGTCTCGCACTGGGATGGGCTGGGCTGGACTGGGTCTGGCATACCGTTGAGAGGCGACACAAATCAATGGCAAAGAACTCCGGCAATGAGTATTGGAAATGACATCGAAAACGAGTTCGAGTACGAGAACGAGAACGAGAACGAGGACGACGCCCGTCAGATTTGAGCAGTCACTCAGCGATGGGCGCGTTGTCTGTGGATGAGGCGAGCTCACATATATGTGTGCTCTCTCCTGCTTGGTCCTGTCACCAACTCACACCCATCACCCCACACCCCACACTCTACACTCCACACTTCACATCCACACCCAGACCACTTGAGCCACGCTAAAGAGGCACTCAACCACGACAGAAGGCACAGGGCAACAAAAAAAAATCGACTGCGAGAGAGAGAGGAGCGAGATAGAGAGAGAGAGAGAGAATGATAGAGAGTGGCAGGGAGACAAAAAGAGACAGTAGAGAGAAGTTTCAATGACTGTAAGTGTCACAATAAGGGCAAGCGAAATCGCTCGACAAAAACGCTCGGCACTAGAGAAATTCTTTAACTGCCAAAATGCTGATCGAAACCAAAACCCAAATGCAATGATGAAATTTCCAAAACTGCTGCCATTTGCCAGGCTCAAACACACATATGTATAAAAAAACATGTGTATATATATATATATCTATGTGTATGGAATGCAGCTGCCAGTTGGCTGCCGACCTGCTCAGCTTTTGTGTCTGCTGAATTCTTTTTTATTTCAATAAATTTTAAAATGCGTCGCAGACGTTTGGTTTGTGTGGATTACCCTTACAGAGGATATTACATTTTTGACGCAAAGTTTGTAACTCATTGAATGAGACGTGTCTGACTCCATAAATTATATATATTCTTGACCAGCATCATTAGCCAAGTCGATATACTGTAACTAATTTCTCAGTCCTAAGGCCGTCCTGATGAAGATCTAAATATATATCTGATTTTTAACCGTTTAAGGCAGTCTGGTCAGCTGCGACGCCAAAAGCAAATTTAAGTGAACTAACCTTCCGCAAAAAAATGGAATCCAAATAATGAGAACGTAACTCCTCTCAGAGATTTCAGCAGATGCTTAATGGTTCATGTTTATGCATGCATTTCGTGTTAATGCGTTAAGCGAATTCGGATTTAAACAATCGATTAAATAAATTAATTACTATGCGGAGCATTTAATGAAACACTTCTGTATATCGGATTGCACTCAAGGAAATGAGTTTAAAATACATTACGCATACTTGCTCTACATAATTGTTATCGTTGTTCTTAAACGATACAATTTCAATTACCCAACTCTTGTGTAATTTACATATTGCTTTCTGCTCATTAGGGTGTAGCTAGGGCAGCTACTCCTTATTGTTGATTTGGCGAAGGTCTGTCTTGGTTACGGCAACAGCACAGCAAACAAACTTATCCACACATCAACACTCTCTATCGTAGACTTAGCGCCTATCACAAATGCAACGAAAGTCGACCAAAAAGTTCAATGTTCGACGTTTGCATAAAATGCAAAGCAGGCTGCATTAGCTGCATCGGATGAAAACTGCCAGCATGCAGCAGGCAGCATGCTTAATAAGCCATTCAAGTCTCTCAGTCAGTCAGTGAGTTAGTCAAACAGTCGGTTCGCCAGTGAGTCAATCCCTTGATTGTCGGGTTAGCTGATCTATTGACAGTCGCGTTGGTTATTGGTCATGCCAATGTCTATATCAAACGCTTTACATGAGCCCATACTTACGCACACAAACACGCCCATATTAATATATACACAATAGAACACACGCACACACACCGACACACACACACACACGCACACACATCTGTCGGTCACACACAACACAATCAGTGTCTGAAAATCTATGCGAGAGATATGGTAAAAAAAAAAGAAGAAAAAAAATTTATTTTGGGGCAAGTTTTGTCGTTTGCTGGATACTGGTTACTGGTTGCTGGTTGCTGGTTGCCATTGCCATGCCCACTCATGTGGCAAGCACATCAACGATGGCGGGCAAAAAGTCAAATGGATTGAATACATATTGAGTTTATGATGTTGTCGCTGGCAATTTTCGTTGGCTTTAAGCGGTTTGCGCGTTCGCCTGTCGCTTTGTGCTGGTTGCGTATACGCAATGTGGCCTGGGTGTACGTGCGAGTGTCTTTGTGCGTGCCTCTGTATCTGTGTGCGTATGTATGTGTGTGTGTGTGTGTGTGTATATTGTCGATTATATGCTTCACAGAGCTGCCAACACAGGCAGCTCGTACGCTCCAACACAGAGGCCGCGTTTTGGTTGTTGCCTGCCTCTTGTTTTTGTTGTTGCTGCTGTTGTTGTTGTTGTTGCTGTTATTGTTGTTGTTGCTGGTGTGGTTGTTATGCGCGTGTGTTTATGGACTCAGGCAGTAAATTGAATTTTGCCCACAACAACGACATTAGCCATATCAGAGGCGCTAGGTCTTTAGTCGCGCAGGGTTATGGGTATTGGCTAGGGCTTGGGCCTGGGCTTGTGTTGGGTTTTGGGTTGGGGCTGGGGCTTCATTGGGGCTTTCAGAGAAAGTTTCACACTTTTTGCGACCAAACATAATTTCATTTTTTTTTTGTGCTCTTTTTTTTTGGGTGCCTTTTTTGTAACTGCTTTCTGCTCTCGGATCTGGGCAACGAGCGCCCCGAATTAGCATATGGATGAGCTCTGGCATTGAGAGTCAGTACTTAAATCGAAATGGACACACGTAATTTAAGGTTGTGCCGATGGCAACCAGAGGGATCGTATTATAAAGTAAAGTAATTAAAGTTGTTTGCGAAGTACTGTGTCAAAATGACGATTCTTGGCATAAGTGCTATATTTTAAGGAATACAACATTTTAATTTACTGAGGAAAAAAATAATATATATCTAAATATATAAAAAACTGAATGCTGTCAGTATTAATAGCTGCAGTCTTTCTACCCTTTGTGATCGAAGTAAAAACGTTTTACAGTTTTGAGTGGATGCAGCTGACTCTTTAAAGGGTTTGCGTTACGTGAATAAAGTTAAAAGGCATCAAATGAGTATCATCAGAGTAGTTTGGTAGTCGCCTGGGCATCTTGCATTCGGTTGATTTATTAATGGTGAATACTCTTTAATGCTGACTATTCGGACATGGACATGGCAGATCAGGCAGCTATATTTTCACACAGCCGCCTCGCACTCGGGCTGCTGCTGCGAGTCGCTGTCGAGGTGTTTGTTCGTGCCGCATTTGTCACACAATCTGGCAAGTTTGGCCAAGTACTTTGCGCTTTTCACTTTTCAACAGTTTTCGTTATAATTTCAGTCAAACTTTATGCAAAAGTTGCAAATTTGCGGCAAATTTTGTGCAAACTTTTAAGCGATTCCCGCCTACTCCTCACTCTCTTTCAGCTCGTCTCTTTCACTATTTTTCCAGGCGCATTTGCTCTATTTATTACACAGAAAGCATAGTTTATGGACTGCAAATCGATTCGCAAATGAGAGTGGGAGTGGCCTGGAGGGGACGGGTGGTAATATAGGGTTTGGTCAAAATCAATTCGCTCCACTCAAAAAGTGTTGGCTAGTGCCGAAATTAAAACTACTTGAATGGCAACTATGTCAACGTCATCTGCCACGCCAACATACTAACAAACCAACTTCTTATTTGACACGCATTCGAATTTGTTCATTTCCTTCTTGTGTTCAATAAGATGGCCAGGTTTCTTACCTTTTTAAATTAAATGTAACTTTCAACAGGAAAAACCAGTCATTTCAAGAAAGCCGAAGTTGACATACCCTTGTAGCACGGAGTTAATTTGCTGAAATCAACAACGGAAACTATGTGAAGTGTAATCACCATTCTTATTTAATTGCTTGCATAGTAAAATACATATGGTTGAGTTGCAATAAGTTCAGCGGAATCGATGGCTCGGATTTTCATATGGTGAAATCCCAGCTTGGCATTCTGGCCAAATAGAAAGCATGGCAATGTAAACTTTCACCTGACGCAGCTATTGATGCTGATCAATAAGATTGAAAACGCCTGCTCCATTTAAGTCAAAATTGTAATAGCCTCTGCAAGGGTATACAAAACGAAAAAAAATAACACACACACACACACACACACACACACACACACATTCAAAGAGCATTAAATCACATTTAAAGAGTTCATTTTGCATGCGAAACGCGTTTGAAGTGCTCGAAATGTGCCGGGAAACGCGTTCCGTTTTGCTATTGGCTCTCAGTCAGTCATACACACGCACACTCATGCATACAAATGGGGTGTGTGTGTGTGTGAGTGTGTGATGGCTTGAACGTCTAACGTCTAACTGCCGACCGACTGACTGACTGACTGTCTGTCTGTCTGTCTGTCTGTTTGTGTGTCCGTCCGTCCGATCTGTCTGGAGGGCGTCGTCAGTTGAATTACGGGCTTTAAAAACAATTTGGTTGATTCTTATGCCCTTGCAGATGGTATAATAATTCTGTCATAAATGTTGAATAAAGTTTCTAAAATATATTTGTTTTTTTTTTGGTTTTTTTTTTTTTGTTGTTGCTTAGATTGCTGCAGGCAGTCTATGTATTATATAGCTGCTATAGCAACTATTTCTTCTAGAGGTGATATCAGGCTCCTAACATTTGGCCTACTACTATATCATATGCATAGTTCCCATGGGTACAATCTGTCGATATTTCCTAGTAATGAGATTTTGATTTCAGCAGGTAGACTTCGGTCTGCATGGATATGTTTTCTTCGGTGAGATTTTCTTTCTTGTTTAATATTTTATTGCGCATATCAAATTCGCATTCAAGCGGAAATCCCTAAGCACATACAAAACGCCTCAACACACACACGCACACACACACGCACACACACACGCACACACACACGCACACACACGCACACATTTACAGATAGATAGATGGATGCATGTGCTGCTGCCAGTCGCTTGTTGGTTCCGGGATTTTAGCTCTCATGTCGCCTGCGATGTTTATGAATACATTTCGCAGCTGGCGGCTGCTAAACTCTGGATTTGGATGCCGCCGTGAGACGACGCTGCCATTTGCCTCGGGCGCACCCAGAAATCAGCACGTGAAGTTATATTTTATTGATTCTAAACTGACTGTGATATATGTCCGTGTGCCCCCAAATCCCCGACCGCCCGCCCGCCAGCCCCCCTCCAAATGCTTTGCATTGCAACTGAAGTCCTTGGCTCCGGCTCAGATTGAGCTTGGACATCGCTGCGCTTCACTGGCCTGAATACCATCATGATGCTGATGCTGATGCTGATGCTTAAGTGGGCACGTGATGCTGCCGAACCGCCATTGGAAAAATGTGAAATGGTTGCACCAGCAAAACCAACAACAAAAACAACAACAACCAACCAAACAGTGACGAGCAAATATTACCAACGGAGCGAATAGCACAATCAAGTTAAGCGTTGGGCGTAGCTTTTGAGCCCCTACCGAAGTGAAGCAATCAGTTTTTTGTGTACACAACCCATTTTTCGTTTCGGCTCGACGCCGTTTTCCGTATTTTTGTTAACGCCTGCGGTGGCTGCCACTCCTTCAGCTCACCACTCCCTACCTGCCTATTGCAGCTTTCAGCTAGTTGCATGTCTCGAAGAGGTGACCATGTGGCACAGTGTGTCTGCCAGATAGAAAGTCTTAAGTCTCGTCAATAAAGCTCCATAATGCAATATGTTTAGTTACTCCAATTATTTAATTATTATTCAATATTATTATTAGATGATTTTTTATAATATAATATATATACATTATAAACATATTTCAGGCTTATTTGAAGGGCAATAAAGCTCTCTAACTGAAAAGTGCACCAGCCATTTATTATAAGTTTACAAACTATTCAAGCAAACATTTTCAGAAAATTGCAATGGTAATGTCTGTGTTAGACAAAACCCTCTTTTAGATAGGATTATGAAGTATACGAGTCTGTCAGTTAAGGTATGTTCCTTATTTTAATATTAATAACCATCGCATATATCGAGTTTCATTTCCCCTTCACACATGGGCATCAAAGTCTCAAGTGAAGTGTGTGCAGCTAAGCGGAAATTGAACTAAACTAAACTAAACTAAGCTGAGCGGAGCTCTGAATGGAAAGTTGTGGTGAAATGGGCAAAGGGCAGAGTGCAATGTGTTGCTATATCTGTTTCTGTTATGGTATTGCAGCACTGCACGATTGACAGTTTAATAGTTTTCCTAGTCAATATTATGCTATTTCGTGCTGCAGCCACATGAATGGACCTGGCTCCAATTGCAAGTGGCGAGCAGCAAGCCTTAAATATGAGCTGGGTAGGAGAGTGCAGTGCTATCGCTGATGTAGCTGCCATTCAGCGGCTGGTGCAACCTGTTTGGCCGTGTGGCTCATTTGGCTCTCTGAAATTTGATTGCACATGTGATTGGCAAGCTTATGGGCTCTACGTGGCAGCTTCCACGTGACTGCCCTTACCGTACACATAATATATGCAGATTTTGCATATCAACTATATATTTAGGTGCATTAAGGGCTCCTGTCCGCTCTGCCCCTCAGTTCCCTCATAGCTCATGTCTAAATGCCTCATATATTCGATCTGCTTCTCGCGAGCAGCAAGGGGAAAGTCTCTCACTTGTGCAGGCTTTGTCCACATTTCATACGAATTAGTTATGTGAGGCTTTAGCTGGCATTTGCGAAATAATTGCAGGTTAGGTAATTGAAGTGGGATTAAGCATCGGGATTGCTGAGAGTTTAATGAACTTGAGCTTGACACACAGGTACATATATCTGGACATAGTATAGAATGCTCGACTATCAAAATTTAAATGCCATTTTAATCTAGAGAGCAATCTGTGAACAACAGGACTTTGGAGGAGAATATTCTGGAAATTTGGCTGAGGAAAGTTGTGACTCATTCCAACAATGACAAGCATTGATATTTCGACCAATATATTTCCTTCGTTTAGTGAAAACTGCAGCTTCTATTAAAGAACATGGACTTCAGCTCCCCATCATCCATGATAAATGGTAAAAAGTCTTAGCACTGGAGTTCGACCAAGAAAATAGGCATCCATTTAACAAACCAGTCAACATAATGTATACATTGAAATGCATACATATACTGATATTTATGTACATATTAATTTATGTTGTGTGCTTGATTTCTACAACATTTGATTATCCCCAAAGTATTTTGGTAGTTCTTAGATGGACCGCTCGTCGATTTCTCACACTGTGCTGTGTAGTGGTGTGAGCCCAGCTATGAGCTATTATCTACTTATGCCGTTTGGCAAGCAATTTAGAGGAAAAGCACACCCTCCCGCACTCTCTCTCTCTCTCTCTATGCCGAAAAGCACTTCCCTCTATCTGGGCCATAAGAACAATATAAAAATGCCAACTCGGTTGTTTTTGTTGCGTCTCTTGCTCTTTTTTGCCTTTGTCCAGGCCAAAACGACTTTGAATTACCATAAAAATATGCATATACGTATGTGTGTGTGTGCTTGTGTGTGTTTGTGTGTGCAGTTGTGCCCAACAGTTTTGCGCAACGACTCGCAAAATGCTCAAATCGAGTTATGACAGCACAACAAGCAGAATTTCCTCACTTTCTCTCTCATTCTCGCACGCTTAGTCTCGGACAGCCTGTGGCTATATATGAAAGTAAATCTGAGTAAGCAAGTGTGTATGAGAATATATATATGTGTGTGTGTGGGTGTGGGTGAGGGTGTGCTTAAATCAGATATCAAAAATTGTTTACCAATAATTTAATAGCCACAACGCGCGCACGCCACGCATTCAAATGGCCCACGGCACACACACACACACACTCACACACTCACACGCAATCATAAATCGGCTTTGTTGACCAGCACACACACACACACACACACACACATAGAGAGAGAGAGAGAGGTTCGAATGTTTGTGTATTGCTGGCTTATGCCACCGACTGCGGTCAGAGGAAAACGCCTAAGCGACAAAAGACCCGCTGACCGCACTCTCGCTCCCTCTTTCTCACTATGTCTGTGTGTGTGTGTGTGTATGAATGTGTGTTAGTTGGTCATAAATAAAATGTTAGTCCGAGAACAGTTTAGGGTCGTTGAGCGGTGAGAGGGGTCTGCGGATGCGACTACACGACATTAGGCCGAATTAATGCGCGCAAGGACTTAAGTCGCAAATTTATTTCTATTCAACATACGAGACAAAACGAGTCACCCCTCGACTCCCCCCCCCCACCCTTCCACCTCTCCCCTACCCACAAACATGTGCGTGTGTTTATGTGTGTGTGAGTCCACATTTCGGCATGACAGTGGAAATCCGGCGATAAATGTAACTAGCAAATGTGCGTACCATGTACAAAATAGCCAGGCTACGACTGAACGCTGAAATCAGGAGCCTGGAGCCAGGAACCAGGAACTAGGAGCCTGGCTCAAATGGCAACTAGTACAATTTAGGTGCAGCAAGTGCGACTATAGTAGTTGGTGTTGGTGTTGTTGTTGTTGTTCTTGTTGTTTTTGTTGTTGTTGTTGTTGTTGCGCTTTGTGTTAATTTGTGGACAAATTTGTGCGCCGCAACGGATGTTGGCCAAGTGGCAGCTGGGGAATGTTGGTGGGGCGGGCAGCGCCTTGTTGCCATTGTCTGCTCTAATCCAATGGATCAGGAATCGATAATGAAGTTGCCGAAAAACACACGCGCCGGCGTCATAAGTTAGCCACCACCCCCTCACCAACTTCCGTCCCTCAATCCAGCTAGAGCAGAGCGTGGTGCGTAGCGTGTTCAAGTGTGCTGTCGATTTGTTTTCTGCAAATCCAGTTATCGATGAGCTTCGGGCCCAAACTCATGATGATGTTGCTGTTGACGGTAGCTGGGCACAGTTTCAATTTATGTTAAGTGCCAGAGGAAGGGGCCTGCCGGTTGCCAGTTGCCGGGTGAAGGCGGGTGACCAGTGGCGGGTTACGGTTTGAATAGGGAGCATACGTTCCACGCCAGCCAGCTCTCAGTACCGTTTGGACATTGTTGATGTCGCTAAACAGGGAAGGGGTTGGGGGATTTGGTGGTTGATGGCTGGTTGGCTGGTTTTGGTGGCTTGCTCAAAGATACGAGTCGATACGAGCATTAGCACATTTGCTAATTGGGGAGCCAGTGTTGCAAATTGGGTAATTTATTGTAAGCTTAACCACAAAATCGAATTGCCAATGAGCCCAGGCACTGGCTCAGAAAGCAAAAGACAAGGGCGAAACAAAAATTGACAACTCACATGACCGAGTTGGATTTAAAAAAAAAAAACAAAAACGACTCAAGACGATTGCGTATTTTTTTTTTTTGTAATATATGTATTTCAAGAAGGATATATTCCGATTTTGCGTGTTCAAAATGCTTTTCAGTAATTGTCTAAAATAATTCAATGCTAAGTTTATTTATTTTTTCTGATTATTGTCATTGATTTTTTCAATATTGATCAGCGGCATTAAGGACTGTAAATAAAAAAAAAACGTTTGATTGCACTTAAGTCAATATAGTTGAAAACATTGTACTCAAATACGAAATTGATACATTTTCATAAAAAATGTTACCTTAATTTTAGAATATTTATTAGCGCCAATCTTTCATTTAAGTCACAAGTAATTTTGGCTTTGAAGAGACTGACTGGCGAGCGAAGGAGATTTGTTGCAAATATTGAAGCTGATGAGATGATGCCTCATTTATATGTGTGTGCGCAGCTGGGTGTCAATTGAAAATTTGCAAGAAAAGCAACTAGAAAATTTGATAAGGCTGATGCTGTCTGCAAATTGAATTCAAGAGAGGCAAACTGAATTTGATCAACTTAAAAATATAGTTTTTTTTCCCTCCATTTAGTTGCAGTCGAATGAGCGAGAGGGGTGGGGAGGAGAGTTGTGGAGTAGACCATCCGACTTGTGTATTTTTAGGGTCATACACCCATTAATGCAATAACAAGACTAAATTGATGACATGAATAGTGACATCAAGTCGTTGCGGGCATTTAAGGAAGTGTGTGAAGTGTGGTAAGTGTGAGGGGAGTGTGGTGTGCCAGCTCGCTTGGCATGGCTTAACTTTCAATTCATTAGACCACAACAACGACGAGGCAACTTTCGCAATGGCCAAACAAAAGCTAAATACAATCAGCTGTAAACAAAAGCCAAAGTGACACACGAGCCTCAGAGCTGCACACAGAATGCTCGCTTTGAGAACGGATCGGCGTAGAGGGGCGGGGGCAGGCGCTTCTGTCCAAGTTACAACTGAAACTGGAGCTACGCGCTTAGTTGTGGTTGTTGTTGGCAGTGGGCAAACTCAAAAGTTGCAGCCCCATTCATGCCACGCCTCCAAAATGGAGGAGCAAAGACAAATTAGTTGCAAGTTGGCGGCAGTGGTGGCTGGCTGGCTGGCTGGCTGGCTGGCTGGCTGCTACTTGTTTTGCAACTGCAAGTGGAAGCTGCTACTAAAGTTTTCTAGGCGCTGCCAAAGTTAGCCACTCCACAAACCACCACCCTCAGCACCACCCATCTCTCTCTCTCTCCCTCTCTCTCTCTCTCTCTCTCTCTACATATATCCATCGCATTGTGTGTATTGTTTAAAGTTTGTGCAAACGTGAAATAGAATTGGAGAGCCGAGCAAAAGGAGACGCCGCCAGCGAAAGTTTAGTCTTGCTTTTATTTGCAATCTCTCTCTCTCTCTCTCTATCTCTATCTCTCTCTCTCTGTCGTCTTGTGTTTTTTTTTTTTGCGTGTTTTGTTCTCTTGTCAGTCTTTAGTTTTTTATTGTTATTGTTTGAAAGCCACTTTGGCAACGTGCGAATTAGCCAAATAATAAATAAGTCCACGACAAAAGGCGGCAAAAGTATTTGAACAATGAAATTATTTGAGATGTGGCTGCTATTCCTCTTCTGGCTATGCTTCTAGTTGATGCTGCACAAGTTACGGTTGCATTTTTTGAAACACGGCCAGAGGGTATTAAAATTAAGTCGAAATGCACGAGACCTTGCCTTCTAAGAAAGCTTCTTATCGAAAAATAATTTTGGTTTATTTTTCAAGATATTTTCAAGAAATATATAAATTAACAGAATATAAAATATAATTAGAGAATACAGAATAGGTGATCAATACAACGATTGCTTAATTTTTATATTTTTAGATTGGTACCATATATCAAATAGTTACAAATGTTATTTATATGTGAGCAAATGGACTTGCGGCTGCAAGGCTATGAAGAAGCTGCTGTTATTTATTTTTGTTGTTGTTGTTGTTGTTGTTGATGTTGTTATTGTTGTGACACTTTGGCCTAATACTTGGCAACTTTTAGCTCTGTCAGCAACAAGAATACAAAACAACAGCAAAGCGTTATTTTTGTTGTTGCTGCCAGCTTTTACATAAAGGACAAACTTTACTTTGTACGTTCGTACAATTCCATATATGTGTGTATGTGTGTGTGTGTGTGTGTGTGTGTATGTATGTCTATGTGTGTTTGAGTGAGAATAGTTGATTAGTCTCAAATTTCTGATAAACTTTTTTCACTTTGTGCACCCTGCAGCCACTAAAGGGGTCAAATGGGATCATAGACAAATCGAGTGCACTATTTTGTAACAGTTTGAAAAGTTTAAAGCATATTTAGATTATTGTATATATCTATGCGATGTCGTAGATTAAACAAATTGAACAATTCTGTTACATAAAGTCATCAGTTGTTTGTTATGAATATAATTATTATTATTGACCTCTTCAAGTTTAGTCTATTACATAAAGGGTATCTATTCGACATACCCCTTTCAAACTCTTAGCTAGGTTTGTCTAGCGTTATTGGTTTTTTGTTTAGCTGTTGTTGGTTCAAACTTTGCTTATTGAAAATTGGAGGACACCGATGCATGGTAAGGTTTAAAAGCTTGCCAGTACATGGCGTCTTGAGCTGGCCCAATGCGAGCCCTAATTATTTGCTTGGCCTGCAACTCGGACTTCATTATAAGATCGTCTGCTGCGTGACTTAGATAAGAAGTTGAAAGTTTTCTCGACACAGCAACGACAATAGTAACAGCAACTATAACAGCAATAGCGACAACCACAACAACAACAACAACAAAACGAATACCCATTGCAAGTGCACATTTTGGGCTGATTGCACTTCACAAAAATGACTGCTGTTAAAATGGAGATAATGAATGGCAAAGGATGGCAAAAGAAATAAAGAGTTTCAAGTTCTCCACAGCACATTAGGATGAACAACAAAAGTTTGTCACAATTGGACATCATCCTAATGTTTCACACTCAAAGTATTCCTTAAATGTTTATAATTTGGCAATTTGTAACTAAGAAGTTTGAGTGGTAAGTTTCTTTAGATTTCTATGCTTACTTCCCAACAACTCCCATAGCTATTATTTCCTATTTTCAATGATAAAAAGTGAATAATTTATGTTCCAAGATAAAAACAATAAGGAAAATATATTTATAAATTTGAATGTATGAATGTACATCTAAGTTCTTGTGTGTCTTAGTATGTAAGTAAAAATAAAAATTGAAAAAATATAGATATATATATGCATATAAACATAGTTCCCCTAAGTAAATATTCAAATAATTTCCGAACACATTCCAAACACAATACAATTTTGAATATTTATTTTTGAGAGGAGCAACTTTTATTAATATGCTCATTATTTATTTATATAGTTTTCTAAACTGTGATCTTAGATTTCTAATTTATTAAAAGTCGCCTTGCCAGTCTTTGCCTTCGCTTGACTGACCTTTTAGTCAACGAACCATTCACTTTCAGACTTAGTCGTCTAATCCCCTCGAGCAATCATTTCCGACCGCAAAGCCATGCCATGTTGCAAGTCTCTTCAATTCATTTAGAGTGCAGCTCAAATTGAAGCATTTCAATGAAAAGCATTTGCATTGTTAACGCTTCTGGTAAACTTCTTGGGTCAGTGACCCAACCAAAAAGGATGGACGAGTTTTTAACGAGCAGCTTTCCAAGCAAAGACAAAACGAGCTTTCTCCGCACAAAAAGTGGCATCACTTTAACTAGTTGTTGTCCAGCTGATCATGCTGACCGCACTTTTTACAATCAACACACACACACACACACACACATAGAGAGCAATGTGGAGAATGTGGCAATTGCTATAAACGGTTCTTTTGCAGGTAGCGGTTTTTGCAACGCCTCGCGACTGCTGTTTTGCGCAATGTTGCACGACGCATGATAAAAACTAAAAGCGGAAATACACAATGTCCTTAATGAATGTTTCATGAACATCCTGTGCAGGCTGCACACACATTTACAGGCAGACAACCAGCCTGGTTGGGTGGTTGCGGATGCGTCTAAATGCGCCACTTGGCAGCCAAGTGTGCAACCTCAGGCAAAATCTGAATGCTAGTCAGAATGACAGCCGGCGAATGGAGTTCAAGTTGTTGTCGTAGTTACAGTCTGAGTTTGAGTCGGAGTCGGAGTCGGAGTCAGAGTCAGAGTCGGAGTCATCTAAGTGCAGCACTAACTTAATTTGTGCACGCAAAGCCGCAGCAGCCGTCGCGGCAAACGTGGCATATGCGTAATGCAAGGTTACGTGAAAACAGCACACAAAATACAAGTCACCACCGACACCGCCTCGACGCACCCAGCCGCAACCAACCGCTTCGCATTTCCTGGCAATTTGTATGCGCTGCGAGACGCACGGCGAAACGCTCAGAGACTTTGCCTCTCCAACTCTCTCCCTCTCTCCCTCTATGTATCTCTGTTTCACTATCTCTAAGGGTAACTGCGAGAGCGACAGCAATGCTTTGCGTTTTGTTAAGCGGAAGTCGAGTGTTTTGGTAATTTGTAGCAAGCTGTTGTTGCTCTAATGGTTGTTGTTGTTGTTGTTGCTGCTGCTGCTGCTGCTGCTGCTGTTATTACAGTAGTTGTTTGTGGCACAGTCATATTCAATGCTCAGTCTCTGATTAAAAGTCTCGAGTGCACTATTTCGGCAGTGAATCCAAAAACTTATGTATCTCGTTTGAGATGCACATAATTGAATGTGAAACAATGTTTTGTTCACTTTAAAATAATGAACAAATGGAAGTCTTCAGCATTTATCAAATAATATCATATTACAAAAATACATACTTTCAATTTATTTATTATTTGTGAATAAATTAATAAAATATTCAAAGCATACTTCTTTGGGCACGTTGGCATTAATATCCTCAGTCACCAAATAGCTTTGGGCAAATGCAAACAGATATTTAGTAAGGCATATTAGATGACAACGAATAAAACAAATATTCGCACAATAATTTTGTGCATTTTAAATAATCCTTTCTGATACAGTAGCGCAAAAAGGAAATATTGGATAACTAATGCGCTCATAAGGAAATATGAGAAAACATTTTGTCGAAAATAATACATATTCATAATTAAAAATTACAAATACAGCAGAAGGGTATTCCAACTTTGGAAGTAGAACTTTTGGCCACTTCTACAGTAAGTATTTTTTGGTGAACCTCTTGTTACTTATGCCGAGTGCTTGCTACTTCTTTGTGGAAATTAAGCTTTGAAAAATGGGTTGCGCACTCTCTCCCGCAGACAATCACATAAGCTGGCACACACAGATAGACAGACACACACAGGGTAGGGTATTGCACATGCATAAAAATTTAGTTCTTCATTTTGCTCGTTATTGTGAATTGGTCCGGCAACTAGTTGGCTGGTTGGCATTGCCAATGAACTGGTCTCACATCTACACCATTCCCCCCCCCCCCCCCCGCCCACTTCCTTCCCACTCTCCCCATTTGCTGCGTCTGCAGCATAGTTGTTGTGGCATTACACAATCATTTGTATTTAGTTGGCTCACTTTCTCCCTTTCGCTCTAGCTCTCTTTCTCTCTCTCTGCGTACTTCTTGACTGGGCCATTATCAACCTTTCTTTGCATCTCCTTTTTGTTGCATGGCCCCATGCTAGCCAGCAGTTGTGGTTGTTGTTGTGTTGGTTGCTGTCGCTGTCATTATTGCACTTTCAATGTTCTTGTTGCATTTGTAAATTACAAAAATGAAATTAAGTTCACACTTTGTCATGTGGGGACATTTAAGGGTTTTAATTGTTTTGAACTGAGCAACGCTCAAAAAGGAGCAGGCAGCTGGGAGTCAGCCAGAAGAGTCGAGTGTGCTGAGAGTTAAGACAAGAGTGGAGTGCTCGAGACACGAGCAGTGTTGCGCACACTTTGTTGCATAACCCAACCACTTTTGTCTAGGTCTATTCCACTACTTGCTCAACTAGCTGATGCTGATGCTGTTGCTGTTGCTGTTGCTGGTCGCTGTTTGCTAACCCTGCTGCTAGTTTTTTTCGGCCTCCCTTCCACGAGGTCCTCATTTGCCCTGTTACTTCCGTGCTACTTTGGGAAATGAGTAATGAATGCTTTCATGTCTTCGTCGTCATCATCAACGTTAAGTTTGTGATACATTTCACTTGTATACATTTAAAATGTCGTTAAGAAACTGTTGTATCTGTATAATCCTATGTGGTTTCCCCAATTAAAATATACTTTGTGCACATTTCAATGCACAATCTAATTGAAGACTCCCACCAAGGAGCTCTTTAACGCTGGCCACCCTTTCGATATGAAATTCGAAAGCATTCATTGTTGCTGTGGTTAATTAACTATCAACATTAACTGCCAGCTGTTCTCGATTCTGGCATTTAGAGTTTTCAGATAATACTCGCCAGCAGACACTTGAACTTTTCGCCGCAACACAATTTGCCAGCTTTGGAAGCACTTAAAAACTTTGCCAACAGCAACAGTCGCCTTGGCCATGATTTACATTCTACCTGCCTGACTGCATCTTGGCCATTTTAGTTGGCCTCAGTTGGCATAACTTATAAGCAAATCATCTGATTACTGTCTCAGCTGAGATGCTCACAACGGAAGTCAAAAGTTCAAATTTTCAGTTAATACTGAAAGCAGGAAATGTGACAGTAATTCATAAATAAATTGCTTGCATTTATTGAAATCACTTAAAGCTTTTATGTGTACCCATATATTGCTAAGCACTGCAACAATATTTAATTCAACCATGAGCAGAAATTACCAATAAAATACCTATGTGTGTGGTCAGCAAGAGAATACAAACTTCGGCCTGCCAATATCTGTTCTATCTTGCTTCTCTTTGTTTTTCTATTTTATAAGTCACTTTTGGTTGCCGATGTCGGGCGGCTCATCAACTTGTAATCGTCCTTTGGAAGAAGAAACCAATTTTGCAACAGATTTACATTCGCCTGCGCTTTTTGCTGGCTGCTCGACGCGTTGAGTCGAGTCGAGATTTGGGGCCTGCTATATGGAAGGCGTCTGGGCGCTTATCTGACGCCTCTGACATAATATATGGCGCAGTTTTTGTTAAACTTTTGCCGCAGATACTGAGGCTGATGGCGACGCCAAGAAATGAGGTTTGCCCAAGCAGCAATTACTTTATTTTGTATTTTTGTTTGTTTTTTTTGTTTTTTTTTTTTGTTTTTTGTTCTACCTAGCGGGCTGATGATTGTGTTTTGGGTTTGTTCCTGGTGTCTGGCTGCTAACTTCAATTTGCGTTGCGTTGCCAAAACGGAATCCGGCAACTGGGTAGTGGCAAGTGGTAAATGGGCAACGCGAATGGTCTCGCATAAAAATTTAATTTGAAAGTTTTGAGCGTTGCCAAAGGAATTGTGCTTAGTTGCTATCGCTACGATTAGTTGCCATTCTTGTGGCTGGAGATGCAAGTACGAACAGTTCCCCAAATCTCATTCGACTATCTAAAACTGCATTTTTTTTAAAAGAGCAGCTCACAAAAAACACCATGTGTAACATTGGTAAAAATGTAAAAAAAATGAAAACAAGTAAGTATGCTGTAGTCGAGAGAACTCGACTACGGTCTACCATGAATGCAGCTGTTTGTGCATTCAATTTAGTCATTTTCAATGGGTTCACAAGGTGTAAGAAACATAGCCAATTTTATAAATGCCGTAAATTACAGAGCCTTACTAATATGCAAGGTGTCCACCTCTAAATATCTTTAAGTAATTTTACAAATTAACCTTCAGCTTTTAAAAATATTGCTTAGTCTTTTGAAAATATGAAGCAAATTCAAATTGAAGCATTGCATGTACAAACATGTATACACCGCATTGGCTTGGAGACTTTTCCGCTAATATTACACACTTCACAGCAAAATTATAAATCACTCGGTAGGGGAATCAAAATGACTGTTAGCAATTGCCTTAAAGTCAAATGAAACTGAAACTGATGAGAACTCATCAATTTATTGCCAGCAAAGTTCCCGTTCTTATTATTTGGAGTGTGCGTTACTTCCGGGAATGGGAAGGACCGAAGGCGATTTGCCATTAAGTATACGCCTCTAACAAATTTAATTGCACAGTTTGCGCTTCACTCCACTGAGCGAAGTAAGCGATAATTTGGCACAGTGGAGCAACATCCACAATTTTATTTATTTGTTTCTTTTTAATAATTTTTAACAATAGATGCATCAATATTTTTTCGAATTTTGCAAAACTCCTCTTCATAAATATATTTCTATATCTATATTAAAATTGCCTTTTCAGCAAAGAAATAATATGAATTCAAATTTGTAATATATAAAATATACAGCATTTGGAGCTCGTCAAATAATAGTAAAAGTGTTAATCAGTACCAATCCATTAAAGATTTGTATGACTTCAAAAAAAAACACAAAAAATAAATAACGATACAAAATTTGCGTACACAATAAATGGTAATAGGTTTCGACCAGAAGCGCTGCGCTTACCATATGCTAGTTGCACTTTAAAGCCAATTTGTGGTTAAACACTTCGCTCCATGGGCGACACCCACTGCGGACAAGGATTAAAACATGGCCTACAACAGCTGTTGCTACATGACTCGACAAGGCTCAGCATAACTAAGCATCCGCTTCCCACACCACCACCCAACCGCGCCCTGCTTAACACCCACCTCCCCTCACCCAGTCACCCTGTGCGTAAGCATTTGATTGTAGAACATTTTAAACTGTGTGCCGTGTTGTTCAGCATGTGGGTGGGGGGTGGTGACTTGGGTGCCTGTTGCTGTATGCCCACAGCCCCAATCAAAATAAGTACGAGGACTCCAGTTGAGAGAGCTCGAATAGCAGCTACCCTGTATCCAAGTCCAATCACAGCAGATAGAAAAATGTTGATTGTTGGCAATATGCTTAAATTGTGCCGAGAAAAGATTTGTGTTTCCCAAGCGATCTTAAGGATATTTATTAAGTTGTGTTTATAGCATAGCCACTCTTTGGCAATTCTTAAATGATCCAGGGTATAATAAAAACGAATGCCGAATAAACCGCTTATTGTGCCACATCAGCCCAAAAATGCCACGTCCGACGTCTTGCTATGATTAATTTATTGAAATTTGCGCTTATTGCCTTTTCAAAATTTATGTTTTGCGTTTTATTTGGACAAGCGATGCCGATAATTTGTCAAAAAGTCGTAAATTATAATATTACACAGCAGGGTGGTGGTGCCGGTGGCATGGCGTATACATTCAACTACCGCAAAAAAGAAATGAAAAAAGATTGTAAGGCCTGCCATTGTTGTGTTCGTTGGCAAACAAAGCGACTGAAACCCGGCCCTCAATTGCAGATCATTCGCACACAAATTTTGTAAGTCGGCCAGAGAATTGAATTTGTTTGCGGTTTATTCGGTTTGCAAAGTGTTTGACGGGCAGCTAACCATCCGCAATTATAAAAAGGGCTGCACCAGACAAAGATATCCAAGTGAGAGTGCCGTTGTTGTTGTTACTGTTGTTGTTGCTGTTGTGCTCTGGACAAGCGGCCATTCATATTGTTCTTTTGCGGTTAGGCCACAAATTTTGGTAAGAGTTGCAAAAAAGACGTAGCATTTTGAATGTTGGATGTTAACGTGGTCGGAAACGAGTACGGCCAACTGACGAACACACATAAATACATCGCTTTTTGCTGCTCGGTCCAATGCTGTGTCCAATGTGTGCTCTGCTGCCTTCATTTATTAATTATTATCCTTGCCACAAAGCCAAATGTAAAAGCTTCAATTAAAACTTACACACACAAGCAGAAAGTCAGAGAGCGAGAGAGAGAGAGAGAGAGAGAGAGAAAGTGAAATTACACCAGCAATCGCGCGTGTAATCAGTTTTACCTTATTCAATTGGAATCCTTGTTCCAGACGCGAATCCCTACACCCAACCTCAACTTAACCCGGCCCTGATTTGCTCTGAATATCGACGACGTGTCGTTCGTTGACGTTTCGCTGGTTGTTTTTTATTATTTGAATGTTTTCATAATGACTCATACAAGGCTTAATTTATACTCACTAATGGATTTCAGTTCGCAATGCGATGCATCCAATATGATCAATTAAGGGTTCAGCACCAATTGCTCCGCTGCAGTCGCCAGTTTGCTGTACGTTGCTGCAAAAAAAAAAAAAAAACGTAAAATAAATTAAAATTAATTAATTATGGAGAAATAAACAGCATTTGCTTTATTGCGACATTTTAAAAATACGCCTTGCCACGCCCCACGACTTGAAAGTTGTTGCTGTAAATAACTCATTTGTCGCCCCTCCCTCAGTTGAAGTGGTGGCATGCAAATTGCTTGTGCTGTACGTATCCTTATTGATTTTCACACACACACACACACACACAACCAGATTGAGCCATCAATTTAATTAAGGCTCCGCGTCGGTTTGTGGCCGTTCCCTGCTCCCTTATCTACTCATAGTGCTGCTCGAATTGGCCATCATAAATTTGGCAATTTGGTAACTAAACGCACTTCATTTTTCACTGGCAAATCAAACAACATGAAAATCAACTAATTTGCACACTTTAGCCGCCAACTGAACGAAAAGCTTCCTGCCCTTAAAGGAAGCTAGCCAAAAAACGTGGGCAAAAAGCGGGCTGTCAATATAATAAATGAGCGCTATTAGCTATTAGCTGCACACAGTAATGCTCACTGGAAAGTGTAGCCAATGACGGTGTCAATATACATACACACACACACACACATATATATGCTCTTCTGATTTAATAGTACATAAAAAAAGAGAGAACAAGAGATCTACTAGCTTACGTATGTCATGCAGTGTAGCATCAGATGTTGTAGTTAATACAGTAAAGTTTCAGTTAAGAAAGTTGATTGTCTGATTATTTTGAAAGTGTATCAATGAAATCCTTTGCAAGAGCTGCCTTTACTAATGCCCGTTCCTGGGTGCTAAACTATGCATACAAGTCCCATACAAGTCAACGGAATTGTCTTCATATTTCTATGCAGCTATTAGATTTAAGCTGTCCTCAACTGAACAGCTCCATAAACATAAAGTTTTCCTTGAGTCAACGCTAAGACGATTAGTTGCTTTTTCTATGAGTGATTACTTTGAATATCTACACTCAGAAAAAAAATCACCTTAAAAAATCAAAGTTGCCTTTATGCAGACATCAGCTAAAATATAGCATAGCAGTCGAAAGAGTAAATTTCATTACTGTTTACTGAATTGCACGCAGAAAGAAATTTTTCCAAAATAAAACATTTTTGATGTATTCAAAAATATATATTTTATTCATCTCTTCAAATTTGATCAAATTTTGTTATGTTTGTTTTGAGTGTAAAGACGAGTGGCCTTTAATCCACGCATTTAAGCCAATAATGTGTCGCTGCTGCCAGAAGGACATTCCATTCAAAAAGCTTGTCTGCACGCGTATGTTTTGTTAGCAGAAGGGCAGAAATGAAAGCGACTGCTGAATGCCAACTGCCTCTTTTGGAAACTTTCCTATGTGATGCACACATAACTTTCTTCGTCCTTTTTTTTAAACTCATATTTATGCATGCAGCTTGATGGCGTCCATTGAGTCAAAGGTTTAATTGCATTGCGCCAATGAGTACAAGTGTTGGAGTGTGAGTGCAAGTGTGAGTGCAAGTGTGAGTGCAAGTGTGAATGCAAATGTGAATGCGACTATTTGTGGTTTTTTTAGTATGCGGGCGCTTTGGTAACCATAAGTAGCGCACAATTATGCACCTCGTTTAAGTATATTTTGCTTGCGGTGCACTCTACACGCGCCCTCAAAGTATTTCTACAAATATATATATATATGTGTGTGTGTGTGTGTGTGTGCGCGCTTGTGTGTAAAGTATTTAAGTAAACGACAACACTTGAAATAAATTGCAGCAAATCAAGTTGAATAGATTGCACAAATGAACGAAACATCAACGCAGCAAAATGAGTAGCACCAGCAAGGATATGCCACACAAAAACACACACACACACACACACACATACACAGACACACACATACACAGACACACACATACACAGACACACACACACACACAGCGAGTTGCTGCTTCGATGGCAGCCGCTTTGGTTTGCATGGTAAACATTTGAATGAAGTCTTTTGATTTGCCACTGATGAAACACAGACACACAGCGACACACCGGTTGTGACTGTCGCGTGGCGCTACGTGCCTGCTATCAATTACATGCCACAATGGGAACGAGTAGTTGCGTTCATCTCAAGCATGCCCGGCTAGCTGATGCCCTGTATACAGTTCTGTTATTATGTGTCACTGAGCTTAGGCATCTAATTATTAAATAGCTTCTGTGTGGACAAATGTACAAATCAAAAATTTACTTCTATCTTTTATAACCGTCAGAAATTAATTTTAGGGAAGTAAGCCCCTCACTAATCGATCGATCTATCTGAAAAACTAATTGAACTTGATCTTTTTTGGGATATACATTTAAAGTGTCAAGTTCTGATGTCAAGACAAATGGCTTGGCTGCTAATGCTGATCAAGAATACATATGTTCTATTGCGCAACTTCAGGATACGCCTCCCATCCATTTTAATTTGTCTTTGAAATTAGCACAATTCGCAAAGGGCCACACCAGAGAATAGTAACAACAGACGAGTTGTGTCCATCTAAATGTGTGCAATTAGTTGTCGGTGTCTGCGTAATTATTTCGATTGCATTCAATTGATTACCCCATCAAATAGACTACAATTTGTCTACACCGAGCCGCAGTTGTCTGCATTTTGTCAGTTGGTCAGTTTAGTTTAGTAATTGGCAAGATAAACAGCTGCTTGCTGATTCATCAGCAGGCAACACTGGGACATTAGTGTAAGTTCAACATAAGCATGTTTTTCATCTCGCTTCTTTACAACACCGCCTTTAGACATCGGCGGCCTCGAACTCTGCTTAAAAGCCCTTTTGAATGATATGAGAGTGCTGCAGGGAGATGTATTCTGGTCCACTAAAGTTCTGGCAGTCTGTTGTTATTTTTATTTTATCATGCATCTGCAATCAGGCAATGCTCTCAAATAATAACAGTTTAGGTTATCATTAAAAGAAATTTAAAAAAAAAGAAAACTTCGAGAGAATAATTAATTTTTAATAAATGTGTACACGACTGAGTAATAACACCAATAATAAAATATCAACAGGTATGTTTCGTCTACTGAAATTAGTCAATTAAATAATTTAACTCAACTCAAATGAAATATTTATAGCTGTTTAACACTCTTACGAATCCGAACTTAATTGCTCGTGATACATTTGATATTAGTCTCCAAACTGCAAGTCAAATATTGCTTAATGTTTAATATAAGTAAATTAGATTTTTGACAGATCAGGACGAGATTACCAATATGTGAAATATTTGCGATCTATATACATCTATAAAGATTATTAAATTTGGTGCCTATAAACCTTATAGCTATTATTACAAAAAGCAATATATAAGCACCAAAATCAAGGTATCAACCAAAATTAAATTCCATCTGAATGTAAACAAATTAAGTAAATTTTTTTACATATAATAGTATGTTAAACATATTTAATAAATATACAAGTGAAACTTGTGGAATTACTTAAAAGAAAAAACACATTATTTTTATATGGTTCTTCATATGATTGTTTTACTGTGTAAGGAACAAGCTCCATTAATGCATTAACTGACTTAACTCCTTCCCAACTCTGGCCAGCCTCAGTTAGAGTCTCCGCCTCCGCCTCCACCTCCGTTCCATAATGATGACAGCATATGCGACCCTAAGATTCTATTTGTCTACTCGTCATTTGTTTACTTACTTGCATTTGCTTTATTGTTGGGGCTCAGCTTATTTATTCTGCGGCAGCATGGAAAAATCGTAGAGAGCTTTTTCATCTTTTACACAAGGACAACAAATCGGCGACGTTGCCATAAAGTGTGCTTTGATTAAGTGCGTGTCCTCCTTCGCTCAGATTGCTACTGCTGGGATTGACTCATTGCCCATTTTGATGAAATGTCGCCAACTAAAATGTTTGCCTACTCCATGGCTTCCTGCTTCTGCCCCTGCCCCTGCCCCTGCCTCAGGCCCAGGCCCAGGCCCAGGCCCAGCTACAGTAATGTCTCTGCCCCCAGTCTCAAACCCTTTAACCCCATGGTTGGGCTGCTTACTGTCGTGTTGTTTGCAGTCGTCGCTTTGTTTGCTTTTTCCGCTTTGTCAACACTGGCTGCAAAAAGGGTTGTAAAAACGTAATGGCGAGTTAAATAAAACAGCAAACGTGCTGAGGGAAAAAAAGCAGAGCACACGAAAAATATGCGAGGCCAACAAAAATATATATAAAAATATATATTCAAAAGTGTCATAAATGTAATACAACTTTTCCTTTATGGCAATTGCATATGTGAATGTGTTCCTATCTTTGTATCCCCCCCTCTCTCTCTCTCTCTCTCTCTCTCTCGCTCTGTCTCACTCTCGCTATGTGTGTATTTGTGTTGGCGCGTTGCTCAAGTGCCGCTCTAGAAAGTTGTGTCGTCGTTTGGGCCAATAAAAATAAAAATAGAGTTCAAACAAAATAAAAGAAGCAACCAACTAAAAAAGCACAAAGATGCAGGCCACAACTTTTCCCACTTACACATCTAAGAGGAAAACAGCTTGGTTGTGGGGGATAGGAGAGGGGTGGGGGAGGTGAGGTGGCAAGGGTTGCAAGCCAAATAATGCGTTTTCATATTTTGTGTCGGCGCAATTTAGTGTAAGGTAAGTTCAGGTGAGCACAGTCGAGGCTAGAGCGAACGACTACTGGCCAACATGTTCGGTTTCCCACGAACTAATTTCAGGCTGCTGACCCCCTAAGACTAGTGTTCAATGCACTTTCTACATGTGCTTAAATTGAGTTTTGGAGCTGCATTGTCGAGATCCATTTGAATACAAATTACTTGCTGCTTAAACTATAATTTAATCTATTATCGATTCCGACTTTAACGCAGACGCTAGCTATTTTTTAATTCAGAGAATATTTTTTAATGTTGACAATTTAAATATGGAAAATCAAGTGACAGCTGATGAAGGGCTTAATTATACTTCAGCATTTTAATACATTAATATTTATTGCAGCACTCTGGATGGCACCAAGAAGTGCATTGTCGAGATCCATTTGAATGAAAACAACTTGATGCTTAACTTGTGATTTAATGTATGAGTCTTTTTATCGATTCCAACTTTAAAGCACTCAATGCAACTGAAAACATATTTTGTTGTTGAAATCTTAAATATTGCAAATCGAGTGACAGCTGATAAAAGCCAGCAAAAGCATATGAATCCATTCATATTTATTGCAGCATATTGCATGGCCAAAAGATCCGCTTTGTGTGTGTGTGCGTGTGTGCGAGTGCGTGTGTGCGAGTGCGTGTGTGCGAGTGCGCGTGTGTGTGTGTGCGTGTGCAAGTGGTATGGTAAATGATAAAGAGCACTTATTGCGAAGTTGAAAGCACTGCAGCTGCAAGAACCAAAATCCAAAATCCAAATTGTGCACACACACACACATACATCGATACACACGCACACACACACACACACACTCTCACACACACACACACAGATGTGCCTGCGCACTGGCAAACATTTTTGCAAAGTTGTAACAAAAACTTAAAAATAAATTTGAAAACACGTTGCATGGCAAACAAAAACAAATCTGATGTGTTTTTTGTTGGTTGCCTTATTTGTTTGCGTTTGGCATGTTGTTGCAGTCGTCGTCAGTGTTGTTGCCTCTATCGAATTGCAGCGAAGGACATGCGGCACCCAGAGCGGGACGGGGGCACTGCAATGAGCTGGCAACTGCCTTAGTATGCAGATTGGCAATGCTCTGCCGACAGAGACTGCTGCCTTTTTCAAATGGAACACATCCAGGTATATAATCTTAGTCACATCGAATATAATATACACTTCAGACCGGGATCCACCGGCTCACATTAACATCTTGGTATTAATTAATGAAAAAACATTGTTGAACCCCATAGAAACTTAATGATATATTAATCCCACAATTTAAGCACTATTATTGCAAGTATACCTAGAGAGTGGATTTCTTCAGTATAGTCATCTATCACCAGGATATTTCCATTGGAGCTGAGAGCTGAGAGACCAGTTACCATACAAACAGAGAGAACCAGAAAATGCTGGCGTTACGGGATCGGGAGACGGCTGCATCAATGTGCTGCACAAGTCACGGTTAGATTCGAATGCTCAATGCAAGAGTATAGAAAAAAAAGAGAGAAAACGGAAACCGGAAAACGCCGCTACTACAACTTCCTTCCCGATGCCTTTTCGACTGGCTGCACACTACCATTCACATGCACTCATATTGGCTTAAAGGATGCGGGCGATGAGCTGAGGTGGGTGGCGGGTGGCGGGTGGCGTTGGCGATGAAGAAAAGCGCAATGCAAATAAATTAAAACAAGCCCAAAACAAATTCGAAAAAATGTGAAGGGGAAAAAAAGCGAATGGCCAAAATAAAAATAAAGACAAAACCAAAAACAAAAGCAAAAGCAAAATGTAAAAATAGAAGCGAAAGGACTGCCGCGAAACGTATGCAAGGCATTTGCGCCCAAAAAGTTGTTATCCTTTGGCTGTGATGATGCCTTGAAACTAACTACCGACGAAACGAGACGAGACGCGCACAAGACTCTGTTGACGGGCTCTGGGAGAGGTGGGTGGTGGGTGATGGTTGCTGGTTGGGAGGAGTGGGTGGAGTGTGTGTGTACGGTGGAGGATGGAGGATGGAGGTGCTGGGTGCTGGGTGTGCCGAATGAGGCGAGGACATCCGCTCCTTCACGCTCAAGCTGTGGAAGATTGCTTAAAGTTTTATTGGTTGTTGTTTGCAAAGCAAAAACTTTACTTTTGCGCGCTTTTCTAACGGAACACAAGCTGCCAGCAACTGAATGGCGAATGTGTGGCAAAGTTGCCTTTGATTCCTGCTGCCCTGCAGCCGTCGTCGTCGCCCAATAGTATGCAGTTTGATTCCTTTTGCTTTCATTTGGCCGCTGTTGCTGTTCATTTTTGTTGTTGCTTTGCTTTCTTTGCTTTTGCCTGTTTTCTTTTTTATTTTATTCACTTTTATTTATTCATTTTATGTATTTTTTTCTTCTTTTATTTTGTTCTTCTGTGCAAGTGAACAATTTTGTGTTGTTGAAACTGAAACTGAAACTGCCGTTAGTCAGTCGGACAGATATAGAGACAGAGACAGAGACAGAGAGCGAGAGAAAGAGCGAGAGAGAGAGAGAGAGCGAGAGAGGGAACGAGAGACATTTGGCAAGTCGGAATTCATCGTAACCCCAGAAATGAAGCTATTCAATTTCAAGTTGTTGTTGATGCTGCTGAAGTTGATGTTAAAGTTTTTAGCCGCTCGACTTAAGGTCATCATCAACCTTTAGGTCCAGCTTGGAGTGAGTCGTTGACTGCTCGTTACTCTCATAAGCAAATTAATTAAACTTTGCTACAAATTGTACTGCTCACTCTATCTATCTCTTTCTCCCACTCCCTCTCTCTCTCTCTCTCTCTCTCTATCTCTCTCGCTCTCTATCTGGCTCTGTCTCTTAATAGTCTGTCCTGTTTGCCTGACTTTAAGTGAAAAAGTAGAGTCAAAGTTGTATCCAGCAATCGATGGCGCACAGAATCCTGCCCCCCAGCCATGTTTGTCAGATTCTGTTGAACAATTCTAGTCGTGTATAAATACTTGTTACTTGCTGCATCAATATTGTGCGGCAAGAGCGCAATCCCGTTTGCCCAAAAGGCTAACAACTTTTAATAGTCAAGACCTTTACCTTATTATAAAATTGTATTAACAATGAGTTAAGCCGTCAGCTGCTGCAATTAATCCAGCTTCTGTTTTGCAATCCAGTGTTTTTAAAGCTGACATTTATTTGTGGGCCAAAGTTGTGAATTGCATGGATTCTGCATAAAATAAATAACAAAATGTGCGATTTAAGATTGTCATTTTCATCTGCACAAATCCATTAATTTGATACTTACTTTCATTTAGCGGTCATATGCAAAATTTATGGATATATTCAATTGCTGTCATTTGATTCATTCAGCCCCAAAATGCTCAGTAAATACACACACACACACACACACAATTACTTGGCCCCGCTGGCCGAACAAAAGTTTATTATCCTTTTCAATAGAGGGGCACAAAACGACACATAGCGGCACAGAGGCTGGCTTGCCACGCCCATATAGCCCACGTACTGTGTCGCAGGCAAACGTACCCACCCCCCATATATATATATATATATATATATATATAGCATGCTCTAGCACCCATGCAATGGCACTTAATGGGCACACACACACAAACAGTCCCACTTCCACTCACTCTCACATCCCACACTCAAGACATGGTGAAACTTTGTGCAAACTTTTTATATATGTATATATATGTATATGTCTGTGTGTGTGTATGTGTGTGTGTGTGTGTGTGTGTATGGGTGTGTGGATGTGTTGTGGTTGTGTGTGAAATGTCATTGACGGAAATTGAAACGCACATGACAATCCATTTCATCAGCAGTTTAGTTGCTTTTAGAAAATTTGCTAGCCAGTGGCCAACTGAAGGCCACAAGAAGCAGGGGAGGACTTATGCACGCCATGTCCTTTCACTACTGGCGCCACTAGCACACACACACAGACACACAGAGAGAGAGAGAGAGAGAGAGGCAGACAGACAAACAGACAGACAGACAGACAGACATAGAGAGGCAGTCAGCCATTGTGATGTGCTGTGATGTGATGCGAGTGGCAGCCACTAAGCCAAATCAACAAAAATCAAAATTTCAACAACAAAGTCCCTGGCTGACTGTTAAACTTAACCGGACAGAATACGAGCAGCCTGCCACAGCCACAGCCACAGCCACAGTCGCAGCAACAGTCGACGGACAAACGTAGTAACAGTAGGAGTATAGAGAAAGGGGAACAGGAGGGACAGGAGGGAATAGGGAACAGGGGACATGGTTGGGGATGCTCTGCTTATGTCGTCTACATGTGGGCACCCAAAAATACAAGGACCATAACAATTCTCAGCTGGCAGACAGACAGACAGACAGACAGACGGGCAGATGGACTGAGAGAGAGAGAGAGAGAGAGAGAGAGTGGGAGACAGACAGAACATGCCATAAGAGAGCATAATAGAAAAACTGCGTCTGGTGGCAGAACTTGGGGCTGTAAGCCCCTTGGACGAGCACATTCAAATAGTTATTTATCACATATTCATATATTCATACATACACATATATATACATATATATATATATATATATATGTATGTGAACACACTCGGCGTATAATCAATGTCAGTCAATATTTTGCATTTGCCGCTCGACGAAAAAAAGGGGTGCCAGCAACCGGAGCAAGGCAAAGCGAAACAAATTGAATTGCAAAGGCAAGGAAAAGAAAATCAAAATGTAAACCAAAATCAAAATGGGAAAATAGCGTGCAATGGGCAGACAACAATAACAAAGCAAATTACATATGCACACCAATACTGGGGCAAGCTTCTTGTGTCTGTGTGTCTGTGTGTCTGTCTGTCCGTCCATATAGTGAATGACAAGAGCAACAACAGCAATATTAACAACAACAACAACAACAACAATAACAGCCGCACATCTTCTGATTAGTTTCTGCGACGAATCAGACAACATTAGTCCCAATCTCTGTTTCTGTCTCTGTCTCAATCCTATTTACATTGCCAGTCCCTTTCGAAATATCATTTGCAGTTGGAGTTTTGATATGTCGACAAAATGGACTCCACACTACAAGCAAAACATTGGGGCAAAAACTGACAACAAAGCAGCGGCAAAGGTCGAAAATATTTACAAGAGATGGCAGCTGACACACAGACGAGCATAGTTAAGAAACTATCAGTTGATACGCCAACACACAGTCGATGGGTACAGACTCCTACTCCTTCTCATCCGACTCCTCCTCTTCCACCTCCGCCTCCTCCTCAAAGTCGCACTCCTAAGCCTGAGCCTAAGCCTAAGCTCAAATCGGAATCACATGCTGAAAGCAATATATTGCCTATTGAATACTTTTCAATTAAAAATTTAATAACATTGCCAGTCTATTTGAATATCCAGCACTCGCACACACATTGACAACCAGACAACCACATACAAACCAGACAATTTATTGATGTAAACCAAAACCAGAACGTAAATAATCATAAAATCAAAATTCGCCTGTTTCTCAGTATAGACTTTCATGGACACATATCAAATCAAATATTAAATTAAATGGACAACTGCTCAAACGATTGGCAGCAACAAACTCATTCAGATTACCAATCAACCTTGGTTATGTTTATTATGAATGAAATATATATATATGTTTGTATATATAAACTTTTACACATAAATTAAGCAATCCTTTAACAGCCTGCAAGAAATAATCGTAAAATCTTAAGGTTTTGGTTAAAGTGAAGACTTCGGGTGTTCAGGTTGAGTCCCATGGTGACCTGTCCAACGATGCTCCTCTTCTGGAATGCGTTAGTTTTTCGCACCTGTCGCTGCATGAGCATTTTTGCATTGGCAGTGATTAAACTGCTTGCATTCTATGAGAGTGCTCCTCGAGAGATGTTTTCTTTCTGTTCTAATAACATCTATGGTGATCCGTTGTCAGATAAGTTTCTGTTGTATCTAGCAGCTCAAAATCGCCCTTTTCAAATGAAGAGTGCCAAGTTGACGATTGTCGTTTTTGCTTATCTCTTGTGCTTTCCTGCAATCAGTCAGTTGTGGCATAGATACATCATTACTTCTATTTGGAATTTTTGAAACTGCACAAGATATGTTTCGCTCAGTGCCACATTCTTCTTTTCGATTTTCAAAGCGAAGTCGAAGTCGAAGTCGAAGTCAATTTCCCAGGACGATTTCTCCGTGGTACAAGTACGACTGCTTAAGCCTCTTATTTCTACATCAAATGATCTCATTATTATGCCTTGACAGAGCCATTTCATTGGTTCACGTATTTAATATTACTAATTGTCTGATCATTTTTACTAAAAATATAATATTTATTCTGCAAGGTATTTCGCAGTTATTGTCAGTTATCTCTTGATAATTTCTTATACCGCATCTTCTGTTTGTTCATTTTCAGAAAATAATCAACAAACTCAACATCTTTGAGGAAAATCATTTATTGCCAGTAGTTCTTCGGAGTTGAATGAATCTTCTGTAATAAGCTAATAAACCAAAGAAACAATATTTGGTTTGGAATTGGCAACTTAATAAGCATTAATATAATTCTGAGTCACAAAATGAAGTGCAGCTATGCAATTGAAATTCGGCATTGGGTAACTGTTTTATCTAAGAAATCGATTCTGACCATTGTCGGATTATATTCATATTATGGTTCTTTGGTGACTGGCACTGTGCCAGTTGCAATGACGAACTAACACTGGAAACTCGTAAGGAAATCGAAATCCTTTATGCGTGTAATCAATTTTCTCACCGAATGGAACTATTTATCTTCTTGGGCATGGACTTCATTCCGATATGGAGGCAGATGGGCGCCATGCAGCAGCCACCGCAGCCTATGCAGCGGTGTACCAAGAGCGCGAAAGGAGAGTGAAATGGCGTATAATATTGTCCTACTTATATCTACCTATAGATAGCCACACAAACAACTGAGAAAGTTCAAGTTAAAGCTTTAAAGTTGTCATTTTCTGGGTCAGCTTTAAAGTTAAGACAATTTAATTTATCTTTGTTTTCGTCGCCTTGTCTTAATGACTGAACAAACTGTGCAATTGCTTATCCCTAAAACGATTGCAAATTTGCAAACATTTGAATAACAGAGTGCGGTGGCCGGGGGTTGGGCGTTGTTGGCGAAGAAGTTGGGGGTAAATGCTGCGATTTGCTGTGACAATTTATGGGAAACATTCACGACTGTGGCATGTTGGCTGCAAATGAAAGCGACTGGTAGCCCTGTGGGCGCCTCAATGACCAATTGGGCAGGCAGAAGGTATCAGCTGATTTATAAATCATACACAAACCCAAACCATTCACACACACAAACAAACAAACATGTGTCAATTTGTCAGAGGCTGTCGACTATACTGAGCATCCAGAATATGTGGTATATGGAATATGTGTGTGTGTGTGTGTGTGTGTGTGTCTGTCTGTGATTGTGTGTGTGTGTGTGTTGGAGCTGTAAACATTAAGACTCTCGAAATTCGGACCAAAGAGAAGCACGCGCGAATGAATTTCTGCTGGCGTATGAAATTTTTACGCAAACACACAATTGTGTAGGTGCTCGTATGTCATTTTGTGTGTGTGTGTGTGAGTGTGTGTGTGTGTGTGTGTGTGTGGTTGTATGTGAGTGCCGACGTCAGCATTTGAAGAAGAGCTAGAAGAAGAATAAGGATGACAACAAAGGGGATAGCGCTGGTTAGGGCAATTGACTAGTTAGGCCAACAGTAGCCAGCCAGCCAGCCAGCCAGCCAGCCAGCAGTTCAGCATTTCAGCATTTCAAAGCTGAAAGGATAAGAAGAGCTCAAATTGGCAAACGAGTTTGTGGAGCGTGGTAGTGTTACCTAATTGTTATGATGCGAATGTCGGCACTGCGTGCAGAAACAGCGAAACAGCCAGAAATAAAATTCGAGGCTCTCTGCGGCCACAGGACATGGCCAACTGGCGAAATGAAGCCGAAAAGGTTTTGAATAAAACGCAGCAAATTATACCGGAAATTAGGCGCAAAATTAGCTAAAAGTAAGCAACAGAGCAGCAGCTAGCAACTCGGAATAAGTTCTTCAACTCGAAGTGGAAAATGGCAGGCAATAGCCAAACACAGAACAACAACAGCAACAGCAGCAACAACAACTAAAACACGTGGCGAATGGCAAATGGCGGCGCTAAAACTTGGGACAAATTAAAATGGCGGCTTCAACGGGCCAAGACTAAACCGCAAGTGTCTGGTCGGGCGGCAAATGGGTGAAATCGGTGGGGATTTTGAGAGGGATGTGTTGGGTGGAGGTTGGCAAGATGGTTTGCGGCAGCGGTGGCGGCGGTCTGAAATGGGCCACTGAAAGTTTTTATCAGCGCCAAAAGCAGCGACGCATAGAGGCAAAATCAAGAAAGTTGCGCAAGGTGAAAACGACAACGTGGCTGCCAACTAATTCAAAAGCGTGTTAAAGACGAGCTCATTAATATGCCGCAGAGCGAGACGGGCAGACAAACAGACAGTGAGAGAGAGAGAGAGAGAGAGCGAGAGAGAGCGAATAGAAGAGGAGAGGAGAGAGTGTGTTAGAGCGAGAAGGGGAGGGCAAGCACTCGACTATGACAACAAAAAAACTTTCACAAGCCAGGTGCAAAAAGGTGCTGGAAACAGTTAATACCTGCGACAAGCACAAAAGACGAGGCAGCAGAACTGAAAATTAAAAACAAATTAGAATGCTTGTCAAAGACCACGCCACCCCCCACCCTCCCCACCCAGCCACTATTGTATGGGACTAACCCACCCCAAGTTATGAGCGCATCAGCCCCATGACCATGATGTTAATGATGAGTGAGCGAATGGCTGCCACAAAACCTCAAACTAAGCAGCGTAAAGAAAATGTCTGGCAAAAGTGGATGGCAACCAAAAAAAAAAAAAAAAGAAGCCAACTTTTGCAATTTACACTAATTCTGCCGAGCACTCACAAATCGGTGGTCGGAGAGGAGAAGAGCGGGGCTAATGTTATGCCAACACAGCACAAACGATTTTCGCACAGATAGACAGACACGATGACTAGGAGGGGGAGGCGGGCGGCCAGCAAAAAAAAAAAGAAAAATAACGTTTAAAAACATAATGTGGCCAAAAGTAGGCAGCAGAGCAAACTGCTTGCAGCACTTTAATGCGACGTCCTTGAAAGTTCTAAACTTCTGTATTCTGTATTCCGTATTCAGTGTAATCACCGTCCCAAAGCGATGTCTATCAGCCATCGGAGGCAGCCTATTCAGCTGTGTGAGAGATCTACAAGCTGCAAAAACTAATAAATACACACATATATGCAATATTCATGGTACAGCTTCAAAGATTTGCCCATCTCCTCGGGATTTCTCAAAATTAAATTAAAATTATCCAATTATCAGTAATGTTTGACGTCACTGCTTAACTTTGGGTATAGGCCAGATTGGCATCACTGAGGGTGTGGGTTGGGCGTGAATCGCAAAGATTCTTAGGAAAGCAAAGAAAATATGTTTAAAATATGTTTTTATCGATAAATCGGAGCTAATGTTTTCAGAATATTAAACCAATTATTTGGATAAGGAGTTGGGCCCAACTCCGGCCAACTTTTAAAACTGCAAACGTTTTGATGTCTATATGCATATATAATATATATATTTATGCATATATTTAGGAATGTGTATGATTTTTGATATATAAATTTGTAAAAATTGCATTTGCAAATTGTAAATAAAATATATTAAAACTTCGTTTGTAAATACACAGAGGCAAACAGGAACATTTACGGGATGCATTTTAGCGGCTAGCAACGCGATGAGGGGAGGCAAAAGCCAAAGAATAATGTTGAAGCAGCTAATAAAATTGCGCTCATTAAAGCAAAGCCAACTGCCTTTCGGCTAAAATATAATAAAGGTTAAAAAAAAAATAAGAGAAAACCAAAACAAAGGTGCTCTGTATAACAGGAGCCTGCTCAACTACTCCCTTCTCGCTCATCGCTCCTCGTTCCTCGCTCTTCTCTGCCCGCTCCCCGCTGCCCGCTGCCCGCACCCCTCTTCTGTCTGTGTCGGTTTAGCTTGTGCTCGTTATGTGGCACAGTTTATAGCCAACGGCGGGGCGGACAAACAGAAAGGAAAATCAAAGACAAGAGCGCACCGCAACATTTCCACAACGTCACAAAAGAAAAATCAAAAGTACAAAACTGGTACATGGTATTTGTGTGTGTTCGTGTGTGTGCATGTGTGTGTGTGTGTGTGTGTGTGTGTGTGTGTGTGTGGCTATGGCTGTGGCTGTGTATGCATACACAGCACAGATGAAACCATAAAAAAGGCAGACCAAGACCCACCATTATGAATGTCCTTGCCGAATGTGAGGTGCACATGTTGCCATGAATACGAAATGAAATTTGGTGGCAGCAGCATTGAAGGTGCAGCAACCGTCGCTGCCGCTGCCACTGCCACTACCACTGCTGCTGAAGCTGCAGCTGCTGCTGCTGCTGCAATTGAAGGCCTGCTAGTTCCACTTGCCGAAAGTCAAGTTGAAAGACAAGGCCGAGGGTCAACTGGTGCCCGGACCCATGAATGAACTGGTATGGTGCAAGGACAGCAGCCAGGGGCAAACACCAAAATGGAATAGCAGCGCAGCCCGCACACAAGCTTGTTTAGCCGGCGGGCAAGCAAGCAATACGCACTCGCCAAGCCAAGAGGGTGGAAGAGGCAGGCAGGCGCCAAGTGGGGCAGAGTTAAGCAAAGGCAGCAACGAGGCGAAGGCAAAGCAAACAATGCACGCACCGACTTTGAAATTTAAATATACAAACGAACAGAAAATAAAGAAGAATAACTTTAAGGTTGCCCTAGCTTCAATACGTGGCATGTGGCATGTGGCATGGCTCTTAAAGCGAGATCTCTCTGCGATAAATGTTGCCTATTCTATTCTCGAATGAGGGTATAAATGATGGTTCACATAAGATATGTGTATTAGATATGCTAGATATCATAGCTGAATAATTCTGTTTCTTTTGTTCTCAGGCAATAGGCGGTCATAAGAAAAAAAACAATCATCGATAGAGCTTTGCATTTAATAAGTCATGACCTTATCGACTCGATCAGGAATATATATATATATATAATTGACGATCCCTGACATGTGTCACACATTTGGCAACAAAATCGTAATACCCTTGGCAATACTGAACGAAAACGAGTAGCCCCAAACGAGGAAGCACATTAACGGTTAGATTGTCTCTCAGTCTTCACAAGAGCTGTGTGCCAACCCACTCCCTAACTGCTGTGTGTGTGTGTGTGTGTGTGCGTGGGCGGAAACTTTTCACAACTTTTAATAAAGACAGAGACATAGCGATGAAAATTTAGGCAGTGCGCAAAAGTATGCAAAACATTGCGTGCTTGAAACAAAAATGAAAGCAGCCGAAAAATAAGAGACAGCCGACAGCATAAGGCGGCCAGAAATACACGTACACACACACGCACACACACTGTGTGTGAATGTGCCTAAATATGAGCATTTTTGAGTGGAAAGTGTAAGTCACAACAGGCGGATGGCGGCGACTGCCAAAGTCAGAACGAGGCAAGCACCATGAAAGTAACAACACTGGGCCTAATGAGCGCAGTCAAGCATGTATACACACATGCATACATATGTATACACATATATATATTTATATATATGTGTGCTAGCTAATTTTGTTCGCTCTGCTGCTCTCACACCCACACATTTGGCAGGCAGCGAGCTGAAGCCGTGTCCAAAGAGTCAAGCGAGCTCCTCATGTCGGTCCCAGTTAGTATGCAACATTTTTGGCATATTTTCATATGCAACACACACACACATATACACACACTAAAACACAGAAATATACAGCAGCAGCAGCAGCAAATTATGTGTAATTAAATAAGGCACAAAAACACACAAGACGACTGCGATACGAATTACAAAAATATGAAATATGAGATGGATGCAAGAAATTATTGTTCATATGCTCGCATACATTGTGACTACAGCATTTTACAGTTAAGTAAGTTCACAACAGTGAAGTAGCCAGGGCAGAGGGCTTGCGGTGGCTGTAATGAAAGTATTCCAGGGCTGCTGCTGCTAACATTTTTTTAATGATTTCAATAATTACAACTTGAGCGAGTGAGGAGAAAACCTTCTCATGAATAACCTAAAAAGACAAAGTGAAGTCCTGCTCACATTTAAGTGTATCCTGACAGGGTATTGAACAATTAATTTACAAATTGTAAACTGTAGCAGGTCTCTTGTAATGTAGCTAACAGCCTACTAGGACGTGGTAAAAAGACTGTAAGATAACATAATATGTACATAGCATTGATATCGATATCGATCGATATCATTTGTTTGATCAGCAACTTGAAAAAGATGAGGTCAATCGTTCTTAATAACATAAGTACACAGACGTGTATGAGCAAGAAATATTATTTAGTTTTGACTGCTTTTCTAGCAGTTAACTTGGAGCAGGCCTCAGCCTAAAACGTTTATACCAATAGCAAAATACTTTAAATCTGCTTTCATATGCCTTGTTTGTTGTTTCCTTTGAATACTTAATGCACATTGAACTTGCGACAGACACTCACCCGTAATTTTGGGTGTTTTCAACACTCAAGTGCAAAAGGTAAGCGTCAGGCAATAAATAAGATGATATGTAAGCCTGCTCCTGCTCCCTGTACAGATAGATAGAAAGAATATGGCCATGGTAAGAGCATTTACAGCAACAACGCCCACGCACTTTAGATGATGGTCAGCGTCTATGTTATGCATGTCTGTGTGTGTGTATGCCTTATTTGTACAAGTTAACGGGCATAACATTTACTTACGGAGATAATAAAAGTTTACAGACACAGCAACTGATACATAAAAGTTCCCCGCCCGTCTGTGTGTGTGTGTATCGTGTATGTGCGTGTCTGTGTGTGTGTGTGTGTGTGTGTTTACTTGCCTAGCAGCTGTAAGTTCTGGCATTTGTTTATACACGTTAGCTACCTACGTTATTTGCTTAGACAACCCAATCATATTGAAAAGTAAAGTCAGCTTCAGTTCAAAAGCTACAAATCGTTGCCACCAGAGAGTCAGTCAATCCGTGTGTCTACACGAGTGTGTGTGTGTGTGTGTGTGTGTGTGTGTTTGTGTGTGTGTAAAAGTGTGTTAATCGTACGCTAGACTAGGTCAAATGCTTGACAATCGCAAAGCAACGATAATTGGGTGACAAGATTTCAGTTCATACGAATGGAAATGGGGCACTTCTAAGATGTAATTAATCCATAATTAATCTGTGCTACATAATCAAATTGTTGTAGCAACAAATTCAACGCTATTCATACAAAATGCAACAGTTACCAATTTAGCTGCTTATCGAATTTGGAGCTTGTGCGCCATGGCTTTCAACTCTGTTTCATCGCGTCTTTGTTTGTTTGCTTGTTTTTTTTTTGTTTTATTTATGTTTTTTTTTCTTTCTGGAAATGTTGTAAATAGATTTACAATAGGGTTGATCATAAATATTAAGTAAGCTCAAGCAAATAGCTTAGGCTGTCCATTGAAACAGAGAGAGAGAGAGAGAGAGACGGACACGGACAGGACATGACTAGAAAATCGAATATACTTAAGAATCCAAATGGGCACAGATGTGCACACCTGAGTGAACCGTTGCTCTGCTCACCGCCGAAATGAAATGCTGTTCAGGGCCCCCATAAGCAAATGGCAATCGAAATGACTGCCAGGGCTGAGAGTTGAGCTGAGCTGAGATGAGATGAGATGAGTTGAGTTGAGTGAGTCTTTGACTGGCGTGCTTAGGCAAATGACATTGACAAAATAAGCAGATACAAAGATATAAAGAAGACGACACAGACTGAGACATAGACACAGACGGAGACAGAGACGGAGATGGAGACTGTGACTGTGCTGGAGACAACGCCAAATACAGAGCCAAGGACAATGGCATTAACAAAGATGGGGCATAAAAGAAATCGTCTTAATTTCACTTTGTTTATGCTGAGTAATAACGAATTATGCAAATTATTTTATAATAAATTTATGCCAAGGCGGGAACAACGACGGCAACAACAATAGCAACAGAAAAGGAATCGAACGCACAAACGAGCACAGAACGAGAAAATAAGACACAAGGCAAAGCGATAGGCGACAGACGACAGACGACAGACGAAACGAACGAAACAACAAGGCAGCAGTAGACGACGGACGATGGACGGGGGACGGAGGAGGTCGGCGGACGGACATGGGGACGATAGGGAATAAGGCAGATAACAACGTTTAGCACAAGGCGAGAAGAGTTGGCGCTGACTTTGGCCAAGGGGGGCGTGGCTCTAGATTGTGCGGCTGTTAGCTGCCATTGCTGGCATTGCTGCTGCTGCTGCTGCTGCTGGCATCGCTGCTGCTGCTGCTGCTGTGGTGGCTTTCTGAAACAGGGCTTTGTTCTCTCAGCCCAGCACACCCCCGCTTTGGCCATGTTTCAATAGCTGGCTTTTTAGGGAGCGCTGGAACGCGCGTGTGACCAAGTATGCATGAAAATCCAATTTGCCTGCATGTGATGCTGTTACTGTTGCTAGTCCGGGACAGGCACGGTGCGCTGGGACAGGCCGGAGCGGGGCAGGCGGTTGGTATGTATGTAGGGCGGGTGTTCAAAGTGCGGGCAACACGTAGCAATCAAAGTGAAAACAAGGCAACAGCACGAAAAAATAAAAAAAGGAAAACGAAAATTTAGCACACGAAATATTTCAGTTATATTTATATAACGTATTATTTTGTGCTTTATTTTTGGGGGGCACACAAAACAAGATGCACACAGTGATAGCTACACAGAGAGAGAGAGAGAGAGAGAGAGAGAGAGAGCGGGAGAGAAGGCACGAGCCTGTGGCAGCAGCATGGACGCTTGGCTAATCGGAATGTGTGTACAGTTAGTCACAGCGCTTAATGCCTTGTTTGTATTTCACCGTCAGAACTTTGGAAGGGTTGCAGCTACACACATATGTTGCAGCTGTTCGTGCCACGTGACACGAACGGACACGACGCAGCACGACGTATGATCCTGCTTAATATAATTAATTACACGTGCTTTACATTTAAAAATATCATCATAATTGCATTTCAAAAACGCATTGCGAATAGAGGGAAAAACTGAGCAAACGAATATAAAATTCAATAAAGTCAAAGAGAAAAGTGTGTTTTGGGAACTGTGAACCAAAACAAGAAGGTTTTTAGAGAAGATTCAGTTCACTGAAAACCATTAATTACATTTCATTCTTGAAATCCCGTTTAATTTATGATTATTATTACAATGAATACAAAACATGGCAATTCAAAAGAAGTGCCGACTTTGGATAATGATTTTAATGTTAAGACTGAAATTCTTTTTATTCTTGGTCTAAATAATCGATATTAGCATAATGGTTAGGCAACTTCTATGCTGCCCATAACTAAAAGTGCAAAGTAAACAACTTTATTTAACATCGGAAATAATATTTGCACATTGGTTGTATTTTAATGAAATGTGATGAAAATCGCCAATTGTTTAATTGCGTCAATATTTATTATACTGGCTGTTAGGAAAGTTTGTAACAAACTTAACAAGAGTTTTCGCTGAAATTAATTAATTATATTTGACAGTATGCAAACTGAAGGGTACATGTTGCTTCAAGCTGATTCTGGCAGCCTTATTGTTGGGCAGACTAACTTTAATATTGAATGAGTAACTCACAATAGTCGGTTGTAATATATTATTTGATTGACCACTCAAGTGGATGGGCTTTTGCTTTAAATACGCCTCTCAACTGTTTCAAAAGATTTTAACTTGAGATTTGCTTTATATTTGTTTTCTATGGCAAGGATATTTAAGTTTCGGCGATAGCATTAATAACAGTTTATTCTTGTTTTTGTTGGGCGCTGCTGAATTGAATTATTTGTCAACCGGCTGCCAGCTCACCTGACAGCCCGGCAAGTGACAGCTTCCAAATTGTCAACCACAAGACGAAAAGCGGTGGCGGTGGCGGGGGCATGGCGCATGGCAGCCTGCTCAAGCGACAAGACAAATGGGCAGTTGTTTGTGGCTGAGTGCGTCTCCTGCCAACTTGGGTTGCATAATGAAATTTGCGCATAATTGGTATAGCTTCGAGTCACATAAATAAATAAATTTCGGTCTGATTGCGCTTATCGATGAGTTTACATACATATATACGCATATTGAAACATATATATATATATTTATATATATATATTCACTTAAACGCTTTTCACTCCAATCCGGACGCCAAAGAGACTCACTTTGTCTGGCACTTTGGCATTCATAAAACAATATTTTTTATGAGCATCGATGGCATATGCCATAAAACCGGATCCAGCGGAAAATGAAGCGCTTAAGGGTAACGGCGTTAAACGTACCAGAAAACTACACTGGCCAGCTGGCCATGTTTCTGTGTCCTGCCAAGGACAACGACTTCGACTGCGACTTGAACTTGGACTTGGGTCTGTGTTGTCTGCTGTGCCAAACGATATAATAAAAGAAATAAGAATACAAAAACACAAAACACAAAAACACAAAAACAAAAATAAAAACAAAAACAAAACAAAAAACTCGGCAATGGCAATCCTTTTGTGTCTATTTACATTTTTATTGTCGGTCGCTCGTAAAAAATCTGATTAAATACCACGTAATAGATCCCTTTGGTGGCAGAGAGTGAGATATAGCATACGCCCTGGACGCTGGCTGACATTATATAGATGGGGCGAGCGGGGAGACTGGTACTTGGCGGTTGCCTTTTTATACTGTGATTGGGGTTGCTGAAACACTCTGAACGGGTTAACGGTTGTTAAATTACATTCAATAAACAAGCAATGAATATTTTATTGTTGCCTTCAACAAATTTTGTTGGCAACAAGGTGGGCAAAATAATTTATGATTTAGGGCCTGGCGTTCGACCACTTCAGTACCACCTCACTCCTGCCACCTCTCCCGTTGAACGAACAACGTTAACAAGGACAGCAAAGAACATGAAAGCAGATTGATTTACGCATGAATGGCACAAATCTCGTTTTAATAGAATCATTTGGTTTTATAACACTCATCGGCATAGGCCAACCAACACCCCCTACCCCCCTCTCCGCCCACCACAGGCCACCCCAGCCACCGACGCACCGTAGAGCCCCTGGCCGAAAAGCGCGGAAAAAATTCGAAATGTTGGCGGAAGCGTTTTATAAAACAAATACATGCATCTGTGAAAGGAATGCCCATGGATTGACCAGTATTCGAATTGCATAAATAATTTGGGTGCGTTTCTCTTTGAATCAGTTTGCAACAAAAACTCGCAACTGCGGTGCAAACAGAAAAAGGAAACATTGAATTTGTAAAATTTGTTCCGAACAGTCACTGTTCAGTTTTTGTTTAGAACAGCTGAGTCCGAAAATAATATTTAAAAAAAAAAAACACTCTGTTTTGTCAGTCATGTTAAGGCATAGCAATTATTCCTCACACATGAGAGACATGAGTTTTGCAACAAAAACAACAAAAATGCTCCACTATGCGAAATGGCCCAGCCAATGGTTGCCAGCAAACAGCAAGCTGAGGAGACCAACCAACCCTCTTGATTGGTCCTGGCCGCGTCCCCTTTTTTATTTAGTCTCTAAGTTATGTTCTTCCATAAATTGAGTAAATTGTTGTATTGAATTTTAATCGCTGTGGTTAGCGCTTGTCTGACTTAACTAGTAAGCACTGGGTGTATTTCTGTGCATGTGTGTGTGTGAGTGTGTGTGTGTAAGTGTGTGTGTGTGTGTGTGCGGTTTCCATAACAACTGGTAAACTTTGCTCTGATTTCGCCTGCTTGTCCTGTTCACAGCTCAGTTTAAATAAGCGTCCAATTGAATTGCGCTTGAAATGGTATAATCGTCATTTCAATACTAGTTTCAATTTATACATTAAACTCAGTGCAAAAACGTCAACACACGTAAATCTCAAACTAACTGAAACTTGTAGGAGCCGACAAATATAACGTATACGCAACATTTGAGACAAAGACTTAATACTTGTTTCGTTTGACATTTATATTGGTATATTGGTATCAACTGTCAAATGAAATAAAATTACACTCATTCAATAGAAATAATAAATAAATAAATCCAATAAAAATTGCTGGATGGGTTCAGAGAAAACACACAAACTTAATTAAATATGTTAAGAGTTGCTGCTGCAACAAGTATGAGTATGAAATCGTGAGTGTTATGTGTATATGTATTATGTGGCCAATGCTTAAGAGCTTAGATATAAAAATTAACAGAACATTAAACACAGCCAAGGATACACTGTGTGCAGTCACTCATTCTCATCCTTGACAGTTGGAATTTTAACGATGTCCTGCATCTTGATATTATGTCCACTTCTATCTTGTTTTTACGACAACCAAACTGGGCAACAGAGTTGCAAAAATGCTTCAAGCTGAAGTTCATAAGATGTCTGTGTGTGTGTGGTGTGTGTGCGGTTGTGTGAGTATGTGTGTGTCGCCCAAGAACCAATTTCTTATGGGAACGCCATAAGAAACCAGCGAGAGTTTTTGGCGAGTGGCAGCTGAATTTTTATGTGCTTCGGCAATTGCCATTTTTAATTGCTCTTGGTTTTCAAACATTTACTGCTGCAAATGAGCCGAGACTGAGGCGTTGAGATTTATGGCTTTCACACACACACACACACACACACACACACACACACACACACACACACACACACACACACACACACACACGACACACACACACACAAGCACCAATTTGAACTGTTGCCGATGAATTTTGTCGTTTATTCAGGCAACTTTGTCGTTGGCCAACCAACACTACTAAAACCCAAAAATACATTTTAATTTATGTACTCACTTAAAACCACAAAAACAACGAAACGCCAGCAACAAACTTGACATGTTTATGAATAAAGCTTTGCGAAACGTTGTTGCTAATTGAACAAATATTCACTTCCCAGAGTGGAAAAATTGAGAATATGTTGACCAGCTTATCTGTAAAACTAATTCAGTTAAATCTCGTTTCCACTTCATTTGCTGATTTTCTTTTTTTGAGAGAGATATTTAACATTACTTTTTGGTTTCATTAATGTTAAAATTACAGTAATTTGGCTTTACATTTTGCAAGTTAAAGTTAATTCATTAAAATCCCATGGTATTCAATCTGACATAAATTGTGGTAAGCTATTCTCACCAATTGTACAGTAGTGTGGCAAAGAGTCGTCACATTACAGTGCCGCATTTCCTGTTGCACAAACACATTCCAGAGTTGCTTTCGCTGGTTGTTGGTCTCATTACTTTTAAGTTTCATGTTTAGTTTTTGTGTGGCGAGAATTGTATAGAAGCTGCTGCTGTTGTTGCCAGTGTCTCTGCTATTTAATTATTTCGAGGCAACGCGTCGCTGGGGCAACATTCGCCGCCTACAGGCGACAACCAAACTGAACGAGGCCAAAGCCGCAGCAGGCGGCGCACATCCAGCGTGCTTGTTATTACTATTATTATTACTGTTATTGTTATTTTACAGCATTTTAACTTATTTTTATTGCACACTGCGATCCGGACACTGGCAGTCCGGATGGTGGTCACTGCGCAAAGTTGCCAATGGCCAAAGTTGTTTGTCAGCCAACGAGTGCCTATTAAATGTGCTTAATATGAATGCATTCATGAGCCGATTCAACAAAAAACCAAAACCCATGAATAATATAAAGTGTATATCGAAGTAATAAGACCTTGAAGAGCTTGCACAACAAGATCACATTTATATTGATTTCAGCTAATTTTCACCTCTTTCAGTTCTATTGGCTTTCTCGATCGTGCATTCAGCATATTTCGCATATATACAAATATATTGGCTTAATTGTGGATACATTCGACAAGTACAGGGTACAACGCTGAATTTTTTCGCATTGACGCTGTGGGAGTCGCCTCTCTCTGCTCCTGCTGGGAGTGACGTGACGCTAAGTGGCGACAGGCTCACAGACCCAACTACACATAGAAAGAGAGATAGTTGCACACGGACACAGCAAAAGTGCCACAGAGCATTCGGTATACGCAGCGTGGGCCCGGGCCGGTGGAGTACATCGCCAGCAGCTGGCAGCTGCTGCTCTTTCACTGAACACCACTTGACGCTGCTGTTTAAAGATGTCCATGGCATGACAATGAAGTGGCGCAGTCATCGCAGTTGCAGTTGTGGGCTTGCTGTTGAAGTTGGGGGCGTACACTTGGGATAGAGCTACGACTGAGACTGAACACTGAGACGAAGACTGAGCGCAGACAGGGAGAACAAAGAGAGAGAAAGAGAGACATAAAGAGAGAGAGAGAGAGAGAGAGAGAGAAAGAGTGTGAGAGATAGAGGGAAAGTCTTTCATATTTAAACTGACAGTTTATTGTGCTTTTCATTACAATTTTGTTTGTTAGTTTTATTTTGCCAAACAAAGCTCAACGATGGCTGTTCCTCGCTGCACTGTGGTGCACTCTAACCCAAGCAGAATGAGGCAAGTTGGTGGCATGGTGGTGGGGGTGGGTGGGGGTTTGGGCCAAAAGGAACAATGGCTAGCAACGCACTCGAGCATGGAGTCAAAATGTTGAGCTGCAGTCGCCGCTGGGACCCCGTCTGGCCCCACTGCTCCATTTTAGCCCAAACGGAAGTCATAAAAGACGCGAATTTTGCTTTACCTCTCCCGTTCTCCTCTGCACGTCACCCCGCACCCCGCACCTGTCACCCGTCACCCACCAAACACTACACCACTCCAAACTCAGCGCCTTTTGATGGCATCGTGCGCAACGACAAGAACAACACCAATAACAATAACAATGCCACCATAATTTCTCGTTTAAAAGCAAAAGCCCACTACGGAAAGATGGTGTTGACAAGAATGAGAATGAGAATGAAAACGAAAACGAGAATCAAAACGAGCAGAAGAGAAAGGTGGAGAGTGGCCAAGTGGTGCGAGCAGGAGAGAGAGAGAGAGAGAGAGAGAGAGATGTCAGTGTTAGATTTTAATAACGCGCCGCAGATAATGCCGATAATTTAGATAAATTTATTTCGCGCCCGCTTAATTGAGTGGGGCGACAAGATGTCGTGAAAACTGCAATGCCAACGCCACAATGGAACAGAACAGGACAGTACAGAATAGAGATGAAAAACTGAGCAGGATAGAAAACTGAACAGAGCTCAATTCGGCACGCCAGGTTTGGAAAACTAACTAGATTTTCTCATAGTTTTTGCTGAGCGTATTTATGGCACCGCCAGCGACGACATCGATCATTAATCAATTGCCCAAAGCCTTTCGAGTCCAGAGGCTGAAGCGCTGGGTGGCCAAAACTTATTATTTTCAACAGACGGCGAGGGAGACAATCAGCAGGGAGCGAAATCACTGACTATCAAGAAACAGAGAGTACAACTTATATACGAAGGGTGTTGCATAGAAACTGTGGCTCTGTTTTCTGGATTAAGGAAATTAATAGTCTGAATTCTATATTTAAATCACCTAAGAATAAAATACACATACCTAACAAAGTTCATTAGGATGGCATACAAAGAGTTTCTGTAATCAGCAAATACGATTATTGAACATGAATTATGTACATCAAATCAACAATGTAATCCCGAATTTGTATTTACTATACTATATTTAGTATTCTGACATTAACCTTTCCAATGTATGCTTAGAAACAGAATAGTTGTTAACTTGTTGTGCTCAACACAATGTAAAAAAGCAAAATGTTTTGTGAACAAGAGCTCGATATTCGATTACTATCTTGTAGGACTCATGTGCTGCTAAATAGTGGGTAATTGAATAAAAATTATAATACTTGATTTTCAAGGAAATAGAATTATATACGTTATTATATGTTGTTTATCTGGATAATGAGTATGTCCTAGTCGCGCACTGCTTACTACAGCACTGTAGCAACTGACAAATAGTCTGAATTTTATTTGGTTTTATTTTAGGACATGAATGAATAAGGCAGCGAATGATTGAATGAATAATATGGTATGGTAGCAAAAGGTGGCATCTGCTGTTGCCATGAGCCACAATCGAAAAACGATTTCAACAGCACAGTTGAGTCGAGTCGAGTCGAGTCCATTCCCGTCCATTCCCGTCCAGTCCAGCTCAGCCAGCACATTCTATCGACAAAATCAAACATCTCCCTCTATTTAAGCATCTCGCTCACTCTGTGGCCAAATAGAAACGGATAATGATGAGTCTGTGTATTGGGAGTTATCGCAATATTTCCAGCGTTTTTATTAAACCAACCAAAATACACACGCATATTGTGTTAAAAAGGAACGCGGGAGTTGGCCAAGAGTCGAGTGTGTGCGCTTAAATCTGTGCGTGCTTCCCTTCATGTTCTCCAGTGACGCATCTTGGCACTTCCACTGCCACTTGTTACTATAGTTTGGTGTGCTTTAGTTTAGTTCCATAGAATATACAAGTACTCTTCGCAGGTAGTTATGGTTAAAGCAGTTAGTCGTATTCCTCTGTTATTTTCCATGAGAACTAGGCCCTTCACTATATCATCTGGTTCACATATTAACAATCTGTATATTTTCTTTTAATTTATAAGGAAATTTGCAAGGGTATATAACCTTCGGCCTTCAGTGCCTAGGATAGCTGTGCTTTCTTGTTTTTCAAGTAAAATTGAACTTGTATTTTCATTTTTTTGCCTCGGTTTTTTTTTTTTTTTTCATCCTCTTTTTGCTTAGCTGCTCTTTTAAAAAAGCAGACAAAAGCAAATACACAGCCTCGCAAGCTGGGTGATGGCAGTTTGAAAACTAAAGGCAGCAACAGCAACAGCAACAGCAACAGCAACTCCTCAACCCATATACTCGCCCCCACTTTGGTTGGCTCGTTGCTTTTAGAGAGTTTCCTTTGCAATTTTCTTTAAACTGTGAGTTTTGGGTTTGCCATCTTTGTGCAGTTGCCCAACACTTTAACAGCTTTCGAAGGCTGTGGCGGCGGTCTTTTGTGCTCAAGTCTACACGCAGCTGTCAAATCACAATAGTTGCTAAGAATTTCCATTAACTCATTTTCTTTCACTCATTTTCACAGTATTGCCCCATGCTTGTGTGTGTGTGTGTGTGTGTATGTGTGTGGGTGTGTTTATTGATTGTGCGAAGTGTTTGCTGCAGTCAAAAGCGATCTGCTGCTGGTCTGGACGGTGCGCGGGAGTTGATGTTCTTGTGGGCATGGTTTGCGGTAGTGGGCCACTGTTTGAAACGTTACCATTGTTATAACAAAATAATGACTTTCATACACTTACTTAGCCGCATTCAGTACGCACTCACACTAATAGCGCCCGACAGACAAGCTGACGCGTACACATGCAACAGCTGGGAGTCAACCAGTGTCTGCTGCCAGCCCAATCCACCCAAACCACTGAAGCATAAACAGTTTTAAATGCCTCAAACTTGCTTGCACTTGTCGCGTAATTCAATATGCACAAGTCCTCTTAACACTCTTGCCACATTTGCCTTTTTATTCGTATTGTGTTGTGTGTGTCTGAGTGAGCACTTTTTCATTTCTTGCATTTGGTTGGCTTTCACGTCACTTTTCTAACAATGTTCTTGTAAACTGATAGCCCAGCACGGTCAAAAGCAGCGCTTGAGCTCCGTTTGGCTCAATTAAATTGAGTTTTCAGTCTTAACTGACTTCCCTCTGACACTCATCTGAACAGCCAGCCATAAATGCATAAATACCTGAAGTTGTTATTGCCGCTTATGGCCATCCCTTCATTCAGTCCCTTACCTCAGACCATCTGCAACACAAAGGAAAATAATTTGTTTTTCAGTTTTTCAGTTTCTTGTTTTATTTTTATTTAACATTTTTTTGTTATAATTTTTGTTTTGTTTTTGTGTTTGTTTTTTGGGTCTGTGCACTCGGCTACTAAAATTTGGTTAACGAAATTTCAGACTACGACGAAATGCTTAAAAATTCGAAATTCAATCAATCCAGAAGGCTTTGTGTTTTTCATTCAGCCAGTCTTGACGGTCCCTCCCTCCCTCCCCCCCTCGGGCTCTCGCTCCTTCCCGCCCACCACTAACCATCCGGCTTAGCACTATCCGTTTTTTTTCTGTTGTTATTAATATCGTTGTTGTTTCTGTGTTTTGTTATTTTGTTCTTGCACTGCAATTGTATCAGCCACGTTCTTTGTTTCACAGGAACCAAGTCAAAAACAAAGAGTCCGCCGGTGAGCGGGGCGCGCCGCAATGGTAAATACATTGAGCCAAAAGCCAAGGGCCGCTTAACCCGTAGCAACAAAATTACTAAAGAACCAAAAACCAAACTATACAACAAATTACATACCCTTACATACACCAGGAAGAGAGTCCACTTTTCACATCTTCACAACAAAATCAGAATACTCTCTACAAGGGTATACAAATGGCCAGAAAAGACACAGACACAGTAAAAATAAACAACAACAAAAATAAAATAAATAAAAACAAAAAGAAAAAAACAAAGAGCTGTAGTTGAAATACAGAGAGAGAGAGAGAGAGAGAGAGAGAGAGAGAAAAAAGACCATGCAGCAGTCTGTGGAAAAAAAACTGTGTGGGTGGGCGGGACAAGGTGGCATTTGTTAGATCTAACGCCATGCAGCTCTTACCTGTGTGCGAAGTTCGGTTTAATATGTTCCATTTTGCGCTAGACTTGTTTTTTTGTTTTTTGTTTTTTGGTTTTTGTTACCGGCTGTTTGGCACTTTGCGGGTGCAACGCTGCGTATGAGCGACACGACCCGTAAGGTATAAAGGCATGAGCGTATGACATTATGACGTTAAAGCCAACCCCTTGTAACACCATTACCACAAGCAAGGCGTCGCGCTTTTCGCAATTTGCATGCCGTGAAACGCAGCCGAGCTCGCATCTAGCGCTCCACGCTGCATTAATAATAATAATAACGCTAATAATTCTTCTTACGAATCTGGCTCAAAACCCCCTTACCATCTTACAAGCACACCACCTACACAGCAGTCCCCGCGGACTAACATCTTCAACAAGGTTTGGTTGCCAAAAGTACGTAACAAAAAAGTCGAGTGCTGAGCAAAGGCAAGGCAAACGACATGCAAAATCAACAACAGCAGCAGCAGCAGCAACAACAACAGCAGCAGCAGCAGCAGCAACAACAACAACAGCAGCAGCAGCAGCAACAACCATAATAATAATGAGCAGAAGCAGCCGCAGAGCAAGCGCCCGTGCGTGCCAGGGATAACATGTTAATCCCTGTGAGATAATGAGCAGCAATATGCTTTGCGAAAGCACACCGAAAACAAAAGAGGGCAACATGCAGCAGCAGCTAACCCATTTGGGTGGCAAATTGCAGATAAGTAAATACAATTGCAGTGTATACTGAAAATTAAGCCACAGCAAACATTAGGCATGCACCATCAAATACTGCGTACAGAACGAGTGCAGACAGAGTGCAGATAAGATTTTAATGTTGGTAATTACATTGATTCCGCCATACACCTATAAGCCATATACTTTTGCATTTGTCCCAGTTAAATTCCAAATTTCGCATATGAGCTAATATTTTTGTATATTTATATTCGTTGCAACAGCTGAACTGATATGCCCGCATGCGCTTACACAGGGCACAGGGTGTGACGAAATAAACAAAAGTAATAGTGCAACGAGAGAAAAGTCAGTTAAACGAGAGCTTGGCCCATTTAAAGACTTAGACTTTGAGTGCAATTGCAGCTGAAATTGAATATGCAACTATAGAATTATTAGCGACTTAAACTAAACTCGTACAGCTTACTTAACTTACTTAACTTTGAGACATTTAAAAATTCAGTGAACAATTGACAGAGTTTCGCATCGCATCGCTTCAATTTTTTTTCTGTTTCTGTTTCTGATTCTGTTGCAGCTTCTTGGCTCTTATCTCTTTCGCTTTTTATACAATTCTAGTTGTTGCCAAAAACAAAAAAATTTGTTGCGACATATTGTTGAGACTGATGCGTGCAAATGTTGATGCTCTGTCTATCTCTATATCTCTCTCTTTCCCTCTCTCTCGCTCTCTCTCTCTCTCTCTCTCTCTGTCTCTGTTTTTGTGTCTATCCTCAGCTTGCTGTCGCTGCTTGTAAGTCCTGGCTTAGCATTTTGGCAGCCACATGCGCTTTGTTCGTAGTTCGACACAAGCAGCTCGCAGGCCGCAAGGAAGCCAAATTCAATTGCATTGCCTCAACTTGCTTGACTCCTTTCTGTGTGTGCGTTTTGCTTTTAGTGTTTTTCCATTCCTTTGGCTTGCATTAGCCAAAAACAACATTGCAGCAACAGCAACAGCAACAACAACAACAACAACAGCAACGACAACAGCAACAACAACAGCAGCATCAGCATTAAGCCGAGATTATGCAAATCAAAAGCTGCTTCGTGGGCCGCAATGCTTGTTTGTTTGCCAACGACAACTGCATTGCCACGAAACCCACCCAGAACAGCCTAGCCCACCCAGGTTATGTACATACGTAGATGGGCGCCTCACTTTCACTTCCATATAACAGCAACATTGACTTGCATGTGTGCTCATGCATATGCATGTGCGAGTGTGTGTGCGTGCGTGCGTGTGTGCGTGCGTGCGTGTGTGCGTGTGTGTGTGTGTGCCCGCCATCCTGTTTGATCAAGCTCGAGCACAAACACGCAGCACAGTGCAATGCTGCTGTGTCGCAGGATATTTATGAGCTTCATAGAAATCTAACTCCGCATACGCACAGACACACACACACACACACATACACATACACGCACACACACACGCACACACGCACCACACGCATACACGCACCGTCAACAACTCTTAATCGCTTCGCAGCTCGCTGCTTTTAGTAAAAGTCGAATTAACCGCGTTTGCCAATGTTACGCCACTTCAATAATGTATGTATATATATATATATATATATATATATATATATATATATATATATATATATATATATGTATATCCACATATCCAGATGAACAAATTTATGCATACATGCAATTGCGTGTGGCATTGGAAATAGGGATAGAGAGTCAAATGCCGCGTTGCATATGCATGAGTTTGTTTTGTGTTGCACATGTATTTATGCAATACCTTCAATGCATCCATTTCGAGTTAAGTTTATGCGCAATTGCAATGCAACTTTATTGAATTCGATTAGAAACGGCTCGAAAGGTGCTGCCTGGCAAGGGGCAGGTGGCATCTGACAGGTGAAGGTCATTCATAATGAAAGTGACGAGTGACGAGTGAAGAGCATCGAGTGCCGAGCTTTGTTGGGAAACAACACAGATGACATCTGATATCTGACAGCCGAGTTGGTTGTTTTGTTGCCAAAGCCATGACAATCGACACTTGAGCAGACATACCAATCAAAGTTGTCAAATCAAGCCAAACACAAATCTCTTAATCGACCACGACGAACAATGCACTTTACTGCACTACTTTGATTTGATACTGATTGATTTTTGTTTTTTTTTTCTTCTTTTATATTGGAATGACAAAGTAAGCAAAAAAAGATGTGTCAAATAAGAACTGATACTGAGTCTGAGGATATCAATAGTTGAAAGTCATGCAGCACGCAGCACTGAGAATGTGAGAAGCCTTTAGACTTTTGACATCTGAAAAACGTTCTTAAAGATCTTTAATGTTTAGCCACATCTTCCAAGTGGAACTGATTATATTTAAACCGTTCATTTATATAGAATTATCAATAACAAACCACATCTCTGATCTGGTCTTGAAGATCGCTGCGAGCTGCCCTGCATTACAAGACATTAGTTGCAACCCGGTTGTCCGTACTTCAAGGCGATTTCTCCAGAAGTTGCAGTGCTGAAGTGGAAGAAGCACAGATACAGCAGCTCCTCAGTCATTGCTCAGAAGATTCTGATTACTTCACAAATATATATCAAGCCGCTCCGATATGCAACCAAGACAACGAGCTATTCACAGCCAAGCCTCAAGATGGAACTTATCGATGAAAACACTTGATTTTTGTTGCAATATACTTAATTTAGTGCAAAATTAAAATCATTTATAATTCATGCCATTGCGCAAAGACAAGCAGATTGAGCTCCAACAATGTGCACATGATACTTAGGGGCAATTCTCAAATGTGCCAGAGTAAATATATTATGTATATGGCAATAGCTGTCAAAATATTCAACATTAGCATGCATGAAAAATGAAGAAATTCGCAATGTGGCCAATTAAGTATGAAACAACGAAGGCGGAGTCGCCTCTGTGTGTGCGTGTGTGTGTCTCTGTGTGTGTGTCTCTGTGTGTGTGTGTGTGATTGCGCTGATGCTTGCTCGCTAACAATAAGTTTTGTCAAACACTGCCACAAACAGTCACTCACACACACAGAGAGAAAGAGAGAGAGAGAGAGAGAGAGAGAGAGAGAGAGAGAGAGAGAGACACGCACATACAGTTGCTTACACATGCTTAAGCTTGCGTTTTTTGTGTTGCCATATAATAAAGAATATAAAGCATATAATGGGGCGCGTGTGCCACAGACACGCATACACACTTCACTTACACACACACACACACACACACGCTCGCACAGTGGCAGGGGTAGTGTTTGCTGCAAAAGGTGGCGCGGAGGATCGGGGGCAGTTTACAGGCACTCAGCGTCACTTGCAACTACTTCAGCAAACACAGTGTTTATTTGGCAGCCTCTGCTGCGAGTTAACTTTGCGCGCTAAATATGAACTTGCCAAACACGTAACGAAGGTCACACAACAACGTAGCAGCATCCACAAGCACACACACACGCACACACACACACACACACACGCACACACACACGCACATCACGCAGCAGTAGTCACAGCATACTTGAGCACACCATTAGGGCACACAAGAAAGAAACAAGGGAAAACTGAATTTCAGATATGCCAATCTGAAATACCCTTACCGACTCCTGCACACCTTGCAACTATTATTTAATTTTAATGTAGATATTATTTGCTTATAGTTCAAAATTTTAAATTAATAATCAAGTTATTGAAGTGAAATTTTTCAAATTAAAATCAATTAAAATTACAAAAAAAAAAAAAACTAAAATCCTTATTATTGTGCTTAGTGCGTTTAATTGCAAGTAATACGAGCTCTTCATTTAAGTGGGAAATCGCTTCTCAATTGTCCTGGAATTACAGACTTCATTTTGTTTGATTTTGTTGACTGCTTACTCTGAGAGCCGTCCTAAAAAAATACAGCATTTTTTGCAAACATTGCGATGCCTATTAAAGCTCAACAGCAAACACACACACACACACACACACACACAGACACTTGGCCCGTAAATGTGTGTGTGTGTGTGTGTGTGTGCGTGAGTGTTACTTTGACTGACAGCTCTTTGGCCAGGCATGTTACAGAATCGTATTAGTGTCATTTGTAAGTTCAGTCTCTTCAGTCTCATGAACTTTTAGGAATATGCAAACGAAGTCCAACACCATAAGCAATGGCAACAAAAATAAATAAAAAAAAAAAGAAAACTGAGCCAAAAAGCATGTAAAAGTCAAACAGTATGAAAATAGCAAAGAACAGACGTAAAAACTATAAAGGCACTGCAAACAGTCCTCGCAAATAGACGACACGCAAGCCAGGAACAGCAAACTCCAAAGAAGAGAAAAAATACACTAAAAAAAAACCAATGATCTTGGGCATGCCGACGATTATATACCCTAGAATCTTATAAAATATGTCCTATAAAAAAATATATATAGTTATATATATTTAGCCGAGCAATAAGCTTAGTTGTAAGATGTTGGCGAGCAAAGGATATACGTATATAGATGTCAGGATATATACATTTTATGGAGTCGAAGACGTCTCCTTCGATGCGATAAACTATTTACGCACAAATTTGAATACCCTCTGCACAAGTATAAAATACCGAGCAAGTTCTTATAGAGCTGCTCTTTTGGCCATGCAAATTGATGAGAACAACGCGTATAATAAGTAAAGGCGCCAACAGTTAAAATATCACAAATACAAACACAAAGCTGGAAAAATCAGGACGAAGAGACCCAAGTTGACAACACTCGAAGATATTTGTATTTTATATATTCACATATGAGTTGAAGTGTTTGCCTGATTTCTGCTGCTAATATTTGGATCCTGTGTTGCTCTTTTGGTTTACTGACGTTGTCTGCGCCACACTCATGAATGAATCTGACTACGAATGCGAATACGAGTTTTGGCACTGGCAGTCGGTCACTAAAAGGCAATGTCCGCTCGCTTAACAGTCAGCGATTATTTATCAAACGATGCTTTTCAAACTGCTTGAAGCATGTTAAAAATTCGAATTTTATTCGCATTTTGCTCATGTGTCATCGGTGCTCGGCTTAGGCATTTGTTGCACGTCTGCCGCCTCGAATTTCAAAGGCTGCAAAAGTGAGCTGAAGCAAAATTAGATGAAAATCTATTTGTGCCAATGAGACAACAATCTACTACACAGCAACTCACTAGATACGCTAAACCCAGCAACCTTCCCGCCACTCAACCACTCAATCACGCGCATTGCGGCACGTTCCACTTGCCACCTGGCATCGGGCGGCAGTGCCACTGCCACGCTCGTTGGCGGTTGCCCGCGATTGTCACCTGTGCGTAGCTGCACGCGCCAACAGCTACCAGTTGCCACCTAGCCACCATACCACCCAATCTTCCCAGCTATAGGGTCGCTAAGCTGTTGCTTCCACAAATAGTTTGCATAGCGTAGCGTTTAAGGCTGCCCCGTCTGGCAGCCCGGTCAGGTGCAAATGAATGCCTAGATTTATGCGTAATAAATTTCAATCTGTTGCCAACAAGACGCAGATTAAACGCAGCAGCAACAGCAGCGACGCCGATGGTGACCCTCAGCCTGGTTGGTGACTTTGGCAGCTAGGCATGGGGTCGACTTGAGTGTTACGGGGGTGTGGGGGTGTGGCGGTGAGGCAGCCACTAGCTGCCGACCCTTGCGTGATAAATTGCAAGAAAGCTGCTTCACTGACCAGCACGATAGAGTGGCAAAAGAGATGAGCCCGGCAGAAAAAGAAAATAAAAAAATACAAAAAAACAACAGCAACAAAAACAACAGCGTTTTCTGTGGTAAGCGCGCTTAATGAAGTCGAATATGCAAAGTGTCTGTGTGTGTGTGTGAGTGTGTGTGTTGATGTGTCCAAGTGTGGGTGGGGGGGTATGAGTTTAAGGCAAGCCACAAGCTGCTGCTGCTGTTGCTGTTGCTGTTGCTGCTGCCAGCATTTGGCTCATTGTCGTCATCATCGTTGTGCTTGTGGTTAATGTTTTTTTTTATTTTATTTTATTTTTTTTTTTGTTTTTACTTTTTTTTTATGTTTTTGGAAATGCGGTTCAGGGCAATGCCTTGTTAAATGAGTTGTAAAAATGCCTGATGGCCACTTGAAGTTACTTAGTTAGTGGCACACTCGCCGTGACAAGGCGTGCGGAGCATTCAGCTGCTAGTTGTTTATTGAATGCCCACACGGAATGTCATCATCCATGGACATGGACATACGTAAGCAGTTGTTGTGCTGCTGCTCACTGACTGGCCATCATTAGTGAATGGCTTTTGAGCATTAGCTGCGCACATATATTTTAGGACACATCCCGCGTCTCGATAAGTCACTTTTTGGCCCATAACATTTGCAGCTGTCGCAACTTTTCTCGCAGTCGTTGCCATTTCACTTTGAAAATTGCCATTTCCGTTCAATTTCACTTGCAAATTAGAATTCCAGTGATATGCTCTGCGCACTCGTCATGCATATGGAATGAATGCTGCACACACACACACACCACACACACACACACCACACACCACACACACACACACACATACGTTTTGTGGGCGCTGTTTTGACATTTGTGCACAATTTGTTTTTGTCTCTTTAAACTGTTGCATTTTTCTCGCTGGTTATAAAAAGCGTACATTGGCTCTGTATACATGTATATACCCTAAATGCAAAGAGCACATGGCATATGAGCTAATTTATATGTTTACTATTTACTATTTACTGTGAAACGAAAATACAACTTCAGATTTTGCATAATAGATAACTTCATGAGTAAGAACTGTCCACAAGGACTTACATTTTCCAGCTGGACTGCTTTTCACTTAACTATTACTGAGCCAAACATATACTCTTCGTCGCTTGAAGGCAGTTAAATAAAGTTATCAATTTCAAGTGTATCATTAAAATAAATATGGCAATATTTAAAGTAAATCGTTCAAAATATATACCTCTAAAAAAATATCAATAGTAAATTATTGTTTTTCGCTTAATGGCAATAAAAAGGTATTTTAAAGTCGATCAGCTGAACATAAATAGCCAGCTTGTTTTTGTCTCTTTTGTAAAACTTTGCCACTTTTGCCAGTTCCCCCAGGCTAAAATTACATTCCAAAACGTCAGCGATGTCGCCTGCCTGGCACGAGTTTTGGCTTCTAGCTTCTAGCTTCTGTTTCGGTTTCTTTTTTTTTCTTTTTTTTTTTTTGCTTTTCGGGATATGCTTTTGTACTTTTTTCGCTACACTTATGTTCTCAAATAAATACACATGTAATTTCGAGATTTGCATTTAGTGTCTGCGAAGAGCAACAAAAATATACAAACAAAATACCACAAAAAAAGACATTGGGCTAGGTTTGTATTAAATGGAAAGCCTTATAAAGTGAGCGAAAAGTTCACATGCAGTTGTAATAAAGCTATCATTACTTTGGCGGAAATGTAGCTAAGGTTAACACATATTTCTCATGGAAAGTAATTGAAGTTCATTTTCGACAAAATCCTTAACATTTCAACTGTCTGCACAAAGTAGCCTCGATTATTCAATCTTTGCTCAACATGTCGCTGTTGGCTTCGCAAATCGCAATCTTTTCGCTCATGTTTGGCCCCAACAAACTTTGTAATAGAAGTTCAGTTTGGCTCGTTTACAATTCAGATGGCTGTAAACAATGCCAGCGGGCAATAAGCCCACAGATGTGCGCTATTCGATTATCTCAAGCGAATGAATTGTCTTATTCAATTTTGCAGCTAGCGAACTTCTGACTCCAAAACATACATAAACAAATATATATATGTATATATGTATGTATGTATATATGTATGTATGCCCAGCATCAATAGTTATTTGCATGAGTTGATTGCAAAACCTTAAAACTTGCCAAGACATATGTTGCACTAACGAATCTATGCACATTGGATCTAAACATTTACATAGCGCTTTGCTCAATGGCATCAGCTGAAAATAGACATAGAATCAAGTAGTAATCATATAAAATATGTATTTGTCATATTCACTGCTGAGGGAAATAGCATATTAGATTCAATTGTCGTCTTTCAGTTAATTGTAAACAAAAATGATCTGAATTCTGCTGAAGCTGCTAGTTAAGATTAATCACACTGACAAATTGAATAATCAAGCATACATATTTTTTTTCTTCAAATTTGAAACGCTCTTTATCCAATTGCCTCAGAAAACCAAATGAATCAACAACTCATTCCGCCAGTGTCATTGGAGCATTGAAGCGTTTTCTCAATTTGAATTGCAGACAGCGCAACGATCTCTACCAACTGCCCTCCAACTCCTCCCCTCACCCTTTGCCAGCCAGCGTGACACCCACGCGCCATTTACTGTTTGCTGAAAATGGCAAATTGAAATGGTAGATAGTAAATGGTAGATGGTTAGATGGTTAGATGGTTAGATGGTTAGATGGTAGCTGGTAAATGTTAGACGGTGGCAAGTCGATGCTGAATAGCGGAAAGCGAATGCCAAATATCAAATGGAAAATGTGCGCGCATCTAATGATGACTCCAACTGCTGGTAGGGTCTGTCCGTGTCTTGGAAAACTTTTGCGTCAGCCTATTTATGTCAGCGACTGTATACGTTGGGCTATTTTTGGCGCCAAAGCCAGACGAGAACGATGTGACGGCTGCTGCAAGGGTGTGGGTGGGGAGGGGCAGCATAGTGCAAGCGAAAATTATGGACAGAAGTGAGCGCACTGCACCACAAAAAAAGAAATGATTTAATTTGTTGTACAAATGTGAGGCATGCTATTTATGTGGGCAAGACGATGCTACCATCCTCCTCATTGAATCGACCCACTAAGCTGATAGCCGATCATAAGCATGACCAGTCACGTGACCAGGCAACGTCCTGCGTTTAATGCTGGCAATCAGTGAACATTTAATTTTTCATAATAATGCCCATTAAAATGTGTGAGTCACCTGCCGAGTGGGTGGATGTTTGTGTCAACGTGTGTGAGCTATGTGTGTGTGTGTGTGTGTGTGATTGTATTTTTGTGTGAGAGATTGTTGAGCCATAAATCAAAGTGCTGTGACATAATGTCGATATTAGGTGGCACATCTGCCAATGATTCGCAACGAACAGAAGCGAGCGCAAAATGAATCGACTTTAAATCGAAAATAATGAATAAACAAATAGCTAAGCAAACATAAATGGATGTACAATAAATGCAACATGAAATCACAATTTGATAATTCTATATTCCAAATACGCTCGCTCTCCAAGTGACAGTATTAACCAGCTCTAGCTGTACCTTTGGTGGGCTATTTCATTATGATATGAGTGTAGGTAAATGATAGCTCTGACTGATGACAGACAGCGGATCAAATCATTTCTCAATATGCTAAGTACAATAAGCATTGCGTTGAGTTGAGCCCAGTTGACCAACTCACACTGGCATCAAATCGTTTTTCATCACAGATTCAGGCTGCCATCTCGGTGCAACGGCAACTGGCCAACTAACCAGTCCATTCATCTTATTTGGCGGGCTACTCATTGACAGCCACAAAGAGTGCGCCACGTTGCAAATGTTGTTTCCCTTTTGCCTTGCTTGTTGTTTTGCAAGTTGCGTAAAATATACTCTTCACATAATTTCAATGTCAAATTAGCTTGCTCAAATGGAGAGGCAGAGGCAGCGGAGCTTTGGGATAGAATAACGCAAGCTACTTGTGCAAATATTTTTTCTTTATATATTCCGCTCGAGGCTTGGAAACTTCAATTTGCATAATAAATGAAAATGCATTGAAAAGTGGCAGCGACAGCTGCATCTGCAACGTCAGCGACAGCGGCAGCGGCAGCGGCAGCGGTAGCATTAAGTGCAAAGGCAGCGGCGCAAACAAATAAATCAATCAAAAGAAGGGATGCAGACAGTGAGAAAAAGGGACAGAGAAACAGAAGAAAATGCCAACGAAGTCGAGAGCAGCGAGAGAGCGTGCAGCGCTTTTAAAATCGCTTCCGTATTGATATGGACAGGCATAAGGATAGAGAAAATGCTGGGCTTGAAGCGCTGTGGTGAGGGGAGCAGGCCAACGAGGCTAATAGTCGACACATTTGAGCCACTTAGATTTACACTCTGTCATTTGCCGAGGCGCCGTTGAGGCGCAAAAAACTTAGCATACTTATGAGGGCCTACAGGCTGAAATCTGGCAAAACGAAGAGAAAAACCCGAAAGACAGCCAGGCAGAGAGAGAGAGAGAGAGAGAGAGAGGGAGAGGGAGAGGGAGAGCGAGGTGGCGAAAGGCTGAGCAGTATGGCGACAAACTTATTGGAAAATGGTTGTTGAAAGCACTTGTTATGGCCACATACTTGAAGCCATTATACCACAACGGAACGAGCTTCCTGGCTGCTAAACTATTTGACTGTCTGACTGACTGGCACACTAGCAGACTGGCAGACAGACTGTCTTCCTGTTTAGTGCGCGCTTATCGAGATGCTGTTCATTTTCGGTTTCAGAGCATAATTATGCAAGGTATTTTCTACGTAGTGAATGCATCAAAGCTACAACTCAAACTTGGCAGCTCGAACAGCCGAACAGTCGAACAGTCGAACAGTCGAACAGTGGAACAGTCGAAGCTTCAACTGCGAACACAACTGCATTGCTGTGGGAGAGAATGGCATCTGTCTGTCAGTTAACACACATATTTGCTAACCTAGGGCAACGACACGACACAACGCTTAGAAAACCTCGCAACGCCTTTCTGTTGCTGCCCCTCGCGTGCCCCACATTGACGTCAGACGTCAGAAGTCAAGCGACGGGCGTCAGCGTTAGCATCAGCATCGGCATCGGCATCAGCGTCATCGTCAGCAACATTTCAGCATCAACGTGACATTTTATCGTTTTGTACCGGAAATGTTTGCATCGATACATGGGCATCGATAAGCAACTCTGTTCGTTGTAGTTGTAGTTGTAGTTGTCGTTGTAGTCGTAGTCGTGATGGGGCGTGGCATGTGTGGCAGTTGACTTTAGCTGCAGCATAGGTTTTTCATTTATTTAATCATTCTGATGCATTGGCATTGTAGTGCAAGCAACTTGCAACCAAGCACAAACTCATCTGCATTTAGTTAATTTCTACAGTAAATTTGGTTCGAAAATAATCTAAGAAAGTGCTTGCTAGCAAATAAATAATGCAGCCTCTCACTGAATCCGTTTCCTTTTGGGCCCATTCAAGCATTGAATGTGTAGCATAGTCGAGTTGGTTCAATGAACCCACAGCAGTCAAGAGAAACTCATCTGGATTTGTGCTTTACAAAATATCCTTTTGTAACTGCTGTGCCAGCCAAGCCTCTGTAACTAAGCATGCATTTTAAATTTAATTCTTTTAAGCTCGTTGCTGCTTAAATGTGTTAATTCAATAGATGTGAGAGTGGATGCTATTGTGAATGCTCAGCGCTGAATAGTATTCGTCATTTAAATAATCAAAGCTCTTAGGCAAAGCTCTCTTTTTCAAAGTTTTTATTTACTCTGCAGCATTGTACAGACAAATTAGTTGTATTTCTCGTCGAGACATAGCCAAATTCATCAGCTCTTAAGCAGCTTAATACTTCCATTTTAAAGTTAGGTGGAGAATATATTGGCTCGCCTCAGTAAATGCGAGTCGCATTGTGCTCATGCTACTTAATTGGGAATGTAGTCGCAAAACACTTTGTAGAAGTGTTTCAATTAACTAATAGCTGTGTACAGAATTGAATACCAAATATATTTGCGGTTTTGCCAATAATTCAAAATAATATGTGAGCGAACTGTAAAATGGAATGTATATTTGAATTCTTATTATATTTGTTTCTTAGCCATGGGCAGAATGTCAAATAGTTCTGTTACAAAATTGTCGATGGGATAAAATAAAACTGTTTGTTCTGGGGTGGCATGAGAGGGATACAAGTGTACAAGAAATGTCGCAAGTATAAAATTAATCATGTTGCAAAGCTCTAATAGCATTGGTCATATTTATTTATATATTAGTTGTTATAACTACATATTTGAGGCTATTGACAACATTTTTGCTGTACAATTAGTTGCAGTAAACCGCAGTGGAATTTATTTACATTACGTCCTTCGACTTTGCTGTTAGAATGTCTCTGGAAAAAATGTCTGATATATAAATAATTAGTTGATGCAAAACGACAGGTAACAAAAATTTCAGAGTAATGGTCACATAAACAATGAGATTGAATAAATATGCAACAAATTTGTTGTGGCTGTTGTTGCCGTTGTGGTTATTGTTGTTGTATTTGCAAATGTCGCATAAATCGCCTGTCAATTATATGGCATTATCGTGTGTTTTGTTCATTGGCTGCATTTGCGATGAATAATTTAAACGTAGAAGGATATATTATATATGTATATATATATATATATACTATTTATATTTATATATATAAATGGAGGCTTCTGGGCTGCCTATTTATCGTTAAGCGATTGTTTTGCTTGTTGCGCTTTCGCATACATATAATAATTGCAATGTTCCAAACATAATTTTACCACAAATCGCTGCAGCAAACCACCAACAAACACACACACACACACACACACGCAGTGTGCACACAGAAATGAGCAAACATATTGCACACTTTTTCGGTTGGTTTAAGTTGCTTGCGTTGATTAGCAGCAGTGACAAAATTACCATATCACAGCCGCCCCTCCGCCCACTCGGCCATGGGTGGCACAACCACATCTAATTGTTTCAGCCATTTGCTGCATTTTGATAACCAATAATAGACATGTTATTTATTTATTTAGTTTTTGGCTTGCATTGTTGCATTGTTTGCTTTTAAGCCGTTATCTTCTAATTATTTACAACTAGCCATATTTACGTCACGCCCCCAGGGCCGTTGGCCAACGTAATAGCCGTGTGGGTCTTAGTGTGAGTGTGTGTGTGTGTGTGAGTGTGTGTGTGAGTGTGTGTGTGAGAGTAAGTGCGTGAACAAATATTTGGAATTTCGCATGTAGAGTTGGAACTGCCAATTTGGAATGATGGTAGGCAAACAAGAAGCGTTGGGAATCTAAATAAAGCTTCGAGTTAATTACATTTTAACTTGTTATTGGTGACGTGCCAAATATTTCAGCACGATATTAAAGTCAATACGATAAGCTGCCAACTCTTCAGATTCCTACATTTGAAAGTATTTGAAAACGACAAACATATAGACGAAGAAGCGATATACTAAACACATGTCGTCTAAACTTTAATAAGCCTCAGAAATTCAACGATGAAACTATTCAATTAAATTGCCGTTGCTAGGATACTAAAAATAAAATGTTAGAAATAACGAGAAGCTTGCTTGAAGCAGGCAACTGAAGCCGCGCAGCACTCGAGGACACACAGATATTATGTATTTCAATGTGTAGAGAATCATTTTTGTAAGTTGGATGCTGCTCCGCCATAGGGAGGGATTCCTGGGGGGTGGTCTCAAACATATGTTGGCAGCTGGACTGTTTGACAATCGATATGCTTAGATCTGCATTGCACGGGATACTGCATTAAAAGTACACAAGAATACCTCATTACCAATGTATCACAACTACATAATTATTTTGCTATTGCTTTCCTCAGAATCAGTTATCGATGTCCGAAATCCACATTTAAAAGCTTTTAATTGATGCAGTTGCATTTCATATGCATGCATGCAGTTCAATTTCAGCTTAATATGTTAAGCCAGACTGTTTATTGGCAATGAAGACTGGGCCCAAGCGATAAGAGTCTTATTTAAATACTAGGGCTATAAATTCAGCACTCTTATTAAGCACAATTGATGGTCGAACTAGAAATCTACATAATAATGAGACACAGAAAGTATAGTGAAAAAAAAGGGAAATTACACTTAAAGTCAGCAAGCAATTAAGTATTTAGAGTAAAAACTAAAATTAATTGAAATTAAAAAAGGGAAAGTGACGAAGTCAGACAGACCTATTCAGAGTTTTTAAATATTTGAGTGTGCAATCTGCAGATTACACATTTTCACATAAGACGGCATTACGACTAGGCCAAGTTGTACTGACTGCTGGACCCCCCCAAAGGGTGAAGAATGAAGAGTGGCGCAGAGGGGATGAGGGGCTGATAATGATTTGATGTGAAATGTTTCCTTTTTATGTGTTGGGCTCTCCTTGTGAGAGTGTAAGTGTATGTGTGTGTGTGCTGTAGTGTGTGTCTGTCCCTTTGCCTTTTTTGTGCAAATGAAAAAATTGTTTTTATTTTGTGTTGTTTTTTAAGGTTTCCGGTTGTCACTTGGCTTTGTGTTTTGTTTTATTATATTATCCCAAGCACCACAAAAGAGTTGATTAATTTGCACATAACACAACACAACACACACACACACACACACACATACCAAACATATTTTAGGTACAGCATGTAAGCATATCAACGAACAACAGGACCAAGATTGGGGGCCCCAGATCTGTTGGCAAAGGTTGCATGAGATGCGTTTTATGCTAACTATGATGAGCCGCTGCCCAAGGGCCCAAAAGGTTGAAGAAAATTTGTGCGAAACTTTAATTTTGATTAAGTTTCGTTGGGCAGCTGAAGGACAGAGACTTTTGATCATAGGAATAGCAAATACTCTATGATCTATGCCTTTGATCTGCCGGTGATAATTATCACAATATGTTCCGAAAATATTCCATTAGAGTGAAACGCTGATCTCTTGATCCACTGTGATTTGTTGTTGCTGTTGCTCGATTACACACAAGATTGCCCCGCAACATGACACGACTTTCCATCAAGCACACATGCTTCGTTGATTGCCTACAAAATGGGTCCTTGTTGTCCTGCCTGTCCTCCTCACTATCCCCCGTCGCTGTTCCCCCTTGACGAAGGGAATCATCCATAAATAATTAAACAGTTTTGTGCTGTTTAAGCATATCATAATGCGAGGCGCCTTAAAGGGCATCTATATCCATATGGCATGTGCTTGGGCTCCTTAGTCAGGCAACCGCAACGTGTCCTGCTTGTTTCCTGTTTACCCCACTGCATATGTGTGTGACTGTGTGTGTGTGTGTGTGTGTGTGCGTGTGTGTGAGTGAATGTTGCCATTTTGAACAAAAGCCCGCAAAGCTTTTTCTATGCCCCTCCAGCAGCTCTGTCATCCTGGTCCTTTTTAGCCTACCCCTCTCCGCCAGCAGAGCTCTTTTATTTATTATTATGCACGCCAGCCTCAGATTCAGCTACAGTTTCAGCTGGCGGGCTCTTTAGGCACGCTGTTTGCTGTTGCTGTTGCTATTGTTGTTGTTGTTGCTGTTGTTGTTGTGCCTGGCGCAGAGCCACAGAAATGATGCCACAAAATAATTTAAAAGTAATCAGGCAACAAATGTTTGCCCTGTTTTAGGCGCAACACATGAGTTGGGATCTCTGAATATGTCTCGGGCATTGTAAACTGTTGGGTTTTCGTCACACACATACACCCACACACACACAGAAACACATAGACATACTGACACACACACACACACACACATCGCACAACTTACTAATTGCCATACACAATAAATTTATTAACGACATTTTGAAGGTAACATTTGCTGCATGCCTCTCAGCGTTTGCTCCACAAAAGGAATTTATAATTAACTATTAGGCTAATTTGTTGGCAGAAGACAAGCAGCCACGTTGCTTTGGAAAATCATTATATTTTAAGTAGTTATCACTTGCAGTGAACTTCAACAATTATAATTAAATGCCTGCAGCAGCCGTCACTACTCGAGAATGCCCCAATTACACAGTAAACAAAAAAGAACAGCCATTTGAGGCGAGAAAAAGATTACAAAACATTTCAATTTAATGAATTTTCGTGTAATTATATTCAATGAAATTCAGATACTATTATTATTATTATTATTATTATTATTATTATGGAAAAGCTGTAAGCCAAAGCAACTCGAGAACGTTTTATAATTATTTTCTTCTTTTTTTTTAACAAAATAATTGAAAAGTACTTTTGGTATTTATGCTGAAGCCTTAAATCACTCACTTCATTTTCATTTTAAATGCTCTTCCCTATCTCTCTCTCCCCTCCCTCTCTCTCTCTCTCTCTCTCTCACTTTCTCTCTTTCTTTTTGTTTTGAACTCTCTCCATTTTAAATCTCTGTCCGTCTCTTTTAATGGGTTTGCTTTTCAATACACTTCAAACGTAATACTCAAGTTTATTTTAGTTGCAAAATAGCGAATTGATATTTCAGACTTTGGAGGGAATCACATTGTAACCAGAGTCTGTGGATGCCAATTACCGTCAAGTAGTAATGCCAATGGACCAGGGTAACTAAGAACTAAGAACTAACAGTTGACAACAATACGCAGAAATATATATAATTAGCGCTCCCGGCTGGCGCCGTCCATTCACGCGAAACAAAGAACGGTCTATTTAAGGCAGCAACAGCAATAGACACCTGAATGGAGGGTGGACAGCACCTGTTGAGCCATTGAGTTGTGTTGCTGCGCGAACTGATTACTTACAACTTCAGTGGCATGACAAAATGTGCCGCTGAGCTGCAGCTGGAATCTGATTAACGAATAAAATGCATAAGCTGTTTGATTTCCGCTGCGGTAGAAGCGCAACGGAGCCCGGACGGACCGGGAATGAATGAATACACTTAGAGAAACAGAGAGCGACCAAGCGACATTGAAAATGTCTGTCGCAGCTCTAAAATTTTGGGGTCATTGGGGTTAAAATGATTGCATGACATGGCCAGGCACGTACAGCAATGTGCCCTTATGAGTGTGCATGCGTGTGTGTCTACGTGTGTGTGTGTGTCTACGTGTGTGTGTGTGTCTATGTGTGTGTGTGCGCTGTCCATTATCCAATGCATTAATGTGCGTCCAGAGACGCATTAATATGCAGACTGATGGGTCGCAAATGGACAGACATACCTCTATGTACACATGTAGCACAAAAAACAAAACTTGTGCGGAGCGGATGCAGACGTTGAGGCATTTAAGTGTCTATTTATTTGCGGCCTGACAAATTGAATTAAAACAAGAGCAACTTCAGCAACTTCAGCAACTTTATTTTTGTTAAGCCGCAGCACACAAAAGGCTCGAGTTGGGGCACTTAACATTTGCAAGATTTAAACAAGCGAATGTCAATTGAGAATTACTATGACAAATTTAGCAAGAAAAGCAAGCACGGCAACAACAACACACAGTTAATATGAATGGGCTACTCGAGACAATGGTGAAGTTGGCTTGTCAGGAACGGGTCTGCACTCAAGATTGGTATAGTGACAGAGGAGCAGGCGATGAAAAGCAATTAGTTTTACTTTGGAAACGCTCAAATGACTTAAATTTAATTGGGGTCAAGAATATGCACACGTCTCTGTGTATATACTTATGGGTCTGGTCTTGTTGTTGTTGCTCTTGTTTATGCCAACCGTTCCACACTGAGTGTAAAGGCTGTAGCCAACGTGCATCCATGACCGACCCGACTCAATCCAGAGTCCAAGCTCCGACCCTGTCTTGGAAATGACGCGCTGTATGCTGCTGCTGACATTATCTAATTAGGCAGACGATTCAACTGCTGCTGCTGTTGCTGCTGTTGCTGCTGTTGTTGTTGCTGCTGTTGCTGTTGTTGTTCTGGTTGCTGTTGTTGTTGACATCCTTGCTGTGCTTTTGCTTGGTAGCAAGCTTACAGCTACCAGTGCCGTTGCTACGACTGCCACTCAACCTGCGTAGGATATGGGACACGGCGCTGTCGCACTGCTAGTGGCAACTGCATCCGACTGGAAATGCAAAGCTGCAATTGGAATTTAAGCGGATTTTGGTGCCTCATGATGTTGTTAAGGTAATTGGGCGCTGCCTATTAGTTATTACGGGGCAGCAGTCAGTGATCACACTCATCAAATTCAGTAACAGCTGCAGAGGTATATTGGCTACTGAATACGGCTGGCATCGTTGTTTAAGCATTTGCAAATTGTTAACTGGTCAAACAAAGATCCGACCAAGTACGAATGCTGCTCATTATTATTAGAGCATTGGTTGACAAATATGATTAGAAGTTGCAATTCGAGAGAGATATTTGCAGCAGGCATTGTAATTTTTGTGTCGAGTATGGAGGCATCTGCGATCCCATCAAGTCCATAAAGTATTTTTGAGCAGCACTCAAACAATTGAAATCGTATATTGACATGGACCAAAGCACACAGCATCAGGCTCAAGCATTGTCTGTATACACACACACACACACACACACACACACACACACACACACACACACACACACACACACACACACACACACTCACACACACACACACACACACACATGTATATTGCTTAAGGTATTTAATCATTGCTTAACAAAGGGAACTGGTCTTGCTGCTTGATATCATCTTTAATGTCAGCTTAACTTTTTGTGAACCTTAAGTTCTAAGGAATATTGAACGTGAGCGTGTAAAATGATGTATTTATTTCAATTTCGTTTAGAGACCTGAGTCTTTCAAAATGCCATTCGATTTGTTAATTAAGTAATTTAGGCAAGCAGTAGAGTTGCAGCATGTGTGCCACTTGGTCGACTTCTGATGGCTTTAAATATTAAGTGTGCTGCCAGAGAAACATAACGAGCACAAATACACACACACACACACACACACATAGGCAAATGTGGCAAGCAAATGAAAACAGCGGTAACCGCAACATTTTAGTTGCATTTGCAACGTTCGCCACGAGAGGCAACGCCAGAAGCACCAAGGACATTTACCTAAATTAAAGCTAATGAATTGCCTCTTCGCATTTGCAAGGACTTGCTACCGTACCTCAAACTCCCCGTCTGCCTCAAACCACAGCTCCCCCTTCCTTGACCATTGTTTCCATCTAACTGCCGCAGCATCAGTCGACGTTTGCCACATTTGCCCGCTGCTAGTCTTCTGTTACCACCCACCACACCCCGCACCCCCTCTCACGCCTACCCATCCAATCCCCCGTGCCACTTGTCCTGGCCCCTCGTGCAGGAGCAGCCACTTTGCTGTCTGCTTTAATTTGCATTGCACTTGTGTATGTTTACATTTTTTATTTCATTCATTTTTACTCTTGTTTCGCCAGTCTCTCTCTCTCTCTTTCTCTTTCTCTCGTACTCCCTCTGCACACACACACACACACACACACACATACACATTGCTCCTCCTTCTTCTATTTTGCTTTTTTGTATACTGAATAAGTGCATTAAATGGCAACGGACACTGCAAATGACTGAAGGAATGCTAAGCTATAGACGAAAACTTTACACACACACACAAACATACACACACACACACACACACACACACACAAATATACACACATATGAATAAATGTGCTAAAGTGGGAGTGGCGGATGAGCGGGGAGTACGGGTTGTGTCGCTGCAGCGGGTGTGGAAACAGCCGACAGGCAACCGACCCGCTGACGATGAGTAGTTTTCTACTTTGCTTTTTAATTTTTTAAAGATCAGCAAAAAAAAAGAGGAAAACTCATTGAAACTGCATACATTTTGAATTGAAAATTAACATGCCTGTGTGTAAAATTTACAACGATTATAAAGATTTGCGCCTGGCAGAGTAAGAACTTTGAAAAGTGAAAAGGACTCAATTACCGGAAGTATTCAAAAATGCTAGAGACCAGTTTGTCATTGTAGCATCAACCTGAAGCGGACTCATTGCGTTGAATGGCAAATCACCATCAACTGAATCGAACACCTCCAGTTCTGAATGACCAAAAGGCTGGATTGCAATAGCTCTCACAAATATCTGACGACTTATCAGTGTAGACTAGCAACAGAAAATATTTTTCGGCAAACCAAATTGTTTTTTTTTTCTTCTGTTATTGCCTCAAAAATAGGTGTGAAAGTAGAAATTGTCGTCCGGAAAGCTGAAACAAGCCAATCAGGTCACTGCGAGGACAGTTGAGTTCATATTTATGCATCCAATCGCAAATTAACTTTATAGCAGAATGAGTTATATTTTCCAATGGCAGGTGCAGTTCAGCGCCAAATTATCGACAAGCCGCAAAAATAATTCAAAATAATTCTTCGCAGATGCAAAACTCGGCTTGGGCAGTAAGAGTGTTCCAAATTGTTCTTGTGCCACGGCTAAAAAAAAATCTGTCTAAACATATATTAACTTGACCAAGCAGTTCATTTTCTTATTCACCAAAAAAAACAAATTTAATCCTTGGGAAAAGCCAAAATCGCTCACAGTCTTAATCGCTTATCGAGTTATATTTAAAAAATATATAAGTAAGTTTTCAAATAATTATTAGTCATTATTATTCCTGGCGAATGTAAGAGATTATTATCACTGGAGCTACAGATGGCAAATTCATCATTAGTCATTCACAAATATCTTATTATTTGCTGACTTCAATCCAGAAGCTTAAGCAAATAAATGCAACAAATGCGTAATTATACTGCATCATTTATAATACAATTTAATAAAGTAATATATATATATTTATGGCTTTATCTATCTTTTCTCGCTTTATCTCTGCCGCTTCCTCTCTGTCGCTGCAGACTCCACTGTGCAGCGGGTGGCACAAATAATTGCCTGAAATTAGCGCAGCACTTGGACTTCGCACACGGCACAGGGAAGAGAGCGAGAGGGATGTAGTGACCCTCAGTTACGGCAGCTGGAGATGGATGTGGGAACAGAAAGGGGGCGCAGCTCATTGCCAGTTGGCAGCAGCATCAGCATTTGCATCTGCATCTGCATCAGTGCCTCGTTACAAGTACTTTATGCAGTAATTATACTGCTTGTCTCTCGAATGCTGCTGCTGCTAGTGCTGCTGCTACGGCTACTGCTGCTGCTGCTGCTGCTGCTGCTGCTGCTGCTGCTGCTACTGCTGCTGCTACTGCTGCTGCTGTTGTTGCTGCATTCAAGTACAATTCTTATTTCCCTTTGTATGTAGATGCATATTTAACTGTAGTACCGAAAATTGTGTCGTACTGATTGTCCGTCATTCTAAACACAACTCTGCTCAAAAAGGCTATATTCCTTCCACTTCTTTCAATCTATTTTAAGCTAGTCTCAAAGGGTATGAGTCAGTCGGTTTTATACGAGGACAACTTTATTTGCTGAGGAAAAGTCGCATGCAAAATCATAAAAAAAATTATATTCACATGGCATAAAATGAAATAAGTTTATCTGAGACGCAGCAGCAGCAAAAGCAGAGTGCCTGCCACATTATTCATATATTCACTTCTTGTGCATCATTCTAAGCCCTGATTTGGCCACGTTCCCCATTGGCCCACCCGTAGCTGAGGCGCCTCGGCCATTATTCCACCAGCCGCTGCACAATTTTCGCAAAATTGATGTGCCCACGCCGAACGAAAAAGAAAAACAAACAGGAAAGAAAGTTTTTCTGTGCACCGCCGATTATTACATACCCTTGCAAACTGAAGTGCTACTCTTAACATAATTTATTTATTTATTTAAAAAAGAAAAAAAGAAGAAGAAAAACGTAGTGAAATTTGAGTAATTTGTAGGCAAACTTAAAGACCGTCATATTATGTGATTAGTTTGCATATTTTAATACACAACAAAAAAAAAGTGCATCATTTCAAAATGCATATGCTAAAGTTGAAAGCGGATAGCTACCGATGCTGATCAAGAATGTATATAGCTTAAGAGGTCGGGGACGTTCACTTCACGGCGTCACACACAACACAATAAAACTGTGATACCCCGCAGGCGCATACCAAGTGGCAGAATAAAAATCTGCCCGGCTAAGGCGGGCGCAACAGAAAAATTGTAAACATTAATTTACTGTCCATTTCCGCTGGCTTTTGATGTGCTGGCTGCTTCAGCTGCACTATCAACATTTCCATTTTACATACATTATTGTTTGTATGTGTGCTTATATATTTATTTGGAGTCATCTTTTCCGCCAACTTTTTAGCTCGAGTGCTTATTTATTTAGCCCGCTGGTGCATAGCTGTATACCTACTTGAGGCAATGTTTCTGAAGGCCAGCTCGCAACTGAGTGTTGCAAGCGAAATCCATGCAGTGCCTCAGGCATACTCAAGCATTCAGTGTATAAGGATTGCATCAATAAACAACCGCTTAATACGGAGCCAAATTATTCATTTTAGTCAATTCTACTTTCTGTTCTTAACTTCTTTAAAAGAAATTAGCTCATTTAACATTTAAAAATTCAAATACAAATAAAAAAACGCATTAAATTCAGAAACTTTTTCATTCAATCTCATTCTCTCTTACTTTATCACACCAAGTGTAGCTAATTTCTGTTTTACTTCTATTTAATTTAAGCAATTAATAAAATCGGAGTAGCAAAAAAAGAAATAAATAAACATCACTTAATGTACGAATACAAATTTCAAGAAAACAAATTTTAATAATTAATGTCGTATCAATCTAAGCTTTATTTTAAGTGTGTTTACAAACACAAATTCAAATGCAAAATGTTTTTAATTGATCACTTGAACGCTCACTGTTGCAACTGCCCATTAACATACCACAATGTCAAACAAATACCTGCCTATTGTCTAATATGAGGCGCATAATTCAGTCAATTGGAAATTATTTGAAGATGAGATAACGAGGCCTCATCATATTAACTCGGCTGGATAACTTAATTTATTGAATATAATTTGTATAATTTTGATAGCCTGCCAAAGATAAGCTAGAGCAACTCACCGGCACAAAATGTTCTCTGGCACACTTGCAAATGTCGCACGCCAATGTGAGTGTTTTTGTATACTGTTTTGTTGCTGTTGTGGTTGTTGTTGTTTAGGATTTAAGTTCACTCACTTGGCGACACACACAAACACCATGTGCGCTGAAAAGCGCGCTTCGAACTTTTGCCACACGCGTTGCAAGGAACACCACAATAAATTCGATTGCCCGTTGACAACAAAAAAAAAAAACAAAAAAAAAATTAATTGCAAAAAATGATAGAAATATTGAAAACTAAACATAGACGATGTGTGCCATTGATTATTAAGTAAAACTCAAATGCCGCACACACGCTGCGAAATATTACGCAAAATGCTTGGATTAGCAGTGACTCGCACTTGCAACACGATGTGCCGACTGAGGCTGTACCGCAGCAGCTGAAAAACGCGCAAAGACTGAAGCGGCAGCTGCCGCTGAAGAATTCAGACGGCTGGCTCTCGGCCGGCGTGACGACGAAGATGCCAGCAAGCCGAACGAGTGAACAAGCGCAGCATCCACACGAGGCACGAGGCAGGCGGCACGAACAACAGCGCCACCGTTCGTGATGCCGCTTGTTGCAGCAACATCGCCAGCCGACTAACAAATGTTGCCGACTGGGAAATTTGAAAATTCACGCTGCGGGGGCAGCCTTTTGCTTTGACTATTTCTGTTGCTGTTTTTTGTTGTTGCTGCAGTTGCTGTTGTTGGTGTTGGTGTTGCTACTGTTGCTGTTGTCGCTCACGTGTGCGCGTAGGTCAGTGACGCTTCGCTTCGCTGGGCTGTTCAATTTATTTTCACGCTGCGTCTGCGTCTGTTTGCTGTTTGTTTAACAATTTCCCTTCGCTTTTGACATGTGCCACGCGCGTATGCTTGTCTCTTCTCCTTTTTAGCTCGTTGCCAGCTACACTGCTGGCTGCTGGCTGATGGCTGCTGGCTGCCGGCTTCTGGACACCGGTTTCACCAGCAGCTCGCGGACGCATTTATTGTTAACAGATGACAAAGCAACCGCATCAACACCAGCAGCAATATCACCAGCAACAGCAGCATTTGCATATTGCATGAAAGTTTGACACACGCGAAACAAAAATACCAACAAAAAAAACACAACAAATAAAAATAAAAATCCTTCAGTCGAGAGAACTCAACCAGGAGATACCCTGAACCCAGCTGTTAAATGCATTAAATAGAATAAAATATAGATTCTAATATTGGGGCACTGGGGAATTTATCGAGTGATCGTTGATCAAGCATTTTCCTTATAATATATATATATATATATATATATATTTATATTGATTTTATTGTCATCGGATATCGACGCAGGGAAGTTATCGATAAAATAAAATAAACTTAATTTGCGTGTGGTATACGAGAACTCATATTCCTATATTCTCTAGCTCTTATAGTCTGTGAGATCCGCTCATTCTTAGAGACGGACAAACAGACATGGCTAGATCAACTGTGCTCTTGATGCTGGTCGAGAATACATTTACTTTATGGGGTTGAAGATGTTTTCATCGGCCTGTTACATACCTTTGCCCAACTTCATTATACCCTATTCAACCGTTTTTTTAATGGGTTCAGAGTATGAAAAACCAAAAATATCAAAATAAAACCGTCTGCGAGCATGCGACATGTGACAAAGCGACGCCTTCGATAACGTTGATTATTATGACAAATTTATGCAGCTGATTTTCAGTTTTGTTCCTCTCAATGCCGACCTATATTTATCCTTAAGATGCTAAGAAACTTACGTATTTATTACTATTAATACATATAGTGCTGACTGTCCTGTTGCAATCATAATATAATTCCTAATAAATTGGTAACTATTCCTCACACATTGGAGTAGCAACAGCCTCCTTCTGCGTACATCCTTGCCTAGGACTTTACATTTTTAAATAGTTTAAGTTTATACAGATAAGGGAAGCATTGACTAGTTTTTCTTTGCTCACATTTTTCCCAATTTAAAAATGCTTATAACTGCAGTTAATTCAATGAACAAATAATATGTATACTTGCGGCATCTACAACTTTATAAACAATTAAGAGTGAGCCAGTTTAGAGTATTCGACCAGGAGATACCCTGCTCACAGGCCTAACCGGCCCGCAACGATTCTGTGCCACCAGCCATCAATTATGGATATATGCAAACTTATCAAAGTATTGGTGCTTCCAACCTGATCCAATATGCAATGAGTGGCTTTAGTTAAAGTTTTGATGGACTTGTAGCCCAAACATTCAAAGCTAACTGGTCAACCTTGATGGGCCATGGATAATAGACTGGCATTGTGTATTCATAAATATTCGAATAGTTCAGTTTCACTGAATAGTTCAAACTTTTGGGACGCGAGCACCACAGCAGCTAATGATACTTTTGCCCTTAAGCTGGCTGCACAAACTTAATTATAGCCAGCATTAAAAATGTAACTGTCAAACCAGAGCGACAGTCCTCCCACACACTGACACAAGCACATACACACAACGAGACAGCCGACAGGCTGCTTAAAAGATGCGATGTGTGTTTGTGTGTGTGTGTGTGTGTGTGTGTGTATTTTCGTTGCACAATGAACGGTTGCCCCCATTGCACCGCCAAACCGCAGCTGTGGCTGCACCACCACCGGCTCCAGTGGCTGCTTATGCCGAAACATTTGGATAACTGGGTCACAAGGATAGCCATTAATTTATAATAATTTCAACTAAGATTTCACAATTTCTTTGGCACAACTGCTTCCCATACCAACAACCATCTCTCTACCTCTCTCTCTCTCTCTCTCTCTCTCTCTCTGGCTCTACCTACCTCTGTCTCCATATCTCTCGCTCTCGCCCTCTGGGTCTCGGTGCCGCTGCTGTGCATTTGCTTTAACAATTTTCGCATTTTCCATTCATCATTCGCGCAGCTGCCAAGCAAGCATGCCCCGACCAACAATCCAGCAACCAGCACCCAACCAACACCTAACCAGGACGCAACCAGCAGCAGAAGCAGCAAACAGCAGCACTGGCAATGCCACTGTCAGCGCCCGCAAAAGCAAAGTCAATTTCGCGCACTTTGCATGCCCCGCTAGGCCGCCGCAGCAACTGTTTGAGTTGGCAAATGCAACGAATGGAGCCGTTGTAGTTGTAGCACGACTCGTGGCCGGACCAGAAACACAGCCCGCATACATACCCAAACACTGGCCCTGGACCATGACTGGCTCTCGTGCTCTCCCCCATTCCGTTCCCTCCCCCTCCCCCTACATGGAGCCAATCCTACCCTACAGCCCCTTTAAAGAAACGACGACCTGCTTCCATCCACAAGGCAACGCACCATCAAATTTACAAGCGCAATGCATCAATCACTTGACGCTCAAGCGGTTTCAAGATGAACCAGTGCCAGGCTGCTGGGTAGAAGGTATGGTGGCATTAGGATGGGGAGTCACTGCTGCCTTGGCGGTGGCGGCTGCGCTTTTCGCTGGCACAAAAGAAACAAGACAAGTGAAAACAAAACAAAATAGAAAAGAAAGCCCAACCCGTTGGCCAATTTGACGTTAAGATGGAATTTGTGTAAAATTCATCAAATTGACTGCGGCGCATTGCTCATTGAAAAGCCAGTGGCAAAGACAAAGACACGACCAAAAGAGAACGGATAGCAAAAATATACAAAAGAATATGGATGAAGGCAGCACAACTTCGAGGGTTGAAAGGGAAGCCAGCAAAAAATAGATGTGCAGCAACCAAGTATGCAAGACCAACCATTGCCATCGACATCGACATCGACATCGTCATGTCTAAAGATAATCCAGTTAGTCGCACCTTGCATAATGCGAACAAATTACAAAAGATGCTTTCCACTTTCGCAACAATTTCCCCACGCAACAGATTCAGCAAAGAGAGAAATGTCCTCGGGCGAGACTAAGGACATCACCACAGTATTTGTTGCCAAAGGGCTCGGCTTGACTCAATTGATACTTGACCTTTAAGTAACGCAGGCAGTTGACAAATTAATCCGATTGGCTTTAAGTAAATTATAAAAAAAAAACAGAATGAACACCTAATTTTTAAACATAGTGCAAAATGTTGTGTTTCCTTCACATTGCACATTTAAAGGTATTCACAACTTGATATTTTGCTTTAAAGTTATATGCTACTACAATGAATTAACAGATCTTTCTGGTATATCTACTTAATCATATACAAGAAAAAAAAATATAAAAAACTAGAGCTAAGATCTATAAAATTAAAATTTAATATTTATGTGTAATCAATGTCTTATAGCCTTTAACTAGATTGATCAATAATTTTTTATTCTGTTTCTTATATCGCCAAATAAATTTCACAGCACACGTCAAGTCTGTTGTGGAGTTTTGAAATTGATCAGTGTTAAATAAAATAACCAAAAAAAAGCGATAATTAGACAAATAAATAAATAAATAAAATTACCGCAAAGTGATTCACATTATTCTCAATGCGTTAGTTAGCCATGTTGCAAGCCTCAAATGTTGCCAAGGACGCAGAGAGCAAACGCTTACAAATGCGCTGAATGCGAGAGAATTTCCCAAGTTGAGGTTGTTTGGCTGCTTGGCTTACTATGTTGTCTATTGTTATTTTTGTTGTTGTTGTTGTCATTAACCAACTTACTTATTGACTTACTTATGAACCTGACCTCACACATTGCGACTGACGTCGTGCCCCCAAAAGCGTGTTTTGTCTGGGGGTTGCTTTGCAGGCCAAGCTAAGCCATAATAAGTATTGTAAGTGGGTGGTGGGTGTAAGTGTGGCTCCTGCTCTCGTTTATGGCTCGTATATCACGCGAACACCACGCAAATTATGCTCGAAATAGACTAAAACCCAATTGCGTTTTCATTGCCAACCACTTTTTTTTTTTTGTTGGCCCTTGTTGAAGTGTTGGAGTTAAATAAAATGTTGCATACTTCATGGTGCTGTCAAAGTGATAAACAGCAAATGTCTCCTTTCTCTCTCCCTCTCCCTCTATATTTTTCTATCCGTCTCTGTGTGTCTCTACTTTTATGTGTGTGTGTGTGTGTGTGTATGCTCCCAACACTTTGTGGCTTTGTTTTGACTTTTATACTTAGTTCGTGTTTACTGCGGCAATTTTTTGTTGTTGTTGCTGATGATGTTGTTGTTGTTGTTCTTCTTCTTCTTCATGTAGCCACAAGCTCTGCTTAAGTGTGTTTACATTCATGTGTGATTCTGTGTGTGTATGTGTGTGTCTGTGTTGCCCACACTTTAACCGGATTATTAATGCTTGTCTAGCTGCCTCAAATTAATCAAGTTGACCATTCATTCATTCATTCAGCAAACTGACGACGAACTAAACAGAGCTTGACCAAAGCAGCAACGACACATGGCCATGAAAACTTAATTAGTCTTTAGTGCAAGAATACACACACTTAACTCACACACTCAGCGCACTCACACACACACACACACACACACACACACACACACACACACATACAGCAGATAGTACTCATGTATGTTTTGTTAGCATTTTCGGTCATCAGCAAAAATTTAGGCGTTTAACGCTATTTAGTTTTGTTACTTTATTCCATTTGGCCATATACATATAAATATAATTACGTACATATATTTATACGTATATAAAAGAAATATTTCATATATTTCAAGCTTAGTAATTGAGTTTTATATCACAGTGGAACCTGTTGTTGTCGCATGCCTCAATGGTAATAAAATTATATTTATAACAATTTGTAACTTAAGAGTCACAAAAGTTGTTGTTGTACGAGTTGTTGTTGTGGTTGATGTTGATTGATTAAATTTGATTGATGTAGGTTACAAAATAATAACTTGTGATTTATTGCCGCAAGTGGTGGCACTAAGATGTGTTTTGTTTACACAAAACGTTGTGGCACCATTCGAGTACTGGACCCATTAGCAGCTTGGTTAACTTAGACCCAATGACATGCCATTGTCTTGGCATAAAATACATTTATTTATTTTCTTGCTGACATCATCGCGTGACCAGTATGTAAACGGAAATTATTACTCGTTCAGCTACCTACAATTGATCTTTGAAAGCAATCATAAATTTAGATCCGAAATACTTATATTCTTTCTCCAGCGAAGATATCGAATATAGTGTCTGATTGGTCGTGTTTCAATTTTAGTATTTTCGGTTCAAGAAAGAAACAAAATATTTTAAAAATTTTAGAGGAAATGGAAGCGTTCTTCTTTGATTAATCAAAAATTAATTTACTTTCGTTTAGCTCGAAAACTGGTCTATTATTACAATTTAAAATAACTTTTAAAAAAATGCTTTCGAAATAGAATTTAAGAAGTCTTCATTTCAAATAAAATTGCCAATTCTTGATTCAATCTGAGTTTGCTTAGTTCAAAGATTATATCTGAATTGACAATCTTTGTAAAACACAACATTTGATCGATAATGTCAGCTGAGACAAAGGGGTTTTTAAGGAGCCAGCCATATGGGGCCGAAGGACCAAGCCGATATGGATCTATAGAGGCAACTAACTCAGTTGTTTGCCTTAAGAATCCGCACACAGCTTAGCATGGGCAGTGACAAGGGTGAGGGCAAAAACAAAAAAGCTACCAACTTACTTTGTTTCAGGAGCAAATATTTGCTTACAAGTAAGGTAAGCTTCGGTTCCATTAGTTCCAGAGCGTGTCGCTTGAGTTTGACGAGCAGACGCATTTGCAGGCAAAATGAAATGAAATTTTTGTCCAATTTTGTGGGCATTAACCGGCACGGACTGGGCGGACTTGGCGTGGTGGGTTGAGTCGATGAGGGAAGGGGGGCAAGCAGCGAGAGCAAAATGTACAAAAATATAGCCAGACACTGACACTGCGTACGGTCGAGTGTATAGGGGAGTGTGTAGAGGATGGTGTGTCGTTCAACAAAAACGCTGGAAGCGCCAAGCGTAACAATATTTGTTGTCACTTTTTATTTAATACACTTGCCGGCGCCTGAAATTGCGCAAACAAAAATGCCGCCTTATAAGTGACGCGTTGCGTCCTGAAAATGAAATCATTTGAGGTGTAAAACGCTTCAAGTCATTTGCTTCCGCTGCTGCTGCTGCTGTTGGAACTGTTGGTGCTGATGCTCCAGCTCCTGGTCAAGAGAGGCCGTCAAGTGGCATTCAATAAATAACTGTAAGGCAGCCATTTTCATTTTGCGTTCATTTATTTTGGCGCGACAAGCAAACACAATGGAAACTGCCTATGTTTCAGGCAGAGCCAGAGCCACAGCCACAGCCTCAACATCATCCTCATTCTCATCCCCAGCCTCAACCTCAGCCAGCTTCGGCTGGCGCATCACATCTCATGGACAATAATTGGCATTGTCCAAGGTACTACTGCTGGACAGAGCCTCTGTTACATTTCCAGTTCCAGTGGCGTTCCTCAATTTAGGCCCATAAATTTACACGCTCAACATAAATTTATGCGCCCCCGCCCCTCCCAGATCAGTTCCATGCACCTGCGGCTTGATGCGAACCGGTCGTCGGTCTCTCTTCTCCAGGTCGAAGGCGATGTGAGCGGCAGGCAGGCAGTATGGCTGGCAGGGCGAGCCGGACCGGGCCAGGCCGGGTCGGGTCGGTTCGGTTCGGGGAGGTAAAGTGAATTATGTGGCCATGTACGAAGTTCGAACAAAACACCAAAATAAATCGAAAAACTTTTTATGTGTATTAAATAAATTATTTTGAATATTTTTTCTCGAATTTAATTTTAAGTGTCCAGCGTAATATGGGCAGTGAATGATTGCGAATAAATCTGGTGTTCAGCGAGCTAAATGAAACTCGCACTCAATTGCCAAATTTTACTGCAGTTCAAATTGAAATGCTTCAAAATTCATTCAATTTTCAAGTATATAAAATTATAAATATATATATAGTGAAGAAATTAAAAAATATTGTGGAAATTAGTGAATATTTACAATTCGTTGGTAAATTGTAAAGTGGCCCTATCTTCACGTTGGTATATTTAATTTAAAAATGAGTTCATCAGAGTAGATCCTTATTTGATGTATTTACAATTGTTATGGCTAATCCCTGATATTGAGATAATCTGATGTGATCCTATTTTGTAGGGTATTCAATAAGCCAATAAGTGGTAAGTAGCTCGGGCCGCATTTACAAGCCCCAGAAATGAATTCTCCCAATTCGCCGTGTGTACTTATGCAAATTTTTAATGGGTGCAAATAAAGCAGTCCGCTGTCTGAAGTTGCCCAGCCAATCTTTTCAGTCATAAATCTGCACAAACAGCAATAGCAATCTGAACCCGGATTCCAAGCAAAAGAAAAAGACATGCTGTCTATCAAGCGCGCATGGCTTATTCCATACACATTGTTATTGTTGGCAGCTGCCCGAACTTCACAGCGGGAGCGGGGTAACCTGGTGGCCACGGACAAACGCCAACCCAGTAAACAACAAACAATACCACACGCACACATACACACACACACACACACACACACACACACACACACACACATAATAACTCGCTCACAATTTAGTGAATGATTCGGAAACGGACGTGGTTTCAGTTACGGGCTGCACTTTTAGCTGAACACAAAAGGCCTTTAATTGAGTGAAGCAGGAAAACAGCATTTGAAACTTGCAGCCACTGTTGCGGATTGCGAAGGTGGAATCTGTACAGTTCGATGGGATTGGAAATTGGGAATTGGTGCATTTGCAGGCGTTACATTTGATAGCCGTGACGATGCAGTCGCACATCTCGCATCACAGCACAGCATTGCTGGCACTGACCAAAAATCGACACAACCCTTTACCGCGTCAATTTTCAATTGAAACTCGAATATCTCGCAAACATTTTCAAACCAATTTCAATTTTGCAGCACAAGCCACCAGTTTACCGCAGCGAACACCACCACGAACACAACTAACACCACCATTCCCCATCCGCTTGCTAGTAATTAGTCATAATTAATGAGTACGAATTTCCAGAATTTACACGCGTAATATTCAAATCCGAGTCCGCCTGCATTTGCAATTTAAGCTGCTTTTATCTTATTTTTGTTGTTTGGCTCTTTGTTGTTTAGTTTTGATAATCGGAGACCATTGAAAATTGAGCAAAAGCTGTGCAAATGCATTTAACAGGCAGAGAGAGGCTGGCCTGAGTGCAAATGTTCAAATATTCCTGATCATCAAGCATCAACAGCTAAATCGATGCAACCATAACACATTGTTTGTTGAGCCTTACAGCTGCCAGGCGGTCATAGCCTTTTATTTGATTTCGATGTGAATGGGAAAATGTGTGCCAAATGTGTTACTTTTACATATTCCAATATCCAATGCAATTCACGACCAACAGTAACAAAACGAGAACAGAGTCAATGCTTTTGCAAGCATCAACCAACAACAAAATATATATAGATAGAAACTATCCTTGATTCTTCTTAAGAATATCAATTATGTGCCCTCAATGCGTTATTTATTTGATCATAAAATTATAAGAGCTCTTGCAGTGCCAGGCAAACTTGTCCGACATTCATTTTAAATGAGAGTGGCAGGAAACTCGTGTAGCACATGCTCAAATAAGTTATTTACCAGCAGCAAAACAATTTTGAATTCACTTGAGCTACATGCATATTGTGCTGCATAATAATAAATAGTTAAGAACGTTGCTCGACATAAATCGTGGTCATATTTATTTTCAGTTGCTTATTTTTCAATCTGATGTGTCTCCTGTGTGGTCGGACAAAATGCCAAAATCGTTGGAAAATTGAATAAGTGTTAATTGAAAATGTTCCGAACATCGAAAGTGCTAACTATGACATCAACAACAGGAGACATTTCCATTCGCATTCGCATTCACATTCACATTTACATTCACATTTACATTCGCTTTCGAGTAACGTGTCCCGTTGGCCCCTTATCCACTCGGCGCTGGCGTTGGGAGTGTCGTCTGCCTGGTTACCAGTTGACAGTTTCCGCTTTCCGTACTCATTCTCTCTCCTCAGTCTCAGTCTCATTCTCATTCTCATTCACATTCTCCTTCGGCGTCGCCTTCTCGTTCGGGCTCTCGTTCCCACTGCTCGGTTTGGTGCTCAGCCATGCGTTGTCCTTTCAGCTGCTTTTAATTTCCATGTCCGCTCACTTGCATTTTTCTCGCCTTTGTCGCTTCAACTGTTTTTGTTTGAGTGCGCTCATCCGCCACGAATGCCGTCTCTGTTAGCCGACCTGCTGACTCGACATACATATTGTTCTTCATGTTGTTCTCGATGTTGTTGTTGTTGTTGTTGTTGCTGTTGTTGCTGTTGTTGCTGTTGTTGGTAATTTCGCTGTTGCGTTCGCATAAGCAAAACTATGAAATGCCTTTGTCAGTCACTCAAGTCGTTAAATTCGCTGACAATCCGCATTTATCATAAGCTGCGAATCCTCAGCGAAGACAGCGTCAAAACTTATATAAGTTTGAATCAACCGGGCGGCCTTTCACTTACCCGCCTCATTCGCCCCTTTAGTCAGTCTCTCAGTCAGTCCCTGAGTCAGTCAGGCAGTCAGTCAGTCAGTCGAGCAGCTGGCACCTGCCTCTAGATCTGGCCGACGTCTGCAATATATATTTGCATACGTTTCTCAACTTTTCCTTTATTTGTTTTACTTTCTACAGAACTCATAGATCTCTCATACGCCGTAAACTTCTCAGCATCCTGTTCCCAGCCGCCCAAAACTGTTCACTATTCCATTCATTTATTTTTTTTTATTTTTTTGAGTGGGTAAGTCTTCTTTTTACACTTTTTGCATTTTCTATATTTTTTGTATTTTTTTGTTGTTTTTTTTTTTTGGAATGGTGGGGGATAAACTTTCCCTGCGCTGTCTCTGCTGCTGATGCTGTTGCTTGATGAAGACGCCGCTTTTGTGGTGAATTTAATTAAATTTATGAAAAATTTACATATTTATTGGTTTAAATGCCCAAAAATGTTGTACCGGGCATATGCATGCGTGCTGGCTGTCCACAGTCAAATAAGTAAATGAATATTCATATAAACAACAAAACAAAGACAGCAACAACAAAAATAGATATCCAACTGTACACACACTTCATGGAGTTTCCCATTTTCCATACAGTTGTCGAAACTGTCGAACTTATATTTGGTATAACGAGCATCTCTGGTCTAAATGATGAGTCTTTATTTGTCAGTCAAAAAAATTTTGATTGAGTTTTGAAAGTGCTGAGATTGTGTTAAGTTAATAAATAGATTGTGAAGAGTGTGTGGCACATTACAAAAATGTGTTTGAGTTCACATTTGTGGCTGCTACAAATTAAAGTGAATATTTCAAAGATGCCACTGTGCATCAATGCCACATTCGCTATCTGTGCTCAGCATTCATGCATGCAATTATTCAATGCCTTTCTTGTCAGTGATTGAAATTGATATCCGCATTGTTTAAACTAATACGTTTGGGCTCATTGATCGATTGGGCTTATCAATAAATACTTAAATACTAACACACAAACTGACTAGCCCAATGCCGTTCAATTTCAAATTTCGAATTCAAAAAACCACAGATCTATTCATAAAAAAAAAAAAAATACAAATAACAACTTGTACGAATAATATATATGATATAAGCCGACATTCGTGTATACGTATATTGAGAAATTGTTATCTCTGAATAATCTGCAGACATTGTATGTATTTGGTATTTAAATTTCCAGTTGGTTGAAGTTAAAATGAATATGCACGGCACAAAAATTAAATATATACAAAACACAAAACAAGCTCTAACAAGATTAAATCTATTATTTATAGTCAAATTCAATTCAAAGGAAAATTAACAAAATATAAGCCGCCAAATTCAAGTTTCAGCGACAATTCTTAGATAATCGAAAGCGTTTTAGATTAATCAAATTTGAATTTCTGCATTTATTGACTAGCTCTCTGACTAGTTTTAGAAGTGTCTAAGCAACGAACAGCTGCCTGACATCATGATACCCCGAAAAGGATCACTTAAATTATGTAAAGTATTTAAATATTTTTTTGATTCACAGGAAGAGAAAGTAAGCATATACGAAGCGTATATATATTTGATAATTATTTGGTATAAAAGTATATTTTCCTTCGAATCACAACGTCTGTTAATAAGAGTATATATAATTTGTTTTATTTTATTATTATAATTTCAGATTCAATTTTATCTAAAAAACCTTCGTAGATTTGAAGTCACTAAAAGACAACAAAAACAGTTGTGTTCTTCCACGTCCGAACTTTGTAGCTTCATTGTCGCTTCAGGTCGAAATCTTCGTTTACTTATAAGAAGAAGAATTACGCAACTAGGTGGTTAGAATCAGTTATTGAATGTGGTTATTGGTATGCAACACTTGAGCTCAACAACAAAATACAGTTGTAGAACTCTCCAGTCTTAACTGTAATATGCAATTAACATGTCATTGCTATGCAGGGAGTGTGAACAGCTCTTGAGAGTCGTGAGTGTCTACAACAATCAAATGGATCTAGACACACCTCAGGAATTTCAATAATGAAACTATGCCAGAACTCAAATGGACAACAAAGTGAAACGATTCTACCAGTTCATGTATGCTTACACTCGCAGACAGTTAGAGAGAGAGAGAGAGAGAGAGAAAGAGAGAGAGAGAGAGAGAGAGGGGGAGAGGGAGAGAGAGATGGGTAATGCGGGTGCTATATGTATACACTCGGAGCAGTCGGAGAAGGGCTCTGCCCTCCGCCTCATTGAAATGCGTACGCATGCGCCGAGACTGAAACCGGCTGATCGACTCCACTTGGCCACTTTGCTTTGACTGTAACGCGTCATCGCCCAACCAGTTGAAATGAAAGTGAATTGAGAATAAGTTAAGCTAGCAGCTCGCCGCTCGCAGCTCGCAGCTCGCAGCTGGAGGCTTGTAAGCTTGAAGCTCTCAGCTCTTCGAGAGCCGCTCAGTGAACGCTGATCGCTGATCGCTGATCGTGGCTCGGAAGCCGTTGAGCGACTTAAGCAAAAAGTTGGCTTCTTGCAATTTCTTTGGCGCTGTCTGCGTTCAGTTGGCGGTTTGCATTTGCGCGTTGCGGACGTCTCTCCCTCTGTCACTTGTCGTTGTCGTTGTCGTTGCCGTTGTCGTTGTTACGTCGTCACTGTGAGCTTTGGCGTGTTGGCAGACTGAAAACGCAGTGTATCGCTTAAAATCAGTGTGAAAGCTTCAAGATGCTGCAGCAGTGTCTGATTGCAGCGCTGCTTATCGCAGCTTGCGTTCGTGGTAAGTAAACAGATGCACACCCTTCAAAGGTGCTCAATGCTGCAGTCACAAATGCTGCACGCCACATAACACATACAACAACCAAAAAAAAAAAAACGAGAAATAATATGAAAAGCATACGAAATTTAAAAAAAAAAAAAAAACCAACAAAAAAAAGTTTCCGCATTCGTGTTAGCTATTAAATGTTAATAGTTTTATTGTATTTTTTGTAATAATTTTTTGTTACTGTGCGAAACAAAAAGTGTTGACGTTGCCAATTGGAAATCTCTTGGCTCTTGATGGTGACTTGGGCTTCCTCTGTGCGAGTCTGAGTCGGAGTGTGTCTTTGTGTGTGTCTCTGTGTGTGTGTGTGTGTGTGTGTGTGGGTCTTCGTCTTTGTCTTCCTGGCGCATTTTGCCCGGTTGTACTCGTATTTCTTGTTTGATTTTGGTTCGACTGCAAATTAGGTAACATTGCTGGCATTTCATTGACTTTTGCTCTTATCATAAATGGCTTTTCAACTGGTTTTAGACGTCGTCACCTGAGAGGCCCGCAAGGTCAGCTGTCCTGAATGCTTGGGCTCCCTCCGTACAGCATACACTTAAGATGCAAAAAAAAAAGCAAAATCAAAAAGAGAAAGAGAAAGAAGATAAAACTGGAAATTCAGCCGGTTTCACTTTTCTTTGTGTCTGACTTACACACTGATACATCTCTCTCTCACTCTCTCTGACTCTCTCTCTCTCTCTCTCTCTCTCTCTCTCTGTCTCCATTTCTTTCACTCTCTCTCTCTCGCTGCACTAATCAATCTCTGTCAGTACCAGTGAGCCATGCCGTTGATGACGATCCTTATGTAATACGCGTGCTCCAATGCTGACCTCCAACTTGATTAGCGGCTGTTTTAGCTGATTCGCTCGCTTGGCATCAGCTTGGTTTCCAGTTGACTTAATTAACATTTTGCCAGCGGCACATATTAACAGCAACGACTGGCTGTATTTTGTTTGCTTATGAATATGCAAATAAAAGCGTATTTTTGCAATGGCTTCGGGCAATGTGGCTTTGAGCATTTTCATGGTCAACTTCAACTGATTTCCATACTTGCATCATCATCCTCAACAGCAGCTGCTATGCTTTTTCCCCCATTTTTTTTTGTTTTTTGTTATTTTTTTTTCTTTTAAGCCTTCGAGCAATTTATTTTCCACATCACCTTTCTTTGGTGCATACCATTGTTTGTATGTGTATAATGCAAATACATATATTAACATATATTGTAAATATAAATATTAAATTTCTTCTGGCGATTTCACTTTCATTCGATTACATTCGATAACGGAACCCGTTTCGAAATCGAAAACTGACACCAAAAATACCAAGAAAAAACACTCAAAATCGACAATGAACGGAACAGATTATGGACCACGAACAACGGGACGGGCCAGCTGACAATGGGCACAGCGGGGCCAATGCATGACAACAGTAAAGAGCTTAATTTATGTAACCGTCAGGCAAGGCGATTGTGACACCGATTTTATATCACAGCATTGCATCTTTTCCATCATAAACCCCAAATTCAGCATCCGCCCGACCGCCCATTGCATAATGGAATCAAACTCAAAAATACACAAAAAAAAATCTAAAATGTTTACGCAATCAAATTCGCCGGAAGAGTTAAAAGCTTTGCAACAACCAACTTCCAAATTTTAAGAGAGAACAAGACAAAAAATCTAGAAAAAACCAATATATCATATTAATGTATTTCAAATTGGTTGCAGTTAACGATTTCCGACAAACTCTATCAACTTAGTTTTGCCCACTCTTTTGCAAGAGGCTCAATTAAGTTATCCGTGAATTAATATGCAAAGATTCAAATAACAAAGAACATATTTAAATTATAAATAGAGGTCACCGAACAATATACAAGAACCAAATAGAGAGAATTTCATTAATGTATAGAAAAGGTTTTCAAATGCTGGATTTTAAAACAAATGAATAAAAGCAAATAACGTAAGTACTCTCATATTTTGTAAGAAATCTGAAACTTATTTGAAGCAGATACTACAAGGCAAGCCTGATGACTTCAATCTTATTAACTTGTTTCCTTAATGGTGAATCACTTTCACGGAGCTTATGGCTAAGAATAATGTTAGCATGTTTATAAGAAGCTCTGGCAACTTATCACCAGATTGTAAATTTGTTCTGCTCTCTCCCTCACCCTCACCCGCTCCCACTCCTGTCTCTCTCCCGCTCCCTCATCCATCTGTGTGCTGTGATGTGCTCTACTTAATGCGATGAAAAAATAAACATAATTTAAAAATACATTAGAACGAATTGTAAAGGCTGCGTCAGCAAACGAGACAGGCCGAGATGAGCCGCCAAACCGACTGACTAACCGACTGACAAACGGAGAATCGGAGATTCCGAGAAATGGACAAACGGCGGCCTGATGCGACGCATCGGCACATGAGCCATTTAAACGCAAATTTGTTGACAAAGGCAAGTGGCTCTGGCCATTACACATTCGAGGAGCAGCAGAAGGAAGATGGTGAGGATGGTGAGGATTGTGAGGATTGTGAGGCTGGCGGGGACTGAAGTATCTGTGCGAGCTCACAGCTATAGTCTGGGCTACCAAATCGGAATTATTTACAATTTAAGTGTTGTAAATGCAACAGCAAAATAAGAGACAAAAAAATAATAAAACAAAAAAATGTAAAAGAAAGACTACAACAAAAAACAATGTGGGAAAAGAAAGTGGCAAAAACATTTAAGCAGCTTAACACACACACACACACACACACACACATACACACATTCGCGTTGTGAAAAATGAGGCGCAAAGCAGCCACAGAAATGCGTGAAAAATTACTTGAAAATGCCAACGGATAAAAAGCAGAAACCGTTTTACCAAATACAAACAGTCGGTATGCCCCAGGCAAAAAGATACTCAAAGACGCGGAGAGAAAGTGACACACACACACACACACTCACACACACACACAGCAAATACAAAGATAAAACAAGTAAGAATGCTGCAGACCAATGAGCTCGACTGAGAGGTACCTTCAACACAGCTGTAGATTCCACATACATTCTAATCTTATTGCCACAGCTTCACTTTGAAAGCTTTTCACACTCAAATGTAAGCATGCCTAGAAGTGATCTTATTTCTTATGATCGGCGCATGCAATTTAGAGTAGATAACGGTGCATAGCGGACTACAGAGACTTCGATCTGCTGATAGTAGTGAGATCAATATGAGAATATGTTGCGGACTTGGCCTTGGACTTGAGTGTTTCTCAACTGAACACGATGCAAATGTAATAGTTGCTCAATAATATCACTAAGTGCATTATTTATCAATTAAAAGGCTCGTCCCTTAAGTCTGCCGATTTTATTTTAATCTGAAATCGATATTTATCGATATTCGCGAAACGAGGGCAGTTAATGATAAAATAAAGTTAACTTGGTCTGCGCGGGTATACGAGAATTTCTGCAAGCATTTTGAAGCCTCTAGCTCTGATAGTCTATGAGATCAGCGTTTCCATTGGAAATTGACTCTGCTGTTGATCCTAATCAAGAATATATATATGGCGTATAGGATCGCAGATGTTTCATTCTGCTTGTACTTATTTTGAGCACAAAACCATCATACCCTTTTCATCCATTTTCAATGGGTTCAGGATAAAACAAGACAATGTGTTTGAGAGAAAGAGAGAAACTGGCAAGGTGTGCCGTAGTTGGCAAGAATGTGTACTGCGTGTATTACAAATGAAGCGCTTAAAGTGAAAATATATAAAAATAACGTCCATTGCTTACCACACATGTGAACTTATCGAACGCACCTCGCAGCAGCTGATTACGCTGCTCTGCAATTCTTATTCATATTCATATATCAGTTGTGCAATTTATTGCCTTTTTGTCCGTTTCAGTTTTCATTTTTTGCACACACACACACACACACACACGCACACACACTTAACGCGGTAAAATTCTCTGTGATTTTCGATGTTTTCGTTTGCGGCAAGCAAAAACCAAAAGATACAGCATCAAAAAATCTATAAGTAGAACTTAACGAATCATTTGCTGCCCTTCTTCAACCTTTGCAAATAGACATAAACATATGCATAATGGAAGAAAATGTGTTACCAAAATACGAAAAAGAAAACAAATTGTTAAGATACTGTTCGAATTGTGGTTCTAGCAGCTAAATTTGCTTATATATGCAAGCTACATTTGGGGCACTTGCAGCCTGCGTTACGAGGACTCACCCAAACCGTTGCTCTGATCGGCTCGGATCAGCTCAGCTTGGTTGAAAATTGCCACAAATGTTAAATAAATTATAGGCAGCCGCATCGAAAAAATGGAAAAGCAAATAATGCGAATAAAACGAATAAAACAATCGCGAAACAGCAACAACTGCAAAGCCAACATCAACAGGCAAACAAATACAAGTATATATACATATATATATATATATATACATGCATACATATGCATATATGTATGTGTGTATTTTATGCTTCACAAAAACCAAGTGGAACACAGTTTTCAATGTGCATAAAATAAAGTTGGGCAATTTTTCAGCTGCTCTCCTGGTTTTCAGTTTCAGTTTATTATTTGATTTTTTTCTCCCCCACGCAGCACATTTAATTTCTTTAACATAAAAGAAAAAGCAGGCAGGCAGTTGGCAGGCGAGTGGGGCTCAATCGACAACGTTGCATGCTTCAGTTTTGGGCTTATTTTTAATTATTATTTTCGCATTGAAAATTGCCTTATGAAAAGTTAAAATGTCCAACATAATTGGCCTTACGCCTTTAACATAAATTTACAATATTCATGTCGCCACAACAGTCGCCGCCTCAGGTGGCATGACAAATAAAACAGTGGCAGCTATAATGGGGATATACGAAGGGAATGGACTTGTTATGTTTAAGGGGCTACACCTACCAGAGCACTCTTTGCTTCAATTATATATATGTACTGAACTGGGATTGATCACAATCACAGTCAACAATCAGTGGATGGACTATCCTCTGCCAGTCACATCTAAAACATCGCATTGCCCAAAAGCTTCATCAAAGCTTATATTTTAAATGTGAAGTCTCTACATATAGATGGATATTTGTAATGTGTTCAGGTAACTGTGCAAATACATGTGTATTAATATATTTTTTGTAAGTTGCTCTTTGAAACTGATTGGTGTCAAAAGTTTAAAATATTCAGCTGCTGAACGATTAAGAAGCCCTTTAAAGTCCACTGGATTTTTGTACGCTGAACCAAATTAAAATTGAATAAAAAACGGTTTTATGGAGTTATGCACTAGTGTGGAAAAGAGCATCGCTGACCATAAAGGGCATATGTATTCGTAATTATTTATTGTTTGGTTTTTATTTGAGAACATTGATCAGCCTATTGGGAGGGTGTAAAACATGGACTTGCTTATAAAATTCAGATCAGCATCAATAGCCGAAAAGAACTATCGATCTATAGTGATTTTATTGAGAACTTTTCAGGCTACCCATTACAAAACTCGAGTGAAAATGATTTATTTTCCATCATCTATTACAGTCTAGTTAGGCTCAAACCTTATTTACAGGGTATCTCCAAGCTCTCTGTCTGCGTCTCCATTTTTTGTTGAATTTTTAAAATATTTTTCAAACTTATTTACTTTTATTATCGAAAATATTTGTACATATGTAAAAACATATATTTGCTCAACACAAAATTCATACAAAATGCATACACTGCGTGCGACATAGGCGTTGGGGCATGGATTCGCGGTTGTTGCAGCTCGTTGCATAAAAAAACATTGTTATGCCTTGACAAGAAATAAATGCGCAAGCCAATGTCAAATTTAAATTAAAGATTTCACTTTGCCATTTGTTGATGTGCATTATTTAAGATAAATAATTAATTCGTGTTTATCATAAAGGAATTATAGCTAAACTGCATTATACCACTAAGCAGACAATATTGTATCTATCCCATAATTGAAATTTTCCACTTGCCACTCAGCAAGTCTTCAATTTCGGTATGTTTGTGTTGCATACTTCGAGGCACATTAGACAGTATTGTGTATTTTAATTAATTCCAAAGCTATAAATTAATTGACACATGCAATGCGGGCTGACAGTGAAACTAAACAAATAAAACGAAAAGATTTGAATTCAAAAAGCCAGAAAGTAACCGACCGTTAAATACACTAAAACAGCTGACAATAGCTGTAAAGAGCCGTATTACTGGAAGGGTGTGGCAGACACAAGGATATTTTATTCACATATTGCACCATACCATTGGTAATACGAGTATGTATTCTGCCAGCGGCGTTATCAATGCATTATAATAGGAATGAATGCCTATAATTATAATTGGACGCAAATGGCCTGGACTGCATACACGCAACGTGCTAACACTGTGAATTTAATTAATATTATTGAAACTGAATGAGCTCCATGAATAATTGCCGGGATAGTTCGTGCCCAAACACTCTAAAACCAAAGCATAATTCCCATTTGCATTGTCCGACTTTGGCCGCATCTCTCACTCAGCTCAGTGTGCATTTAGCTTGTTATTGTTGTTGCTTAAGCGCATTGCATAAATCTAATTCTGTTAGCCAATTTATATTCATTAAATGCGACTCAAATCAACCGAAACCACGCCCATTGATCAAAAGATGTGGTAAGTTCAGGCTTGTGTTGCTATTGTTTTTGTAAGTGTTTTTTTTTTTAAGCAATTGCAGAATTATTTCAGTCGAAATTCGCTTCTCTCTTTGGTTAATCAACTGAAAATCATCATTTGATTATCATATATTTATCTGTTATTTATTTAATACATAAGCTACCTGTGCTTTTTTGCCTCCCTACTTATCACAATTATTTTTACCGCTATATATGCATATACATATATACTTTTTACATAATATGTTTACTGTATACATTTATAATTAGTGCTTGTGGTTTTTTAAATGTCAAAACGTCAAGCGGCTTTTGAAGCTTAGATTTTGCTTTTAGCAAACAACAAAACAACACTAATAACAGTAATTAAAAACAAAAACAAAACAAAAAATGCAAAAAACAAAAACCGACAGCACAAAATAAGCAATTAATTTTAGTTGTTGTTATTATCGGAGTCATTTGGCATTTATTAAGCTCTCATTCCAATGCATCTGCATTAAGAACTTAATGCAACAGTCCCATTAGCCAGCCACACTCGATTTATGGCTGTATTTCATTAAAATTAAGCCACAAAATAGCCAAAATTTATTTGCTTTTTCCATATGTACTAGTCTATTGGAAAATATTTGACTGATTTTTACCTCATCAGCCCTTGCACGTGGCAATGTCCAAGTAAATTACGACTCCAGAAAGATGCATCTCCGACGCTATAAAGTGTTTATATATCGGCTGTAGAAAGTCGAGTCGATATATGTTGATATTTGTAATATAAGTTCTCGTATACCACGCCCACATCAAGTTTATTTCAAGAATTTCCTTCTTTCTCCAGCTCGAAAATTTTATTATTACATATTCGAATACATATTTCAAAGCCTCAATGGAATTTGGTTGAGAAGTTTCTTAAATTAAATTAATTGCGAATATTTTTAATTATAACTATAAAAGAAAAAACAGTAAGTTGATGAACTTTAGAAACTTTTACAGCTCAAAGCAAGGACAAGGAAGAGTTTACATGCCCCTCGCACATTGCCAATGGCAACTATGCTGATCCTGCGACCTGTCGCCGCTTCTATCAGGTAAACTTTTAACATCTTGGTTAATTTGTCTGACCAAAAGGTCAGATTACTCAATTGAGTTGATGCACTCACAATTTGTTATATTCTATGCAGTGCGTCGATGGCTACCCCTATTTAAATCGCTGCCCCTCTGGCCTCTACTTTGACGATTTGCAAAAGTTCTGCACATTTAAGGACGAAGCCAAGTGCGGACCGCTGCCAACAAGTAAGTGATGAAGTTATGTCTAAACTGCTCAAACTACTATTAATAAAACGACGTTGGATAAGGATAAAGAAATGGACGGCAGGGTAGTGAACAGAAGGAGCAGACAGACACTGTACAGTGTCAATGTAATTTTTGTAATTTTTGTTGCTTTTGTAGTTGCAAATAGCCATGGGAGTGGTATTAGCTGAAGAAACAATTGAAAGTGCTCCATAAATCAAGCAAACCAAAATTTTAAGTGCTCTCCAAGTAAAACACATATGCATGCCAGATAGAGACGGAGCAAGTGAAAGAAGAGAGCCAATGGCTGGGGACTTCGGACTGGGGATTGGGGATTGTGGAGCAGGTTTTTGTGGCAAATGCCAAGCAGTTTGCTAAACGATTTCAAGTTTGCAGAAGCAAAGTTGTTAACTAAAATAAAAGGCGAAGTTCGACTCTATAGACCAGACCCAAAGTCCAACCAAGGCGAGTCGAGTCGAGTCGAGTCGAGCCGAGCCGCGCAAGCAGCAAGCAGCAAGCAAAAACAAAAACAACTGCAACCAACAAAAAATTACATGGCTAAAACTGAGCTGCAGAGTAGCTGGAAATTTATTGGAAGCTGAAAATAGACTTGAGCATTCTATTAGAAAGACGCAAGCCGCACACGAAGCCCTGGAGATAAACGATTGAATGTGACAGACTTACGGACTACCGAGCAATACAGAAAGGCCCAGAAAGAGAAAGAGAGAGATAGAGAGAGAGAAGGAGAGAGAGAGCATGATTAAAAGAATATGCAATTGGAAGACAAAATAATCGAATCCGACCGGATGTTATGCAATGGGAAGCAATTTTTAGTAAATGTCGCATAATTCATTTATGGCCCGAAAGTAGAATGCCGATATCAAATAAAAACAGAAAGGGGATTGAAACCCACTCGATGGCAATGCATTCAGAGGAATACAAAGAGCACAGCGACAATCACAGCGATAACTTGGCCAAGTGCAAAGTTTGACCCAGCAGTCGGCCAACAATCAGACAGTCAAATCAACTGCTTTGGATGCGACCCAAGCAATCGAGTGCACTTCAAATGGGGCACGAACGCAACCGCTTAGGAATAACCAAGTGCCCCACCAATGTGTGTCTGTGTGTGTGTGTATGTGTTTGTCTGTCTATGTGAAGCTAACATTTATGATTTGGTTACACATACACATTCTAATATACACCTTTAAGTGTGTGAGTTTTCAAGAATATTTGTTCAACTAGTCTTCAGGCCGAACCCAAAATGTTGGTGACAAGTTACATTGAAAACGTATAGCCAAAATATTGAACAAATCAATTACTTTAGGAAGCAACAAATACGCATATTTAATGAAAGTTAATTTTCAAATTATTTTAAATGGTTTTCAAATTTACTGAGTTGCCGCTTTCAAAAATAATAAGGCCTGTACGATTGTACTGATTACTTGCACTATGATTCCAGACACAATATTTTGCTGTATTTATATTAACCCAATACTGATCGAAGTGTACATTATTGTCAATTGCAAAATAAACTTCACTTTTGCTTTTGAAAAGTGTAGAAAAAACTAAAGTTATATTCAAAATTCGGCGGGAAGTATCATATAATGAGAAAAAAAAGCGACCCAGTCGGAATTCAGAATGTGTTAAGAATTACACTTCGGTTAGTAAGCAAATCTTACCGTTTTCTGTACTTTCATAAATGTATGGCATGCATATTGGAGCAATATTTATATTTGAATAAATACACAGTGGCCTAATTTATTTTTGCTTTCTTAATTTTGAGCATTTCAATTATTAATGCGTATACATGAGTGACTAACGTAATACTTAATTATATTGCTGTTTTTCTTTTGCTAATTGTTTTGCCAGAAAATAATGACCCAATGACCAGTGAAGTAACTTACATTAGCGGTGAACACGTACATACATATATATGTAAAAGTACTTTCTCAAAATACAAAACGAATTTAGCTATAAAAAAATAAAAGCAAAAACAAAAGACCACTTAAAAAGTCTTCTGAGACAAATCTACTCTGCACGGTTTCTACTGGGAAGCTGTCTTTCACACACACACACCGCACACCATACACACACACACACACACACCGCACACACACACACACACAGTCTAATATATCGCTGAAATGCAAGCACGCACTTTTGCAGCAGTCAGCAGCGCAGTTGCCGTTAGCAGTCAACGGCGCCGCTGGCATTGGGCTTGCAGTTGGCCACCGTTGTCGGAAGGAAACCGTTTGGAAGAAAGCTACGACAGCTAAAGCATTTGGGATTTGCGTAATACCAACTGGAATTTTGTCTCACATAAATAGCTCTCTGCTCTGACTGTGACGGCGACTGAAAGCCAGCGACCCAGTGTGTGTGTGTGTGTGTGTGTTGCGGGGAGTATGTTGGAGTATAAGAGTAATTATATAAATGACACACACACATACCACACACACACTCACACTCACACACACATATATATATACACATAAAAGCGAGTCGCCGGCTGCCACCCAAAGCCGCATTGCTGTAGCCAAAGTAAAGCAAGGCACGAGCAGAAATATTGCACCGGAGATTAGGTCAAAGCTCTGTGCATACCATTTCTTTTCTTCTCTCTCTTTTTTTTTACTAAACTCACACACACAGTTATCAAAAATAAGAAAAGAACTTGGAATTTGCCAGTAAAGTGCTTGTAGTTTTGATTTTTTATATATACGATACTTATATAATATAATAAATTATTGTAATTTTTAAATTACCTCTTAAATGCTTTTACAAATGCATAAAGCATAATAAACACTTGCAACTGTTGAACAAACTTATCGATGTGAGCGAGAAATGCAACAAAATATATTCAAATACTTCTTAATACTGAGCGACTTTGGCAATGTTTTAAATATGATTCATTGATTGATTGATGAGAATAGAAGTGAAACTGCTCCAGCTGAGTAATGATATGCATATGTATCTTTGGTCTATATGCACATAAGTGTGTGAGCATTAAGTAAGATTTGATTTGCGAGCATACTGAAGAACTCACTGATTGCCTCTAATCGCCTGGCACTTTAATTTGCAAGCCAGCTGGCTGCTACATAAGCCAGACCAGGGATTATGAGCTCTAAAATAGCGAAGCCCCAAACCCCAACAACAACAACAGCAACAGCAACAACAGCAGCAACAGCAACAACAATAACTTCAATGCCTAAGCCCACAGCTTGCAACGCGCCGCACGTCCCCCGACTGGCTTGTCAAAATGCTCAGCTGACGAATTGCTTACGACGCATTCAAAACCCAAATGAATTTGAAATTCTGACAGCAAATGTGCCAACACAAAAAAAAGATAAGCAAAAAGTTGCTTCTTTTCATTATGCGCATGTGTGTGTGTGTGTGTGCGTGTGTGTGTGCGTGTGTGTGTGCGCGTGTGTGTAATGTTGTGGGGTGGGATATGGCTAAGGTATTCTACAATGTATGCAATAAAATGTGCATATAAATGCGATTTTATTTCGTTTTATTTGGATTTGGTGCTCGGCTTCGTTGCTGCCCAGACACAAATTAGAATATTTAAGCCAGTGATCGGGTTGGAAATTCAATAAAATCTGCGTACAAAATACAAAATACTTGTTAGCCAACATGCTGCCTGCTGCAGACACTTACTGTCCAAAATGTATTTGACTACAGCTGCCGACTTGACTGCTCGACAGTTTGACTAGCTTATTTAGCTGCCAACTTGGCCCAAACTATTGACAGTGCGCGTCCAAGCAACTGACAAACTGCTGCTACTGCTGTTTATAAAAATATACATATGTATATATATGTATGTATATATATGTATGTATATATATGTATGCATGTATTTACTATAGTGTCGTATGTAGAGAACTCACACGAGCTGGTAAAATTCGAAGCAATTTTGCACTGAATAGTTTTCAATTTCATAATTCAGTGAGCACGCTCAATGACAGCATTTCAATATTGCTTACACAACAGCAACAACAGTAACAACGACAGCTACAACAAGCAGTTACACAAATAAGCTCCAAACTGTCCGCATTACGTATACGCAACGTATGCAACTTCTGCCCAGCTCTCCGCTCAGCTTTGCTGTTGCTGTTGTCGAGACTGTCGCTGGCAGTGCGAAATGCATAAGACAAAGTTACTAAAAGTGTTTATTACATTTTATTCAATATCTGTATACACACACACACACACACACGCACACACATCAATATTTAAAACCTAACATTAGAGTTATTAATATTTATGGGCATATATTGTGTTTATTATTTTGTTGCTGTGCTTGTTTTGCCATAGTTGTGTCACTTGTTATTTTATTTGATGATGCTATTGCAGTTGACAGTCACTGTTGCCTTGGGCATTACATAAGCCACAAAAAGAAACCTTCGACTCGCATCACAGCCAAGCCCAGAAGCAGCCCCGTTATCCATTGCCCAGTGCGACTTTTGTCCTGATTGCATTCGCATGTGATTTTTGTTGTAGCTTCTGATTTTTTGTCAGTTACAGAATCAACTTTGATGCAGTTAGCGATTATTTAATTGGCTTTCAAGGGGAAGGCGGGGTGTGGAGCGTTTTGTTTGGTTGCATAGCATCCAAATAATGTAATTAAATCGATTTTGTTTGTTAGTCGCGTTTATTGGCAACTGAATATCGAATACTCAACAAATACTCGACGTGACACAGCTAAATAATAAGAGTTTTTTTACTGGTAGCAGGGTCTGTTCGACCCAACCCTATTCGATTCAATTCGAGAATGGGACAGTAGGCAAGGGGTAATAGCTGGGGTTGAGCTTAAGCTCCTGCGCAACGTTTCTGTCAAATTCGTTGGGACGCAAAAGTGCTTGACATCATTAGTTTGTTTTGCATTTGGCAATGTCAAGCGGCATAAGTCCACTTTAAATTGATTGATGATGCTGTCAATGGACCCAGCCATACGGAAACGGAAGTTGACGACCAACTTAAATGGCAACTTCTACGGACAGCTTACTCGTACTATCTCACACACGCGCGCACACACACAGATGGAGATGGCACAAAAAAAAAACATTAAATAATCATTTTTAATTTGCCAAGTTTATTGCGAGTTATCCAGAAGCCATTTCCGCAATTTTCCCATATTGTGTCATTAGTTTTTATAATTGTATAGCTCTTCAGTTGAACACTTTAGATTATAGCTTAGCTAGATGGAAATAAAATTTCATCACTGATATATAGCATTGTTAAGAGCAGAAAGCGCAAAATATATGAATGCTTGACAGCATTAGACACTCAACATGACTTTCAAAACAAGTCAAGTCAAAAACAAAAAATATTTAAGATATTTTCTTATGCAATGTTTGAAATTGCTTTCTTGTATACCCATTAAAAATTAGTGGATTGTGTATTATACAATGTCTCTTATCCGATATCGATTCATATGTTAATCTTATATATCAATCAGAATGCTTTGTCTTTAAAATTGTGGCTTTTAATTGCTATCGAAAATGTTCTGATATTCGTGAAAGGGTTGCATTTATCGATAAAATGATCAAATATGATCTGCGCGGGATATTTGAGATTTTATATCCCAAATTTAAAGTCCCTATCTCTTACAGTCTCAGAGATCCGTCTGTTCATACAGATGGATCTATATATATCCTTCCACTACAAAATTTTTACCGATATTCCATATTCAGGCTATAAACTATAAAAAGCCGATTTGATCTCTTTTTTTTTGTATTTCTTGCCTACATGGTTTTATTACAGGGTATCTGCTAGTTGGTCGCTTTCAACTAGACTACGCTTGTTTCATTTCATTTGACAGGAATGCACAACAGCATTGCGACAGCAATAACAAATAAGCTGAATCTGAAACTGCAACCGAGGCTACGCTGCTGTCCTTGCTATTGAAAATGCGCAGCCGACAGCTTACTGACAGCAAGTTGCACTTGTTCCTTATGCGTGGAGTTGTCACCCAAAGTGATCTGTGAGGCAACCAAAGTAACAGTGACGGTGGGGGTGGGAGAAGGGGCGCAGTGGCGGAAGGAAATAGTGCTGATTTCGCTGCAATGAGTGCCGTTAATTAAGTTCGGCTGCTTTGCGGCAAGCAGCACAAAATTATGGTTTTTGCGGCTTCTTGATTTATGGCTAATCCGTGTCGAGTCGGCCTGAAGGATGTCGTGATAGTGAGCAACGAGCATATCCAGTGATTGAGCGCAGCAAGGCGCAGCTGATGCATATAATATTTGTGGCCAGTTACCGGGGTGTAGCCCAGCGCATACCTAATGCCTGCCTTTACCCATTGAATTTGAATCTGGCTTTCGTCTCTCAACACATGTGCATGAGCGACCTTCTGTTTTGTGGACTTTAAGTGAATTTGTTTACTCGATCACAGAACAACAACAACAAAAGAAATGCCAATCGAATTCCATTGAGTTTTGCCAGGCACACAAATGCACACCCACACACCCACACACACACACGCACACACACACACACAAGTGTTATGCCCAACGCCCACATATGCAAATAGTCGTGCCAAAATGATGCCCCGAACGGTTTCGTTTTTTCTTTCTCTTTTCTTTTTTTGGGGGGGGTTTGTGTGTTTGTGCTTTCTGCAGAGTTGTGCTGTTTGGTAACAAGGCAGTTTGAGGTAGCTAGGATATAACCCATGGCTATTTGAATTTCGCTCTTTCTCCCTGGCTCGTTGTTAACTTTCTTTTAACTTGTTTCTTGCACATTTTGTACGTTGTTTGGCTGGCTACCTGCTGCCTTATTGATATTTGTATTGTATTGTGTTATTTTGTTGACTTTTAACTTTCGAGATGCTCTCCTCTCTCTCTCTATCTCTCTTTCTTTCTGTCTCTGTCTCGCTGTGTCTCCCATTGTGGCATTCGATTGGCAGAGTGCAATTTTGCTCGCATATCCAAATCGATTTTAAATAATTTCGTAGCTAATTTGCGCAACAAGCCCACAAAGCAATTACCCGTTGAGTGTTGCAACACATTTTCATTTACGTCTATCGTCTTTGCAGCACCTGCACCGGCAACGGATGCGCCAGCCGACACTGCTCAGCGCTGCAACACAGAGGAGTGCCAGCTGCCCTACTGCTTCTGCTCCAAGGATGGCACCCAGGTGCCTGGCGAACTGGAGGCTGAAAAGGTAAGTCCAACGTCCAACCCATTTCCATCTAACCAGCCAGCATTTAACTCACTCTTCTATTATATATATCAAGCGTGTTTTAGTTTCTACTTTTTTTTTTTTTTTTGGTTTTTGTATTTTTTTGCTGGCCTTTAAGTGTTAATTTGCAAAGCGATAAATTTTGGAGTGCATTGACAGCTTTTATTTTTACGACACAGAGCAGCACAGGACTATGCCAGCTGCGCCTTTGTATAGAGATGGGACGGGGTGGGGTGGGATGGGATGGGATGGGATGGGATGGTGACAATAGGGGGTATATGTATATGTCTGTATATTGTTTAAGTTTGGCTTCGGCCTCGTTTTGAGTTTGGGTACTGCTCTGGCCATAAATCTGTGTATATGCATTCGGCTGCTGTTATCGCTACTTTGCATAAGGAAATTGTACTGTTGTCTTTGCCATTTGTTGTGCCATTCGTTGCATATGTGTCATAGTTTCAGTTGTTGTTTTTCACACTGTTGTTATTAATGTTGTTGCTATTGAGGTTGCAGTCATTGCTGCTGTTCCTGTTGATTCGAATATCCTGTTTAATAACTCCGGTCTGTTTATTTGGCCAAGAGTTATGAGCTCAAACACAAAAAAAGACTCGAAGTAGATCGTAAAATTACGTGAAAGCAAAGTTTTTGCAAAATGGCAGCAAAAACTCTGCAAGCATTACCACTACGTATGCGTAAAATGTGAATAAATATTTTAATAGATGCATAACTGAAAATCACACACAAAAAGTTGCAAAGACAACAATGAGAATTAACGTTTGATAGCTAGTAAAAAAAAAAGCAATTAATTAGGCATATAATATGAAGTTTATTAAGGTGTAAAATAGATATATCCTGAATATAATCACTTGCACTCCATCAGATACATCTGTACAAACTCAAATCTTGCGTTTGTGCTAATAGCCGCATAGTTATGTAGATACACTTAAGTGTATAAATAAACTGATTGATGTGAGGATAAATATAGAATTGAACAACAATGTTGAGGAAACAAATATCTTATATACGTCAAAAAAATTACCCTTCCATCGATATAAAGCTTAGAATAACCCTGATAAGATTGATGGGCAGACACAACACGTATGTACATAAATACAGAGATACCCAAATAGCCAGTACAAAAGTCAACAATGTAAATAGAGATAATGCATAATTATTTGAATATTAAATTGATGCGATTATTATGTATATGTATGCTATATATATATCTATGTGTGTACATGACATATCTATGAATATGCCCCACTGATAATATATATTTGGATACTCAGAGCTATTCCAATTATGTTGCTTTCACACTTTAAAATTCAACGCTCCCTCGACAATTTTGGGCAGGACGAAAAATAATATTAGCTCTATTGTGTCTGTGTGTGTATGTGTGTGTGTGTGTGTGTGTGTGTGTGTGTTTATTGTGTGCATGTGTAGTTGATTTAGTGTCCCAGCGTGATTGTGTGTGTTCTGTGCGGACTGTCAATTGACAGACAGTTTGAAGTGCACATTAGTTGTGGTTTCGCATGCACGATAATAGCAATGCTAAACAACAACAAAAACTACACACATAAGCAAATGATTCCGGAAAATTGAACAAACATTTAAATACTCTTTAATCTACCTCTATAGAAATTAAAGTTCAGACCTTTAACTCTTCAATTATCTGAAGCTATGTACAATTATTCTTTTCATACATACAACTCATTATCCTACCTCTTCCCGATAAGAGTTCTCGTCCACTATCTTATCTTTGTGAAATTAAATACTCAGTGGCTTCAAATATAAATCTTATAATGCCATATTTCACGTGTTCTCAAAGCAACCGTCTCTTCATTTAATCAATATTATCAATACTAACTTATCTAAGCAATAGCAAATGTGATAAACTTATCTTAATCCGCTGGGAATTCACTCATTTTCCTATCCTTTCTCTATAGTAGGTTTCTCTCTCTCTCTCTCTCTCTCTCTCTGTCTCTCTCTCTTTATCCGTTTATATCTGCCCTTTTCAAGTATTACTTTCCTTATTACTGGCTACTAACGCCTACTACTTATGCGTCTATATTGTTGTTTTTAATTCTGAATTTCCTCCAATCTCAATAAATGTTGTACCATTTTAATTGGAAAGTTTTACTCCGTTACAAATATGTTTTTTGCTGTTATTTTTCCGTTCGAGATTCGTCTTCAGAGAGAGATTCATGGCGTCGGTTCAGTCAGCCGTGGAGCTTTAAAATATTCAATATATAAGAAGAGGTCTCCAAACAACACACAATTCTTTATTTAATTTTTATTTTTTTGTAAATTAATTACTCTTTTTTTCGAGGCAACAATTGATGTAAGAGTTGCTAGGACGACTTTTAAGTAATTTGTACTCGTATTGATTTAGAAATTTGGTGACTTGTTGTAAATTGCATGGCAAATGAGAGCGGTCCGAAAGTGGCAAAGGGTAATGAAAGCTAAATACGAGCAGAAAGCTGCGGAAGTTTATGTGGCGACGGCGACGGCGACGGCGACGTCGGCATCGGCAGAGGCGTCGAAATACTCGGCCGATTTTCAACATGAACGCAAAACGCAAATACACAACACTAACACAAACACAAACAAATCGCAAGTGAGCCACTTAATTTCCAAATTGAAATATATGTGCGAGTATGTGTTCGTGTCTGTGTGTGTGTGTGTGTGTGTGTCTGCTGTCGCATTGTCTGAATTACCCTCCTGCTGTGGCACCCCTTTCCCTGTTGCGCCTCTGCGCCTCTTGCGCCTCTTGCGCCTCTTGTCGCCTTTGTTTAAGGGTCTGTGCGGCGAGAGTGCTTATTTAAGTGTTATTAGCGCTTACATGTGTTTACCCCACGCCCTCAACCCCCTCCCCTCCCCTACGCCCACCGACCCACAGACCCAAAACAAAACGATTTCAATTTCTGACAGCCTGTTTGTACTTCTTTGCATGTGTGCGTTTGTGTGTGTGTGTGCGTGTGTGTGTGTGTGTGTGTGTTTGAGCGTATAGTTATAATTAATACCATCTCAATTAACCGCAAACAAGCGGTTAATTTGTGTGCACATTTGCCCAAAACTCTTCTAGGCCATCTGACATTACGCTTTCCAATCACATTTTCCGATAATCGTCGATAATCAATTTCGCAGCGCGGTCAATTTCCGCAGCCAAAGTGCACTGGCATCGAACTATACGCAAATGTTTGAAATGCCTTATTGGCCAGCATGCTCGACTGGCATATACCCAGTAAATGGCTGGAAATCAGCGCTTTTTGCACTTCGTTTCACTTGTCTGTGCGTAACCAAGAAGCCGTCAAGTCGATCCAAGAAAAAGCGAGATGTCGTTAAATAAAACGCTTTGCACAATTTGAATGCGAATCCAATTTGAGTTAAGCTTTCACAAAGTAAAAGATAAAGAAAACTGAGATGAAAGCGCTGACTGTCAACAAAAACTTATCATAGAGCTTCTCGAGTAAAACGGTGAATGTGGATGGAGAGGAGAGTGCTCGAAGGAGGGGGAGTGGTAGGTAGAGGTGGTAGATTTCTGCTTAAGGGTACTGCATTTATGCGCAACTGCAATCACTCAATCAATGAGCCGCTCAATTGTCGCCGCGATTGAGCAACTAAGCTATGCAAATTTGCATCACAAACACGCCAAAAAGAATTGGCATCCAACCCACTTACTGGAACAGCATCAAAAACCCATCTATCATCCATTTTCTAGTGCTGAACGAGTTCGTCGAGCAAACTTCTGTCTTTCAGGCAAAGGTGCTTGTCAACTGTCTACTGTCTATGTGCCATATTTGCTCAAAGACTGAAGTGCAAACTTGAGTCACATTAAGCACAAATTATCAACGTACACAGTGGCACAGGGGCTAAGACAATAGGGGATAAGGCGATAAGAGGGGCGGATGTAGATGGAGTGGTGGTGGGTGGAGGGTGGGGGGTGCTGTAAAGTAGATTGCCAGCAAAGGAGATCGAAGCGGAGTCCTTGCAGTCGTGTCCAGCTTTTGAATCGCCAATCTATTAAAAGTACTGAACTCTAAAATTGTTTGCACACAACTTTTGACGAGACTAAAAATCAGTCATTTTCCATTTACAAAATAGAAAATGTTTCAAAAACTCAGTAATTAAATGGAGAGCACATTTTCATTATAAATTATATAAATATATATATATATATATATTTGTTATTCCGGTTTGTTTGCTCATCGTTAAAGATTAGACTTAAGCTTACACTCATTAAGTTATTTAATCCAATGGTGCAAAGAACGATGTATGTTTTTGCGATTATTCTTAGAAACTATCAACCATATTTTAGTGTTTTATGGCTCTATCTGGTCATTCGTTATATTTGCAATAATAATTTGACGATGATATTAATTCACTGAAAAGTGGAATAAAACCCGCAAATGCTGTTGATTTGCCCCATCTTTTGCAGAGACAACTTCCAAAAAGGGAGGCAGGCGAAAGGCAAAGGCAAATGCAAATGCAAAGGCATACTACAAAAAAACGCAGTGAAAGGAAGCGATGTCAAATCGATGCGCAAATTTCAATTCTCGCAGAAAGCGGCATCGTCATCATCAACATCATCATCAGCAGCATCATCATCAGAATCATCAGTTATCTTAAGCTGACCAACGTTCGATGTTTTCGAGTGCTTCACGCCTCTGCATAATTTTGCCAGCTCAGGCTGCATGATGTAGAGTGGCAGAAGGGAAACGCAGAGTTGGCCAGATAGATGGCTAGATAGATGGATAGCTGGATAGATAGAGATACGGTCAATTGTCGACTACGGCCAACAGTCTGTTGGTTGAGGCTTGTGTTAGCCGGCCAACATTCATATTGCATTTGAACATTAATTCTTTTTATGTGTTCCACAATGAGAGTTAAGTGCCGCCGACGACACCGTTGCCCGTGCCTCTCCTCTTTATGTGCAGCTCTATCCAAATGCATTTCGGCTGCCACCTCGACAGCAATTGCCATTCAACGCTGCTTTATGCTGATCGCATTCGATTTTCATTTCACAACCCGCCCTCGGCTGAGTCTTATGACTTTGGCATGCACTTTGTAAACGTTCATTTTTTATGTAATGCTCCTTATTATGTTTAATGTTTATAATTCTCTCATTGATACCGCTTAGTATTTTTTCCCATCGGTAGGAATTGTCTGTAAATAGACATAAAATCTTTGTATATATTAGTAAAACTATCGCACTTAGGTTGGAATCCAGAATTTCTTATTTTTAGTGCATTACTTGGTGCGATACTTTAAAATAATGATCTTTAAGATCAAATTGGATATCCAAAGATGATTGCTTCAATTGCTAGTCCTTTATAAAATGACCAATCGAAAATCAATAAAAGTAATCTTATCATTTTGAAGGGTGTTCAAAGTGCGTTGAGCTGTCGAATTATGTGTTGGGCGCTGCTTGTTTTTATGGTGCGTCATTTCTTTTCGGTTCGCAATTGCAGCGGTCTTTGATTATGGAATTGCACTTAAAGTGTTGCAAGCTGCTTTTGGAGACGCCACACAGAACGTCGCCCGTTGGGAATTCAATGCATCACGGGGTGGCAATTTTTGTAATGGAATTGCTCTGCTTTACCACTCGTTAAACTTATTGCTGTTGTTGAAACGGTTGTTGCCACTGCCACTGCCACTGCCAGTGCCAGTGCCACTACTGTTGCTATAGCTGCTGCTATATTGATAGTAACTCACTTTTGGCTTTTGCGCAGCTATGTCAGCATGGATCTGCATTTTCGCGACCTGGTTAACAGCATACCCACTAATTATGTTTAAATCTCAAGTTCTAAGTAGCAAATGGCGGTCGTTGCGTATACGCCGCGTTAGCAGCAGGCCGCAAGTTTAAGCTCAGCCAGGCGCAACGCTGCTTTTGCTGTGGCTACCAATGTCAATGCATGTCCCGCGATTTTTGATGCCTGGAGATTCACTAATTGGGCCGAAAGACTCACACACACACACCGCACACACACACACACACACCCAGCAAAAAGCAAATGTGCATGTTATATAATTAAGAGCTCTTTTCTGGTGGTCTTGCCAATTAACATTTAATACATACATACATACATACATATACATACATATAGATATGTGACTTTTGCAATGGCATACAACAGTTTTCCTGCTTACCCTATATTTCAGATACCTCAAATTATAATGTTGACATTTGATGGCGCCGTCAATTTGAATAATTACGATCATTATCAGAAGATCTTCAATGGCAAGCGCCAAAATCCCAATGGCTGCAAGATTCGTGGCACGTTCTTCTTATCCCACGAATACAGGTAACTATAAACTATATACTAGATTCCCTATATATATATATATATTATGAGCGTATTAATTATTTCAAGGAGCTCTTTATCAGTCACGCAGCTAGCAATTTAATAAGCCAGTTGAAAGTTGGCCTCAAACTAAATTTGACTAAATTATATTAATTACGTTTGGCAATATGATGCATACGCCTTTCTGATGCTGCTGATGCTGATGCTGCTGCTGCTGTTGCTGTTGCTGCTGTTGCTGTTGCAATGTCTTCATTGGCAAAGCAATTCGTTGCAAGTCAAGTCATCCATTTGCCGCACAGACGGGCAAAGTTTTGTGCAACGTTGTGCAATATACTTGTCACATGCTTGCCACGCCCCAAAAAAACTACCACTTGCCATACGTCAGTCAGTCAGTCAGTCAGTCAGTCAGTCAGTCAGTCAGTCAGTGAGTCAGTTAGGCAGTCAGGCAGCCAGTCGTCGGTCTCTGCTCTACTAATTGTTGTTGATAAATTGGGGCTGACAAAGTTATGTCAACTGCAAAACGAATTTTCGCGAAAATATATGAACTACATTTTGACAGACTTATAAAAACGGCACTTCACAAAGCGCACACCAGACACACACACACACACACACACACAGCATCAGCGCACACTAAAAACACACACACACACACACACATATATATATATATACACACACGTACATCAGCTCAGAGCACACAACAAAGTAAAGTCCCAACAAGAAGCAGAAGATGCAGATGCAGTTGCTGTGGAATATAAAGCGGCAGTTGTAGATAAAGACACAACAGCGCACATCGACCAAAACTGACGTACCACACTGGGTCAATAAGCGCAATTTGTTGTCTAAATTTGCTCGCTAAATCAAATAGGAATCAAATGAAATCAACTCAATTATGTATGGATTCAAGTTTTGGAAACTTACAAATTTAGTTGGCTTGGCCACAGTTCGTTGGCAGACAGCACAAATCTGTATTATGTGAAAAAAATTGAATATATATTACATTTAACAAGCATTATGAATTTTAAGTAAATCAAAAGGCATCATAGTCAGAATATTCAAACTAATATATACTGCTGCTTAAGTTATCGCTTAGAAAAACATGACAAGACCTAAATTGGATACATTGAAAATGTATTGATAGAAAATGATCGAAATGGCAATAAGAAAACTCGAAAATTGATTACTTAACCTCACTTTTTTGACTTGCAATTCAATAATATTTATTTCCAATTGGAACCAATTAAATAATATAAATACTTTGTCAGAATTTCACCAATTTATAGCTAGACGTAATTATATTGCTGATAGATGTTGAAAAAATCAGTTTTTGTGGTTTCTCCGAATTAACAAAATAGTAATAATTTAACGATACGAAATTGAAACGAGTTAACGCAAAATAAACTTCGACTTAGACTGATCTATGGCACTTGAAGGTTAATCGACTATAATCGTTAATCATTCAGTCGAAAAATTGTGTGCATGGTGACCACTGTGCAACTCACGTTGGAAAACTAAGTAAGCGGCAACAGTCAAAAAATTTGCGAACCGAGCGTGAACAGCAAAAATCTTGAGTGAAGTTTAAAAGCTTTTTTCTAGAAGTAGTAAATGAAGAAGAAGATGAAGAAGAAGAAAAAGAAGAAGAAGACTAGCGGCGCGGTAAAGAAATATGCAGAAGGCAAAGACGACAGGGAGGCAAAGATGGCAGCAATTTTGAAGTTGAATTGAAATGTGCTGAATGGCGGTAATTGCCTGAATATGTTACACATGCACACACACATGAGTAAGCTAATGTGCTTATATATATATATATACATTTTTATATATATATATATATATATGTATGTTTATATGCATCTTTGTATATACTATTTGTACATGTACTCCTGCAAATCATTTTTATGCTTTTGCCTGAGCAATAAAAAGAGACACTACCATTCATTCATTCCACTTTTTTTCGGTTGCTTGCTTTTTTTCCGATTTTTTTTCTTTCGATTTCATTTTTTTTTTTTTTTTGTTTGCAACAAAAAGCCAAGCAGCAACAGCACATAAATAGTGGGGAGCTGCAACAGTCGCAGTCACAAGTGGCGAGCTCTTTAGTGCGGAAATGATTTAATGCGCTTCGCAGCTCTTCATCTTATTTTGTTAAGATTTTTTGCCAGTGCCTTCGGGTATGATGGTGATGATTTTGATTTGGCATGCAGAGCTTCCAGTTTCCACTTTCCAGCTCGTTGAAACTAGCAGCGCCGCGAAGTATGCATCGTTTTTGTATTCTTTTGTTTGGTTTTGTTTGCGGTCATTGAGGCAATTAGTTTCCACTGAATACATATGTACATCTCCCTCTTTCTAATTGTGGTCGCCTGAATGCCATACTCAAGTTGAGATATGAGGTATGAATGACAGCGTCGATTTTCTACTGTTTCCTGCTCTTCCAAAATGATGCTGTCAGATAAGTGAAATGCTAACTATAAACATAAATATATATATATGTGTATATATATGATTTTACTTTGGCCGGCAGTCTCAAGAAGTTGAATTTATGCCAAGAGTGCAGTTGCCTAAATCCATTCTCAATCAGCACTTTACCCCCTAAGCCGTCAAGTGAATTGGGACTAAGTTAATTCGTTTTTTTCTGCTTAAAATATGCAATTTAGTTGCTATTGCCGGCACGAACTCAATGGCAACTGCGAATTGCCAACTGTTGGATGAGAGCAAGGAGTTTTTGAGAACTGCATACTGAAAATTGAAAACTGCGAGCTATTTGCTGTTTGTACACCAAAATGTCACTGATAACGAACTTTCTTGCTATTCGATGCTGCTGCGGATTAGAAACAATCAGGCAATTGCCACAGGACTTGTACACTTTCCGACTGTGGCTGCGACTTAAAGGCAGACATACACACGCACACACACACACACACACACACACACACACATGTACACATAAATGCAGCGCAGATGGAGACAATTTTGTTCATTCGTATTTGGCTTTGGCAAACTGCAAAAGCCAAAGAAAAAATTAAGAACAATGGTGAAGCAAACTTTTTGCGCAGCAATTTAATTGCAGGCAAAAACTTTTAACTAACTAACAAGCCACAAACTAGGCAACACCTCAGTGCACACACAGTAACACACACACACACACACACACACACACACACACACACACACACAAACGCTCACACCCACAAAATTGTACGACCAACCCCGGAACAAGTCTAAGCAAAAGCGACTCGGGCAAAATCTAATTTTCAAACATTTACGTTTTCATTTTACTTGTTAACAATATACTAAAAACTGGCTCCAACCGCAAATCTTGAAGCAAGTTCGTTCAGCTGGACTGCAGCGGATGTGAGTGGAGCTGGAGGAGCTGGAGGTGATGGTGGTGATGGTGGTGATGGTGTGGGTGCCTGTTGGTGTTCTGTGGCCAAAGAGCGGGTGCCAAGTGCTGTGCAGACTGACAATTGCTGCATTTGCTACATAAACATGAGCGACTTCTTTGAGCGCTTGCACATAACCGTTTCGCAACCGATTCGCTTCCGTTTCACCGTTTCGCCAAATTGAAATTGAATGGCGTGTAAAACTTTTTGCCCACTGCAATCGAATCCTGCTTCAGGGCATGATCGATGTGCCATGAATAGAAACTAGACAACGCGATGCAAATTGCACTCAGGTGATTTTGTGATTGTTTAAGTGAATTTCAGCATATTTTACACTCGATTAATTGATTGGGCTTGAGCTGTTGGTTGGCTCATTTGTCGCACATCAATTAGCTGTTGTCTATTACGTATTGGATGCCACAAAATACTCACACACACACACATACAGCGAGCAAGTGGAGTGCTCAAGCCAGACCCAGATGCCGCCACAATTTGGCCCACTAAGCTGTAGTGTTAAATGCAGGCCACAGTTCAGTTTGAGTGGCATTTGTAATGCCTGTCCGTGTGTGCCGCTGTGTGTGTGTGTGTCCGTGTTTCAGATTATATTTCATTACATGCCCAACACCGCTTAACCTTTGATGGATTATAATACGCAACCAGAGCTGCAGGCAATTACACAAGGATCATTGTCGTCCTGAACTACCAGACAAATAAACTAAACTAAACTAAACTAAACTGAGCTAAACTGAAATGGACGAGACTGAACTGGGGCTGAATCGAGGCTGCTGTGCAGTGAACCTTGGCACGTGTAATCAACACCTTGACATTTAAAATTTCCATAACGCTTGCAGTCCACAACGTTTGAAAGCGGCTGGCAACGTGACCGTAACCAAAATCTGTTTAATATCCAAGTCATTCGCAACATGGCCTAAACCACTTTGCCTGTCCACCCGCCCCAGCCTGTCATAAGTAGCTGCGGGCACAACACTCGCGTCTGCTGCCGTTGTTTAAAACTTTGTTGTAGCTATTACCTACTCACACACACAACCACACACACAGACACACACACACGCAGAGGCTTTTAACAAAAGTTAATTTTTTGTATCCACATCCCTAACGCTTGATGTTAATATCGCTCGGCAGCGACTTGCCAGCGGCTTGCCTAACCAGTGCAATAGCATCAAAGACAGTGACTCCACAAGCCTAGGGAGCAAAGAGAAGCCACCTCCATTTCCCAAAAACCACATCTACCCACCCCTACCAGTTGGCTTGTTGTGGCACAGTGTGTGACAACATAAATAATAACGTCAAAGAACAACAAGAAGCGCAATTAGAGTCTGAAAATGCTTACCCGTATATCGATAAATAATGTGGCACTATTTATCGATATACAATTAATTTTTAAGCTTTAAGGCACAATTGATTGTGCAGGGTAATTTTGATCTTTAACCATGAGCACAATTACATTTATCACAAATTGATTATTAATATTTGCTGTAACTGTAAGTGTCTACTTTTGTGTCACTGTGCAGAGCATAACTTTCGATTTTATGCCCTGACAGTACCTTGACTTCATCCAGCTGCTGGGCAGACTGCCATTTCTAAGCGCCACCGCGCAAAATGTCAGCGACAGGCACGTTGCCATCCTTGATACTTGGTCTGGCGCCAGTTTTGGCTTTCAACTTTTTAAATGACCCGAACAACTTTTGAAACTGCGACCTGCCCATCCCCATCCCCATCCACACCAATGTCGACGCTAAATTCTTCTTCAAGTAACAGAAAATAACAAGAGCAGTGGTCGCCACACGTTGCAACTCAAAACTTTCCATCAAGTTGCTGGAAAAGCAGCCTAGCTGCATCTGCAAGTTAAGTAAATACCGCTGCATAACTTTTCATTGGCAATTATGCATATTTTTTGCTTAATTTGCTTAAACGGTTTTCGTTCACTGTACTCAATCTTTATATCTCTTTTTCACTCTTCCTCGCTCTCTCTCTCTCTCTCTCTCTCTCTCTCTCTCTCTCTCTCTCTCTGTCTCTCTCTTTCCTCCGACCACCTTCGGCAACCTCTTGAGTGGCTCACATTGCGTATACGCAATATAAATCTTTCGCCATTATTTTGGTCACTCGTCCACATGTCAAAAAAATTGAGCACTGGAAAAAGAAATAAGCTAGAATATCGAGAGAGAAATTACTAGCTAAACTAAGAGATATTCTTAACCTATCTGTGGAATATATCAAATCGATTGATCACAGATTCTACATTTAACACTCAAGTGCAACTCCTATTAAATTCTTATCTGTTTCGTTTCTAATCTTGACTTTCTTCCTTCTGCTTGTTCCATACTTTTCCACAAATTCATTATACAATTTTTAACTAATCAGGATATAAAATAAAAATTTCGATTCAAAAGTATCATCACTTTGTTTAGCTTCCGAAGTACTGTAGTTATTTGCAAAAGTATAATAAACTAATTTTTTTTTCTAAAAACTCATATTTATTATACTTATCGATTGTAGTAAATTTTAAATACGGATTTATTAAACCCTATCCCACTTGCAACTTGCAACATGGAGCTACTATCTTCAAATGTGGCAACTCCACAAATGCTTCATAGTCCAATTATAGTGGAATACATTTTAGTGCAATTTTTCGACTCATTTTCGTTGGCTAACACTAAAATTGGACTAAAAGTGTGCTGGAAAATATCCGTAACATTAATATCCAAACTCTGCAATTTCGAGCACTGCTCCATAAATGTGTGTGGTCGGTGTGTGTGTGTGTGTGTGTGTGTGTGTGTGTTAAAGTGTTTTTGCGTTTTGAGTTTTCATCTGCTGTCTGTTTTGGCCGTTTTCGTGTTTCTCTTGCTGCAAATTGTTGATGAAGGCATTGATGTTGTTGTAGGTGGCACAGTAATTGTTGTTGTTATTGTTTTTGCTGCTGTTGTTGCAATAGCTGTTGTCGACAATGATGATGAGCCTTGGCCGGGCCTGTTCCGCCCTGTATTGGCCTGACCAAATCTGCTCTGGCTTGGTCTGCACCCGACGACGCTCTGATGATGATAATGGGGATGATGGGGACGATGACAATGTCGTTGATGTAAAATAAAGATAACGACAACGTTGACAATGACTATGACAAGAACCCAACGACACTTTAACAGCTCTTGCAGGTGCCTGATTCCGTCAACATGTGTGTGTGTGTGTGTGTGTGTGTGTGTGTATGTGTGTGTGTGTGTAGGTGTGTGTGTATGAGTAGGAATGACGCTATATTGCTCTCGTTTCACCCAACTTAGCTTTTCGTTATTCTATGATGGCTGTATGGATCTGCAAGGGTAATCTTTACATTCCACAGAGATTGACTAGAATTAATTTATTATTTTGTAATGACAAATGGTATATAGAGCATTTGTTAGTCGACCAATGCAATTATTTGCAATTGTTTTTTTATAGGTTTTTTTTTATACATGTCTAGCTGTGCACACCCCACAATTACTTGCCCAGAAGCATCTCTCGCCAAACCTAAGCGCTTGGCACTGTACCTTGTTTTTTTACCAACTGAGCTCTCAAGCGCGCATGTGTGTGTGAGTGTGAGCGTGTGTGTGTGTGTGTTGCCTTCTGTTTTTAGTTCATCTCTTTTATTGGTCGTTCTTGTAATCACTAGTGCACCCAGCTAAGCACAAGTGCAACAACAACTCGAGCTTACTGCACTCAACGCCCACCTGCCTGCTTGTTGCTGTTGTAGTTATTGTTGTAATTGGTTAACTGTTGTTGATTACAAGGATGATCATGGCCGAGCAGCTGATGCGTTGCCAACAAGATTGCCATAATTTTTCCATGCGAACAGCCGTTCGCATTCCGTGGTTTTTTTTCTTTAATTTTTCCCACTCCTTTGTTTATTATTTTTTGTGCTTGCTCTGCTTTGCTGCATTCTTTCTGTTTTCCTCTTGCCACATTCTCTATTTTAATGTGTGGCTCTATCAAAGAGCCTTATTGAAAACGAGACTTGAGCAGCTGCTGGCTGTTTGAGGGTGTTTTTTTTTTTTTCGACTATATTTTGGTTTTGCGTGCAAGCTCAGACGAGCTCGTTAGGTACAGTCATGTCCAACACTCACACACAGACAGGCACACACACACACTGACAGGCACACACACACACACAGAGAGGCACACTCACAGACAGGCACACATGGGCACACACAGTTTTACGCACAATATGCTACATGCAAATTAAGTTAGTTTTTGGTGCAAGGCATAATAAAAACAAAAGCGCATTGCATCGAAAAATGTGTGCACTTTTCAATGGTAGCGATGCGTTGAGCGGGACGAACCGGGATGGCCGGTTGGCCGGTTGGGCGAATGGGCGGATGGCCGTATGGGCGGATGGTTAGTTAGTGAGAATTTTGAGTCTAGGATAAACTGCAGCAGAAATAGTAACAATAGCAACAACAATAAGAATAACAATAACAAAAGGGCGAAGGGCGAAGGGTGAAGGGTGCAGGGAATCTGTAGATTTGGCTTTTAAAATCACATTAAAAGAAATTGCTGCATGCGGTCATTGCATGTATTTTAGCAGCAGGCCGAGCTCCAGTAAACTGGCAACTGTCAGGAACAAATTGAAGAAAAATATGCAAATGTTGCACAGAGAGACAGGGAGAGAGAGAGAGATACAGAGAGAGAGAGAGAGACAGCAACAGGCTAAAATATAAAAGCAGATAGCAGGTGTCTGAAGAGTAAAGGAATTAATCGGCGAGGGCTTTTGATAAAGTTGTCAAAGTGAAGAATCTGAAGTCCTTTTTCTGATTTAGATGTCAAATATGAATATGTAAACAATACAGGCAAGTGCTTTTCGAGCTAATCTGAAAGCTCTCCAAGAAAGTTTCGATATCTTTATTCTTAGTTTTGAAGAAAATAATTATTTTTCACTTGTATACCTTCTATCTAAATATATATATACTTAGTGTATATGAAATAATTTGGTTCAGTAACTCAAGTTCAAGGATTTGTTGTGCTTTCATTTGGAACACACTTTGCCTCCTCAATATATATTTCGATTCTCATCAGGAAACGTCAACACGCGCAATACAAATAACAATACGAAACGAAAACATCACTCAAACAGCACTCACAGCCCGCTGAACGGAACGGAAGGTGGAGAGCCGTATTAGACTTCATGGCTCACAGCGTAGAAACAAAAAATAAAAATAAAAAATAATAATAAAAACAAAATGATCAAATTGCTTATTTTTGAAAGCATAAGACCGAAGAACTTGAAAAAAAAGCCCAAAGCCACAAATATATTATAACCCGAATCGATTCCAGATTTTACTTTTCTTGCATCCCTATTTGTTTTGTGTTCATAAACATTTTGGCTGATTTGAATTATATTTTATCTGATTATTTCAATTGATATTGCAACTTAAACAGCAACTGCTTTGTGGCGGACAAGATTCACAGGACTTTTCGCTTAGCCCTCAAGCAGCTGCTGGAAAAGTATTTCTTGGGCCACATGCGTTATTCATTTATTCACTATATGTATGTATGCGCATACACAGATACACAAACGAGTGCTTGTGGGTGTGTGTGTAAGCCCATAACATTCTTGTACGTGTGTATGTATGTGCTCAATGCTCAATGCTAACAATTTCTAATCGTTGAGATTACATGTGTTTCTCCCTTTTTAAATGCAAATCGAACTTGTTAGCAAGCGCAGCAGAGCCTAGGCCAAACCACTAAACACACGCACAGAATGTGTGTGTGTGTGTGTGTGTGTGTGTGTGTGTGTGTGTGTGTGTGGTGTGTGTGTGTGTGTGTGTGTATGTGTATACTTGCTAGGGTATGGGCTATTAAAGAAAAAAACGTTTGCTGGCTCACCATATTTGAGAAGAAATACAATAAAAAATATTTGTAAAATGCAAAAACAGAAAAACCAACAAGTCGTGGCAAATGGGCGTTTGCCCTAAGAACGCATGACACACACACATACACACACACATACAAGCACAAATGGGCATGGTTCGTTTGGTATTTGTCCGGTGCAACGTGACGTATGAGTGTTGTCATAAACAATGGAGAAAGGCACAAAAAAGGGGGGCCACTGCCGAGGCCAGGGCAAACAGCATTTGTCTCTTGACACTCGCGACCAAGGCCAAAAGGAAATTCATCAAATGTCACTGTGTGTGTGTGTGCGTGTTAGTGTGTGTGTGTGTGTGTGTGTGTGAGTGGGAGTGTAAGTGTATCCAGCCTCTTTCAGTTATTTTGAGCATCTTTTGCAGCATGTTTGCTTCGCTCGCAGTGTTAATTGCTGGTGACATTTTGTGACCCAGCTCTGGCACTCACCTACAAACTGTCTGTGTTGTATGCCACGCCCACGAAAAAAGGGGAACACCTCGCTGCAATGCCAGCAATGTGACCGACTGTAGTACGTTGCCATTGTTTTGCTCAGCGTCTTTCAGGCTTGGCAACAACTGCAGCTTGCTTCTTCTGGTTGTAGTTATAGTCCAGTTCTCAGTTCCCGTCCAGCTGTTTGTCTAACAATTGAAATGTCATGCAATAAATCTACCAAACACACACACACACACATACACACGCACACACACACACAATCGCCCCCGTCTTCTGCCCCTCTTCAAGTGTTTGTGTGCCCCTGTGACTGCGCCTGTGCCTGTACTTTTCAACAAGTTTTCACATTTCCACATTTTTGCATGAACTTTTTGACGATGTCAGATAGTAGTTAGTGCCACAGAATGCAAGTGCAAGTGCATGTGTGTGTGTGGGTATGGGTATAAGGGGGTGTGTGAGTGGGCGTGTCACCTCCTTTCGTACGTCATTCTCTAGGCCAAACTGCGTCACCATCACATTCATTATTTTTTACTTTGCTTTCATTTTTGTTATTTTTTTGTTTTGTTTTTTTTGTTTTTTTTTTTTGTTTGTTTTTTTTTTTTTGTTTGTTTTTATTTTCGCTTGTGAGCAGTGCAGCAGCAGCCCAAAACTTTGACTTTAGGGCGTAATTTCATTGCGAAATATTTGTGCAGTTTGTTTGCCGAAAACTAAAGCGCACACACTCACACACACACACACACGCGCACACACACACACACACGCACACCCTTTCACTGTGCTGGCCACATCTGAGTGAAATGCTTAATAAATACACAGCAAATGTTTTGCGACATACATTCACAGTTAAATGTTATATGCGTTTTTCGCTTTTGGCATGCAGACAAAAAATGAAAACATTCATAATTTCATTGAAATTCTTTTTTACTTGCTGTTGTATTTCATTTTACCCAAAAACTATTTGCACCAGTCGAGTTAAGAAATTTATTTTACGCATATATGTATTTCATATAAGCAATTATGTTTGTTGCATAGCTGCCGCATTTCACGCTGCTGCTGAATACTTTCGGGGGCAACTCGCAACTCTTCATGTTGCCACCCGGTATGCCCTTTGCAAACGGAGGGCGTGGAGCGTGCATTGAATTCTTCTACAATTCGATGGCACTCGCAGTAGAAATCGCAGCAGCAGCAGCACCAGCCGCAGCAGCAGCACTAAGAGCAAGAGTCCTCAAAGTGTTTCAGTTATGGGAGAGTAGAATGAGTAGGTGGCACGAACTGCTTTCCAAGAAATTGGAGTACTCCCACTACTAGCAGTACTTTTACAACCCGAATCGAGTAACAAATGAATATCAAAATGCTGTTAGAGTATAATCGAGTTCGGTGTTGCTGCTATTGCCACTCACTGAGCTGTTTCCGTTTCTGTTGCCGTTTCGGCGCCGTGCAATTGTAAATTTCCTTCTAATTGGCAAAAGCTGAAGTGTGGCCTGGCCACAATCGTCAGTTGGCTTAGAAATTCAGAAAAATAACCCACAATCTCTCTGTGGCAACTGACCACGTGTGTGAGAGCTATCCCTTTCTAGCTGTAGCTGTTCATATTGCCTATGTATGTATGTATTTGTGTGTGTGTGTGTGTGTTCTTTATCAAGGGTGAGCATTTTTATTAACATTGTGAGCAAAATGCATGAGTTTTGTTGACTACCTAATGGCACAGCACTCGACAAGCAGATACCCTGGTAACTGATACAAATCAATTCGCAGACACAATTCAAAAAATCGACAAGTCCTCCACAAACATACCTCCAAATTGATATATCGATGATAACTAGTGTCAGCCAACTGGGAAGGAATAAGCATTGGATTGTCTGGCCACAATTCGAGTATTACAGTATTACACTGTCGGTTACATTCGACAGCAAAGTTATTACCTGAATAAGACCATTTGATGTGTACAAGTTGGATAAAGGCGAAAAGAAAACTTCATTAAGGGACGATAAATATAGTCATGCATACACAAACATTAATTATAATAAATGCAAGAGCATATATGCATAACAATTTTCACTGCTACTCACCAACAGCTTCAGGACTGAGCTTTGCACGTGCGTTTTGACTAGGATTTGGATTTTGTTTGAGCTTCAATCTTTAAGCTGATAAACCTGTGCAGACAGCCACATTCAGTTGCAGTAAAGTTTCTGCTTTCTGTTAACTTTAAACTTACTTTAAGATAATTCCATTTTGGCTTGTGCAAATAAATGTGCCACATGCATTTGGATTAAATGCGAAGAGTGCAATGAAAAAATGCATATAAATATAAATGTGCATTATATGCAGACATCTTGTTGACTTATTTAACCTTTGAGCCTTTATTAAGTGGCCCTTTTATGGTCTTCATTTGATTTGACTGTTTGCCATTGCTTTTGCCTTTACTATCAGCTCAACATCAATTAATTGCCGTTCACATTTCTCTCTTGTTTACTTATGTATTTTATTTTATTTTTTTTATTTTTTTGTTGCAGCAACTATCAACAGATTCAACATCTCGGCTATGCCGGCCACGAAATTGCAACCGAGAGCATCTCACAGCAGCTGGGACTCCAGGACAAGGGATACGAGGAATGGGTGGGCGAAATGATTGGCATGCGTGAAATTCTACGCCACTTTTCGAATGTGTCCGTCAACGATGTGGTTGGCATGCGTGCTCCTTTCCTCAAGCCAGGACGCAATACTCAATACAAGGTGAGTGTGTGTGCAACTCATACATATATAGTTAAAGCATCTATTTGAAAGTTCGTTGCAGAAGAGTTTCATTTTTTGACGACAATAATATATTCTTCCCAGTCGACAATAAACTTTTTCAATTTGTATGCACGAAGCAAAAGTATTCTTGCTCATAACATTTGCACAAGTTAATAAAAAAAACTGTTCACTTCTTTTTAATTTGTATAGGGTATGATCAATACCAGTTTCTTTTTAGATTTTTATACTCTGATGCCGAAGGTATCATTGTATATTGGTTTTGTGGAATGTCCGTCATGCTGTCTGTCCGTCTGTATGAAGGCATCTTTGCTCGACACCCTTAAGAATAGAGACTTGACACTTTGAACACATACTGGTCTGTGTTCGCGTCAGACTAAATGTTAAAATTGGAGTGCTACGTCCACTGGGAGGCTGGGAAATCGATAAAATCGATCATCGCAAATCGATAAAGTCACATATCTCCCACAATTTGAAAGCCAGAGTCACCAAATTTGAATGGTATATTGCTAGTCCCGCTCCCGACAACGACAAAAGCCTATATCTCTCACAATTTAAGAGCTATAGTTAGCAATCTTGGAAATAAGATTACTAGCAAATTCCTCCAACACTTTTTTTCTTCCCAAAAATTCACAAAAGCTTGTGTCTTCCGCAATTTGAAAGTCAAACTTTGAGGATAGATTACCGAGAATCTCCCTCAAATATCGGCATTTCTTGTTCTGCGACAACTAATACTTATGTTATCAGAGTATTTCGCAGTCGGTTCTCACTTGTGTTTGTTTTCTCTTTTCTGGATTAAGTGTAACTTATTTTCTGTTTTAAATATTCCGATTTGCATTTTGGGTTAATGTGGTCAGATGAACAAGATTGTTTTCGATTTCCTTAACATATATATGTAGAATTATGAGAATAATTTATAATTCTTTTGCATATTCTTGAATTGAACAGGTGCTGGAGGACTTTGGATACATTTACGATAGCTCGATAACCGTGCCACCAGTTCCAGTGCCCGTGTGGCCTTATACGCTGGACTTTAAGATCTCGCACGAATGCAAGAGCGGCACTTGTCCATCGCGAACATTCCCGGGTGTGTGGGAGGTGCCATTGAACACGCATTATGTTGAGGGTTTCGAGGGTGGTCACTGCCCCTATATGGATCAATGTGTGCTGCACAATTTGGATGAGAACGAAGTACTCGAATGGCTGCAAGAAGACTTTTCTCGCTACTATGAGCAGAATAAGGCGCCTTATATGATGCCCTTCCACACCAACTGGTTCCAGACCAAGCCACTCGAAAATGGCCTACACAAGTTCTTGGACTGGGCTCTCGAATTGTAAGTATACCTTGAAATGTGATATGATTATTATCATTCATTGAGTAACCCTTGACTGGTTTAAAGACGATATAGCTAGAAAGAGATGCAAAACTTTTATAGAAATCTGCCTACTCTTGATTGTCTTTCGAAGAATGTTGACCTTCTATTTGTGGACATACACATACATACATACATACATACAGACAGACATACACAGATATCTGAGTAGCGTCGTTGCCCAATACTGTTGTTATCTACGCACGAGCCTCTTCATTTTTCATAAATGTATTTCTCGTCTCTGACTTTTTGTTTTTGCTGCTTTCTTAATTGAAAAGCCAACTTTGGTAGGCACATACACACACACACACACACACACACAAACACACACACACATGAGCAGCTGGCGTTTCCTGCAGTGCGCTTCCGATTGCCGCTGGCAAGTTTTATATTCAATTAAAGGAAACTAAAAAAAATATAAAAAAAAAAGTGTAGGAAAAATCGAGAAAAGCAAAACAGCAGAAGAAAAACGCAAAAGCAGCACCAGCAGAAACAACAAAAACAAAAACCAAATTGGCAATTGCTATAAAAATTGCTTGAACCAGCGGCATATGCTGATAGTCCATGGCGCCCAATGGAGGACACATGCTGGAGAGACCAGGCGAACGGTAGCCGACACGGCCACTGGTCGCGTGTGTCTGGTTCGGGAACAGGTTGATGCGGCTGCCGCGCGCCAATCTAAAAGCTCTGGCAGTCACTCAACCATATGCACAACTCTCGACAGTATCCCCAAACCGAATCTCAGCCAATGCCCCCAACAATGGCGACTCTGTGGTCAGCAGTAGCAACAAAAACAAAAAAGAAAAAGAAGAAAAAAAAACAAAAAAAAAGAAATGAAAAAAGCTTCAGCAGCAGCAACAGAGAGCAGCAGAGACGATGAGAGAAAAAAAAAATCGCACGTTTTAATGAGAAAAGTTTAATTTCGTTAAACTTTCATTTTGAAAAATATCTGCGCTGGCACAGCGACAGCGGCAGCGGCTCGGAGCTGCCAGGGCACAGGGACTACAGCGCGACGAAGGCAAAGAAGACAATATCCACGCAAGGCGAGGACACGGCGGGGCCACGGCAGTGCCACGATGGGGCAAGGCTGGGTAAGGCGGGGCAAGGCGCTGGGCCGTGGCTAACTAAAAGCCATGTTAAAACGCACAAAAACAGCATGAGTGCCAGCTAACAGAGACACACTGTTACACGGCCAGAGCGTGCCAGAGGGTGAGTGAGGCTATGGTTAGTTGATGTTTTGTAATGGGCCAAGAGATGGTGGGGGAGGGGGGATACGGCATCAAAGTGCCAACAGTATGTATGATGGGCATGGGCATGGGCATGGTGGGCATGAAGAAGGGCATTAAACTTCCATAATGAAGTTATGTGCTGATAACATCGTACTTTGTCAGCATCGCAACTCGGATTCAGTCTGGCATCGGGCATTGAGTTGGATGAAAATGATGCATGAGCTGAACCACTGAACCACTGAACCACTCAACAACCCCACTGGCGAACAAGCTAACAAATATCAAAACTCTCGTTTTATATCAGCATTATTTTCCATGAAATTTTTAATGATATCAAAATACATGCCCATGCTCATAATTGCAAACTTTATTGAGCTTCACATGCCACACGGACCACGTTCAGCTATGAGCTGTGTATACTGAGCAGGAAACAACACCCCAAACCTACTGTCTGTCTGGGGAAAATAGATACAGCACTCTCATTATGTGCATACCTAATGTTTAATATAAATTCCAAATTCGTTTGGTCATTGACTTCTGCAGAAGAAACGCAGAGGAATCGATTCAGCTGAGCACTGTTTGGCTGTCAGTAGAAGAAAATAAACATTTCGTGGGTCTTCATTTTTCTGGGACATATCAATACTCTCCGATATTCAAGAGCCAATTATAGTCCATCATATATGCAGTATATATCGATGCTGTCCAAATCGGTTCATTATATCATATAGATAATTGAAATGGTAGGAGATATTGCATGAACAACTTTTTGTTCACGCCACGATGTAATGGGCAATAAATTGAAGGGATTTCTTGGTCGTCTTCCCATTGAATTTATCCTATTGTCAAATTGTAACGGGTAACAGGTGATATACTGCCTGCAAAACCATTAAGCAACATGTTGCAGTTGCAGTCTTGTTTGAAAGCGACCAAAGGTAACTATTTTTAGAGTAGTACACATGTAAGGTTCAGACACCTTAACTAATCGGTTTTTCTAGGTATTCACTTAACAGTTGCAGAGAAAACAAACTGAAACTAAAGTTGGGAAAATATTTGAAGTGAATTAAAGTTGCAACTGGAATAATTTGGAAAACTAAAGGGGGAAAAACCAACATTGCACTCTGTGCAATGTGTAACACGAGTCGAACTCATTTGCACTAGCTGCCTCACTCAATATATCTCATCTGCATGTTGGTGAACTATGATAGAAGTTTGTCGTTTGCAGTTCGCCACCATTATGATCGGACTTGGACCATAAAGACACTAACATACTCCGATTTATGTACATACGTATGTGTGACTGAGAGGGAGAAAGCGATTGGGGGCTAAGGTGGGACTTGGACTGGGACTGGGACTGGGACTGGGATGGGGGCAGGGACTGGGGGCAGAGCTAAACTGAATACCAGCAGCTGCAAAACTATTTCTTGCACAATTTTACGAAGTTTTTAATTAGTGTGAATGACTTTCAACATTGAGCTAGTGTCGGCACTCACAGCTGTACGTAGAACATGGGGAGATGGCGAAATGGGGAAATGTGGAAATGGGGCAGCTGCTGGATCGGGAATTGCTATGGAGAGCGGAGGCAGAAGCCCGTGTCAGGCGTTCAAGGGAGATGCTTGAAAATGCGTGCGGCAGAATGATGAAACGGTTCTGGGACTTCACTCCACGGCAGAGGTACGTTAAACAAAAGGCCCGATTCAAAACGAGAGATAGAAATAGGAAAACAGAGCGAGAAGAAGAGCAAAAGAATACCTTAAGTTGTTGTTTTTTTTTTTTTTATTCGTTTCCATCAACTCGTATTCGCTATGTGTGTTAACGCAATTGTTGTGTTATTTTCAGTTTGTGTATGTCAGACACCTGGGAGTGGCCATTTTATGCGAATGGGAAACTCTGCATAAGTTGTGCGCGTCTGTGTGTGTGTCTATGTGTGTTTGTATGGAAACGAAATAGAATTACGCTTAATTTATAACTAGGGTAACAGTAGATGAAAGCAAAGAACTTTTTATTAAATATCTCATGCATTCATGCATCTAGCATGAGCCAGAAATGAAACAATAAATGATCTGTTATTTTAGACACACCCTTGCAACTCACAATACCAGCTGCAAATTTAAAAGTGATTCCCAAAACATAATATCTTAACAAGAAACTTAGTACATTTGTGTGTTTTTATTGATCTCATTTGCAGACCCGACGTCTACATTCTGACCGTCACCCAGATGTTGCAATATATGACCGATCCCAAGGAACTGCGCGATGTTAACCAGATCGAGTCGTGGAAGTGTGATAAGAATATTGCCGTGGCGCCAAAACCCTGCAATATTTGGCAAACGTGTGCGCTATCCTTCAAGATACCCGAACAGAATCTAACGGACACTCGCTACATGGAGACGTGCCGCGAGTGCCCCAATGTCTACCCATGGTTGGGAGATGCTGGCGGTACGGGCATATCGGGCCGGGACAACTACATCTACTCGGGTGCCGGCGGTGATGCGCCCGACGAGCCAGAGGCTGCCAATAGAGAGTAGAAAGATTTGTGAATCCCTCCCCCACACCCCTGTCTCCCTGTCTTCCTGATCTATACTCCTATGTTGAATGTTCATCTATTTTCTTTGCACTTTCTCTATAGTTGCAACTATTTTCTGTTCTCTCATTAATTTCTACGTACGGCATGATGATGCAATATTGAGCTTTTCCTTTGTTTTTTTGTATACACTTGCAGAGGGTGTTTTGATTATGTCATTAAATAACAATAAATAATCAAATCAACATCGGGCAGCCAATTCATTTATTAATTTAATTTTGGCTGTGGACTCTGCTCTGCAAGTGTATGTAATGTTCAGATTGTGCCCAACATATCTATTCCTTCTTTGAATGTTTTTTTTTTTTTTTGTAGCTAAACTTTTATTTTCCAGTCTTTTGTAGCCTGTAAGCGAAATTGTGTCAAACTGTTCTTAGTTTTAATATATATTTTATATTCCTTCTATGAATAAATCGACAATTTTTTTAAATCGCAATTTTTAATAATTGTATAAAACTATTTGTGCCGCATTTTTGTTTGCATCCGATTTTGAATAGATATTCTTTAAATTTCAGCAACAAATAGCTTTAAATATTTTATAATAATCTGCAGTATTCTCTTAAGGGTATCCAGACTCAATTTGAACACACCTTTATTTAATCGTTGCTGCCATTTGTAGTACAACTACCTGCAACTACAAGTGGCATGCCACGTGTTCAACTGGCGCCTCTAGTCAATCCAAATGCAGCTGCAAAATTGCATTTATTATTAAAAGCATTTAGCGGGGACCGGCCCAGTAGCCAGAAAATGGCCAGAAAAAAGTACAATCTGCAACTTTTGCCAGCGACATCAGCTATGACCATGTATTTAAAACCGAAATTAGACGCGACGGCACCGAAGGCAGCGCCCAAAGGTCGGCAGCAACAACAAAACAAAGACGAAAGAAAAAAAACCAAACAAATGCGACAAAACTTTTACAATTTCAACCAGGGGAAATACACGTGCAAAGCGTCAAAGGGAAACTCACGATGAGGATGATGAGGACAACATCGCAGGTTAGCGCGCCACACCGCGCGCGAACCACTCAGTACCACCGCACCGCACCGCACCACACCACACCATCCCACACCACCCCACCACCCACGCACGTGAAGACACACACATACACACGGCCAGGGACAGAGGCGAATAGCTTAAAGAGGGACAAACAACCTCCGTCGCCATTATCTCGTTATATATGGAGGTATGTATGTCTGTGTGTCTGTGTGTGTGTGTGTGTGTGTGTGTGCGTTAGTGTTTGTTATACCCTCTGCAAGAATTACACACACACAACTGAGTTGCATTATGTAATTTTGAAGTTAACATCGATGATTGAGAACAGAAATAGGGCTAAGGTAATTTCAACTTTAATCAGTTTACCATTAATGGATAAAACTACAATTATATTGAATGCACAGCTAAAATAATGTCATTTAAATGATGTAAACTTATATTCAATGAGTAACTTAATTTTGGTGATCCCATTTTGAGAACAGGGTAACTGGCAGTCTGGCAGCAATATGTTAGCTAAAAGTCCATTGTTCGACACGTTGTGCGTTCAGTTCGTTTGGCAAAATGCTTGTTTTTTTGAAACGAAACTACAAACACAAGCAAACACGCGCATCCTCACACACACACAGATACACACACACACAGATACACACACACAGATACACACACACACACAGATACACACACACACACAGATACACACACACACACACACACGAATACGTATATGAAAATGGGACATGAAAGCGCATTCATTGCTGATGTTTGCTTAGAACAAGTGTTAGGGTATTTACATGCTCATGTGTGTGTGTGTGTGTGTGTGTGTATGTGTGTGTGTGTGTGTGTGTGTGTGTGTATGCGCATGTATGTTTGTGTGTGTGTGTGTGTGTCTATCTGTATATGTGTGTGTTTGTTTGTGTTTTTGCGCCAACTTCAGCTCAAAATGAATGAATAAAGTTAGTTGGACAAATTGCATTTTCCGAAAATATTATCCCAAACAAGTAATTGAAAATTTGTTGGTCGTATTTATGACCGCATCGTAAATGCGGATTTTACAGCTCGTCCCTTTCAAATTGAATTAAATAGCAAAATGGCAGCTGAAAAGCGGAACATGAGAACAGCAATAAGGGAATGCAATAACAAATACATAGACACATAACATATGCAGCAATCAAATATCATATATCGTGCAAAACATATACAAAAATCTATATAAAAACGCAAGTCCAATTCAATTTATCGAGACAGATTGAAGTCATAGAGAGACTATCCATACTCAATCATCGATCGTCTAACGCCAACAAAACCGAATTATTATTTTCTGGTCAGATCGAAATGTATGTAAATCTAAAATCTTAAATTACTAATGTTTAATATTGATTTAAATAATGAGAAAGTAAAGAGGTTAGAACTCTATACACAGAAATGAAAAACACACTGGAAAATAAAATAAAATGTATATATTTTAGAAAAATATTCCCTGGAATTACGAAAAAGAAAACCATGGTTTTTAGAAAAAAGTAATAAAGTTGCGCAAAAAATAAGAAAATGGTTTTTTTTTTTTCTAAATGGATACTCGAAGTGTTGGTTATTAGAAATGTACCTTGGCCGTGATTGGGATCTATTTCGTATTCGATCTTCGATTAGGGCTTTTGTTGTCATCGAAAATCGATGTTTATCGATATTCACGAAACGATCAGTTATCCATCAAATTAAATAAAGTTGATCTGAGCGAGACATTCGAGAAATTATATTCCAAATTTGAAGTGTCTAGTTCTTAATATCTCGGAGATCCGCATATTCATACAGATTGATGGACAGGGTTTATCGACAATACTTCATTGTACAAAAGTATACAACACAGAGTAAAACAGTTGACAAGCTTGGGATTAGTATTATATTGTAATTTTTTGACCTGTGTGTGTTTTTTCCGTGTTTTTCTTTAAACTTTAGATCTTATTCCTAGCAGAAAGGGAAATTGAGTTGTGTTCAAATGTGACTGTCAAGACAAAAGGCTAACGCTTCTTCTTTTTCTGATCCGCAATGTCACGTGCGGGTGGGCGTGGCAAAGTTGGTTAATTGTAAAGCGACGTGTAACTTTTTCACACCCACAATTCTCAAACCACTTGTCAAGACACACACAGCACACACACTCAGCACATACACACAGCACACACACACACACAGCCATACATTCATATGTATGTGCACATGCGACAAAAAAGTAATTCGAATATGATGTCAAGAGCGTAATTATTGAATTACTTTGCACACACACGTACACATACGCACCACACACGCACCACACACACACACACACAGGGGCGCACACAGGGGCGCACAGGTAGCGGCATCCACTCAGGGCTCACTCGTAAAAAAGTTGAGGTGGCAAGGTGGCACATGTACGTGGTAATATTATGCAACATAAAGTGGCAACTTGTGAATGTGTAAAATGACAGCTACAACTGAATGTGGGCGAAGGTGGGCGCGTCGTGTGCGGATGATGTGGTGCGGCATAGTGTTGGCCGCACAAAACCCAACACAAAAGTACAACAACAATTGCAATAACAAGATGAAACAAAAAAGAACACCTATGTCCAACATGCTGCAAGTAGCTTGCCAGCAAAAACAGCAGCACCCGCTAACTGTGGTAGCTGGCAACGCACGGCACGTGCACACACACACACACACAAACACACACGTATACTGTTAAAAGTAGTGGCAAAAGTAGTAGCCAACACGCAACATATAAAAAAAAGTAAAATAAAAAACAAAAAACAGTTATCTTATGCACGTCGAAGATTAGATACCCTATAAGTGAAACTGAATTATCCATGATGATCGGCACAGTGCCCATTACGGAGTTATTATTACTCACATTTAAACAATAAACAAATTTATTATAATATATAATATAATATATAATATTAATTAAAGATTTAGCGGTATAAGCCAAACACTTCGCATCCCAGTGAAAAGAAGTTCCAGTTTAATAGAGGTCCCTTAGCGGTACTTAATGGCATTGGAAATGTCTCCCCACAAGTCTTTACACAGTTTACATCAAAATTATGTTAACACCCGCAAGGGTATAAGAACATACAAGCCGTAAAGACTCCTGCAGTCATTTCGACTATAAGATACCCAAGTCCATTATTACCATCCCAGGTATTTTGTGTGGAGTTGCGAAACTGCATTCGATCCTCTTTGGAAAAGATCTATCTTTTTTCACCATCAACATAATTTTTCTGTTCATCATCTTTTTTACACAATTGTTTTTATGTTTCGAACATAATTTTCAATGATTAAAATTAAAATTGTTTTCAAAAACTGGGAACAAGTTTACAAGAGTTTAAGCGAAAGTTAAATTTGTAGCCAATTGTATTCAATGGCATTTCTAGAAGCGGTGCGTGTTTTACTAACGGGTAAATCATAGCCGGGAAATACCTTCTAGTATTCATAAATACATATATATGTGTGTGTTGCTAGAAGGAGTAAAACTTTGTCACTCAGTTAGGTGTGAGTCAGTTTTTGGCTTAGCTAAGCCAACAGTAATACCAAAACACTTTAAACAGTTGCCAATGGGGCGAGAGGTCGAAGGAAGCCGACTGAGGAAAGCAGCATAGTAAGTCACCGTAATTTAGTGCAGTTTGGCAAAACCTACGTACGTGAAAAATAAGGAAACTTACACACACACACACACACACAGACACCCATCAAGTTACTTACTTATTGGGGATTAAAGGAGACTTTTTATTAAATAAACAACTTGGCGAAACATTTAAAGAAACAGCTTAAAGGATCTAAGCACAAATGTGCAAAACGGCCAACAATAGTTCAAATCCATACGAAACCAGTATAGTATGAGTATATAGATTTAATTCGCACAAAATTATGGCTGTGGCAAGTTCTTGCCATCGATTTTGTTGGAACAACTCTTGTTTCCCAAGCAGCATTAGTCTGGAGGCGAATTAAAGAGCTATATTTATATATACGCATATTTATACGTACTCATCGATGCAAAGAATAAAAATATAAAGCAGCAATTCAGCAAAGTCAGGCATTTTTCGCATCCATACTTTTCAATAGCAGCCAATACCCACAACTTATGCGTTTTAATAATTAGAGCAATTCGATTTTATGGCCACAACCACGTGCGATTTGAATAGCTGCCCGCCGATATGCAATTGAGTAGCTACGATAGGACCAATGCCAAACACACGCTATGAGGACACCAGCTGTGCCCACCTGGAAACTCTTCCGGTAATGATGATTAAATTCAACTTTGGGCCGGTTTTGCTCCAGGCTTTACTTAAAGGTTGGCACGACAACTGTATGTGCTTGTGTCAGCAACAGCTCAACAGCAAGGGGAGACAATCTGGCAAGTGGATGGACTAGGCTTCGGTGGGGGTGTGGGAGGAATGGGTTTACGACACGAAGACCCTTGCGTGGATTGCTTTGCTTTGGCGCATGTAAAGCAACAGAAAATCGATTAACATGGCTTTAATGGTCGCCCAACGCCCCAACGTGCGGCCCTGTTTACTTTGGCAATTGCATCAACATATTGACAATAAACGCGTCCCAGCCTTAGACCAAATCCTACACGAAATAGTTTTTCATCTTTCTAGAAATAATATCTAAAGAGAAGAAAAAAAATTTCTGCACAGCTAAAAAGTCTTTCTCTAAATCAACAATTCCAAAAATAATATAATCTATTATATTACAGATTAATTTACAGTCGTTTTTTTTCAATTACGTTTTTCTTTCAAGTTATATTATATGAATTTAAGAACCGCCATTTGCATAAGGATATATCAACAACCAGACAACAGAACAGCCTTGAGCCCAACTCCGCAAATGCAGCACGTCAAAAATATCCAAATGGAGGCAGATAACTGACAACAGCGTCCAACCTGGAAAGCACACACCACAGTGGCATGCCCCCTTTTGAAATATGCAGAAAGACGCAGCTCACTTCAAAAGCTGTTAATAAATGGATGTGTATGTTGTGTGTGTGTGTCTATGTTGTGTATGTGTCTGTGTGTGTGTGTAGGTGTGTGTGTCTGTGCGTGTGCGTGTGCGTGTGTTGGTTGTGTGTGCGGCTGGGCGTGTTAAACATGTCATCTGGTTAAGCAATGCCCAAGCCGGCCAATTGCTTCTCACTGCCGTGCAGAAAGGTCATTCATATGGTAAAGAGCTGAAACCAAAACGGCACTTGAAAGCCAATTAAAAGATGATGGGACAGAGAAGACAGACGATGCAATAGCACTCAATTAAAATTGTTCACATCCTTCGTATATCGGAGAATCAATAGTTGATTCTTCTGAAGGTCTTTGGTACATGTGGTTAGCCATCGATGTGTCCCCGATAAAAACAACAGTTTTGGCATTCTCTCATTGTTTTTAAAATCCACGGTAAACTTCTGTTAAGATCAAATATTTCAAATTTGAATAAAACAAAAATTTCATTTTAAATATTTGCGACCGTACAATAATGTAGAATATTGATTTCGAATCAAAACGCGTTTAAGGCTTACAAAAATACGAACAAATCCTAATATTTCAGCTGATTAAAACAGGTTTAGAAGGGTACGTAATCTTCGGCATGCCAAAGATAACCGTTCTTTCTTGTGTTTTAGATAACTTTCTTAAATTTCTCGATTCGATTGGGAATTCACATGGACATTTCTAGTGATTTCTACAAGAGAATATTTCATATTAGCAACTAGAGATTGTTTTTTCCGAAAAAATTTAATGAAACTGCAAATGTGAATGCGAAGGCGAATCTGAATGTGAATGTGAATCTAAATGTGAATGTGTTTGTGAGTGCGTCGAAACAGGTTCACTCTACTCTACAGCAAGCTGAGAGCGGCAAGCAAATCCAAAACAAAGAGCAATAAACACAAAAATGAGATAAGCAAAATGCAAACACAGAAATCGTTGAAGCAGCTAAAGAAGAAGACAAAGACAAATTGTTCACTGCACTTGGAGGCGTCCAGTTCGTGGCAAACGCAGCGCAGTTCGAAAGCAATTTAAAGCATTGTTCGGTGAAAATAAATATGCCACGCCCAGTGCTACTCATACATGGAGGAGCTGGTGACATAACTGACTCCCGGATTGCGGGCAAATTCAAGGGCATCAAGGAAGCACTGCGATTTGCATGGAAACATCTTGAGCCGACATCGCCAGCGTCCAGCAGTGCACTAGATGCCGTTGAGGCAGCCGTCAACTCCATGGAACTGGATGAGTCTTTCAATGCAGGTTACGGCTCCTGCCTGAACACCGCCGGCGATGTGGAAATGGAGGCCAGCTTAATGGAGGGGCACGAATTGCGCGCCGGCTGCGTAACATTGCTACGTGATGTGATGCACCCAATAACGGTGGCACGTCGATTAATGGAGAAGCGACGCCATGTCTTTCTGGGCGGCCAGGAAGCCCTGAACTTGGCGCTAAGCACGGGCAGCGAGCGGCTGGCGGGCGCTCTTGTTACAGAGAGCGCTCAGCAGGCATTGCGTGAGTTCCTAAAGCAGGAGTCACTGGGCTTGGATACGACCTTTGCACGCACCGAACTAGATGAGGCGCGCACCGATCCGATTGGTGAAACTGTGGGCGCCGTTGCCATGGATGTGAGTGGCCACATTGTGGTGGGCACATCGACGGGAGGCATTACGGGCAAGTGGCCGGGACGCATTGGCGACACACCATTGCTTGGTTGTGGCACCTATGCAGATAATGACATCGGTGGCGTCTCCACTACCGGCCATGGTGAGACCATAATGCGCTACAATCTTGCCCAGCGCATAATGGGCGCCATCCAGCATCAGGGCCTCACTGCCCAAGCAGCCGCTGAGCAGGAATGTCAGCAGATGACAAAACGCATTGGCGGTACTGGCGGCGCCATTGTTATCGACCACAAAGGTGAAGTGGGCATCAGTTGGAGCTCACGCCGTATGGCCTGGGGCTATGTGCGTGACGGGATCATTCATTACGGCATCAATCACAACGAAATATTCCAGGAACCTCTACTGGCTACACATGCATAAATAAAAGCATTTAACCCATCTCTCAGCCATTTGTAGTACTTTTAATGTTTACCATACAATTAAAATAAATTACTATCGAGCACAAAAATTATAAAATATCTAAACATAGATTATACCTATAAATATCAATGTACAATTGTTATTGAAAAAAAAAGAAGAAGAAAAAACCCTTAACAGAAAGCTAACTTTAATTACAGCGAAATTGTTCATAACTGCCAGACCTTCATTGTACTTGGTTACTAAATTCTTAGATTATGTCAAAAACCTGAGATCTATAAGCACCTCAACTGTTTAAGATTGCTGTCAACATGGCGAATTTGAATATAACTAACTCGTTGTCATTTGTCTAGAGTTCAAATTTTGATGGCCTTGTGGCAAGTGCCCGGACAATTTGAATTCAATGCAATATTTAGCATCTCAACAATTGAACATAACATATAGAGATTGCACATGACCTTTGCTCTATTAATTTTGAACTAACCCTGACCGCTACTAGGCACCACTAGGCGCCACTTCGCGCTGACTCTCGTGCGCCTCGGTGGTGCCATAGCAATACTTGGCATCCTCATTGCGATACTTGTTTTCGTGCTCAACAGAGTGCGAATTGGTGCGACACTTGACAAGGCACAGCTCGAAGTGATCCACGACGCTGGCATAGATGTATTTTTGTGTATCTGATGCCTGCAGTACCTGCTCCAAAAGCGACTGCTTGTTCGGATGCAAGCAACAGGAGATACAATGTTCGTAGATGGCGCAGCAGTGCGATGTGACATTGCAACTCCGACAGCTGTAATAGCTGATGCCGGGGAGCTCAACATTGCAGCAACCATTAACCAGCATCTGATCACGTTTGCATACGAAACCGTGCTCATCCACCAGGAGGTTGCGGCCCTGCACCGAATTGCGGCAACGTTGGTCCGGATCGCGTGTCCGATTGAGATGTTCTTCAGGTGGCAGCAGCTGCTGCTGCCAAAGTAGCGGTCGCGTTCGTTGAGCTTTATATTCATCGTAATGAAGCACGCTAAATGCTCCCTTCTGCTGGGTAAAATGCAAAATGATGAAATCAGTTGGTTGAACTATTTTATTATCACTCACCCGATCAAAGAGGTTGCCAAATATGTAAACAAGGGCCAGCAATACGAGGATTATATAAATAATGCGTCTTCTTAGCAGGCGTGTGAGTGCGGCTGGCCACATCGTATGTGTATGCGGGCACAGGCATCGGCATCATTGCCAGTGATGTTTCCAGACAGTTGGCTGCGTCAAAGTTGAAAGCAGTTCTGTTCCAGATGCTGACGTATTACTCTGTCCCAACTGTTTGCGCACTGCATGCCCCTTTGTTGTTGCAAAACACTAATTGAGTCAATGCCCAAATTTTACATCAAATATTTCCAATTTGTTTTGGGTCAAACAGCTGTGAACGCTGCCGCATACCGTGGCCAGATAGTACAAAAACCTTATGGCAAGGCCGTTCTTTTGATTCAAAATGTATCGATATAATCTTATAGCATATTGATGTATTTGAAAATTAACAAACTTATTTATTAACCATTCAAATTTAATAAAAATTTGATAATTCTTGACATAAATACGTTATACGTTTCTTTTTTCATTTTCACATAATACTGATTAAATTTGTTCAAGCTCTTCAACTGATTTAGCTTCATTCGACGCTCCGATGCGTTTTTGCTTTTTCCTTATGCGAATTACCCTTTCGTCACATTATTCAACAATCGGCGCCGATTGGGAAATTGACGGTGCCGTTATCGAAAGTTAAAAATCGATTTTTGGAACTGAACTAAAAGTTGTTGCATACATACGACAAAGCGCGCTTTTAAAAAAAATGAAAATAACTTTACCTTACGAAGCTTTAGAATAAAATCGCAACTTGTGTCCAATGAATAAAATCAGAGCGTTGATCATTAAAAAAAAAATGTTAGGCCTTGTTTTAAAAATAAAAATAATGTTTATTTATCATGCAATGCGTAACATTCAGGTATATTTTAGCATTAGAAGACATCGTTATCTCGTAATCTCTTGCGAACTTAAGGTACAAAGAGCTAGTTCAATTCGAAGATGCACGAAATCGTTGTGGTTCCGTTGAACACCAATACAACTCTAGACAAGAACGGCAAAGAACGTTAAGAAACCGAGGTGAAAGTGCCAAGAGACCTGTAAGCGCCAGCAAGCAGCAAGCAACGTTGCAAAGAACTGAGCACAACAGTTGCCAAGCAACAACCACGCTGATTGCCGCAACATTGTGTGAAGCTGTCAAACACTTTGACACTCACCCGCGACTTCACCGCGCACATCAGGCAGCCAGGAGCAACAGCTGTTGCTGGTCACACACACACACACACACTTAACATAAACACACACAGATAAAATGCCACACACTCAGTTCCAAAGATGGCTGTACACCTGCCTGTTGGTGAGTGTATTGCCCACGTTGTGCCTGGGCCTATTGGATGGTCTCTATTGTGGCAAGGAAAACTGCTACGATGTGCTGGGCGTCACACGTGAATCATCCAAATCGGAGATTGGCAAAGCATATCGACTGCTCGCCCGCAAACATCACCCGGATCTGCATCGTGGCGAGGAGGCCAAGGCGTTGGCCGAGGAGCAGTTCAAGCTGGTTGCTACTGCCTATGAGATATTGCGCGATGAGGAATCACGCACCGACTACGACTACATGCTGGACAATCCAGATGCGTACTATGCGCATTACTATCGCTACTATCGTCGACGTGTGGCACCCAAAGTGGATGTGCGTGTGGTGATTGTGGTTACGCTGACTATCATCTCGGTGATCCAGTACTATTCCGGCTGGCAGCGTTACGACGCGGCCATCAAGTACTTTGCAACCGTGCCCAAATATCGCAACAAGGCGCTAGATATCGCACGCGATGAGATCCAGGAGCGTGTGCACAATCGCAAGGGCAAGAATCGCTTATCGAAACCAGAACAAAAGGAGGAACTGGAGCGCATCATACGCAAGGTCATCGAGGAGAAAATGGACGTGCAGGGTGGCTATGCAAAGCCCACGCTGTGGGATGTACTCTGGGTGCAGCTGCTCATCTGTCCATACACTCTATTCAATTTTATTGTGTGGCATGCGTTGTGGTTCTGGCGCTTTACGGTGCTTAAGCAGCCGTATGGCGAGGAGCAGATGCTTTATTTGATACGCCGTAACATGGGCATGGGACAGCATCAGTTCAATTCCCTGGGTGACAGAGAGATCGCTGAGTATATGCAGATGGAGCTGTGGCAGCGTGACAAATTTATGGCATGGAAGGCCGATCAGGATGAGGAAATGAAGAAGAAGCTGGCCGAGAATCCGCGCTACAAAGCCTACAGGCGCTACATGAAGAACCATGGGCCCGGGCGCATCACCTTTGAGGATTAGGATGGCGCCTGTTGTTGGATTGTTCAAGTTTTATTGTTCCATCTCGTCGCCATTGGCAACCTGTAATTTATTATATTATCGTGTTCGTCACCCAAAAACTTTTGATTTTAATTAATTTTTTTTGAATTTTTTTTTTTTGTAACGTTTTTATACGATTTTTGATGTGAAGTTTTGCAATAATTTAAAAATAAATTATGTTAATAATTCTGTAAAGCCGTTGGACACTGCCCATGGGCCCCATGGCCAAAAACGTTGACCTCGCCGCAAACCGGTTCAAAACGTGCTTACTCGCATCTCATCATCTTCTCGGCAACAGCAGCAGCAGTAGCAGCAGCAACTGAGAAGAACGTGCGAATCTGAAACCGAGAACCAGACAACCCGAGAACTTCCCCATTTTTACAAATTGTTAGCTCAATTTTCCGAATTTTTATAGCAAATATACAAGTACATATTATATGAAATGAAAATTATTTATTACAACTGTCTTTTAGTAAAAGCCCGCCGAAAAAATACACAAAAGAACAATGCAGAATGTCGCCATTTACAGGCTGAAAATATTTATATTTATAAATGTATATAAATATATATATTTATTTACTACGGATAAAATTGCCCTAATCCTATTATCATTGTGGGCCAAGTGAAGCTCATACAGTCCGAATGCCTAAAACATATAACGTAAATACTTAGACTATAGTTAAAGTTAAATTGCTTTAAAAACTGATTTTAACTAATGACAAGTGTACTAATCCATAAACTCGAGAAACACGTGCATCTGTGCGTTATTCTAACATACAATCAATCATATTTGTACAGTAACTTAATATTATGGCTATACTGCATACGTATGTATGTATATATATTTATATATACATATACATATATGGAGCAAAACCTGCGCCTCATTTACACAGTTGTTCTTAAGCTTTTAAAAGAGAACATTAGTTGCACAATAACATAAATAGTATGTCGGAAACCGTTGCCAACGGCTATATTTACACAGCGTGTGAGCATTATTCTAATTTGTTTTGGGTGGAGCTTTGCGTAAGACTTCGGCATACCGAAGCATATAGACATATAGCATATAACTCGTACGAATGCATCCGACCGATTGGGATTGGCAGCTATATGATATATGTGGTAGTCCGATTGATCGACAATGCAAACCGAATGTGTGTAGGGTGGGGATTTTAGGGTCGAGAATGGATTTCACTATTCCATCAAGTATTTGGTATCGCTGACCAAGTCGTCAGCGTCTAGCAGATCACTGACGAGCCCGTATGGCACCTTGCCATGTTGCACATGCTGAAAATCGCTTTCGTCTAGCTCAGCATCGTGATAATCGTCAATATCGTGCTCCGGTTCGTCCACATCCTCGTCGTTGAGCATGAAATCATTGTTCACAATGCACTCCTCCAGCACCTTGGTCTGCTCGTCGCCCATCTGGTTAAGGGTGCGTATGCCCATGCTGGCACTCACATTGTCATCATCATCATAGTCATCGTCCTCATCATGAGCATATGCATCCACATCCACATCCCCATCAGCAACGCCGCTGGCTGCATCTTTGTTGTTGTCATAGCGCATCTGTCGTTCCGGTCGCTTTTGCTGCTGTTGTTGTTGATGCTTGCGAGTGGGCAGCTTGAGGGAGACGGTGCTCACCTTTATGGTACTTAGCTTACCGATGCGATGCTGTTCCATATGCGTGGTCAGGTAGCATTTCTTGGTGAATCCCTTGTCGCACTGTGTGCACTGGAACTGCTTTTTGCCCGTATGCGTGCGCCGGTGCACGGATAGCACATGGGCATAGGCGAATCCCTTGTTGCATACCTCACAGACATACGGCCGTTCGCCGGTGTGGATGCGTTCGTGCTTTTTGCTACTGCCAAAATCCGAGAATCGACGCTCACAATAGTGACAGCCATACGGCTTCTGGCCAGTGTGAACGCGCATGTGCCGCCGCAGCTCCACGTTCGATATGAACGCCTTCTGGCACACCTCGCACGGATATGGTCGGTCGTTGTTGTGGCGTCGCATGTGCGCGTTTAGCGCATGCTGATACTTGTACGTGTTGCCGCAGATATCACAAATCTTCGCCTCAGCGGGTCGTCGATTTCGCAAAACGACGTTTTGCATATTATTATTATTATTATTGTTATTATTATTATTGTTGTTGTTGTTGCTGCTGCTGCTATTGTTGTTGTTGTTGTTGTTGCTAGATTGTAGGCACGGTGTTGCGAATGTGTCCACAATACTCTGCTCGTTGGGCAATTTGTAGTCATCATCATCCGGATCCTGGTCCTGTTCCTGGTCCAGCTCTAGGTCCAGCTCTTGCTCCGACTCGCAAAGTCTATGCAGCTGCTGCTGTTCCTGCTCCATTTGATTTGTGCCCCAGTCAACGTCCAATTCGAGCATTTTCTCATCCTCATGGTCGGATGCGTCGACTGTCACATTTTGTGCTAGCACCAGCGCTGTTGCCGCATTCTCTGGCTGCATCAGCGTTATGGCGTCCGCATTATCATCATCGTCAGCATCATCATCTTCATCATCATCGTCGTTGTAATACTTGATGGCTTCGTTGGAGGAGACCGCCTCCGTTTCAAGACGCTTGATTTTGAGGCTGGTGGGCAACTTGAGCTGTTGAGTCTGCTCCAACTCCATTTTGTCAACGTCCAGCAGTAGTGTGGCCGTCGATGTTGATTGCAAAACCTTCTGCGCCTCAAGGCATTTCTGCTGGAAACGGTATGTGATGCTCAGCTCGTTGCGACAGCCGTAACATATCTTATCCGGCAATTGAGAGAGCAGTGATCGGTCCAGTTGCAATGCACTGCAGCTGCGTATCTTGTCCACAATCAGCATATGCGGCGTCTCCAGATCCTGCCCATAGATGGAACAGTATCCAGTCTCAGCGCGCAAGCATATCAGGCAGACAACGCCTAGATCCAACAGGCGCGATCCCGAGCCAACATTACGCGGCATTGCTCACTGTTTGTTATGATGAATGTTAACAACAAAACGCCTAAACAAACACACACACACGCATGATATTGTGACTACATATATTTCATGTGTCTATTATGTGCGTGCTCCCCTTTTTTGTTGTCAGTTTCTGTCGAGCACAATCGATAACGCGCAACTATCGATATATTGTTCGAATAAACATTATATCGTGACACTTTACTCAAGTTAATTTAATTGAAATCATAATCAGAATGTTATTTACAGTATGCAAGTAAAAATATATATAGTTACGAGTAACTATCGCATATGGAACAAAAGGTCTTTATTCATAAACATTGAACATTGATCGTTATCGCCATCTCACAATTTCGTGGTAACTAAATTTGAATCACCGATAGGTGGCGCTAGCATGCAACTTAACAACTATCAAAATATTGTCATCCATAATAACAAGAGAAACGAAAAGAGAATTCGAATATCGATAAGCAAGGACATATTACAATTTTTCAAAACTTGCAGCAGGCGACAAGATGTTTAGATTAACTACAATTTATCTTTAAAGCAGACAGCGCTTTGCCAAACAATTCAAGCTCTGGAATCACGTATCGTTAAACAATAATCCATTGGACATTCAACTGGATCCGCCACGCGAATATAGAGTTAGTTATTTTATTTTGGTATTTAGATATCTTATCATAATCATCGACTCACACTACACGGACATGTCACAAAATCCATTAAGCGAATTAACACAACAACTGATTAATTTCTTCGTCATTTGGCCGGAGAACGGGGACATTCCACGCTATGAGCGCTACGGCGATCTCATACGCTATCATAACGAGAATCTTATCCAGTCGGGAGATCTCAGCATAGCGTCAAGTAAATTTAATTGGCAATGCTTTACCCAAAGGCAGGGATTGCAATTGCGCCGCCAAACCGAGCAGATGCTACCTGACGAGCAGTCGGTGCAGCAGCTGCTGGACCACAGCAAACAGTGGATATTCCCGCTGCTCAATGTCAATATGCTGCGCAAGGAACGATATGCCTTGCGTTTTCAACGTGCTCCAATCATATCCCACGTTCTCCACTCAATACTGATCGATGGCGACGATTATGGAAAGCACAAAAAGTCTACTGCAATCGGTGTGCCGACACTGTGCCTCACCCTCAACACTGGCAACACCAAAGAGCTACACAAATTTCGCGCAACGCAACTATTCCACATTGTTCGGCGTATGCTGGACTATGCCAACTGGCGCCTGGTGGCTCCAGAGCAGAAGACAGATGACACCTTGCTCGTCAGCATCGAGAGCAACAATCAGCCACGTTGTTTGGCCAACGACCAACCGGATAAAATGAATGTGCGCGTGTTGTGCGGTCCAGTTCTGGAGCCGATCAAAAAAACGGGCGCAACACTGACCAGCGACAGCTACATGGCGTAAGTATGCTGACCTCATACTAATAGTCCCTCGTCTCATTGGTCATTCTTCATATCCCACAGTTTGCGCTCCAATGATATGTTGCTAATAGCAATGCATCGCCATGGTCTGCGTGACTGTGCCAGGGATAAGGACATTGAAGGTCTGTTACAACGCCTGGGCCACGCAACCGTCATAGTGGATCTGTTTGAGGTGCGTCATGCCAGTGGCGCCACTGTGGTCCGTAACGGTTCGGGGAGCTCCAAGGGTGCCAGCTATATACTGTACAATTCGGCTCGCCTGGAAACGCTGTTACGCACCTTTGCCGCCCAAGTGGATGCGGGCGCCTATGAGCCGTTGCCGCCGCTAGATAAGATTGATCTCAGTCTGCTTGAAGACGAGGTTCGTTATATCTACATAACGTAGCCATATTTATATATATATGTATATATATGTTGTGTCTATCTTTGCAGTTGGACTGGCAAATGCTCTATGGCTATTTGCTAACCTTCCCGAATTTAGTCGAATCAACGCTGTCTCAGCTCAAGCATGGCCAGTGCGCTGTGCATCTAATCGTGCGCTACATCGTCGACTTGGCCTCCCTGTTTAGCCGCTACTATCGTAGTAAACAGATTCTCGTGCAGAAGCGCTCCAATCTGATGCCCACGCTCTATGCCCGCATCTATTTGGTCAAGGCGGTGCGTCAGGTGCTCAACTCAGCGCTGGCGCTTTTAGGCATACAGCCCGTCGACTATATGTAAATATAATATTTGCTAGCAAGCCAAGTTTTATGTATATGTTATAGATTCACACAATTTGTAATTTGAAAACAATGCATGCTATTTATTAATAACTATTACGACGAAACTGGGCTGCACCGAGCAACCTCGATCATTTGTTCCTTGTTGTTTAATACATTACTGTGAAAACATGCCCCTGCAAAAACCTAATTATTAGTATACAATACTACAAATACATCATTGTAAATATCTGGCCCCGTTTATATACGGACATACATATATAAGGAAAATATAATTAAGACAAGAAAATTTTATGAGTTGTTCCTGGCCTGGTCATTAGCATATCTTATCCTTAAGTTTAATTTTAATATATCTATGTACATACACATATATACATATGATTAGGGCCAAAAAATTATATTTTCAACCACAAATTCTGGTAAATTTGATTTGAAGTCATTCAAAATTAAATAAATATATATCTTTCTATAATTATAACATAAATTTCATTACATAATTTGGTAAGGAACGTGGCATTTAAGTAGGTCTCAACTATAATAGGAACAACACTTAATAGTTTTGCAAGAGCTTTCCAATTTGGTATTTTTGCTGGCAAGGAGTCCGTGCACACACACACACACACTCACATACACACTCACACACAGATAGGAAACTTTTAGCGTAATACTATAATGGAAAATGCCAGAGTGGCGGCGAAGCCAATTCATCAACTGGCCTGTTGCTTTCGAAGATTGAGCACGGTGATGAAGTCGATGTTCTGGCGATTGTTAAAGAACAGCTGCTCCATTAGTCGGGTGCTGCCCAATGAGTTGGCTTTAGTGCCAAGGCACATATTGTACTGTGGCGCATCTAGCTGCACATCGCAGCTAATGTCATGGTAGATGTGCACCAACGTCGGATCTGGGGCACGAAAAACGCTGAGGCGTCGCCACTGTTCAGCGGCCTCATTATAGTCGAGCGGCACTTCGGCAGTGTTTGATAGAAATCCATGTTGTCGCGTACCGACGCGTACAATCTTCTCAAGAAACTTTACATCCTCCAGTCCCCAGCCAGTGATGTCCTTGTCAAAGCCATTAATATCATCATCCAGTATGTCCGATTTGTAAATGGCACAAATGCCAAAGCCAAACTGCCGGAAATAACCATTCTCATCGTCAATCGGCAGCGATTCGAAACCGCTGTCAGTTCCACGACGCTTCGGATCATACTGGCTAAACACAATGGGCAGATACACTTGCCGGCCGCGTTGCGTGTGCATCCGGACGCGCTGAAGCGTCTCCACGCCAAACACCATATCGACGTCAATGAACAGTATAATGTCCTGCTGCTGTATGTAGGAGGAGCGTGCGGCAATATCTAAAGCAACGCCGCGCGAGAATTGTCCACTACGCTGTATATAGTTGATCTGCTTGTAGATGTATCGGTCACGCAGCTCGTTGAGCAGCCGCAGATGATCGGTCAGCTCGTCGGTTGGGCCAAAGATGACCACCAGCAGATCGCAGTGGGACTCAGCTTCAATACAGACACGCTCATAAGTGTGCAGAAAGCGCTGAAAGGTCGCCAGCCGGCCAGCAATGGGCAGCACGAACACGATCTTGTCCTGCTGTGGAGCCATCAGATTGCTGGCAATTGTAAAGTGACTGCTCAGACGCGCCATGCTGTTTTGCAGGAGGCTGCCCAGCAAACCTGTCGAGTCAAATGGCAATGATATAAGTGACATAAGTGAAATGCAATCAGTGGCAATTACAATTACTCACTTTGCTGCAGCGTCACATTGTAAAAGTCCTCGTCCAACTCCTTGACAAAGATGCCAGTAAAGGCGCGTTGCACATAGAGATGCCGCCGCACGGGGACCGTCATCTTCTTGCCCCTATATTTCTTGTAGATGAGCAAGAGGTCGAGTATCAGATCCTGGCCATGCAATGCATCCAGCCGATGGTAGCCATAAAGCAGCTCACGAAACTCAATGACACGACCGCGTTGTCGCGAATAGTAATTGATGTTCTCCATCACCTCGGTTATGACATCCTCGAGTCCTTCGCGCATCGCCGAATCGATTTTCTGCTTGGGATTCGCTGAGCCAGCCGAATACAGGCTTCGCGATATAAAAGACCAGTCCAAGAGATCCGCTGTGCTTGCAGGCACAAATTTATTCAGCTCCGGACTAATGCCTAATGCAAGCAACAAATACAATAATTAAAAATAGAAAAATAAATAGAAATAGAAATATACTTGCCTAAAATGTTATGATCTTCAAAGTATTGTTTGCCTTTCTCCTTGTCCGATACGGCTGCTGGTGAGACGCTGGGTAGCATATATGTGCTATCATCTGGCACCTCCAAATATTTGGCCATCCGCTTGATGTCGCGATGCAGCAGTAGCGACTCCTGACGCAGCTCCTCCGCCTTGAGCCCCTGGATGTAGGAGTGCAGACGATACATTAGCGGCGCCTGCTTGATCGGATGCAGCGTGATGGCATTGTGGATCTCCTTGCGCTTCAGTTTGCCCGTATACGCGTTGCGTCCGCTCGAATTGTGCCGCAATATATACTGCATCTGTAAATTGGAAGAAACGTCTTGTAATGAGATGAGGCATCACTCGGTGCTCTAGTGCTGAGAGCATCACCCACCTCATAGTTCCAGGTGCAGGGTATGCCGGCAAACTTTTGCACGCAACGCCCCACCTCAACATCCTCGTGGGTGCTGTACAGATTCTTCAGGCAGGTGGGTATGTGTGGTGCGACGCGACGCAGTGTCTCGCTGCTAAGGATGACGCCGGGGCCGCCCATGCAAAAGTTCTCATCGAATTCAAGAGAGAGCAGGCCAAACTCTTCGCTATTGCCCTTGCCGGCTTGCCCAATGAACTGTGGCTTTGAGCTGTCAATGGAGCGAAGGAACCGCTCCAGCTTGTCTGGCTCGATGTACACATCGTCATCTGCTCGAATGAACCACTCGAATCGATCAATATAATGCTCGTACATATAGTAAAGCATCATGAATGATTTCTTTTGTGGAGGATAGCGATCATCGACATTCTTGAGACCAACAACGGGCAGCTCATCCGAGTAACTGCCCTCCGAGCTAAAGAACGCAATCCGTCCGGGCACCTCCTTGCCCCACGTATCGTACACGGCACGTGCCCGACCCTCAATAAAGTTCTTGGCGGTCATAACGCCCACAAATACCAAATTGCGCTGAGAGTTCTGTATGGTATCTTTATTATCGAGACCAATGATTTCGTGCGGTGATTTCATATTTGTGGGCCGCAGGCTGCAGTGCTTGACTAACTCCAGGGCTCGATAGTTCTTCAGAACGGTGCCGATGCACAGGCCCAGCACAATCCCAAACCAGGCCATGATTAGCGTTTTACGCTTCGTCATTGTGTGCTGCAGCATTGTGTTGGAGGGAGAGTCCACTTAACGTTCACCCCACGGACATGGAGGCGCTGCCTCAAATGCTACAACATTTAAGAAACGCAAAGCAATTGTCAATACTTAATAGATACAAATATAAATTTAAAATAAAAAGTGCCTTCAGCAGTATACCATTTCAAACATGAATTTTGAATTGCTCTTTGCCATAAACAGAAAAAGATCTTTAAGAGTCTCGCCAATTTCGTCTGAAAAATAAGTTCTGCCAGCTCAACCAGAATGCGCAAAGATCCTGTTTATTGTTAAAGCGTACAAATAATAATTATATTTATGCAAGGTTTTCTTCACTATACTCATACACACACACAAACGCAAACACACACAGACACTCGCATTTATGAGGTCTATTTGGCTTAGTTAAACAATATACATATCATTTTTCAGTGCACTTAAATACGATATATTTTTTCCGGTCACTTTGCTAGGCCAGCACACAGACTGCGGGTAAAAAAAAACCATCAAGTCATATAAAAAAAAAACGTTGAAAATTTAGTGTTGCACTTGAGATTAAGAGTGAGCTCTGATTGAAAATAAACGGCTGGTGGCTGACGGATGGCATCTAAATTTAGATGTTCGCTTGATGCAACGAATAAATTGAACGTTGTATGAACCTCAATTGGATTGTGCGCGATGAAGATGCGCGTCTACGAGACAGGAGAGGGGTACGCCTTACAAAATGCCTCTGATTTCTTGCGGCGGTATTTGATCGCTTTAATGTTTTGTTATTTGGTCTCACTCTGTTACCCCCACCTACCGACTGCCCGCTGGCAGCTTCTCTAACTTATTTCCACTGTCCGCACATAAACGCTAATTAAATAAACAAACAGCTCAGAAAACTATTTAGTCTACAAAAACTGACGAGCTACGAGCTGCGCTGTGTTTCATTGCTTCGACTTTGATCGCTTCGAGGTGGGGGGCACAGGTATTGGATTGTGTTGAGTTTGTTTAGTTAGCAATCTCAGCATTTGTAAAATGTACGCATTTTGATCGCCTAATGGACATCATCACCTCAACCCGCTGACCCCTCCTTTGCAGCAGCTCTCTGACTCATGTGGGCAAGTGTTTATAGTCGAACGGTCAGTTTCTGTTGAAATCCTCTTACCTCTTCGCTGCGAATTTGAGTTATGCAACTGGCTACTGCTGGATAACTCGGACAGTTTACTTATCATTTTTTCAATATCTCATCTGTGTGTGTGTATTTTGGATTTGCTTTAAGTATTAGACAATGTATATATATTCCCTAATGAACCAAACGTGTAGTTATATTTAAAAAAAAAAGATGACCTCGATGAAATGGGACTCTAAACAAAACATTTGAAATACTTTGGTTCCAAAATACGAAACTTCAATAGCCGAATTCTTTTCAAATTGAGGAAAATTATATTATAAAAGAAAACACAAAAAAAAGTGTTTTCATATTAGCTCCATCATATATACATAAGAAAGTATCTCCACAAAATTAGATTAAGTGCAACTTGTTATCTAATCTATAGTGATATATAAAGGAACTATCCTAAATTAAATTGAATACGTGCCTATTTAATACAAATAAGAGATTATATAAACTATTGTGTGTAATTTGCATAATATACTCTTTGCTGTTGTTTATTTTATTTGGTCCACTGAAAGTGAAATACCCTTCAACAAAATGCACTCACATTTTGTTCGTGTTTGTTGCTTTTGTGTTGTTGCCACCAATCCGAAATGTTGTGCAGTGCCAACCAGATTAAGGCTGGTGCCAGACGATTAAGGTTTTTTGCTTTGTCAGTAATCTCTTGTGGGTTGATAATTTTGCACAATTCACACGTAAAAATCGGAATAGAGACGGAGACAAATAGGGAAAGGGAGCGACGACCGGACGGATAAGTATCTCTAGGCTACGTCTACGACACTGAGGCAATCTGAGTGTCGTGTCTCAAGCTCAATTGTATGTTGGTTTGTCTGTCGTTGGTTGGCAGACACTGGGCAGGAAATGTGAGACTGACACACACACACACACGCACACAGATACAAAAGAGCGCGCGAAACTCGAGAAAAAATGCGAATTTGAAGCGAATGCGAATCGAAATTGCTTTTTGCAGACCCAACAAAAGTTTGATATGTGGTGCATATAAATGTTGAATAATTTGCAGCTGGGAAACACTAAAACGACTGTTGTTCAACTGTTGTTCATTATACAGCGTTGGGGCAATTAATGTGCTGGGCTTTCAACTTGAACACCGATGCAAAGACAACACATACACACACTCACGCACACACACACACACACACGCACACAGAGGCACACATTCGCAGAGTAAGTGAAACAAACATGCGCTGTTTAATTATTATTTTTAGCTGATGTTGCTTTATTGCCGCTGTTACGACGATAAGTTCGCAAAGGTCGATCCACAGAGCATATAGCAACAACTTGTTATGTACACGTTTCAATTTTGTTCAATTTTAATAAAGTTTTTCTTTGAAAATGTTTACATTTTTAATACGGGTACTGTCTTACACAAAATAACAGAAGAAAATAAGGAAAAATTTAATTTTTGCGGCTCGTTTGCAGAATTGTTGGTTGCTGGTTGGTGGTTGTGCGTTTTTGTGTGTATGTTTGTGTTTATGTATGCGTGTATGCAACAAGAACAAACGTCAAAAATCGCTGAATTCCGTTGAAGAACTAACCGAGCGAGCGGCCTGCTGAGTCGGCGCCTGGTGCTCCGTTTGCCCAACTTGGCCTCTGAGAGATCCATTGAGAGAGCCATACACAAGAAAAAAAATTGACAAAGCCAAAAAAGAGAGAGAGAGAGAGACAAAGAGAGAAAGAGAGACAGGCACGACTGGTCGTGGCTGCTACCTTTGCTGCAAAAGTAACTCTCAGATACGACGCTCACCAGCTGTGTGTGTGTGTGTGTGTGTATGTGTGTGTGAGATCTACGTAGCTGATAGCAACAGTCGGCGGAGGGAGCGCAATACAAAAACACCACACACTTCATTCTTTCACACAACGTGCCGGCCCCTGCAGCTGCCAGTACCGCGTCCATGTGTTGTCATCGCGCCATCGACGCAGATCGACGTCAACTTCTCATGGGCAACATATGGCTCAATCTGAATCAGAGACAGGTCCGAGTCATTTGTCTGCCACTTATTCTGCTTATTCCGCTTCGCAGAATCATCAAACTAGACGTCATTAAAAGTTGATAAGCGGCACAGTTATCGACGCGATTCCAACACAAGTTGAGCTCCAGGAGGCTTATTATGTACTTAGCTATGGTTTTGTTTTTTTTTACACACAAACAATTTCCCAGAAGTTAAATATAACATTTACTGCTTTCAGTTCATTTCAAAAGTTCTCTAGTGCTATTATTTTTTTTTTCAACATTCAAGTAATCTAAAATTTTATATTTTTTCAGTTTAAAAATTCGTTGAACTGGATCATAAAACTTCAATGAGTTCATTGTCGTTAATGGTTCTTGTCTCGGCTACGCATGAGAAATACAAAAAGTAAATGATTGCAGTCTTTTAGGCGCTTCTTTTCCCACTCCTTTTTGGAAATGTTTGAGATGTATTTATCCATTAACGACATTCAAATATGTTGTGAAATAAGTTTAAATAAAATCTATTAATTGCACCAAAGCTGCATTATTAGGATATTGGTGCTGCCAGACTTTTGAGAGAGCAAAAGCGAGGTGGCAACGAAGCCAAGAAACGGTAAATTTTGTAAATATAAAAAAATGTGTTCACGTGTTGATTGCTAATATTGTAACTAATTGTAACTAATTGTTTTGTGTTACTGTGTATAAAAGCAATAACATGAAATTGCTTCTCTTCCTGTTCTTCTATACGACATGCAGCTGCAACGACTCACAATCCCCACCCATCTCCACGGAAGCACGTCGTGCGGAGATCGAAAAGCTGCGCAGCGAATTAAACGCAGCATTTCAGGCGGAAAATGGAGCTCCGGTAAGTGGAAAAGTTGAAAGTCACATTATGAAGCAAATTTGAGCATTGGCATCATCAATATACAGGAAGGCGTTATAGTGCAGCCGGCATGGACAAAGCAGGAGCAGAATGAAAATCTCAAGCCCAGCAAGGTGCTAATCACCCAATCTGCACTGAGTGCAACAAAGGCTCTACGCTCGGAGATCAATAAGGCGGTCGTCACGCAGGGTCACACAGAGGAGGTGCGGCAACTGGAGGCAGCCATCAAAGCGAAAACAGGCGGTATACAGGATCAAAAAGTTGCTGGCAATGCACATGAGAAGATGCTGGGCAGCAGCCAGCATGCTGCTGCTAATGTGATGGAAGCCAATGTGGTGGACACCATTCCGCTGGACATTGATCTGGCGCAGCTAAAACAACTGGAGCTAACCAAGCGGCGCACACGTGAAATGCTTGTGCTCAGTCGAATCGTGGAGGATCTGCAGTTTACGCTCGGCGAGGATGTGTCTCATTGGCAACAGCTGCAGCAGAATGGCAGCGTCTATTTTGTGGGTCGAAGCAGCCACAATTTGCTGCTATGGAAGCAACAACAAATTCCCGTCAATGGCACCAACTTTCCAAGCTACGAACCAATGCAACCATTGCCAGTGGCGGGGGGCATTGATGCGAGTCTCAGCTACGAGCGCTGGAACGCAAGAGCGCAGCTTCAAGAGAGTCTGCTAATCGTGGCTACACAGCAGCAGTTGAACTGGTATCGCCTGGACGCTGATACGGGCCTGACACAGTTCTGGCACTGGCCGCTGGGCAACCAGATTAGCAAGCTTTTGGCATTTTCTATCGAGAATCGCGAGTATCTGGCACATATGCATAATCGAACGCTTAGCATTTATGCCTACGATCTGGATGGGCTGGAGTTCTGGATTGTGCAGCGTCTGCAGCTGGAGCAGACGATTACGGCGCTAGCTGTACTGGACACGGGTCGTGATTTACTACTGGCCGTGGGCCAGTCCAATGAGGCGCTTATTTATGCTCATAACATGCGTGAATTGTCGCCGGATGCGGGCCTGCAGCTGCAGCTGCGTCAACGTTTGGATGCCCCACAGATCGCTGACATTGCCGCTTTCCAAATGGGTGGGAGGAGCTACCTGGCTTTGGGCGGCTTGCGGCCACAGATACTCGGCTATGTGCAGGGGCAGCTGGTGCCCAAAACGCTGCTGGGTCAGAACTATAACCTGGTGGAGATGTTTCTGCCAGTGCCAGTACGCAGCTATCGGGATGATCTGCTACTGCTTGTGCAGCATCGAGTGTTCTTCGACACGCACTCGCTGCTGCAGTTGGAGGTGCTGGTCTGGAATGGAGTGGCCTTCGAGGCGAGCCTGCCGGCCCCTTGTGAGCTTGGCACCCAGATACGATATGGTGCCAGCTGCATTTTGGATGAGCAGCGGGACGCGGGCTTGACGGGTGCGGTGCTGCTTCGTCAGATGCAGCCTCCACTGTTGCTAGTTCCTCGCCATGCGGCGCCCTCGGGCCTGTTCCGACTACACACACAGCTGCTACCGCGCAATTCAGAACTGCACGATCTGCAGGAGATACAGAAGTTTATGCACGACTGGGTGGCGGAGCAGGACAACCTTCTAGCGCTTAGCGCTGATCTGCTCCTTCAAGCACCAGCTGCGCCAGAGCTAATGCATTATGAGGAGCTCAACACGCCGCTTGTCATCAATGATGATGCCGTTCTGGAGGCACTGCTTGTGAATGATGAACCTTGGACCGCAGCGGATGCTGCTATGGATCTGCATGAGCTTCTGCAGCACATACGGGCATTGAAGCAAGAGCTGGAAGGTTACCACAGTCATCGCTCCAAGCGTCAGCCGCAGCTCTTCAGCTATGACTATGAGCAGCTGGACTTTGATGTCGTCCAAGTGCAGCAGCTAAACATCGAGAAGCTGAACAATGTGCCCTTCTACGTACAGAATGCCACACTGCAGTTCAACGGTTCGATCAATGCGCAACGCCTGGAGCTGCTGCAGCCGAAGATCATTGAGCAACTCGAATCCTTGCCCTCCAGCACGCAACAGCGCTTGGAGCAAGCCGGCGATCTAATCTGTGAATTCATCAATGGCTTGAAGTGGACGCAATTCATAGAAGATTTGGTCTGGCGTCAAAAGCCGCTTCACCTCTCGCATCTGCAGGTGCATGGCGTAAGTTAATATTTACCACATAATTCCATTGGAGCAGTAATCACACACAACCCACATTACCACAACTCGTTTCAGGCTGTTGTCTTTGAGGACTCGCTGCATTTGAGTGCACTGAATGAGCTAAACTTTCCGGGCGATTATCTGTGGTCCCAGGGCAGCTCGACGAGCATCATTCACTCACCCAAACAGTTTACCCAGACACTGGGTAGGTTGTTCAGATATAAGAAAAACACTGAGCAAAGCTTCATGTGCATCTCTGTCTATTTGTAGCCGCGAATATGGTCGACACTGCTGGCACTATCAATGGAGTCGATCCCTCGAATGTGGTTACCTTGAGCGAAAGCGAAGACTGGCCGGGCTGGGTCACTTTCACACAACTGGAAGTTTCCGAGGAGCTCGAGGTGATTACATAATTGGTTTGCATTAAACTCCATTCCAAAAATGCGCAAATTAGGAAACTTAAGAAATTATAATCGTAATTTTCGATGAATACACTGGATTCTTACCATAAAATTTAAACTGAATGCTCATCAATTTACAGCTCAATGGCAGCGCGCAGGGTCGTCAATTCGAAGAGGCGCCACTGAATCCCATCTTGACTGAGTCGCATCACATCCATGCCGCTTGCCACTTTGCCCAGCTGATTGTGAACGGTGAATTGCAGTTGCGAGGACTGCTGGACAAAAGCAGCTACGATTCGCTGCTGGGTGACCTGGCCCAGCGAACTGGCGATGCCAACGAGGAGCTGCTCATACCAGCGGCAAAGCAAGTGCAGCACCTGGCGCTGCCAATGGACACACATGTGACAGATGGCACCGTAGGCGGCATTCCCATCGAACGTTTCGTGACCAAGCACACAGAGCAGACGCTGCACAATCTGAGCAGTGTGGCGGGCAATGTATACATTCATCAGCTACAGCTCAGCGGTGTCTACGACGGCGTCCAGCTGGATCAGCTGTTGGGCCAAGCATTGCGTGTCGATGCACCGCTGCTGGCGCCAACAACACGACTTCGGTTTGCCAACGATCCACAGCTGTCAGAGCTGCAGGTGACACACGCTCTGAACGACGTGCCACTATCCAACGGATACCAGACGCTCCACGAACCGGTGCACCTCAGCCAGGCGCACTTTCATCACCTGCAGGTCAATCAACTCGATGTGACGCACAATGTGACGGGCGCGGGTCGCCTAAATGGACTCAATCTCAGCAGCGTACTGTCGACGCCACCGAAATCGGACACTTTGCAGGTGGAGGACTTGATACTGCCGATGGGTGCGCATGCATTGCAATTGCAGGGCCTCAAGGCCGAATTGCTGTTGGACTTCCTTCGTCAGTTTGATGAACTGCCGCTGTTCATACTCAATGGCCAACTGCAGGTACAACACATTGCGGTCAGTGGCGCTGTACAAGTGCTGGGCACACTCAACGGTCGCGATCTAGCCCAACTGCAGCACGATGTCGTCTGGCTGGATCAGCACAATGAGCTGCGCACTCGATGGCGTTTCCAGCAATCGCCCACATTTGCCAACGATCTTGTGCTTCTGGGTAGCTACAATGAACGTCTGTTACCCGAGCTGCTCGACGATATAGTCTTTCGCAGCGATGAGCACCAGGAGCTACTGATTGTGGGCACCAAGAGTTTCGGGGCTCGTGTTAGTGTTCTGGATGCCCTGCAGCTGCAGGCACTAAATGGAGTGCCTTTCGAGAGACTCGCCAATAAGTTGCAGCCACTGGACTTTGCCGGCGATATACGCTTGGAGGGGCGTTTGCATTTGGCCCATTTACAGCTGCAGGGCCAACTAAATGGCGACGAAGCTAATCAGTTGGAGGAGCAGCTACGCTGGGATCCGCAGCTGGGCGCCTTTGTGCAGCGTGGCCTAATACAATTACCAGCCCAAAGCCAACTGCAGCAGTTGACGGTTCTGGGCCACCTGGGTAATCGCAGTCTGGAGCCGCTAAGTGAATTTTTTGATAGTCTACTCGACAAGCGGCAGCCTCAACTGAGTCTTAAAGGCCACAAAATCTTTACGGGTCGCGTGAGTATTCTAGGCGGCACCCATATTACCAACCTAAATGGCATACAGCTGGAGGAGCTGCTGGAGCAGATCATCTTCATCGATGGCGTCGGCAACGAAGTGACGATACAAACACCGGTGCACTTCGAGGCTGCTGTACAGATGGATAAGCTATATGTGGATGACTTGGTGATGCAAGGTGAACTCATCAATGGCTGCAATGTCAGCGAATGGATTCACGACACGCTGCGCGTTGATCGCAACTGGCAAGCAGAACGTAAATATATTTCATATACCACTTGTGCAAGACTAACTTTTGTGCATCTATTCCCCAGATCCGGTCAGATTTGCTAAGGGCGCACTGGACACCAATGCGCTGCACGTCGGCCAGCTAAATGGATTGAATCTCTCTCGCGTGGTTACTCTGCATACGCCGCAAAACCTTAGCTTCCCCTTCGTTGCCCAGGAGCTGCATCTGGATGATGGCCAAGTGCAGCTGCATGGGCTGGTCAATGGACACAATCTAACTGAGGAATATGCCAATACCTTGCTGGTAAGTTAGACTAGCAGACTTGCAGAATGAGATAAGCCCATCGAAATCATTCTGTGTGTCTGATTTTCATATATGCACATACATGTAGGTCATATATCTATGAAATTTGCTGTTCGCTTCTCTATTTTAGATCAATGCGCCGCATGAGCAACGTGTGCAAACACCGCTGGTGATGCAGTCAGCGGACGTAAGTGGCTCCTTGCTGGCCAAGTGGCCCATCAACGGGGATCCCAATCTCAATTTAAGTGATGTTGCCACGCTGCACGAGGACCAGCTGCGACTGCAGACGCCGCTTAACTTTGCCACGCTGCATGCGCCGGAGTTGCGCACGCGCCTGCACCTTAATGGATTCAACTACACTGCCTGGCATGAGAAGAGCTTGTGGGCGCAGGGTCGGGCGACGCAGGTCATCAGCGGCAATTGGAGGGTGCGCTGGCTGCACCTGAAATTGCCACAGCAAACGGAGCAGCCGCCACATGGTGTCTATCGCCGGCAGATTACCACATTGGCCGAGCGCAGTCAGAAGTTGTGCGCTGGAATGGCCAGACTTTTTGGTCTTCTACGTCTGCCGTACCAGGTGAAGCAATTGCGACGCCGCTTTTCATTACACCAGGCTACGGATCAGGCGGATGTGCGTCGCGTCTTTGCACTGCAGTCACCGGCAGCGGGTGCAGAAAACTATTTGCTGATCAATGAGTTGGGCTGCTGGACGCGCATCTATCGTTGGAATGGCACACACTACGACAGCGCTGGTGGCTTCGAGAGCGGACCCGTTGATGACGTTGTTGTGCTGCAGCTTGGCAACGCAACAAATGACCAGTTCAGCTTCATGACGAGCTATGACCTAAGCGAGGAACAGCTCGAAAATAACTGGAACTGTAGCAGCCTGGCGAATCTGCAAAGCTGGCGGACCAGTAACAAAGTTGAGATTGAGCCAATGGATGTACCAGTTCCCATGTTGCAGCAGATGCACGACACACAACAACAGCAACGCAGTGGGCCAACCTATCAAGAAGCCATCAAGTATTTAAGCCGGCCCAGCATTGAATCGCAGTTGCGGCCACATCTCAATGCAACGCATTCGCTCAGCCAGCAGCAGTACGAATCGTTGCGGGAACGTCTGCTGCAGCATCTCAGCTTTCGTCTGCAAACCGAGGTGAACATCACACAACTGAGCATACCCGAGAGCGATCTATACGATGATGAGCATCTTGTCGAAGACTTTCTGCATCTAATGCGTCAGCTGCACCTGGCTTCCAAATCGAAATCCAAATTGTTTGCATCACTGCCAACGGATACGCTGCCATTGCCAAATACGCCGGCACGCGTGTTGGCTGCTCGCAGTGCCCAGTTAATTTGGCAATCACTGGAAGAGCTAAGGGCGCTGCACGCTCGGCACGGGGGACAGGAAGAGCAGCAGCAGCAGCAGCAGCAAGCGCTGGTGCTTTATCTTGAGCAAGCAATCCATGATATGCTGCTGTTGGCTAACAATGATGGCAGGCATGGGGAAACTTCCCATGTCGACGATAAAGATACGCTGCGACTGCATGCGGTGATTGAGCGATTGCGGCAGCTGCAACAGCAGCTGCAAGCAGAAGAGCAGCAGCAGCGTTACCAAAATATTGATGGTGCCAGCAGCAGCATTAATGCCATGATATTGCCACATCCAGCTTTGCAGCCCCAGCCGCAACCTGTGGAAACGGTACGACTGTATGTTGGGCCATCAGAGCGTGCCAAGCTGCTCTATGCACGTCTGACTATAGTCGCTTCAGATGAACCGCCCATGGCACCGTCGACAGCACCAGCGGCTCACATCCAGCTGCATCATGCAAATGGTAGCCTGTTCCAGTCGCTGGCCGCCAATATTGGTGCCCGCCAGTTAACTGCGATACGGGTGCGCGACGACGAGACGCTGCTGGCCTTCGTTGAGGGCTGTTGTCGGGTGCGCGTCTTTATCTATCGCGGCATTGAGGGCTTTGTGCCATTCGCCCAGTTCCACGCCATGGCGCAGTCGGAAACGGTGCAGCCGAATGTGCTGCAACTGCTGGCATTGCAACTGCCCTTGCAGCGATCACCGGGCACACTCTATATGTTGGCTGTGGTCCAGGCACGCCATTTGACCTTCTATGAGCTGGTCATGCCGGGATTCCTTGAGCCTTGGCTACGTTGTAAATAATGTACAAATGCGGAACGTATTTGTATGAACATATGTATATTTAAATTTGAACTATTAATAAATATTAATATTTGATCAAAGTCGACCGGTTTGTAGCACTCAATTATAAATTACAAATTATGTTAATATTTATGTTTTCTTAGAGTGGACAGGTTTGAACCGCTCAATTATAGACATGCATCCAACTATGAGTTATTATAGGTTTGACATTGATGGGTTGCACAAGATAATACTTTACTATTAGTCTTATTTATGGCGTCTCCCAAATATATGCAATGTTGTGTGTGGCTATCTGTTGTCGTTGTTGTTTGTTTTTGTGTTGCTTTTGTGTTGCTTTTGTACTTGTGTCGATTTCAGCTTCGGCAAGCTAATAAATAATTTGGGTTTTATAGTCGCGTGTTGACAATCTTGCAACTTTCTCGCTGTTTGCATCTTTAGGCTCTTTTGCTTACATATATTTGCATTAATAAATAACATTAGCTACAATGAATACCCTCACAATGCACTCACGACCCTATTCAAACCTTAATCTCATACAATTTAGTTATGAATATTAATCGAGGGAGGACCTTAGATACATCAATGCAGTTATTTGCATAATTTACCTATGTACAAATTACAAAAATCTATTTAATTACTGAAGACCCAACAACAACAAAAATGGCTTTTTGTTTAATTTATGCAAAAATAATCGAAATTATATTATTATATTGGCCCTTAATTTACAAACTTATTCGAGGCATACCTAATCAAGGGAAATATGTATCTCATTTTGACCAACTGTACGCTTTATAAAATCATAATAACAAAAGTAAACAGGTTTATGTTAATGTTCGGTTTTATTATTTTATTACTAGGTTTTTTTTTTTTTATTCACAGCTTAAGCTTTGGCAATGACAGAGCAGATCATCAGCAACCACTTGTCGGGAATGCCTCCGAGCCCAACTGAAGTTAATGACTTTGGATATGGTCGACTGCCTGCGATCACCACTGACTTAGATTCATAATTCAACTGACCACAACACCTCAACACCTGGTTGGGGAGGGGCAGCGCAGTCACTTTGTTTGTGCGAATTTCCCAGTCGGCTTATCATCGGAAGCCGCAAGCAGGCGCGGCATGATTAGTTTCGCTGCTGTTGTGAGCCATTGGGCTCGGAGCGACACTGTTACAACATCGGACATTTGCAGGCCACTCAAATATCTGGCTAACAACTGGTCTTTCAAACATGAATACACATATGCTTTCACACACATTCGCAATTGTGAATAACGCTAACAAACTGACACACATTTGATTCTCACCTTTCTTACTGTGATGTTTTAAGTATAGTTTCTAGTTGTATCCATTTTTGCTCTCTCCTCCACTTATCTTGCCAACTCTTTCTTTAGCTTTTCTTTGCCACCTTTCGAAATTTTATTTTATTATTTCAAAATACATTGACTTACGAATAAACAAAACAAAAAACTAATGTTTTTTTAGGTTTTTTTTTTATCATGCGAACGTTGCAACTCAATAAACGTTTTAGATGAAAGTGTTCAACTAGCAGTTATTCTTAGTTTTAAGCTTTTAAACAACTTTCTAGTATGATAAATAAACAAAGAGTTGGGCCAATTCCTATTTTTAAATCTAATTAAAATAGTTGTTGGGATGCGTTGGTGTTGCTCTTACATACATATATGGAGAGAGTCATTGAGTCAAATATATTCAAAATAAGCTCAGATTCCGAAACATACATTCCATTAGCTTTGGCTATATTTAGAGATGAAACTTTTATACTACCATTCACTTTTATAATTAAAAGTCTTTTATATATGTATGTATGTATGTATGTATGCTGCTCTAGCGAATGATACAAGTATTGATAACGTGAGACTTGGGCTATTGTTTTTGGCTTAAGCCCATTAAGCAAATATTGAATAACTTACAGACTAGTTTTGAGCTTATTTTCGGGTTCACTGCAGCTGCCGTTGCTGACGTTGGCGTTAGCGTTCATATCAACTAAATTTATTGTGTTGTTGTAGTTAATTGGGCCATTTCTCTTTGGGCATCAATTTTCTTGGTGCTCTTTGGATCGGGATCGCGTATAAATAGCGGCTAACGAGCATAGTATCAATATTAGTAACTGATTAAGCTTCAAGGCTTCACATCGTCCGACAAGCGCTAAGAGCTGAACCCAAGCATAACCGACAACAAAATGAAGGTAAGATTACAAAATGAAAAAGAGATGCATCTCCTTTGCTGAAACTCCTCTTTTGTCCAGCTGTTCGTTTGCCTGATTGCCTGTCTGAGCCTAGCTCAAGCTGGCTTCATTGGAGGTGGTGGTGGTGGCGGCGGTGGCTACTCTGGCGGCGGTGGCTACTCTGGCGGCGGTGGCTACTCTGGTGGCGGTGGCTACTCTGGTGGTGGTCACTCTGGTGGTGCTCCGACCATTGTCAAAGTTATCCATGAAGAGGGCCATGGACATGGCGGCGGCGGCGGTGGTGGACATGGCCATGGACATGGTGGCGAAGTCAAGATTGTCAAAGTAATTCACGAAGAGAGCCATGGCCATGGACACGGTGGCTTCGATCATGGACACGGACACGGACACGGACACGCCGCTGAGGTTAGGGTCATCAATGTCATCCAGGAAGGCGGACATGGACACGGCGGTCACGACCACGGTCACGGCGGCGGCGGCGGCGAAGTGAAAATTGTCAAGGTGATTCAGGAAGCTGGCGGCCACGGTGACCACGGCCACGGTGGACACTTTCAGGCTGATCATGGACACCAAGTCGCGGAAGTGAAAGTCGTGCACGTTATCAATGAAGGCGGTATTGGCGGCGGCGGTGGCGGCGGTGGCTGGGCATCTGGCGGTGGCGGCGGTGGCTGGGCTGCCGGCGGTGGCGGTGGTGGCTGGGATTAATTCAAATTCAAATCCACATTCACATTCCCGTTGCCATTCCCACATAGGCATGTGATATGCCAGGCATTCGACTCGCATGTTTCTGTTGTCCGAGTTGAGCGAAGGCATTAGCCTTGTCGATGTTGTTACTATATCATTAAGATGCTGTTTATTTTTTAACCTTTTTTTTTTGTTTGTGTTAATAGTTAACTAAATGTACAAAACTTTTTCAACTAAGTTGAAATTCGAAAACAAAAAAATACAAAATAAAAAATATTTAAAAAAAAAAAACTATTAAGCTTTTTCTCTGACTGGTGCAGTGTGTGGCGAGGGGTAGGGGTGGCAGACCCCTGGCTGTATATCAATAACATATAACCAGTTCAAGGTTGGGAAACAAATTTTCCTTGCGGGGTGCCTAATTATACCCATTGGGAATGACAATCATCATTAGCTTCTCATGTTATGGGATGATGCTTCTGCTGCAACTAAATCAAGCTATTTGGCTACTTGGATACACGACTCCATTCCTCTACAAATATGTATATACATAAATATATACATACAACTATATTAGTACGTAGCCAAATAGACCAAGATAATTTATGCATAGCCACAACTGCCTTTTACTCAGACTCAGATGTTGTTGCACTTTTCTCATTCGTTTTATTGATATTAAGTAACATAAATAAGCTACATTTTATTATTATTATTTGTATTTTTATTTTTTTGGTTGTTGGCGTGAAATTTCACATGTACCAGTCTTAATTTGATGTCAGTTGTGCTGTTACGGCTACCTCAATTTATTCAAAAATGGCAGAAAACAACATCAACAACATTATGACCATAAATTAAAAACATATTTGTCACTCTGCCCGAGCGATGATTTGCCAGAAAGAAAACTTGGCAAACATCATGATGAGTGGATTATATTGTCACGTCTCAGTAATTGATATAATGCTTAATATATAAAAGTAGTACACTTTGGAAAGAAACAATTAATTGAGGGGGTTCACCCAGAGATCTATCTGCCCCTCACACGTCTTAGACGACTCCCATGAACAATTCGAAGCTATGCTGAATGTTTTCTCTTGTAGTTGTTACATCAAAATTTTTCAAAGCAAAAGACTTAATTGATGATTGTATACAAATGTTAAGTATTGATTAGCTATAGGAAAATACCAATGATTGTAAGCAGCTTTTATCGATGTGCATAATTTGAAAATTGCATAATGATTTGAAGCAAACAAGAAATCAATTCGTGTGTTCCTATGAATCTGATTATGCAAATATATATCTATATATATTTATATGTATATATATACAAATATACATTTAGTATGTATGTTGAAAGAATGCAATATGATGTAAATTAGAAACCTGTTTGGCTGCAAACAAGCCTTCATCAAAAAACCGTAGAAACCAGCAGCCCTGAATTTAAATTTCCACATAAATTGTTAACATTTTCATATAACTGGAAATGTTGGAGTGTCTTGGTCTTCAATTTATTTGGTCTATAATATATAGATGCTTTTCATAATCGCCGACTAATCACTGGCCGGACCCGTTAAAAACAAATGAGTTGTCGTGACCGCGTGGGATTCGTGCGCTTCCGCAATGTCTGAGAGGAAGATGTAGCAATTAACGTATCGCAACAGTGGAAAACTATTTGCCATCTATCAAGTGTCGATCCGAAGGTTCCGCTACAAAGCAGTTTAATTTTGTGGGGGCCAACAATTAATAAGCGTACAGGTTGACCCCTTCGATCAACATTGATGGTGGTGCACTTTATAAAATTAAAACAAAAACATCGCAAAGCCGATGTTAAAATACTCTTGCAACACATCCAGGGAAAAGCAAACTATATAGTGATACTAGCGATAAAAAAAGCTTTTAATATGAAACATGTATATATATTTTGATACATACTTGTACATATTGTATTTTCCCATTTTTATACAAATTTTAATGTACATTTTTAAAGGAATGCTACTCAATATTGAACGCCTCCAAGTAAGCTCAAAATCAGAACGAACCCTAAACTAAACAATTATTTTTCTTTTAATGTCAAAACATAACCCTTAATCTATATATAAAACTTGAGAAAACTCATCTGGAGCATTAAAGCACAGTCTTGGCTACATGGGATTTACTTTAGACTTACTTTCTATGAGCGGAAATAATTGTTTTAATGGGATGCATATGTTGAGAGTAAGCTGTCATAACCCTTTGAAAGTTCATTGTGAAGGTGGAGCTTGATTTGAGGTTGAATTTATGGTTGGAGTTGGATTTGAAGTTGGAGTGTTAAAACCCGCTACTTATTCGCCTTTGGTTTGTTCCGTTAATGCCTTTGTGCAACTTTTTTGATGAATTGCGTAACGAGCCAATAAAGAGCGGCAGCAGTTAAGACCCAGTCGACACTGAAATCGAGTTACAGCCACTATGAAGACGACAGCCAGCCAAATGATGAGATGGAAACGCTGACCAAGACACTGGCCGGAGACGGAGAGACACCCAATGGTTGTCTTGTTTGATGATGGCATAATCCGGTAAGAGCATAACGTGGACAAGCAATTAGAGTGCCATACATTAGCATACAGCTGTGGTCAACTTTATTTCTTTTTTTTTCGTTTTGTTTTTTTTTTTTTTGGCTAGCGGCTCTGGTTTTGGCTGGCGCTCTGGTTTTGGGCTCTCAGCTCTTAGGTTGGGCCGTGGCCCATAAAAGCATCGGGTGGTGCACTGTTGAGGCACAGTTGAAGCTCAGCTCTCGTCGCAGTCGCAATCCAATCCAATCCAAACTCCTAACTCCAAACATACACGCAGCCAACATGAAGGTGCGTCCTGCCTGCCTGGCGGCTCAGCTTGAAATCTCGTAGCCAGGATTAACGAATTTTCGAGCACTTTTTTTTTGTTGAATATTTTTTTTGTTGTTTGTGATGTGCTGTGAAATTTTTGGTTGATAATGTGCCTGTTTCTCTTCCACGAAAGGTATTCGTTTGTCTGCTTGCTGTATGCAGCATGGCCCAAGCAGGCTTCCTTGGCCTTGGCGGTGGCGGCGGCGGCGGCGGTGGCTATGGCGGCGGCGGCGGCTACGGCGGCGGTGGCCACGGTGGCGGCGGCTATGGCGGTGGCCACGGTGGCGGCCACGGTGGCGGCCACGGTGGCGGCGGTGGTGGTGGCGCCATTAAAATCATCAAGGTGATTTCTGATGGAGGCGGCGGCGGCGGCTATGGGCGGCGGCGGCTACGGCGGCGGCGGCGGCTATGGAGGCGGTGGCGGCTATGGTGGCCGGTCATGGCGGTGGCGGCGGTGGCGCAATTAAAATCATTAAGGTCATCTCCGAAGGCGGCGGTGGTGGTGGCGGCGGCGGCGGTGGTGGCTGGGCACCTCAGGGTGGCTGGGCCCAGGGCGGCGGCGGTGGCTGGGCCCAGGGCGGCGGTGGCTGGTAAACAACAGTCCACGCTCGATCCGAACGCGCTCACCCGATACCTTGTGGTTAGGTTGTGACATTTGTATCCATTTAGGAGTTTTGGCATGCAATTGGAACGCAACCCTTTCACAATTTTGTTGAATTTTTTTTTTTTATTCTCGTTTTCGTTGCGGCGAACACTCGAATTGTAAATACTCATTACATTAAAGATAATAAAACCGAAAACAAACAAATGTTGCTTACTTTCTGCCATTAATCACGCGAAGGTTCACTTGAAACCGACTGACAATTCCGGCGCCGACACTCTCTGGAGACACACGACCGAATTGGCTTTTACTTTTCAGCACTCGATTCGCTTTTTGCTGAAAGATGTAATCTGATCTGAGATTTACTGTGGCACACGACAGACCTACAAATACTCTAACATATAGCATTGCCCACAGACACTTTAATAATGTTAGATGATGATCTAAACTTTACCACATGTTCACAATGCATCTTAAGATAGACACCTTTAATATGCTACGCCTCATTCAGTAATCCAAGTTGCCATATCCATATCCGGAGCATTCGCATGTGACACACACATTAAAAGTCGAGTTGTCATCTAAACACTTGCAAATAAATAATGAGATTATATAAACCTAAGACAATCATTAAGTTTACCGGATGCTTATCTCTAGATTGTTTCCTACTGACAGTCAGAGCTACAAATATATATATATATATCAATTTGATTGTGTTTACACAACTTGTTGATGGGGGTTTTCATTAAATAGTGCCGAATGTGTGTGGAAACTCAAGATGATTGATGACTGCTCGAATTGTGCACATCAAATGGATATCAAAGCGTAACTAAACTAAACTAAAGTCTTGCAAATTAAATCGAAATATTATCCGACCAGCTCTTTAGCATGGTGAACAAATATTGATGTACACATGTCTTTGGCCTTGGCAGCCAGACACTGATGCTGGCGCTGCATTTTAGCATTTCAATTAACGTCTCGAGTTAGTCTCTGCGTTGCAGCCATTCGCTGCAGGGGGGAAACGGAAACGCATTTGCCGCAACCAAAGTTTAGCCCTGAGAATTGATTGGCCAACTGGGCCAGGGAGAAAAGTTCAGTTACTGAATGAAAAGGAATGTTGCACACACAGTTGGCAGCCAGGCATAAAGGACATCCTTACACATGCAGCTGCTGGACTTGCATCTACTCAATCCATCGCACTTCTAAAAAGTTACTACATTTTGACATTGGTGGCGACACAGGTGTTAATATCTTATAATTTGCCATAATGGTACAGCGTAATAATTATCGTCATTAATTATTACTTAACCTTACTCCCAACATTTGTTTAACATGTGCCCCTCACCTTTTTGCTGTGTATATTTGGGGTATTTATCACCATCATGCTGACACAATTTGAGAGGCGTTTAAATAAATCATCTAAATAACAATTAATAAAGTTCCCCGATCGAAAAGAAACAAAGCAACATTTAAAAAATATGTTGTTGATTAAAGCCCAACTCGGCCATCGACATACAAAAAACCAGCTGAGCTAATCGTAGCTTATTATTTAAATTACATGTATGTATCTGTAAATATACATATAGATATATATATTTATATATATATATAGTCATAAATATTCTAGATTAGTTTTGAAATTGAAAGTCCTTGCTGACAACGCCAAGTTGTTGCTGCTTCTGCCTTAGTTTTCACAGAGAATAAACAAAATTCGCTTCTTCTGTTAATTAAGATATATTCGTAGAATTCCGTCCGAAACTTATTATGGTGGATGGCGACACGAAATTTGCTGAATGAGGTGTGCACAACAGCTGTCGACGCTATTTATTACATAAAAGGATGCACACGCATGTGTGTGTGTACAGTTGCGGTCAAAATAATAGTACTTCTAATGACTCATTTTATGGCGATAAAATCGATAAAAAAATACCTCTCCAAAATTTTCAATATGAAACAACAATTCAATTCTGCTAAACAAAAAATGTTTGGTTTCCCATCTGGGAATATTTCAAAATACTATTATTTTCCAAATACTAAGCGTGGCTCAGAAAACTTATTTAGCCTCAAGAAAAGTTGAGAAACCTTCATTATTATTCCACTATTATTTTATTTATAAATTTAACTAATAATTTAATACAAATAAATATAAAAATTATTAAATATAAGAACTTTCTTGTTTTTTTTATTAATTTTATGACTTTGACAGCATTTTCTGTTTACTTAGGTATTGATTATTTGTGTTTAAATAAAATTTTCATCATTTTTAAACTATATTTGAAGCTTTATTTTTTTCATTTCACATACTATTATTGTGCCCGCAGCTGTATATAGAACAATCAACGCTTGTTTCTCGACTACATCTAGTCATATTTTTCATTTCCTTTTCTTTTCTTTTCATTTTCTTTTTATGTTGTGTTTTTTTGTTTTTTTTTTGTTTTTTTGCGAGCACAAATAATTCACTCTTGATTTGTATGGAGGCCTAAACAAAAGACAAGTCGATGACCTTTGGGCACCCACCCACACATGGGGTACCTGAATTGTCGCTATTGTTCAAGCGAAAGGGAAAGGGGTCGGGTGGCGGGGGCGTGGTGCATCGTAAACTATAAATACCGCTCGTGCATCGAAAAAAAAATATCAAAACCCACAGAAGAGAAGAATGCGTCCAACCACCCAGTCCAGTCAGAATTCTTTGCTGCTGCTGCTGCTGTTGCTGCAGCTCCTTCATTTGGTTTTGGCGCAAAATTTCTGCGATCCGTCACTTTGTTCAAGGGGCAGTCGTCATATCGGCTGTGGCCATAACGGCGTAAGTGCAACATTGCCAAACATTTCCACCAAACCTTAACCCTTGTTAACCGTTAACTTTTAATGCTTAAGCGTTTTGCCAACGGCTGCCGGGGTGAATTTGTGAACATAAATGCGCACAGAGGCTTAATCCTGCAACTGCACAACCAGCGCCGCAATCAAATTGCGGGAGGTGGCCTGAGTGGCTTTCCCAGTGCGGTGCAAATGGGGACCATGTCCTGGGACCCGATACTGGCCCGCCTGGCCGCCTACAATGTGCAGCAGTGCCGCATGGCGCACGATCAGTGCCGCAATACGAACGTTTATCGTTTCTCCGGCCAGAATCTGAGCGTGCTCTTCACGCGACGCAACATTAACACAGCCCAGTATCTGAGGCAGCGCATCGCAGACTGGTTCGACGAGTATAGAGATGCGACCAGGGCTGATATAGAACGCTTTAGGTCACGTGGCGGACCGTAAGTAAAAAGCTTAAGTGATCAAATTAAAATTCCCACTAATTCTATCCCTATTTCTCTCGCACTCTCTCTCTCTCTCTCTCATATACTCCCGCAGCGCAATTGGTCATTTTACGGCTATGGTAAATGAGCGCAACAATCGCATCGGTTGCGCCGTTGCCCGTTATACGAGTGCATCTGGCAGCAGCGGCACACTGCTCGCCTGCAACTATGCGGTAACGAATATGATCAACAATCCCGTTTATCGGCCCGGAAGATCGGCATCCCAGTGCAGAGCGGGCCGCAATCCTCGATACACCAATTTGTGTGCTGCCAATGAGGTATACAGTTACAATAACTGGTCGGGTTGATTTCCCTGTCAAATTCACCGTTATTTGTAGGCTTACACCATGTCCCAAAGGAGGGGAAAGTAATTTCCTCAAACTTTTCCAAGCTTTTAGCACTGGGAAATTAAAATTGAAATATATTATTTGCAATATCGTAAGTGTGTCCTTTCTATCTGTCTATTATCCGTGAACTTTCCTATAAACATTTGTCTCAGCTAAATGGGGAAATACTTATTAGTGTTGGTTGAATGCAGAAGTCCCAGGTTTGGGTATACACTTAACGCACAAAAGCGGTTTGTGTCTTGGCTAAAACAGACAAGGACACGCAAAGTCAAACAATTTCCTAGTCAACAATACTGCATACTTTCAGGCTCTACCGAATATTCCATATCAGATATCTTTGCATTTCTCAAACATTTATTTGGTAAATTCGGAGAATTCGAGAATGCAAATCGGTAGTCTATAATCGGTCGATAATATAAGGATATACCCGTGATCTGTCTACCCAAAAATCATTGGTTTTTGTTAAACAAGCTTTATTTCGATCAGAGTTTAAAACATTTTGTATTGCACAAACTTATAGAAGCTTCAGAAAACCTAAGAATGGGGCTGTATATGTTTTGACTCAACGATGCGAATGAAGATGGGTATATCCTCGATCTTCGTGGGATTTGTGGTCGAGTGAGTGAATTGCTCAACGCAATCGTCCTTGAATTGTGACCATTGACGCGACTTGATAAAATCCTGAAAAAGCATCTCTCTGGTTGGTATACAGCGATCCAAATAGAAACGCATTCGCTGCCAAATGTGGCCCGGATTCTGATCCTCGTCCATTAGCCAGTAGAGCGGGATAAGCAGGCATTGGACTGTCGTTCGGGCCATAACAACACGATGGTCCCCCTTCTCGCCAACACCGAATAAGCCACCAAAGCCCAACGATCCAACGTCAATAAAATGCGACATATAGTTGTTCTTCTTGTCCTGCATGAGAATGAGATACAGATACAGATACAGAGTATACATTCAAAAATGTTCAAGAAATATACTCGCTGGTTTTTCGACCCTGAAAATGTGGCATTCGAGGACGAAGACGATGTCGAAGCTGTATTTATTTCCGACTCTTCAGATTCCGCTCGCTGGCTCAACAATTTGGACACTATACTTGATTGACTGTGCATGAGGGAAGACAAAGGTTCTCGACTTTTCGAATCATCATCGTCAATTGATGGATTTTCAATATAATCTTCGTAGTCTTCCATCTGCCCGTCTTCCCACAACTTTTCCAATGTCTTCGGAACTTTGGTTCTCCTCTGATGGTGATCATAATGATGGTCATGATGATGATATTGTTGATAATTCGGTGGACTTTCCACAACAGACACTTGTTTCCTATTCATCAGCTTACAGTTTGCCTCGATTTTCGCGAATTCCGCCTTGCGTTGCTGCATTTTAAAAATTACATAGAAATTGTGTTTAATTTCGTTACAGTTTCAGTTTCAGTTTGAATGGAATTGAATTAATTGCGTACCACTTTCTTTTGGATATGTGCGGCCTCGTCAAGCGAAGTGTTTGAACGCAACAGTTCCCTAACATCAAACGGATCCGGTTTGTCGTCATCCTCATCATTTTCACTTGTCTCCACAACCGCATTGTATAGTTTATACTGTGTTTCTCCGCTCACATATGAGATCTGAGTGGATCAGTGGATAGTTCTCAATAGTTAGCCTCAACTGTATAAATGTATAGAAATAGATAGAAATAGAAATATTTTACCGTCATACGGAGGCACTGCAATAAAACGCATTCGCCGCTTAAGACAAAATGCACATGACTGTTATCCTTATCTTCCGGATATATCGTATTTAGCGGATCATATTGCCGTAAAATCCCGAACTTGCAGGCGCTCACAACCTGTGAATAAATGAATGAATCTATAAGCGGTATTCCAAACTTTCGGAGTTCCGTTTCAATCACAATCAAATCGAAATAAATCAAAAGTGATGTTAGTTTTTGACTAATTATCTAGCACCTGGGCGTCATTCATAAATTTCAGGTAACTGAGAGAGGTAATCGCTTTTTTCTTCTCAATCCAAACTTTTTTCACATATGGCTTCAGCAGCGCATCGAAGTCAAAGTCGTCGAGTACCAGAATTTCAGAATTTTCTGCCAATCAGAATATCAATTAAGATTATTTACAGTAATGGAAGTTTTGCTATCATCTACCTGTGGCTATATACGTATTCAACCTGATGTCATTCTCTAGAAGCTCAACCTCACCAATCCAGTCGCCTGGTCCCAAAAATACCTCAGGCTTCTGTTCGAACTTGCGGGTAACCTGCAACGCCGAACGTACACCATGAACCTATAATTATGGATTCATAGAAATATCATACCTTGTTATATATTCGTGTTGACATTTCGATGCCACCGCTAACAACAAAGTAAACAGCAGTCGGTAGATCGCCTGCCTTCATCAAGGTGCGACCCGATCTGACCAGCATGAAATGCAAATGTGGCACCAAACGAGCACGAATTTTCTATAAAACAAAATAAATACGTTCAACAAATCAAGCGAAGGGCGTATTAAGTTTAAGATTTTTGCTTTTTTGCTTACCGGTGGGATTTGCGCAAAGCAGTCGAGACCGGCAACAATGTTGCACAGTTTCTTTCTCTCTTCTATGGATCGTGTGTGGTGCGGTGTGGCTAACAAGCCTTTTTGCTGCAACACACCAATGATTGTCAGACATGAATGTATAATATATATATATATATATGTATGTGTATGCGTCGACTTACGGCCATGGTGAGAATGCCCGTCTTGTGCTGCTTACGTATTAGCATTGCAACATTCTTCTTAACATTCAATGTGAGGCCATGTTCATCCACTTCGGCTATCCAATGATTGTTGACCAACGCAACACGAACCAATCTCTTGAAACGCAATTTCGCATGCCGCCGGCGTAGCGCCTCAACCTTCTCCTTATTGTTGCGCTTCGACATTGCAACTTACATACACATACGTATGTGTATCTGTATGTGTATCTGTATCTGTATCTGTATGTGTATATGTGTGTGGGATGTTGTCTGAAGCAAGTCTCTGTTTCAATTGAAATATATTTGCGATAATTTATGTTGTGCTTTGTGCCTTGTATTGACTGACAGTGGCATGAAAAGGGCAGCTGGGTTCATCACAATGACAAATAAATTGGAAATCTACTCAGTTTTTGGTCTGATTGTGTGCTTGTTTTTTCCCCCGCAATATTTTTTTAAATTATTTGGATTTGTTTAATACTGAACAAAAATTAGTTTGTTTCCACCAAAAAAAAATAGCTGCAAGTTATGTGCAACGAGTGTCGACATTCTAATGTAAAATAAATCAAAAAGTTGTTGCATTGTTTTGCGAGTTGCGCTTATTAGCATGCAACATTTTTGACTAAATTTTGCTTCTGTAATTCGCTCACCTAACTTTTTGGCAATGCCAAATTATGGTCAGCCAAGTGTAGTTTTTGAGTGAGAATTAATGTAAGTGAGTGGGGGAAGTGCTTTACCTTATTAGTGGGTGCTCTGCACAGAGCACAGCATCAGGTTTGGGACACAAACGCAATCCACGCTTGGGACAACTTGGGGTAACTTAGCTGGTGGTGAGCTGAGAGCGATTGCCACGCTGTGTGGGTCAGCTGGAGAGAGAGATGATGATGAGTGTGCAGCCAGAGAGAAACAGAGAGCTTTCACTCAAAGCAAGTCGAGCTGCTCGTTGGGATGATTCGCAATGTGTTGTAGTATTTTTGCCAACGACAGTTCATTACTGTTTTCAAGGATAAGCGAAGTCCACGTGCTGCCCGCACTGGCAAAACACCAAACATCAAATTCAATTCAATTGTCGTCTTTGTGTTTTATCTACATTGTCGGCTGTTGTGGTCGTCTCGTTGTCGTCAATTACTCAGTAAGAATAAGAACAAACAGAAAGTTGCCGGAATTTGTGTTTACTTGCTCAAAAGCAACTAGATGGATGAAAAAACGAAATATCCAAAAGAGTTGTAATGCACAACACCAGAACAAATCAAGTTTCGGGCGAATAATATACAAGATCTGTTTTTTTTTTTGTATTTTTTTTTTGGCTTTTTGTTGCTGTTGTTTGTTTTTGTTCTGTTTCACATGGAATGCATACAAGTGCCAGTGATATGATGGGCGAAACCCACACCAACAAAATGGATAACATAAAGTTCGCCACAACTCGCTCGTAAGCGCATTAGAGGATTTTAGGAATATGACTCACACGAACCATTTAACGCTGAGTAAGTGAAAGTTTCGCCGAGTTTGTAACAATTTTTCAAAATTAGAAAAGCTAGTTGGCGAACAACACTCCAACGACGCGGAGATTTATCCACTTGCTGCACTTGCCGCATCCGTGTGCAATTCCACTCAACGGCAGCTCATTCAACTTAAGCCCATTTCCTTTGCGACAAACTTGCGCCAGATATTTAAACTGGTGTCGCCAGCCCGGCAACTGAAGCCTATTCAATACAAAAAAAAAGTAACTTGCTTTACTCCTATATATATATATATATATATATTCCTATATCACATATATATGTATATGTATTTATAATAACTGGTTTTCATGCATACATTTTGGTTCTCGAGTCTCATGTGCCTAAATTCAGCACAGAATTTTGATTTGCATACTTAGAATGTCCTATATAACAATGAAAGGAAGAAAGCACAACGATGCCTGTTTATATTATGACCATATTGCGCTGAAAAAAAAGAAAAATGGATCAAACTAAGACACATCCTAATTGGACATGTTGAAAGTACTTTGTATAAGAACCACAGCTGTGGAATAAGGAATTATAAGGATGCTTTTGTTTCTATTGATTTTCATGAATAATAAATGGGTCATAGCATTAGAGGCACTAAAAGAGGGACGAATTATTATTCATACACGATTGACCTCACTCTCTTTCTCTCTTAATCAACCACTACTCGTTCTCTTTCTCTCCCTATCTAGTTCTCTCTCTCTCTCTCTCTATCTAATTCTCTCTCTCTCTCTTTCTTATGCAATATCGTTTTTATTGCTCTCTGTACCTTTCTCTGGCTCAATCTCTCCTGATTCCGTATATCTCCAACTCCCATTGCGGATCGTAGTCTAAGGACCTGATTTACAATCACATTTGCTTGTTGACTTGCTGTTTGTTAATTTTCTTCAATAAAACTAATCACTTAAAATAAATTAAACACAAACATAAAGTAAACAATTGCAAAATTGAAAAAAATAAATAAATGTTTGCCATGATGCTGTTAATACTCCTTGCACTCAGTTGAATTACATTTAGCTGAAAAAAAATGCTTTTAAAGGCTAATTGGGTTTTTTTACGAAGCAAAGGTACATAAAAGGAAACAAAAAATATTTAATCGAGGACATGCTACATGTATTTAAAGTCATGTATTGCCAAATATAAACAAAAACATCAAAGGAGACTCAATTTAATTTGTGGCAGCCACAGCTCCCAAAATGCTACCTTAACAAATACCTCCCAGCAAACATTGCATGAATGTTTGAATGAAATCGAATTTACATAATTACAGCAAACGAAGTAATTAATATTTTTTGGTTGCAATTCAATTGAAAATAATCAAAAAATAATTACTTTTTCATTATAAATGTTATTTTGACAGGCATAAGGAAACCAAATCAACCAAATCAGTTGCTTTCCAAAAAATGCATGCGCCTTATGCTCGACTGGCAGATACCCTATGAAAACGGCAAAGGTGTCAATTTTTTACATTTTACATTAGCTGCAGTTCATAAAAATAAATGTTATTGGAACGCAATGTGGAAAGGAGACGAGTCCTGAGCCCAATCCAACCGCAATAACTGAACATAAAATTGGGAGGAGGGGCGAAAAAGAGGGCTCTCTCAAGAGAGAAAGTGAGGAATTTGAAATTTACTTGAAGATATCTGTGTTTTTACTACAATGTTAATTGTAGAAAGGGGCATTTAGCAACCAAATCGAAAGGCTATTTCTTATTGTGGGCTATGGCCTTTGTAAAGTCTGCCATTTGGATTGTCCCAGACCGGATGAATGTACTCCAAGTTGCATTCAAAGTTTCCAAATTCAAACGAACGGACGGAAGAGATGAAAATTGCACGAAATGAGTTGCTGGGCTTGTTATCCCCTTGGGAACAGAGTATAAAAACTGTCAGTGTGACCAGAAGCTAACTTTTAGATTGCAAAATAAATGAGCCAAACGGGTCTAAAAAAGTAGAAAAAGTCTCATTTCAGCAGTTTCCGTCCCTTTTTGCAGCCTTGAAAGCGGATTTTCTAAACAATTTTAAAATCACGTTGCTCATATTTGTCATGTGGACGCTCGAAAATGACAAACAAAAATGTTGCATGCAACGGTTTCTCTGCCATTAAGCAGCCTAATGATCAAATTTCGCAAGCAAAATGTACAATTTTCATTTTTCAGCTCAATTCCGTGTACATACATCAATCTCTGCCAGGCAAAACAACATTCAATTCTATGTCGAAATCCGAAATCCAAAACGAAAAGCAAAACCGCAATCTTGTTATTCAGTTGACCGACTAGGTAAAAAAGTGTCTGTGTGCCTGGGTGTGTGTGTGTGTGTGTGTCTGGGTGTGTGTGTGTGTGTGTCAGTAGCAAGCACGTCTAAAAGGAGTCAAAAAAGTTGGCGAGTTGGGAAACTCAGTCAGCACAGTCATAATCCCAAGATGTCAACCAGCCGTCGCAGCCTGAAGAACTTTCTAATCTGAATATACGCCAAGGAGTAGAATTTGGTGTAATAAACACAGCAGGGATAGCTAAAATATGTACAGGACTTACTTTGTAATGCGTGTGAAACAAAGCAAAGCACGTTTTGCACTCAATGGGGCACAGCAGGTGCTGTACTCTATACATATATATATATACATATATATATATATATATATGTGAGTGTGTATTTATGCATGAGAGTAAAACACACACATCCAGATTCAAAGGGAGGAGTTACTAGGCGCTGCCAAGTGTTAAGAGCTAGTTAGTCAAAGTCAGGTAAGGGAAGCGAATGACGACGATGTCCTGGGCCTTTTTGCGTTTGCCTAGCGTAGCATGGCTTGAGCATGGAATTGGGATTGTGCAAATAAAAGCAAGCGCTGCAAGGACGTGACGGTTTGCAACAGGAGCGCACTTGTTGTTTTTGGAGTCTGTTGTTTTTATTCAAAAATTGCCTAGATAATAACTATGTTATTGCTGATAATGCTGAGAGTGAAGAGCGGAGAGCGGAGAGCAGAAAGAATTTCATAAAATGAAATTTTGCCATGCAAGCGTCGCCTTTATTGCTATTATTTTATGAGAATATCCTGAGAATATTCTATTCGCCTGGTCGGCGGGTCACCCTTGAATTGCAATTATAATACGCAATGGCAGCCTTAAGGCTCCATCCGTTTGTTATCATTGTTTATGTAAATAGTTTCAGGCAGGGAGCCCCCCATAAATAAATGTTGCAGTGAATAGCGAAATCAAATGTAAAAAAAAAAAAACAAGAAAAAATTATAAAAGGATACGACTGAACGCGACAACAGAACAAGCAACAACAGCAGCGGAAAAAAAAATAAGCAAAATAAAAAAGACACAAATGAGAATATCAGCAAGAACCAGAACCAGAACAGGAACAGGAACAACAACAACTTCACTAATATAATATTTATTACGGTGATTATGTCTTGAGCCAAGGGCAAACGCTAGCAACGCCCAACACACAAACACCCAAGCGCCTCAAAGACGATGGCAAAATGGAAATGGAAATGGAAGTGGAAGTAGGAGTGGAAGTGGAAGTTGAGAGAAATGTAATAAGCAAGCATGTTGTGGGGGGCAACGGGACGGGGTAAGGACATAAACTATGATGGACGAATGATGACGATGACGATGCCGATGACGATGTTGATGAAAAGACAAAAACTTATCACAAGAATCTTTCACCGTGGCCATAAACTTTAATTCATTTTATTCATCTGTACTACGCCATAATAAAAAAAATTCGCTTTTTAACGAGCTTTCTCTGCTGCTACAAATCATAACAGGTTAGAGCTTTGTGTGTGTCGTTTTTTCTTAACCAGGCAATCAAGATTCTCAATTTGATATACCCTCGAAAGTATTTTAAGGTTGTGCACGAGTCCATTGAATGATTGTGCGTCTATGTGATATGCTAAGAATCAGCTTGGAATCATTTACAATCATTTGATGAATGACGAAAAGCATTCAAAGTTCACTGGCCATGCTGGGGTGTAATTCATTTAAGTTTTCTAAACACCAAAATTATTAAAAATGTTTGTAGCCAAAGAAATGTTAGCAAATAAAAACGGATAAACAGTTTTTTTTGATTTTATAATTAAAGTTTAGATGTGTGTGCACAAACGGTGGCCACTGTCAACAAGGATATTTCATTTTGGGCTGGCTTTTCAGTCTTTGTTTATATAACCCGAACCCAAAGAAAAAGGGGAACAACAAAGTATAACGAAGTTGAGTATGAGGAATGTAACTGGCAGACGCATTTATTATCTGCTTAATTACGCAGCACCATTAGAGGGAAATTGACAATAAGAAAGAACATTTGTCTTTCGTGCGGCTCTCATCTAAGTGTGTGTCGGAGATGACTGAAGCAGTCAGTGCGTTACACACTTCACGAGAAGATTATGATACCCTTTGCAAGCGTAAAAAGTCATTTTGTTGTTGTAACCCATCAAAAAGTTTCATATAGAACATTTTGCTTACGGGCGAAAAAACATTGAGACCGTGCCGGATTGGGAAATGCCTTCTAGTCTATATACATATTTTATTTCACCGCTTGATGGGTACAAAAAAAAAACAATTTTCATACCTTTGCAACTTGTTAAATTGTTTTTAAAATTAAGCTGGGTCACAAAATGTTTTAAATTCACAAGTTTCGTTTCGATTTAAAAATTCTGTTTACTCACAGTATGGGTTCGCCCAATCCGACCTGCTTGACCTATCTAACCTTTCGTATAATTTGAATGTATAATTTCAGTAATTCAACATTCATAACTAAATAGGCTGGCAAGTTGAGAATAATTTGTGAATGTTGCTGCCTATTGCTGCTGGAAAAGTCGGGGCCAGCTAAGCTTTTAGAATAAAATGAAGATTTCTGATTACCACGGACCAGCTTATCAAAGTCACGTCATCCCGTGCAAAGGATGAGGCGTTCAAGAGTTAATAGCGCATCATTAGCATCAGCATCAGCATCAGCATCAATCGAGGCCCACACGTTCCTACTGAAACCCCATCAACAGAATATTGCGCGCCTGAACCGGAGCCCGAGCCCGAGCCTGAGCCAGAGCCAGAGCCTTATTTGGGCCCTTGCCGTTGTCTCCATAATTGCATCACAAGTGCTTTGTGTTCTTGGTAAGTAGACGATAACATGGACTATTTTTAAACATAATTCCAACAAAATGTATTGAAAACTTTGATTCAATTTGTAATCAATAATAATACTTGGGAAAACAGAATTATAATGGCATTTAGCTCATCTAATCCGGCAAAGAGCTTAAAATAGATATATGTATGTCCATGTGTATCAATTAAAGTCGATCTGTTTGTATTTCTTGTTTGCTGTCCAGGTACAACAGCAGCATCCACAACTGACTCAATATCAACGATTGGGATTAAACCGAATACCAGCACAGAGAATAATTTTTATTTTGATGAACAGTATACGACCAAATCATTATCAGTCAGTGCTGCCGATACGGCAGCCACAACATCCGACGTCTCCCCAATGCTAGACGGGATACCAACGACGACATATAAAACTCAACTGGGACACATTGGACTAGGCAGTGAAGCATCTATGAGGATAGAAGCTGAGAGCGAATGGACTGCGAATAGCACAACAGTTAAAAATGATAGCACTGCTGCTGCTGGGGTTTATTTGGCGTCCACGAGACCCGCAACGGCAACGGCAACGGCGACGGCAATGGCGACAACGACCAAGAATGTTAGGAGCACAATTAAGCAACCCATCGACTCGACACGCTCCAGGAATCACTGGAACGCTGGCAACTCCGTGGATGCCGAGCGATCCCGCACATTTCGCAGCAAGTATCATCATGAGAACCATTATGGACCCTTCTTTGAGGAGCCATCAAATCTAATTGATCCGGGCAAGACATTGGTGTCCTCAGTCCATCTATTTACGGCAGCGGTGCTTAATTGTCGCGTCGGCATGCTCAAGGATAAAACGGTATGTTCAATTACAATAAATTACAAATATCTATGACATATTCGGAAATATTCAAAATCAGCTCGAAGCTTACGTGAAATGTGTTTTAAATTATAGGTAATGTGGGTGAGGCGAACAACTGAGAAGGTCTCACTGCTCACCGTTGGCAATGTGACATATAGCGGTGATCCTCGCATTAGCGTCAAGTTTCAGTATCCAAACAATTGGCGTCTGATAATTAATCCCACTCATAGGGAAGATGCTGGCATTTATATGTGCCAGGTTTCAACGCATCCTCCGCGTGTCTTTACCACCAATCTCACCATATTGGGTAAGCAATTCATTCATTCACTGATCTGCTGGCTATGTAAAGTGTGAAATATTTGTCGTTCAGAGCCACCCTTAAGGATAATTGATGAGCATGAGCGCGATGTGGGTGACCGGTATTACAAGTCGGGCAGCACTGTGGATCTCCAATGTCAAATATCTCGGAATTTCTTTCAAAAGGAGCGCCACAACATAACGGAATCGAGTAGCTCCAACTCTAAACTAAATGATACGGCCAGCGAATTATATCTGATTAGCTATGCTAATCAAACACATAGCACATTCTCTAGCCAAGAATTGGAGAAATATTTTATTAATTTCATCACATGGGCCAAGGACGAGGAGCCTCTTCAAGCACTGACCAATAGACGTTTTAGGTATAACAAAGAAAGAAACAAACCCAATATTTACTATCGATTTGAATAATAATGGGATCTATATATATACAAATAAATATAAATACATATATATATATATATATATATATATATATATATATATATATATATATTCTTTCGCAGTGTATCCGACAAATGGCTCAACAGTCGAATTTCTATACCAGATGCCAAAATCTCAGATAGTGGAAATTATTCCTGCTCACTTGGGAGACTATTTACTGTACTTGTACATGTTCAAGTACTTACAGGTAATATCCATAGTTTTCAACACATACGTTGCCAAAGAAAAATAAAAAAGGAACTTATCTTATCAATGGATTTCAGGAGAGCTACCCGCTGCTGTCCAACACAACTTAGCACGAAGATCTGCCGGCTGCTTTCTGTTATCATGGAGTCTTATCATCATTGTGATTTGTTTTCATATTTACAGGAGCCATTCGTCGCAGTTTCATGATATTCAAATAATGATAGCGAATTAATGACAAGGAATTGTTCTTAGCATTGAATCCTGAACCGTACAACAACATACAAGTACCAGTACCATTGCATAGTATTGCATAAAACATTTCGAACAAATTCAAAAAATTTGAATGTGAATGTGTATGCTTCATGCAACTGCTAATCAGATTAACTTGTCCAACAAATATTCGTATAAATCCATTACGTATATACATACATACATACATGCAAACAGGCATACACACATAAATACATACATACATATATGTATACATAGAATTTTCTATATCAATTTACACGACTTTTATTGATATTCTTCTTACTAAAATAAAGTCGAAAACTTGTTCGTATAGTTCAAAAAATCAGTTGAAGTATTCCGAAAAGAACTTGCCCATAATTTATATAAATACTAAATACATACATATGTTATATTACAAAGAAATTTCAGAAATTTCTAGAAACAAAGTGGAAAATCAAATAAAATTTGTTAATATGTTTGGTTATGAGTGTAAGTACAAGTTTAACTATCACTTACATGAGTTCGGGACATTTAATTGTGTGTTTTGGCAATTATTATGTTTGTAAATATTGTAAAATGATAGACGATAGGGTTTTACCCTATCTGAAATGTAGCCCCTTACACATACATAAATATTCTAAATCCTCATTCTGCTAGCCCAATTGTATAGTTAATCTATTAAATTGAAATTGATTTGTATACATCACTTAGTTAATGGTAATCTATGCGGGTGGATGAAGGAGGAACTAACATCCACCAATATTGTTAAATTGCTATAATTGTGTATTGTCATGTTCATCCATGCTATATTATGACTAAATCAAAATACATACTTTCAAATATAAGATAAATACAAATTTGTTTTCTTAATCGTATGTATCAAGCTACACACTGGCAAAATGTTTGCTTGCAATTATCGTGTTCATCGCTACAATTAATTTCCTCAACAAGCTTTTGCGTATATAACGGATTTTCTTAATTTGATTTGTGTGTGGTTTTCAGTCGATGACACCCCCGAATTGGAAATTATTATTAAAATAATAATGTATACCATGAATAACAAACTTTTGGGCTGCGATAGTTTTCATTCAATTGTAAGTATAATAAAATTGCATTCATAGCGAATAACATTTGAGCTATTCTTGCAAGCTCGGCAAGATATCAGGTGCATAACAAAGGGTTGCTTCCGAACTATCGATTGTGGTCAATCATTTTGTCGCAGAGTAGCAATCCAACAATCGATATTTATACAGCATATCGCATATTTATTTATAGCACGAATTTATTATTTTCTTTTTGTTTAAATACATAACAACATCAACATTGCATTTCAAATAAATAAAAGCTTAGTTGGAAAAAAAAAAGACTGCAACGCATTAAAAGTAGGTCTACAAGTTGTCGTAGCAGAAGACAACTGTGTCTTAAATATTTTTTGTATTGACCAGTGATAAGACGAACGCACATATACACATATGGATGTATTTCTTCATACATATGTACATATTATACTAAGGAATAGTATTTGAATGCAGCTTCCAATAAAATTATAAAAATAGAACATTTTTAGGTATACAAGTTTATAGAACTGCAAAGTTACTCCAATTGTGGGTGGGCCGTATATAAACGACAACATTTACAATCGATGGGGAGATATTATTCCTTGTGCCACTTGTTTGTCTGACTCTGACTTCACCTTGACTAAAGTGCAAGGGGACAATGCAAAAAAAAAAACATACAATTAAAAACAAAAATCGACTGGAATGATAACAGTAGCACAAATAACATGCAAATAATTTCCCACAGCTACCCTCCCAAGCATCGTGAATTGTCGAAGCGAAAATGTTAAAACTACGTAACATCTTGTCTGTGGGCAATATCACCGGCCCTATCACTTTCCGGTAAGTTGAAATTCTAATGCGAAGGCGATGTATATATATATATATATATGAGCGCGATAAGACCATTAATTGGAAAATGAACTTTAGGAATCATTTCAATTATATCTTATTTGACTGTCATATCTTATTTATTTACTCTATACTTAGTTAACCTTCCTTATTGTATTTGTGTACATTCAGATCAGTTTCAACAACCTCAAGCTGCAAGGAATCAGAATCATGGTTTTCAAAGTTACTGGTGCGAAAAATCGAGCCTACCAAGGAGTCGCACAGCCGAATGCTGAGCGATAAGGAAATTATATATGCCCTGCATACACATAACGTGCGCCCTGATTCGATGGGCAACTATCTAAATAACTAGTGAGTGACTTATCAGATCAGATAAGTTTTCAATTAAATTAATGAATTTTCAATGTTTAGCAAAAATACTGTGGGACTAATTAATGAAAAGAAGACGAGCCTGTCGTGCAATTTGGTTGCATCATGGACTGTCCAAGTGGGCGATATGGATCAGTGTTTGCATTTATGGAAATACACGGGAGGCTTCGAGAAGATTGATCAGGCCAAAGAGGATCTGTGGAACGATCCCGAGTATCTTAAACTAATGAGCGAGCGTTCCAAATTTCTACGCTCACGTCACCTGCAATACTTGTTGGCCTTCAGCTATTGGCCTCAAATCGCGAGCCGATCTGGCAAAAACATCTACGAAATGCGGCAAGCTAAAAATTTCAATTAATTCGATATAGTAACAGTCGCTCGAAAATTACAGTCTTCTGATATTCAAAATCGTGTTTTTTGAGAATGTTTATTAATCTTTAATTGGCTTAAAGAAATTTCCAAACATTATTTATCCGAGACTTTTTAATTTTTGAAGCGACCACTACTTTAGTTCGACAATTTTGTAATTATAACAATGATATTTGTGAACAGATCGTACCGACTAACCCCAGGCACCATGATCGAATGGGGAAACAACTGGGCACGTGCCATAAACTTCCGCAAGCACAACAATGAAGCCTTCGCTGGATTTTTCTCACAGATTGGTCGACTTTATAATGTCCATCACATTTGGTGTAAGTGATAGCTGCGAAGCATTCTCAATTTTACCATCTAAATAGCACATCACATTGATTATGGTTCGTTATTGTTCAGGTTACAAGTCGCTGCAGGATCGCAAAGAGACCAGAGAGGCAGCTTGGCGCTCACCCGGCTGGGACGAGTGCGTTGCGTACACTGTGCCGCTGATTCGCGAAATGCATTGCCGCGTCCTGGCGCCCACCGAGTTCTCGCCCTCACAGTAATATGACGAAAAGCAATTACATATGTATAATTATTCATTCGGCGGACCGGTTTTGTGTCTAACAATTTGATTAGAAATGCTGTGAAAAATGGAGTAGCGCTATAATGATATCCCCTTACCCCCCTCCTTATTTCCTACTGAAAACTTGTAAATAATGCCAGCATTCAAATGCTATCATTTTAGCTCTTACTTCTAAAGATAAAAGTGCATTTTTTAGTCAAACACTTACATGACTCCTAAAAGATTTGAACTACGTGTATTGTGGATTAGCATAGACAAAAAAAAACACTAATTTTGAAATCAAAATAATCAGAAAAGATTAAGAAAAAAATAAAATAAAAAAAAAAGTTTTATGTTATGTACGAGTAATAAAATGTGAATGAAATGCATTTACTCAATTTTGGTTAACGTATTTTATTATAGTCAAGCATTTCTTATACAAATGTATTTTGTATACCCTTGCAGAGGGTATTCAATTGTCGCGAATTTTGTAACGCCCTAATGGAGACGTCTGTGACCTCATAAAGTCTATATATTCTTGATCAGCATCACTAGTCGAGTCGATATAGCTATGGTCGTCGGCCTATCCATTTCAATCCCTCAGTTATTAAGCTATCTTGAGGAAGCTTGGAATATATCCGTGCTTTTGCTGCAGGCGGTACATATATCGGAGTCGGCCGAATGGGAAGACGACATCATACAGCTTCCATAGAAAGGATCAGTCGAAAATTGAGTTTTTGTGTGAAAAACTTGTTTGTTTGCAGGTGGCCTCCGGTCTGCAAGGGTATGTAAACTTCGTTGTGCCTAAGATATCTGTTCATTTTCGGTATATTAGTGAACAATCGCATCTGCATTCTGACGCACAGTCTTCAGATGCCTCTTGCCCTGAAGATGCTGTTGTAATATGAATATGTGATTCATAGCCTTATTGCACAGTTTGCAATAGTACGAGCCGGAAGGTGTTCGATACATGGATAGTTCCCCATCAACATCAGTGACAACAGGTGCTGCTGTACTTAATGTGTGCTCGGGCGCGCCACACAGAGCAGGCGTTGTTGCATCATCCTCCAGGTTCTGTTTGCGTAGATTCTTTTGGTGCTTTGCACCGTCCAAATGCATTTTAATTTGCGATGCGGATGTGACGCTAATCTTGCATATTTTACATGTAAGACTTTCGTCTAGAGCGGGCGTCTTAGCTTCCAGCTGCTGGTCTCCATTACAATTGCTTTCAACTATATCTGATGCCATGTACTGCAGATCTGTAACAACCGCCGCTTTGACGAATAGTTCTCCAATGCCAAATCGACCGTCGTCGGCGACAACCTCCGCTTTTGTGCCAGTGCGCACCCAATTACCTTCAGCATTGTAGAATCCAGCACCGGACGGCCTGGAGCGTCTCTGCTCCACCAATTGATGCTTGCGCCCCGCGTAGTGCTGGCGGGCATGGGTCATCGATGTGAGGGCCAGGTCGCATAGATTACAGTGGAATGCATTTGGACCAGTTGGGCCCTGTTTCACCAGACGCTTAACTGGTGGCGTCTGCAAGCCCACCTCTGTGTAATTTTTCGCCAGCCAGGCACTAATATGACGATCGTGTGCTTTGGATTCATAGTGGTCCTTTGCGCTTTTCATGGAGGTCATCTGTGCCTTGCATAATTGACAGGACAGGGGCAGTATCAATTTGTTCAGCTCTTCCGGATAGCTTTCGTCTCGGCCTTGAAACATAACAAAACTGTTGGCCTCGGGCGGATCGCTGATTTTCCTTTTAAGATTTCGCTGCGATGAAATTGTGGGAATTTCCTTAATATCCTGCATCATTTCAATTGTATCTTTCCCGGGTGGTAAAAAGCGATTCGAGCTCATTGTCGACTCTCGCGCATCAACACTCAAGCGCTAAATTGCAATACGAACAGCCTCACAGACTCCGGGGTTCTGCTGTCGGTGTGTTTGCTATCATATGATAACCACATAAATATTCAGAAGGCATTTGTCCAGAACATGAAACGCAAGGCAACTTTAAATCTATTTAAAACAGAGCTAGTGATGTGCACAACTTGATTGTGCTTCACAGCGCAGACTCCAAAGTTATCGCCACTTAGTCCATCCCTTAATATTCGATGCGGTGCATTTGTGCATTTATACGAGCTCCTCACAGAATTATGTGTGTTAGCCAATTGTTTAACCGACTTTTACATTTTGAAATAAGTATTCAATTCACACAAACATATCCGCTTTAATGCCGGCGTAAGCACATATTGTACCCACGCAACTAGTAGAATTACTAGAACTTTAGATTAACCTTATCAAAATATCTCTCGCACGCATTAAACCTGGAATAATAAGTCTTCAAACTCCATGCATACAATTTCAAAGGGTTTTTATTAAAAATGTCCGATTTACAAAATTATATATATCCTTTTCATTGTTTAATTGTCGGGCAAAGAGCGGATGATGTCCGAATCTCCAGGATCGGTAATGGACATCGTGCACACACGGAAGTATTTGCCACAAGCGGTGCCCAGCTCAATATTGGTGCCACTGTAGTGCTGAACTTCAGTTTTGGCCAACATGGCATAGTACTCAATCTCCGACTTCCTGCAATTGTCACAAGACCAAATTGTTAAATACCATTCACAGTGTTTGAGAATGTCCTCTTAATCTCTATAGTTAGTATTGACAACATTCAGAAAGAGTCTCTAGTAATAAAATTCGTCAGGGCTATCGGAATTACAAAAATCATCATATATGTTGTGCATAGCTTCAAATTGAGATAATTGGTGAAATCTAATGAGACGAAGTCCTTACCCCAAGCATCCATGTACAGAATGTCGTTACTGGAACCATTTGGAGCCATGCGAATCAGAGCAATCTGAAATTATATCGCTCTTGCTTTCTTGCGCATATGTGCTGTTACTGCTGGTTGAGACAATACTACTCCATAGTTTCCATCAATATTATTCGATTTTGGAATCATATTTCTCAGTCCGCATTAAAGAAGACTCCATATGGTTCCAACAACAACAACAACTCTACAACAGCCTAAAATTGCTGTTCATACTTGGGCGTAATGGAAATCTACTTCTCAGTAATATTTTCTTTCAATTCCACAATAGCGAAACGTTTTCGCTCTCACCTCAAAGCAGGCGTGTTGCTGGCGATGAGCACCAGTTTGGCCTTGCCATGACGCAGGGTCTTCAGCGTTTGCTTGTAACCCAGGCAATATTTGCCGGATTTCATAACCAGCGCCAAACGCGCATTGGTGCTCTCCAAGGCCTTTTTCTGCAATTAAAACACAAACCGTTTTTGTTAATGATCTACTTTTTTCGCACTCGATCTATGGTTAGCACTTACCTGTTTCTTTACGGCAACCATATTGAACGTTTAAGTCACAAAAACAACTATATGTAACGAGAATAACAATATTAGCCAAATCAAAAATTTGAGCGAGAGCAATCGACCTACCTTTGTCAGTCGACGATGTTAAAAAGGCAGATATGTAAGTAAAACGGAAACACGATGCTCTTGCCAGGGCCGGCAAAAACTTTTCAGTACTAGTATCGTAGCCCTAAAGTCAATAACACACGGAGCGACTTTGCATGACAGAGGTGCATTTATATATTTATCAGCAATATATTGTTTATTTTGAATATTTATTTAGATTAGTAGTTAAAATATGTATGATACAGAACGATATATGTTCGACTTGCAGAAATATATTGTCACTTACATCAATGGTTGTTGTACAAATATTATATAATTCTTACTTACATTCAATCAATAAAAATTAAATAATTAAATGAAACAACCCGTTTATGAAATTGTAAAAACATGAGAAACAAAAAAAACGAAAACATATAGGCAGAATTGAATTAGATCAAAATATACAATTACGTTAAAAAAAATCGGTTAAATTGTATGGCATTGCATGAATTTGTGTCATACAACATAAGCCCTGACGTCATCAAAATGGCGACTTCACGAAGGCGTTAGAATATACATCGCATATACCCATATACATACATGTATATGCAAGCATGGTATGTGTCAATGTATATGTATTTTAAATAGTCGCACATGAAGTGAGTATAAACATGCATCGCAGGAAGACTGCAAAATCGGTCAGCAACCCACCGCCAATTGAATCGGTGCCCAAGAAACCCGCATTCGATGGAGAAAGCGACATACAATTTGAGCTGGAACTCTATTGGTGCGTTCATCAGCTCCAAACCGCTTTAAACACCGGCAAATTGAGCCAAAAAATTGGTAAACTAAATTAAACCTCAACTTATATTTGCATATATGTATGTATATACAACACATTTATACTCACAGCGGAAAATGCGGCCAAAAACTTAAAAACATTAACGAGCCAAACAGCACCTCTCATAAAAAAGCGTCAGGTTATGAAAATTGCCCTGGGCGATTACCGGTCTAAAATGCAACAGGAAGAAAAGAAGCTGCTGCTGGGTAAGAAACCGCCGCCAACTGATTAATTTAACTATTACCCATGTGCAGCGCGAAGAAAATTTATAAGACAAAATCTGTTTTACTTATGGGTCAACAAATTACCTAAGAATAGTACTAATAATTATGGCGTAAGCTTAAGTGATATTAAGCTTGTAAGTAAAATATACATGCATGTATTGTGTGAGTAAGGTAATAGTATTTATAAGGAATATGTTGTTGCCAACAGAATCAATACATATGTATATATGTAAATTATATTTACGTTATCCGATAGTGTGCCTTCTTCATCACTTGATCTCTTTCTAATACGTGCTAGAAAGAGATAGAACGATGATGGACTTATATGGAATATATTTATTTCACTGCATGTTTTCCGGAGTAAATTAATGTATTCTTTTTTTTATTATTTATTTGTAGCTTCGAAACAAATCAAATTTACGCCCGCGACTGATGCAAATAAAGAGTCCAGGTTCGTCAAAAAATCAGCCCTACTAACTTCCGGAAAGGATTTTCGTTTTGACTTTGCTGTGCCCACTGATAACGCTACTGATTCCGATGTAACTCCATCAATTGCCCAACCAGCGACATCAGCTGTGTGTGAATCTGAGGTCTCCTCGCTGACAACAAGCCGGCTTACAAACGATGGAACCCAGTTCAAATTTAACTTTGCTATTGATAATGCACCCGACGATATCAATTTCAAGGATTTAGCGATAGCGCAAACAATTGTTAAATAGCTAGTCCCAAAAACACATACAAAATAAATAATAATGTAGTTAGTATTCTTATACAAAACATTGTTTTATCTTTGAAATCGCTTGCACCCAAAGACTAACCTGATCTTAATCTTTAAAATGACATTACTGCAAACTAAATTCTACACCAGGGAAAAAAGATTGCAGTAAGTAAATATACAGATTTGGATATGGATTCATCGGCATGCATTTATGGTCACTTAAGGATTTTACTAAACTCCAGCCTGACTGCATAGATACTTTAAATATTCATAATAATCTAGTCAAAAAGGATAGAGGCAATGTTTTTGCCAAGATGACATTGAGGTCTTACTCATCTTAAAAATTCATTCATTCAAATCTACGTAGTAAGACTAAGTCAAATTAATTTGTTGTATCAAAGAGGTAGTAGTAATTCTCTATATATTATCTAGCTTATTTGTTCGCCAGTTCGCTGCTGGTAAACTTTGATCGTATCGCTCTCTTCCATGTCGTATCGTTTTCATTGATCTCACTTGCAATGATAGGCCCACTGAATGAGTTCGCGTACAATATCAAAAAAAAATCACGATAACATCAATATATTTTTTCTTTTGACATTTTTTTGTTAGTTTGACTCCAACGTTGTCAGAGATAAGTGTTTGGCACAAAGAATGCCACTAAATGGAACTGGTCCCTGAGCTGAGTTTATCTTGCAACCATTCAAATATTACAGTTCAGCTACTTTTGCGTCAAGTTATCTTCGAATTGAAAAACTTAGCTCCGGTTTTGGAACTAGCATTTTGTTTTTCAATTATTTAGCCGGTAAATGTACACATTTCGTAATTTTTTGATAACTTATATTTCGGCCGATAGCTCCTATTTTGGATAGTTATGTGATGCGTTCGGTTTTATCATATGAAAATGTGTCGGAAAAAATACAGATTTATTTTATATATTCACTTATTTATTTAAAGTTGCATTAATAGCTTAAGACTGTGGAGTATAAAAGGGGTATAAAAACAATGCTTCACAATACATTACTCATGTCATATTTTATAAATGGTACACAAATTACAAATTTAAACTAGAACATAATATCATTGTATACATATATACATTAATATATAGCTATGTTGTACAGGCATTATAGATAAATCAATTTTATTGTGTTTTTGTGTTAGGTAATACGGATTTCTCTTTATCTATTTTCTATATAAGAGCAAATCTTTCGCACGAGCAGCTTAATGATATAATTATTCTATCCGGCATATGAATATATATATTTAATGCGGTCGGTAACATTTTCTTCATTGCGACACACACCTTACGACAAATTATATGATCTCTGCAGGTATTTTGTAAATATAAATTGTAAAATTGCATATGTAATTTTCTGAGAATCTTTTCGTTTTAATCATAGCTTGTAGATTGATGATGCAAGTAGATTGCAAATAATGTTTCTTGAGAATCCAATTCATTTAGCCATTTCAGCTCTTTTCTATATATAATAGATTTAGCCGAAATCTAAAGATCCGATTTTAACAGCATGCGATATTTATCTGATCAGTCGTTAAAAACAAATAGCTCAAACATAATTCAAATACAGGAAAGAACAATTTTTTTAGGCACGCCGCAGATTGCATACTGTAGTAGACCGGATTATACATGCCGAAATCCACATTTTTGTCCCCAATTCACAATATTATGTGGTTGTACGTTTTACACACATTTGATATTTTTGTTTTCTGTTTTACGACAGACTTCCAGCTGAATATGCCACATTTAAATACATAATATGTTACAATGGTATAATTATGAATATTAAAACACAAGCAATTAATAATGACAATATGTAAACATCGAAAGACGCGATTGACATAAATTAACAAAATTAAAAAAGGATAGTAGTAGTAGTGGAATACGTTCATTAAAAATAACCGCCGTTTACCACGATTTTCCGGGGAAGATTCGATTAAAAAACCCTCCATTCGTTGTTTTACAAAGTAGAACACTTTTCTTGAGATTAAATATTTTTAAAGAGTTTTAGCTTTTCACATGTGCAGTTTTTTTTTTCTTTTGGAATTGTGTTAAGCAGATGAGATAATATTGCATTATTTTACTCAACAAACTCTTAATAAACTAGGTCAAGACAACAGACAAAAACATAACATAAGTAAAACAAATAGGTAAACAAAAAAAAAAAAGAACAAAGAATCGATGGGTAAAAGATCCATGAAATCGAAGAAAATCTGAAAGAGGCCCTGACAATATTGAGAATTAGCATTTTATGAAGCAACACTTCTATTATTTTGACCGCTTCTACATAATATTTTGCATGGTTCATACAATTCTTAAGCATACTTTACATATTAGTGCTGCTAATACTGGTGGGTTTTAAAGCGGTAAAGCGATGCACTAGGTTTAGCGGTTAGACTAAGAAGAGCTTTTATTCAATGTATACTTAAGTTGGGGTATCGAGCGCAGTATCGATATTTTCTGTTATTACCATTAGTAATCGGAATGTTGTATTGATCTTTTACATATTTTCAACATACATACTTTCATTCAACTTTTTCTTTATGTCTGGGCCCATAACCTGTTGGGTTTTAAAGCGGCAAAGTGATCCACTAGGTTTGGCGGTTAGACTGTTATTAACATTAGTAATCGGAATATTGTATTGATCTTTTACATATTTTCAACAAATACATATTTCCAAAATATATTTTTTATACAATTTTTATTGTTTTTCAAACGGTTAAGTGAAAATTAATTTTGTTTCTCAAAATTTAGGGACCGCGGCATCAAGTCGAAATTCTGAAGACATGCATGTGCCGCCTCCTCCATAAAAATTTGATCTTTGGTTTTGCCGCAAGCAACTTGAGCCCACTTTGGGTCCAACAGATTATGGCTGGATATACCACGAATCTTTTGACCGTACGGCCTATTTTCTTTTTTGCCCTCGTCGAACAGCAAATCCTCTTCACTGCATAATGTATCCTTCATTATGTTGCTTGGGGAGAAAGGTGTTAGCGATTGTCCTGAATTCAGAAATTTGCTTGGTGTCTCTGTTTCAAACGGTTGCATTTTTTTTCCAGATTGCAAAATGTTTACGTTCCAACTGGGAAGCAATGATTTCTTGGCCCGCTTTGGTGCAGGCGAATGCAAACTTATGTTTGCAAGAGTATTTGAATACTCCGCGTCTGACAGGTCATCGCGATCATTGTCACCACCACCTTTGCTGAAATTGGCCTCGAGTTCATTCTTCTGCTCCTCGTTGATGATTTGAGCTATATCCTCAGCCATACTCGTAGGACTCGACGATATGAAAGACCGACCGCCTCGCTTTCTACCAACTTCTTCGAGGGCATTTTTAAATGGAGTTGGAGTACGTGGTACAACTAAACCTGTGTTGGAGAATACAAATTAAGAAAGCTGTGCGTGATAAGCAAGGGAAGCGGCACTTACTCTTGTGTGGCGTTTCAATTGATGACGTTTCCGATTCCTTTTTAACTATCATTCCGACGCGGTTATAAACTTTGACGACTGGCGTGCTTGCCCGTAAATTCATATCTTCAAATGTTGTGAAGCATGGCGATTTTAAGAATTGACTTGGCGAGAAGGGTAGCGCTTTAATTGGTGTAATAACTGGGGATTCTGGCAGCTTTGTACTTGTTTCGCATTTCGATACATCCGTACTGCTATTAAGACTATTCGATACATCAGGAATGTGTGTGCGGGATCGCTTAAGTATGTTAGGCGTCGACCTACTAAGCTTAAGTTCAGGATATTGCGAAAGAGGTTGTCCTGGCATTGATATACATTTCGCCGACCCACTCCCACTTTGTGCATCAAAATCTGCGAAGCGAGTCGCTGTTTTGTATGTTTCGCTGCTCAATTCTTTTGTAATTTTGTTAGCGATCATCTGGCTGCCAGACGATTCCTTACAATTCGATTCTTGTGTTTCCATCTTTTCTGGTTTATTTGAATTGATAACATTTCCATTTAATGGTGCCAATTTGCAATTAGCAATTTGTGGCAACTTGCCGCTACCACCGGTTTTGATTAATTCGATCAGACGAGTGCGTGAGCTCTTCAAATCACCACCAGCTACCGTACCAACTGATCTACGTTCAACATCGTATTTACGGCGCATTGTTGAATTCCAGTGGTTTTTGATTGAATTGTCTGTGCGTCCAGGCAGTAGTTTTGCTATTTTAGCCCATTGGTTTCCAAGCATAATGTGAGCATTATAAATTATTTTGTCCTCTTCCTCGGTCCAAGCCGTTTTTTTAATCACTGGGTTAAGGTGATTATGCCAACGTTCACGGCACTGTTTCCCAATTCGTCCATTTAAATACCGAGCAATCAATGTCCACTTCTTTGGGCCAAAATTTTTGACCAATTCAATAACTTTGTCATCTTCGTCGCGTGTCCAAGGCCCCTTAATAAGCTCAGGGTTCAATACTTTTGCCCAACGCTGTTGTACTTGCTGCTCGAGTCGCTCCTTGAAGTTTGGCCCAATAATATCCCAGCGTTCACCATGTTTCTCAACTAGCGCCTTTAGTAAAACGTCCTCTGATTTTGACCAGCGCTTTCCAAAACCATAGTTCGGATGCCCGGTTACCGTTTTGCCGTAATTCTGATTGTGTAGTGGAACCGCTTGGCCGCTTTCTCCACCTAGTTTGCCCAATTGTAATTTGTTTAATGAACTTTGTGAACCAATAGTGCCGTTTTTGTTTGTAGAACCTTTGGTGGTCGCCTGGGATTGATAGTTGACTGAACTACCTGCTTCATCATCGAGGGTGCCGCCATCTTCGCTATCATGATCAGAATATTCAGACGCTTCAGATTCTTCAGACATTTTGTCAAATTCCATGTCGGAATTCTCTTCAGCAAAATCGGTGCCAGTATTTGCCATGTTTACAATTTCTTACGCTGCAGATGTATTTTCTTCTTTGGATTGTTTTCGTGGCGAACAGTAATGAAAAACTTCTGGATTCAGTTTTCCCGGTTGTAAATAGTAATAAACGCTTCCGCTGCAATATAAGCACTTTGCATTACTCTGTGGATGCCGATAAAGTGAATAATGCGCACAAATGTCGCTAAACGAATTGTTTTGAATTTGTCCGTTACATCCAAGACACTGCGTAAAGTTTATTAAATGCTGATCAGTACGCAATAATGGGTGCGTTGCATCTCTTTCGGATCGGTCGATATCAATTCGTTCTTCTGAATGTATATTGCACGTACTTTTTGAATACAAATCGTTACAACGCTGCTGATTTAAATGCAAATGCTGATCCATTTAAACAATTATACGCATGCACTCTTCTATATATCTTCGCATGCATGAAAATGAACATGTGCCTTTACGTACGACAATTGTATATTATTTTCGTTTATTAACAAATCATTTGACCTTTATTTTAATTAGTACATGCATATGTGCATTATTCCCGGACAGCGAGTACATATATCCATAACAAATGGCATAATCCAAGTATCCTTTTAATTAATTTAATGGCAAAACACACATTGTTACATTTTCTATTATAAACCGATTTGAAGATTTCAACAAATATTCGCCAACTAATAAATGATTGCTTCGAGTACAAAAAATGTGTTTTGATAAATTATTGTACAATTGTTTCGCCATTACCGAACGGCGTCGATTGCTATATTTAATCGAATAACCGCATTCCATTCCATTCTATTCCAATATTTCTTCGAACAATTTGAAACATGGAATTAGAACAAGAACCACTTTTAAGAATTTATTCTAATGGCATAGAGGCATATATTTTAACTTGGCTCTCAAAATATTTTTTGGGTTCACTGCGAGACGTAAGTGTATATTAAAATCTCACAAAAGAACACCACATTTTTTTTTGCTTGTGATTCTATTACGAATGTAATGTAAATTAACGGCAAACATTTATATTTTCTATTTACATTTCACGACTTCGTACACTTTTTTCTCGAATAGACACTCTTTGTGTAAACATAAAACCTAATTTTTTTTGTGACGTCATAATATACGTTGTCGCATTGAAAAACTTATCGATATGTGCTCGACCCCGTTAAAATAAATAAATATCGGCAGCATTATATTCGTTAATCGCGTTGATTTGATTTCTAACTTATCGTAAATTGTTTCCCAGCCTACTATTTCACGTAATTATAATATAAAAATATATTGTGATATGAATAATAAGAATTATTCAAAAGAGAAACATCAGCCTAAGGCTTAGTAGTATGTCTTAAAAACAGTAAGTTAATGTTATCCTGCAGGCAATTGCAGATCTTTCTTAAACTAATTAAAGTACAAATTTCGGTGAAAGAGGATATTATATATCTTGAATATTAAAGCCATTACGAAAATCTCACAAAACTTAATATTTGTACTTAGCAGACCTAATTTTGATATCATGTTTCAATGGGAATACAAATTTTTGCACATATTTTAGCAAGCAAAAATTTCATAGTCCCAGGACCGTTCAGATTATACTGACACAAATATAAAATAAGAAAAATACATATGAGCTTAATGCATTATAATTTTTAAATATAATATTTCAATTCGTGTAATCATATTAATATTCATATAGCTGTTCGATACATCGATTACTTCAATTAATCGATATTTGTATTGCAAGTCTGGACTACTTCTAGGTGTTGGCTACCAATTGTAAAGTGCAAATGAGGAGTTGTGTTAAGATTGATATACTGTGAAAAAGTTGTCGAAGATACGGGCGATTAGTTGACGGGTTTTAATATCTATATACAGAGTTAAATCCATGCAGCTGTTGAACTGATTGTTTTTAAAATAATCTCGTTACTTAAAAGCATCAATAAAGTAACTTATTAAGTTCTGAAAGACCGCGACTACGGTGGCCAGGTGTGTGTTCACTATTGAAATTTATATATACATATGTAGCTCAGTCATTGAAATATATATATGTGTATATATATATGTTCAATTATATATATATATATATATAGTATATATATATCTTTTAATGTGTATGTACATAGTTTTTTAAATACAAATTCGAATTCAGCGGCTATATATATTTTGAGCTAATGTATAAATTTATGTGCAACTTATTCATACTTTATATTATTTAAAATAATTGTTATCTCGAATATTTTAGTATTTAAAATTGATTTTTCTCTTGTATTTCTTTCTCGCTCGGTCAATTTCATGAAACGTCACTTCTGGTTGGTGCGAATGGGATAAACCGTCACTCCCATTTTACTATGCTTGTCGCGCCGCCACTCTGCGGTCACATTCGAACCTGCTTTCGCTGCCGTACATACCAATACTCGTCATTATGAAACACTGGTTGTACTGCTTGCTCCCATTAACTTGCTCACTTTTGGCAGCGGTGGTGCAAAAATTACAATTTTGGTGTACCAAAAAAGCGAATTGAGTAGCCGAGAGAAGGCAGCAGCACGGGTGAAAACAGGCGGACCAATCGAGCGGCCAACAGCAAAAGAGAAAATTATTTCATTAGGGACAGTTCAATTTATGGTTAAATGTTTCACGAGTGTAAACACAAATCTGAAATTAACTAAAAAACAGTGGAATAATATGTGCTGCATAAATTAAAAAATTGACGTATAACAAGCTGAACAAGAGGAACTCTGTGAGCAAATTTCATCCAACACCGTCGAATTCAATAACTAAAATATATCTTCTGAATTGCAAATTATAGATAAAAGGAGCAAGGAGGAGAGAGGTTCACAGTAAACTGAAAGAACAGTAAAAAAAAGGCAATCGGCGCAGACAGACAATTTGTGAAACGGAATACCATAAGTGACAAAAATACCACCGTTTTGGTACACAGTTCTATATAATCGAACGAACGTTCTCTTACGCGGATTGAAAACAAGAAACACGCTACATACATACATAAACTCAATAACTACAGCCGGCCAAGGCAAGTAAGTGTTCTGAAAAAGAAAAAAAATTAATTTTAGCTCAACTAGCAGGAAGATACAGATAAGAGGTGTATTTTAAATATTCCAAAGACACGGAAGAAAGAAAATTGTACTCTTGGACGTGGAAAGCAAGTCAACTTGAAGTGGCAACAACCATACTATAACCGGTGAATGTACTGCTAATATCACATTGCTTGTATGCAGGCGTACTTGAAGCGACGGCAGTCAGGCGAACAGAAATCAACAGGACAAGCTGCAAAAAATACTTCAATCAAAATATATAGAAACGTGAGTTTGCTGATTTTAGCATTTGAATAGCAAAAAATATATTTCAAACTAATTCAAAGTACACATTTAGCTTTGAAACCAGTAACCAGTAGAGACCAGCAAGTCAATCAGTTCAGTTTCGAACGTCTTTTTGACAAGCCTTAGGGACGCTACGAGTGGAAAAGAGCAAAACATCTGAAGAAAGAGGCAATCTCTCAAAAAATATAAAATGAATGAACTAGACAGTCTAAGACAAGAAGCCGAATCTCTAAAGAATGCTATTCGAGATGCACGAAAGGCTGCGTGCGATACGTCTCTGTTGCAGGCAGCCACTTTGCTGGAACCAATTGGACGTATACAAATGCGCACGCGACGTACGTTGCGCGGTCATCTGGCCAAAATCTATGCCATGCATTGGGGCAATGACTCCAGGAACCTCGTATCAGCTTCACAAGATGGTAAACTGATCGTTTGGGACTCGCACACCACAAACAAAGTGCATGCCATACCGCTGCGCTCATCGTGGGTGATGACATGTGCATACGCTCCATCGGGAAGCTACGTCGCCTGCGGTGGCCTCGACAACATGTGTTCAATCTATAACTTAAAGACACGCGAAGGTAACGTGCGTGTGTCCCGTGAGCTGCCGGGCCATGGTGGCTATCTATCATGCTGCCGTTTCCTGGACGACAATCAGATTGTGACAAGCTCAGGTGATATGTCGTGCGGCCTTTGGGACATCGAAACTGGCTTGCAGGTTACCTCGTTTCTTGGCCATACTGGAGATGTGATGGCCCTATCACTGGCACCGCAATGCAAAACGTTTGTATCGGGTGCATGTGACGCGTCTGCCAAGTTGTGGGATATCCGAGAAGGTGTTTGCAAACAAACGTTCCCCGGGCATGAATCTGATATCAACGCAGTCACCTTTTTCCCGAATGGACAAGCCTTCGCGACAGGGTCCGACGATGCAACCTGCCGCCTCTTTGATATACGCGCTGATCAGGAATTGGCCATGTATTCGCATGACAACATAATTTGTGGTATCACCTCCGTAGCGTTCTCAAAAAGCGGCCGTCTGCTATTAGCGGGGTATGATGATTTCAACTGTAATGTATGGGACACAATGAAAGCAGAACGCTCGGGCATTCTTGCTGGCCACGATAACAGAGTTTCATGTTTGGGGGTCACCGAAAATGGTATGGCAGTAGCAACAGGATCGTGGGACTCGTTCTTACGCGTGTGGAACTAAGTGTCGTGCACAATGCGTATTAATGGGTGGGGTAGGGTCAACGTGGCGGTGGTTGCGCGCAGTCAGCGTTTAGCAGCAGCGACAATAACAACAGAACAGCAGCAACAAAAGCGACATCCCCTCAAACATAGGTGTAGATACATGCATATAAATATACATATGTCGCACCAATATCATTTTTGTGCTCTGATGTCAGTGGTTCTTTGTTACTGTTCTGGGCTAAAACAGTGACAGAGGAGTATGTTTCAAAATGCTTGACGTGTAGTGCAATAGCAACAGCGAAAATGAGGATGGAAAACGGCGTTGACTGCAACGTAGACCACAGCAAAAACAAGAACTTTATATACAAATTATTTATATTGCTATATACTTATTATACTTATACAACAAACCAAAACACAGACATACACAGCAACATACAACTAGACATACACACATACAAGTATATTATTAGTGTAAATGAAAAATTCGAAACAAAACCTATGATGAGCTGTCGCTGATAGTCAGTTGTTTAGTCAGAATTTCGGCAACAGCAACAGTTTAAAGTACGTAAAGTTAGTTCAAATCGTATAAAAGTCATTTGGGCGGAGACTCTCGCTATATAGTAATAAAAAATAAATAAATTGAGTGCGCACACTATGTTGATTACTATGATAGCACGATAGTTATGGTAATTATACTGTAATATCCGTACATATGTATGTGTTTGAACAACGGGTGACGCGTCAGTCTCATTTGTCAAACATCAAAAGTAAAATCCTGACTTCACATATATACAGAAAGTTCGTCATAATGAAGCAAAGTCAAATAAAATTAAAGCATTTACAAAAAAACAAAAAACAAAAAAAAAAATCTTAAAAGAAAAAAACAAGAAAAAACCAAAAAAAAAAAACAAAACAAAAACAAAATTCACAGATAGAAACTAAAAAGGCAAAGATTATATTGCGTAAATTACAAAATTTAATGTAATGATGAAATGAAAAAAAAAAAAAAGAAATCAGTAAACAATACACTTTATAAAACATTTTTCTTATAACGTTTAAGTCCTTAATTTATATACAAACAAAAATAAGAATGATTTAAATAACATACTTATTAGTGAAAAAAAAACTATTTACATATATAATTGACGGCCATATAAGCTACAACAATAAATGGAAAAATTAACTTTAAAACCTAAAAAAAATTTATAAATGTTTAACGAAATCTTAACATATAGACTAACAGAAGTAACGATCGTGAAAGTACAACTCACATGCATACCAAGTAGCAACAACGTGTATGAGAATATTCAGACCTCGTGACCGGCACATTAACTTTATCAATTGTTACAGAATAAGTGTATTCGAGAGTTCTTCATACTTAGCTTTACCCCCAAAGTGGAAAGGGTTGCAATTTTATATGTAGTTTGGTTATTGTTTGATCATAAGACACGTATGAGCTTCTAAATTATGTATACCCAAAAATTTCAACTGTATTATGTTCATACATACATGCAATACCCGCAAAGCCAACTAAATGAGAAAAAAAAAAAAAACAAAGCCATTCGTATATAAAACGCTCAACGAGGATAGATAAATACGTCAATAAAAGAGCACTTAATTTTTATACTTATTAAATTCTTTAATTATTATTTTTTTTTTTAAATATAGCTGGGACGGAAAAGCTTGCACGCCGACACATACACACAATGCTACGCTTTTATAAATTTTAAGAACTGGTCCGCACAAGTATTACCGAACAAAAAAACATATAAACATAATCCTTTGAATAATAAATGCTAAAGCTAAACCAAATTATAAGTTGATTAATAATACATATTCAATTGTAACATCAGTGGTTCAGTGGTTTATTTGAAATAACATCTCACAATCAGACAGACAATTAGCTCAATTCCGTACAATGGCAAGAACACACGGGAAATTTATAGATAAACTCTATTTTCTTAAATATCACAGTTCTATTGTTGTGTGTGCATGGGAATCAAAACATAATTTCAAAGTTGAGAATTCATTTGGTGAATATGTATTTGAACAGAAGTGGCATTGTGTAAAATGGTCTCATCTTTTTTTATATGCATACCAGTCATAAAGTTCATAAATTCCATTTTATGTTCACAAAAAATTAAAATAAAATTAAAACCAACAAAAAACAAAAAACCAAAAAAAAAAAACAAAATACAAGTGTAATATGAATCAAATTTGATACGTCAAATTTTGATAATGCGTAAAACTAAAGGTAATGCTTAACGATAAAAGCTACTCTGAATGTTTTGTGGTTAATATGAACGCATCACTAGAAGCAACCATTAAAGTTATGTTAATTTCTGAATCTTTATACATACATATTTATATGTTTATATGTAAATTTAAATCTACTGTATACATACATGCAATACATTCTTACTTATGTTTATATGTATATGCCACAAAATCACACATGAATACGTACAATATTGTACTTTTATTATGATTTTTTATGTACAATTTATACCTAAATCAAAAGTAATAAATAAAATTAATGTCTGTAATTAGCTGAATTCATCAACAAAGAAAGTAACCCAATAACCAAATGCTTATGGTATTATCAATAAACAAATAGATAACGAAACGAAAATACATGTTCATGTTAAAATTACATTAAAAACTCAAAATTACATTTTGCTTACATATGTACTACTTATGTTGAATTCGTTAAATCGGAATTTTCAAACAATCCGTGGATGATGGAACATTGGAATCCAATTTACTGCTTCAGAGTTATTTAAGTACGATTTTTGTATACGAACAACGAGGATCCGGATCTGAATGTCAGGCGAGAGTATGGGTGATGGCCGATGGCGTCATGACTTATTAAAGAGTTTTGATTGAATGCTTATAAGAATTATCCCATACGAGATATAATAATAACAACAATAAATTCACATGTCGTCATTAATGGGCAGAATGAGGATTTACGATGTATATGACGCATATAGGTATCCAGAGTAATAAAATCACACTGAAATGTGATAAGCAATATGCATTTGTGAATTCTCGGTACTTTTCCATGTGGTCCCCCTCCCTATGTTGTAGGTACGACATAAAAACACATAATATTCATGTGTTCATGTACGTAAACACTTCTAGTATAGCTGGTCTAAAACATTTTTACGTTGAACACAACTACTAATGTCTGTGAAAAATCAAATAGATCATTTTATTTGCGAGTGTATATGTTTGTTGACTAATTCTGGTGCCCGAAACCTCGTTTGCATAGCGCTCTCACGTCACAAGCTCTCTAATCTATTTATTTTGCTTTTAGATGAAAATCACCAATCAAAAACGGAAAGTATAGTTATTATTATTATACTTTTTATTTATACAATTTGTTTGAAAACAATTACTAATATCCTACTACGGCTGTTGAACGGGGTTGCGGGTTAAAGTTGCCCTGCTGATGGTAGTTGGTACTTTATAGGCGCATAGTGAGTTGAATGGCTTGCAACTTTTCAATGCCCATTTTATGTTTGTTTCGTAGAGACAATCGCTTCAAACTTTATGCGGGTTATTAAGGACTCAGAGCAGCCTGGAGGATGAGGTTTTGATATAGATGTTGATGAATCGATGCTGGAGCCTGTCTTTTCAGATACTCTTCGTAGACTTGCGATGTCAGTGGTAGGTTTCGCTACGGTATTCTCCGGCTGATCTACGATTTACGGCCATAACAAATTTACACAAACATAGACTTAAATTACCTTATCAGATTGGTAAGTAGCTTGCCATAGATGATATTAGATATGCCAGCAGACATTGCACAATCGGTTGCTGGAGTGTACATGGCGAATTATCGTCTGGCAAAATAGATAGTCTTTAATAGCTGTCGGGAGAAGATTGATCTGACCTTGATTTTTATACAATTATAACGGATAAATGGCAAGCTGCCTAGTTTTATTAAAGTAATGGACAAACAATATACAAAATTATGAGACATATAACTTAAATCAGCTAACAGAATTTGATGGTTATTTAATTATTCTGATTTGCCCGATCTACGTAATAAACTTTTATACTTGATTAACTTGTGGACATCCTTTACGCCTCGCTTCTCCTTTTTTGACGCCTTCTCACCCGAAGCTTTGGGAGCGGATGAATCTCGCCCAGCGTTGTACAATTCCAGACTTTGTTTGATGCTCTGTGAATAATATTTATAGAAATATACAGGCGATTTCGAATAATATAATTGATATCAATTACCAAGTCTTCTTCTGCTTCGCGAAGGCGATCAATTTCTAAACAATCGATGACTTTGTTGCGTAATTCAACAATCTCAACTAGCCGTGCTATTAAAGTCTCTTCACGTAATTTATCCGAATCGGTTTTATTACGCTCGGGCTGACTAATCAGAATTCGGATTTCAGATTCAATATCAGCATGCTCCTGCTCTAAGCGCTGTTGTCTTCGTCTAGTTACAAAATAAACACGAAAGACAAGCTGTCTTAACCAAAGCCAAAGATTTTATAAAACGTATGCATCTAAATTGCACTTACATATGCGTTAACTCAGCTTGTCGCCGGAACAACTCATTTTTCTCGTTAACTAGTTCAAAGAGTTGCAAAATTAGATCCTCCACCTCTTTACAGTTTTTCGTGGAAGCTTCGGAGGTGACAGCGGTCAATGTAGATGATAGGTCACCAGTTGTTTGCACATCTTTCCCGGATCCTTCGCAGCGTTCTCGTATCATTCTTTCGAGAACGACGCCTTGTTTCTCAAGGCCCTGCTGTTGCACTTCAATAATTTCCAACTCATGGCGTATTTCTTGTAGTGGAATCATCTGTAATGCTTTCCGTGGTGTTATAGGTATGGCAGGAGCGGGTCCCTTCCGGTGCTTCCATTTACCATGTGATGATTTGTTATCAGGATAGGATTGACCGCTAACATTCATGTCCACACCGCTGATTATTGAATCATTATGATTATCCATCGCATTATTTTGAAGCTTTTCAGGTGTATGAGCGAAGTGGGCAATGGGATCTAAATCAAATTTAGGCGAGTCAAGCGCGGGTGGCATTAGCATGCGGCGATAATAATCATCCGAATCCTTGTAAGTGCTTTGCTGATTTTGATGTTCTGAATGGCTATTCAATTCCAAGTTATCTTGAGCTAGAAGACTCTGGTCCAGTGGTATCAGCCGTCGTTTTGCGGAACTGCGAAGTTCCGGCACTTGTTCAGAATCTTGACCAATCAACAAGGCCTTGTCCTTCTCATTAATTGTTTTTGAAGTACTTGCGTTAAGACGTTCTGGTTTTGGAGGCGCTGGAGCAGGGCGTTTATTGTATTTCAAATGCTTTTTGTGCGATTTATTGCGAGAATCATTAGAAGCTGGCGAATTTGATCTAAATGGAAAGAATAAATTGATCAATTACATGGCAATCTTCGAGGCTAAGTCCAAGTTAAGTTTAACTACTTACCTAGGTGAGGACATTTTGACCTCGGCGTTATGTTCGTCGAACTGAGCTTTTAGGGTTTGCAGTGTTGATGGGTTTGGAGCTCTGTCTAAAGTTAGTTTTTCTTCATGGGATTGGTAAAGAGGTTTAGCTAACTCAATTTCATCATCAGAACTATCAAATGGATTATAGCTTATATCTGATTTGGATTTAATTTTTACATGCGTTTGCATCGTCTCCACACTGATCTCTTGCTGGTCATCTGAAGTGTGCTCATCATCATCACTGTCAGTAAATGGATTAAGATTATTGCCGCTGCTTTCCTTAACTGATTTAACTTCGACTTTGTCCTCAACACAGTCTAATCTCTCCTTAGAAGTTGTGACGGAATGTTCGGGTTGTAAACTAGGTACATCAGTATCCTCTAGGTCTAAACTCTCGGTCTTTTTCTTATCATTATTTTCATTATTTTTGTCTTCCCCTTCTAATGTAGGCTCTTCTGGTATTTGTAGATTTGTTTCTTCTATAGATGGTGTGGTCGGATTTGGCACTGTTTCGAGGCCTTCTTTTATGGACGAATCTGTAGATTTGTTTGATAAGGCATCAATGTTGTCGATGGAATCACAGCTCGACAACTTAATATCGTGTGGTATAAAACTGCTTTCATTTGTTCTTTCTTTCTCCAAGCTTGATTCATCTTCTTCATTAATTTGCGTACGGACTTTGGAAACAATCTCGATACGCTGGAGTTCTTGAAGATTATCCGTATCATTGGATATAGTTTCGTGTTCGTGTTCAGTACGATTTAAATGCTGATTATTGGCATTCAAACATTTATCAGAACAATACATGTTTTGGATGTCATCAAAGAGGATGTTTGGTGACAGTTGCACGGAACACTGCTTACATTTAAGGCAAGTTCGGTGATACACATGCTTCTCAATAAAGACACGCTCTGCTAAAAATACAGGGAACTGACATTTCTGGCAGGAGTCGCGTCGAACTCCGGCAACTTTCTGTCCGATCTGAAATTCCAAAAATATGTATAACTATATGATATATAGATCATTTACCCAACAGGTAAAAGACATTTTTGCTAAGCCTAATATGTTTACTAATGAAGCCTTGCTGGTGGCTATTGTATTATCTTACCTGCGGCTGCGGAGAAAGTTCAACGAATATTGAACTTTCTTCTACCTTTTCGATTTTTGGACGTGTGTACTTTAATGGACTACTGTTTTCGCCATCTGAAAGAATTATTTACAAAAATCATATATTCATAAGCAAATCAACATTTTTGTAAAGTGCAAAATATAAGATGCATGTTAGGCACTATGCACTATATTAGTTCCTCTCATGAATTTATACATTTTTCAAAATATTTTGAAAAGGTACTCACTTTGTTCACGAGCAGCTTTTCGAGTTAATACGTGATAAAACTGCGATAAATATGTAAGTACGGATAATCTGTCAGGTACAGCATTGGCAACCATGTCCTCAGCATCAAGTAGGGGAGGTATGCCAAGATATTTTGCAGCTGTTGTGAAAGCTAAATCGTTATTGTAATAAATATCTGTTTTTTTGAGTTGGTCAAAGTCACTGCAAGTAAATAAATAATAATAGACCATAAATAACCATTTCATATCTTCAAATTAGCTTGGCCTGCCTGGTCCATAAGCTACAAACTAATATGTTGACAGTTGCAGTTGACAAAGCCGAGATTTCGGAACGTTCGATGCACAAGCTCCGAAAATGTGCAAATTCTATACAACCCTTTGGTTTTTCATTTGATATTTGGAAATATATTTTTTTTCACGATATCAACGATCTTTATTGGGGCTAAAGTTTTAGTTATCGTAATTTTTTGTCTTTGGAAATCCTGGAAAATATGTGGAAACTTGTAAGAAACATTTTTTTTGATTTACATTCCAAATGGTTTCATGTTTTCGGTTGACATTGAGCATAATATTAATAACGTAACGAAAAATACTTATACTAACATTAAATCTGGCCGATAAAAGTGTATAAGCGCACAAAAGCCAAGTCCATCACGCCACGATGTTGTCATATTTTCAATTTTAACATTGTTATATCCTTTAGTCGTGCGCTGACACCAGAATTCCAGCGCTTTTGTGCCCCGAAGCTCCGACATTGTGCTGAAAAAATTGAGCGGATTTTAGTATTAAAGTTAATGATAATGATAATAAAAATAAAGTTAATTAAGCATGAGCTAAGAAAAATTTTGGCTAAGCGACAAACACGTCCGAGTCTTTCAATACGACGTGATGCCACACTGCATCAAAAGAAAGTAACGAACACGCAGAATACCAAATGAGATACAGAAAGTACAAAAGAATACAGATAACATGATTCATGGTTCTCAAACCTGCCTTACTGCATATACCAACACAACGATAACCACCAAAGCCGACTGGGCAGAATTACAGGATTGATACAAGATTAACGAAAGTATAACGGACGGAGCAATCCCACAATTGGAGTGGAACTGTCATTTTGTTCATCTGCCAGAAAAATTACGTAAATGGCTACATCGACTCGTTTCCTAATGTTCAACTAGAATACATATTGTAATGCTTAATCCTATTGTGCCTTTGAGCAACTTTATTATACCTGTGGCATACATTTTTATTGGTCACGGGATACTAGCAGCAAAAGACGGTGATCTTTAATGCTGTTAATAGCGCAATGCAATTGCCTGAGTTGGCGATGTTTTCCCCTTTATGTATTTCTATAAATTGTATTAATCTGATTAGGTATTTTAAATGAACTTTTTTTTGTGTCTCATAGGTACACATATATGCACGTTTATGTATGTGTGCATGCATTATTCATACTTTGAATATTCATGTTTTTATCTCTTATTTGAATTTATCGTAGAAGAACTGTTGCATGCAGATTCTACATATATATATATATTTAGGAGTAACATCCTAGTACTAAGTAACTGAAAAATTTTCCATTAAAACAATACGTACGCAAAATTGTAATAAAATAAAAATCTCAAGCAGCAATAAAACAAACAAAAAAACAAATACTGCCGTCGCGTCACTTAAATAGTGATGTAAAAACTACAGAAAGATCGATGTATCGATTTTTATATAAAAGCTTTTATTCGATTTTAAGTCGATGTTTTCAAATTCCTGCCAAAAGCAGTTATTTTACCGATAAGAAAGAAATGCAACTAGTAGAGCAGTTAATCTCAAATTTGCAACACATGCATCGAAAATTGCATACAAATTCAAAAATAACGGAAATATATTGTGTAGTGTAATGTAATTACGCAACAGAGTGGCTATGATAACTCTTCATCTGTGCAATCTAAACTTACACATTTCCGTATTCTGCGTGCATTTGTTACTACAATGTATTTTTGGATGAGAAGTGCTTTTGTCTTTCTGCGCCAAACTATCGATTGTAGCCATCGATACAATCAATTCTATCGTTGTACAATCAAATTATCTGCAGCTCTAACTAAATGATTTTAACATATGTTTGGTTTAAATACGACAACTAAAATGGAGAGTTACAATTTTCATTTATAAATTGTGGCCGTCATATCGAAACGATAGTCAGGCTATCGCGAACGTGATCGGGTGAAATTGATAATTCGTTTGCCCATCAATGCAACGCTGACCGCGCATTGCAAATTTCTTGTATGAGAAAACGCAAAACAAATGCAACTTTTACAGTTTAAATTTTATTTTTTGCGTTAGAAGACATCGCGCGTGAGGACGTTGCAAGTCTGATTCATGCGAACATCACACATCATAATCCAAGCAAACTAACACATACAAAAATTTGTTCCTCGTCTGTTTTGCGCAGCGCGGTTGGTCAACAACGACGACCACCAAACAAAAACACTTGCGTTTCGTAGTATCGGTGACGAAGTAATAAAATCGCAAGTGGAGGCGTTTGTTGTTGGTGTTGTTATCTTTTCTTATTTTTTTTTCGTATTGCAACTGTGTCGAGGTGCAGGTAAACGCAATTGAGAAGCCTTACAGTGCAAATAAAATAAAATCAAGCTGACAACTGACAATCAAACTTGTTGATGCAGTGGCTGAGCGTCGACAACAGAGTATTGTGAAATTCAATTTGAACAACCAAAGCAATCCATTAAAGAACATCTCCGTCAAACTGGAGAAGTGGAAGAGAACTCGTCATTCCACTAAAAAGATGGACAAGCGCCAGCCTAGTCCATCGGGCACTCCCACCCCTGCAATCGTCGATAAGCCAACAGTTCTGGAAGGTAAATTCATTATTCATCATAGTTATTCTTATTGGAATTAGATATGTATGCATGCATCTGTGCAATGGGGACTTACATTCGTGCGTATCTATCTGTATGGATGACACACCAACCGATATTCTTATACAGATATATATACATATATGCATATTACACATGCACATATAACTAAGGGCGAATTTGGTTGTTTTTTTCGCGCTTCGTTTGCTTTAATCAACCGCATAGCAGAGCTCGATGACAAGGCAGACTTTCAACAGTCTGCCTCAGCAACCTGCCCCCAGGAAGTCTATAAATATTTACGCATTAACTGCTCTTGTAGCCACAAAAGGATACACACACACACTCGTGTGTCTGTGTGTGTGATTGAGTGTATGTATGTATATGGACGACCTGTTGATTAATAGCTCGTGTGTATGTTTGTATGGATGCGACCCATCAATAATTGTAGCCCGACTTTGTTTTTAAGCCACATGAAAGGCAAGCAATTTGATATTGTTGCAACCTCCCCCATATACATACATACATCAAACCAAACACACACATAAACACACACGTACATGCTTATAGATAAATTGGTGTGGCTTTAGCTAAATGCTTTCCCCGCCTCTTTATTAGAACAATACATTTGTATACACTTGCATAGTATATAGGTAGTTGGAGGAGAGTTATTGCTCTTTGTTATTATATATAGATATAGTGTCTATATATATGTAATGGCAAACATACTTATCGATAGAATGGGTTCCTTGCTATATATAGTTATAACTTTTTCAATTAATTTTAGATATTTTCTTTTAACGTCCACTTTTGCGGAAGGAACCCAACGATCCTAAAAATGTCAAGGAGCACTTGTTAGAAGAGTTTCCTTTAATTTGAGCATCACTTTTAAATTTGTGCTCGTTTCAGGCGTGATGTTGAACATATTTGATGGTCTGACGGATAAGGATGAGCAGGTGCGTGAAGCCATGAAGCAAGCGATTGTTAAGATTCTGGAGACACATCCATTGCGGGCCACGGTTATACTGACCGATTGGCGCGCCAAAAATACTAAGCTTAGCGAACAAACTGTGGCCATGCTGTTGGAGTGAGTACATCTTGATTAATTAGTTTGTGCTTAACTTTAGCTTGACCATCTTTTTTTCGTTTGTTTTCTCAGCTGTATTCATCGGGTGGTTGGAGCGGATACACCATTGTCAACGGAGGTCAATGAGAAACTGATAGTCATGGCTTTAAATGAGCTGACGCGAAGCGTGGATCAGCATGTGCCGTTAATACAGAATCCGGCATTGCACATACTAGTGTCCATTGGATGCACCGAGGACTGTACTTTAGTCGTTGAGACGCTGCTGGCGCACAGTTGCCCATCGAGCAACGTGCCGCACTTTATGCTGATGCAATGCCTCGGCCAGTTGGCTATGGCAAATACGACTGGACTGGTGCCGCACATCAAGACAATACTATCGCACTGTTTACCACATTTGGGTGGCATCAAGCAGGATCACATGAAGCTGGCATACGCCTTTGCAATCGGACGCTTTAGCGAGGCGCTGCTGGAGCATGGCAGCAATGCGCCCACAGATGAAATGAAGGCGGCCGCAAATTGCACCACTGAAATCAGCGTTGCCTATGATGTGCTTTTCAATCAGTGGCTGCAGTCGCGTGAGCCCAAGGTGTGCATGGAGATACTACAGGCACTGTCGTGCATGTATCCACTGCTACCAACCGATCGGATATTAGATCAGGCGCCGCGACTGGTGCCTCAAATACTGACGCTCTATCGACGCAGTGTTGACCGCAATGCAGTTACACAATTCTTGTGCTCCGTTTTGAAAACGAATCTCATGCTGCACGCCCAGGTTCTAGATGGTGTCATCGATTCCCTCATATCGCATCTGTTTGACTTGGTGTGCGTCTATCCGGACTACGAGAAGCCTCAAACAGTCAAGGGTCATTACGAGGTGTTGCGCTGCTTCAATCTGCTAGCGGGTAACTACGCTGTAAAAATAATGGACACGCTGCTTATTCATTTGCGTAACAATAGCGAACGGGAGCGTATTAAATCCCTACTCATACTGACGCACCTACTCAACAGCTGTGCTGTGCACATCGAGAGCCGCCTGCATGCGCTCATCGAGTGCCTCAAGCAGTTGATAGTTGCTGAGCGCGGCGTAAAGATGAAGCTGACACTGCTGAAGACGATCGTGGCCCTGGCGCAAAAGTCGCTGATACGGGACAAGGAGTTTGTGTGGTTTGTGGTGCGTCACAGCTGCAAGTACAGCAAGATTAGTCAGGACCATGGCACACTGGAAGAGCATGCCACACTTGCGCTTAGCTGCGAGAATGCGCTTTTTATGCTCGCCTCAACGGTGAATACTTTGGATGAGCTGCTCAAGCGTGAGTTGCTCAACTATTTTGTACTATTGGACTACACGGATATTTGTGGAAATCAGGCCAAATGTTTGGCCAGTCTGTTTGCCAAATCGCCGCACATTGAGTACGATGTTGCCAGCGATGATGAGCAACACTCATCATCAGCATCAGCATCAGGTTCAGCTGCGGAATCCGGCGTAGAAGTAGCGACAGCCGGCGCCGAATGTCGCGGCACCACGGCTAAGCGTGGCAAGGTGATCGTGCCTGGTGCCGAAAGCATATATGCACGCTGCTTGGCGCTGCTGGGTAATCAGCAGTGCATCAAGCGTTCGTCAAATATACTTAGCTTTCTGAAGTACTATTATCCGCAACTAAATCCAGCATTGGATGAGCTATGGGAACGTCGCATTTCCGACATGCTGTTGAACATCAACAAGCCGCAAGCCTATATGCAACAGCTGCAGGACTTTGTGCTGGAGACCAACGAGTTTCTGTCCTCGCGTGATGAGCACTTTGCTCAGCGCTTGGCCAGCAAGCTGGCCGATCAAATGTATTTGTATCCGATGCAATTGCCCCACTCAGAGTGGCAGCTGCCGGATCTGAGCGCCGAGAGAGGTATGCTGCTGCAGTCAATGGCATTAACACTCTACCAAGTGACCGATATGGCCTGCATTCACACCAAAATCGATCTGATTGTGACAACGGCACGACAGGAGCGTCTGGACAAGCACGTAAAGCACGCCGAATATGATCGCCGCATTGAGCCATGCGCTCGGGCACTCGGCTATATTGCTCGACAGCATTTGGGGCATGTGATTAAAAAGCTGTCGGAATTGGCACAGATGGGCGGACGCAAACATTCGACAGGCTTTTTTAGTAATCTACATTTTATTAAAGATACGCATAAGGCGCTCGATAATTACAAAACCAATCTGCTGGTGGTAAAGGCATTTGGGCGCATCATGGACGAGGCGGATCCGTTGCAATCGCTTCAGCATTTGGATTTTGATATGCTTAATTTCTTAATGATAGAACTGGCCGGTCACAAGGATCAGACCATCATGTCGGCCATACTACAAACGCTGCTCAGCATTTGTAATCAGCTTATTGTTACCAAAGAGCAACTGCCAACGCCGCTCAAGCTTCGCAAACAGATCATGGAAACCGTATTTAGCATACCCATTGAAGCACCCTTCCACGATTTGCCACTGTTACCCACCATCCTAAAGCTTGGCACGGATTTCATCCGCATCGGTGAGTAATGAGCAGGCACAACCAAACCACAGATTGATTTGAATCTTTTGTTCTATTGTTTACTTGAATTGTATTCCTCTTACTTACTGTCTTAATAACGAAATGATTTTTACAGGCGGCTGTGATAATGTTAGCTCTGATAATGTAGAGGGCAGTGTCATCTTTGAAATTGCATGTAAAAACTTTTTTGGCTGCGCCAAGCAGTTGAAAATGAAATTCGACTCGCAGGAAGAGGATGATCACAACAGTTTCTTGGCCAAGCATCTGAACGATTCGCTACCACAACTGAATGCACTGGTACGTGCCATTGTCGAACTGGATGCATCGCCATCGACCCTCGATCTGATCATTGGCATACTGGAGTGCTGGATGCGTGACAAGAACTCCGAGGTGCGCATCTGTGCCAGCCATGTGCTGAACAATACGCTCGAGGTATACATCAAGTCAATGAAAATTGGCGGCTGTGAGGCACCCTCGAAATTTAATCAAACGGGCCAGATGCTTGGCAAAATTGTGCCCCGCTGCATCGACTCGAATGGCACCGTGCGTCAGGTGTCCGTGGAAATACTGCAAAAGACGCTTGAAATCGCCTGTATCTATGAAACGCTGACCATAGCCAGTATTGACAGCAGTGCCGAATGGCTGAAGGAGATTGAATCTATAAAGGAGAACATCATAACCGATGAGCCAAAGCAGATCTACAATCTCGCTGGCGATATTGCCAAAATTATTGCGATACGCATCTCAACCTTTCAGTATTTGCAATTTTGGTAAGTCCTACTTAGCAACTATATTAAGATTGATATCAAAAGTAGACATTTCTCATATATGTGCTAGCTTGGCATGTTTTATCGAATTAAGTTTAAGTTTACCTCTTAAGCAAAGAAGAAGATAACCGACTCTAGCTCTAAAGCTTTAGGGAATATAAAAATCGATTTATCTATCTTTCAAGGGTGTTGCCAGTTTTTTACCTTTTAAGACTTAGGAATTTGGAATCATTATACAAAAAAGAGTTCTTCGAAAAGTGTACTTTAGAGTCTAAACTATTGATATAATTACAAAAAATATGTATGGTTCATTTAGTTCTTTTGTTTTATGAGTCAGATTGAAATGGCAATCATTTTTGCCAGTTAGCCGCATGCTACACCGCTCCAGCTAATGGATTATTTTATTTGCGTCTCTCACAATCCTATGTGCACATGATGAATAAGGAAATAGAGACGAAAAAAACTAAAACTAAACTTTTCGCATACCATAAAATTGTAGGCGATATAGTTTAATGCATATTATAAAATAACAATGCAAAACAATAATGAAAACGGTATCCGATTTTTTTTTATTTGTAATTTTTAGTAAAACTTTGTTGCAGTCGTTACGCGATCCGGAACCGAGCTCCACCATTGGCTCGAGTGTTGTATTGAAATTTTTCATACAGCAAAAGGGCTCAGAGCTATTCCATGCTATACCCGATCTCGTCAAGGATAGTCTGCTGGCACTGCAGGTGTGCGATGTGCCGCGTGCCAAGTCGGGTGTACTTAAGGCCCTGGTGGCATTGACCAAGCACCATCCGAAGCTCGTCTGTGCGGAGATGTTGCAACAACAGCTGCCCTATGATGAGCATGTAGTCGAATATTGGCATTTGGTGTGCAATGATACAGAGCTCACCGGCACCATGTTTGACAACTTTCTGCAGCTGCTTAGCGGCGCCAGTTTGCAAGAGTCGCAGGATGGAAATGGCGTGTCAAATGATCGCCAAAAAGTTGCCAGCGTTCAGCCATTCGCTATTTTCTGTGCGCTGCACGAGATGATGCCCTGCAAGGACATACACGACGTGAGTAGCCAAAGATCGTGTTTCGGTCTGTATCCTTTGACTAATTCGAAATTGGATTTCAGCAATTGTCGGCGAGATTTGTGGATATATTCAGCATGCTGTTGACTTCACTGTCTAGCTATACAAATTTGGCCGCACCGATGTCACCACTAGCACCGCCTGCAAGTCCCAACCAACCAAATAAAGCGTCTAGCAAGTTCGGCTTTGTGCCCAACAAGGAGCTTACTAAACTAAATCCCTGCCAAATAGCCCTTGAAACATTTCAGGCGTTCCTTAATAATCTAGAAATGGAGCAAATTGCCACCGTGCTAACGATTAATCCACAACTGGCTGCCAGCACGGATTGGCACAGCTACATTGAGTTGCTGACCCCAATGGCCATTGGAATGGCCAATCAGCTGCAGCTGAGCAGCCCGTCTATGCGGCAGTTGGTCAATGCCTTGAGCAAGTATGTTGCCTCGCCATATGATGGCCAGCGGGTTGCGGCCGTTGGGTTCTACTCACGCCTGGTGCCACTCAAACCGAGCGGCGAGCTTGTAAGCCTCATAATGCTGCATCTCAGCGCCGCTCTAAGCGATCCCAATCCCGTGGTGCGAGGACTCAGTCTACAAGGGATGGGCTATGTGGGTCAGCTGGGCGAGCACGAGTCCTCGCGATTTTCGGAGCTGGCTATACAAGCCTTACTTAAGGGAGTCGATGATAACGTCGGCGATTGCCTTATCAACATACCGCTGGAGAGTATGCGAGGACTGTCGCGCATTCTTCAGGCTTTGCCCAGTGAACGAGTCGAACCATTCCATGTGTCGCTGGCCATACGTATACGACCCTTCTTTGGCAGCTATTCGATGGAAATGCGCGAGGCGGCCATTATTCTGTTTGGGGATCTGTGCGAATCCAAGCATGATGACGGCAGCAGTTCGCCCACTTCATCGATGGAGGCGCTACGCGAACAGCTCTTTGCCAATCTCTTTCCGCTGCTGCTGCATATGAGCGAAATTGAGCCAGCTATTGTTACAGCCTGCAAGAGCACACTACGACGTGTTTGTCAATTGCTGCGCGCGGTGCGCGTCAATGAAATTGCCCAGCAGCATCTCAGCAATGATGCGGATCAGCTGAATCAACTTAACTACAGCAGTTTCGTCGTGGATTTTGTCAAAGTCATTGTGAGTCATTGTGCCGTATTCTCCCGTATTTTCATCCCCTCAAACTAATTCTGCACGTATTTGCATCTATAGGCAGTAGAGCTGACGGAGCATATCCAGGACTTTATAGACTCATGCATGCCCCAGTTGCGCAGCCAGTGGCCGGAGGTGCGTGGCAGTGCCGCTATTGTTATCGGTATGTGTTCATCTACTGCATATAATAATTGTCCAAGTTCATTAACATTTACTTGTATCTCTTAGGCATATTGCACAATTTCCTAAGCGAGCAGAACGCACAAACCGAATCGGTGGCCAGTAAGATTGCAGTGCTGCTCAAGGATGAGCAGACGATGGTGCGCGTGCGTGCTGCCCAGGCGCTGGGCCATTTCTTTGGGGACATCTAATCAGGAGCCGTTGGGCACTGGGACCAATAGAAACGGAACTCAAAATCTTTACTACGTATAAAGAGCAGTTTTAATAACATAAAATGTTTGTCAGATTTTTATTAGTATTTATCTAAGTGTGATCCTACATATAAATAGCATGGGTGTAACCATTATGTATCCTTATTATGTTTGATAACCATTTATGTTATCTTTTGTTATGTTTTATATATACATATACATATACATTTATATTTGTGTATGTAGGCACATATATTTATAATTTTATAAGTCGTTATATATTTTTGAGTGAGGTATATTTATAATATGTATGTTAAAAGTATATATGTGTACGGTCATTATCCGAGAAATATTAGAAATTGCGACATATTTGATCTTGTGCTCGACCAAGCGTTAACTAAACCGAAAGTAACAAATTCACACAATCTTAGTAAAAACCCATTTCGAAACACGCAAACGTTGCAGATCGTATCCGAGCTTCTGCTTTGTCAATTACTTATCCAAGAATAAAGACCTGTAGGATCTTTAGCACAAGATCAGATGCTGTTCTGTACCCGATTTGTCATTTCAATTCCAATTCTAATACGTAATTTGTGTACCTTTATTAACGCTAATAAGAACCAAATACATGCAAATAAATACTATGATAAACACTTTGTTGGCAATTAATCAATTCAAGACATACAACTGTATTCGACCGCCTGACCAGCCAATGGTCAGTACAGACCGATCATTATCCATGTTCAATGGCTGAAAGCAAATATAGCTAGGGTACTCGTCCGCCGATTCACCGCTTAAATAGTGACCACCCGATATTTCAAACTCGTACTGCCCAATGTACGTGCGGAAAACGGCAATGTAATTGGTGGACTTGAAGGTGACTATGAGATATTTACCAAGCGGGTCCATTGCCAGCTGTTGGGCTGGGCCGCCGATGAGCGTGTTACTCCTGTCATTCAGGACGCATGCATTCAGATCAGCAATTGGCATCACTTCGTTATCATATTTCGCTGCATTAAACAAAAATCGGTATTAATCATAAATAAATTGAGCTTCTGTAAGCCAAATTTATTTATGTTAAATATTTATAAATATGGCTTCGTCTAAATTTAATTTAAGACGTCTCATACATTATATTTGTAGGCAACATCATACAGACGATCTGTTGGCTTAAACAGTCGCCTACCTGTTGCATGCCAACCTAACGAGTTTGGGTTTGATCTTGGGCAAACTATAGGGCGTGTGCTTGCATAGACTAGATAAACAAACACCGCACTAGCGATGCCCGCGTTAAAAATATGTAGCAAGCACTTACACGGATTAATATGCAGCTGCACAAGTCGTATGCAATATAAAATTGGATCTTTAGTAGCCACGAACAGCAGAAAGCGTCCGCATGGAGACCAGCAGGTGGATTGAACGCTATCGCTGTTGCATACCCAGCGTTCTGTTTTCCAGCGATCGTAGCATTCCCACATGCGAAACACGTGACCCACGGTGCTCGCAATCAGATGATCATTGTCCGGCGACCAGCTAAGCAACGAGGATGGTGGACCTAAACGCTTAAGTGGTTGTATCTTGCCATCGTCCGCGTGCCATATAAGTATAGCTCTATCACCAAGTGATGCTGTGGCCAGCAATGTGCCATCCTTGTTCCATTGTAGCGAAGAGATGGGCAAATTGGAAGGACTGAAGGCGAGCATCGAATATATGTGAATAATAGCTAAATGGCAGCCAAAGATTTACGCACTGTTTGAATGTATGACTGGGATTGATGCTCCTGCCCAGGTGCATATTGTTATCAATTATCCAAAAGCACAAGCCCTGATGACAGCCAACCACAAGCTCAAAAGCACACAGCGGCCGCCAGGCCATGCATGTGATTTGGGTCTGTGTTGGGCTCTTCAGTACTGGCCCTATGCCAGCGTTTTTGTCCGTAATCTTAGAGTAAATTCGCACAACATCGTCGACACCAGCAACTGCCACTTTGAAAAGATGGGTGTGCCAGGCAATATAGCGAATACCGCTGTGTATCCAGTCTCTGTAAATAATAGAAAATAACAGTTTGTATTTTGATGCTTGCAGAGAGAGAGGAAGACGTCTCCGACCCCATTAGCCGATTCGATATAACCATATCCATTGCCTATGCGCAGAACGCTCTCAGTTTTTAAGCTGCTTGATGAAACTTCGTATTTTGCTTATGGTATAAGCAGGGAGCAAATCGGATTACTATATTATATAGCTGTCATAAGATTAATATGCAGAAATATGAGTTTTAAAAGTTAGGAGTAGACGTACATGTAAATGTAATCAATTTATGAAATAATATAACTACACAACTGTGGAATATTCAGTTAACACCCAGACCTAAAGCAGATATCATTTGAAACGAAATTTAATAAAACGTAAACAAAAAAACAAAAATGCAAACAGGTCTTATAGATATGGAAACATGCCTGACATATTCGCGTTAGAACTTACCTCGTTTCAGCATATTGTGCAATGCGTTCCGCGCTTAGCTTCTGTGTGTGGGGGAATACTTCTAGTTTTAGTCTCCTGTAGAGCTCCAGCAAATGTGCAAAGTAATCAGCTGTGGTGCTAATCAACGGCGACTGTTCGCGCGCTCTTGCACTGCGCGCCTCATCCAACGCTTTCCAGAAGCCGCTCTCAAAGAAAGTGCGCGAAATGCGCTTTAGCACGCTCTCGCTTTCGACCGGTATGAAGATTTCGCCAACGTTAAAATGAGCCGTATTGCTGGTATTGAGCAGTTCTCTATTTAAATTGATCGATGGATAATGCTTCAAAGCAGGCATAAAATTGTCGGGGCGGAATTCCCCGCCGCTAGGAAATTGCTTTAAGTTAATTAAAGATGCCATTTAAATATATTGTGTCTGCTGCAACAAGTGATGAGTGACTATCACGACAAGGTTGCAATATATTAGAGGAATCACACAGATCGATATCATTTGAGCATAATTTCTGCACCACCAGGGTTTTTTAAATCATCGATATACTGTCCATATTTATTTCTCGATATTTTCGATCCAGTGTGAATAATTCGAATTATAATTTTTAAAATTGCGGATTAATTTTTTTTTTTTTATTTATTTTCCACAGCTCGTCTGGATCGAACAATTGTTTTCCTGTGCATATAGTTACCGACCGCTGCACATTTACTCCGCATATCTCTTTGAATCTCAAATTGACAATCATATCTTAATTATTAGTGAGCTAACTGTTGTGACTGATCCGGATATTGCATTATGATGTTCACATAATTGAAACTATTTGCTGAGCTCATAAATCGAGTTGTGTCAATCTAGTCATGGAATTAAATCAGCTGTGGCGAACCTTTCAATGTAGTTCAGCTCAGAAACTTTTGTCATCCCTGGTTTTTCGTTTTGGTTCGGCAGCAAATAAATTCAAAACGCGCACTTACTATTTTGTTGTTGTTATTATTAACAAAAAGCGTTCGAAACGGCGCTTTAAACATTGCATATTAGCGTTTGAGGTGTCATTTATCATATAAATTAGTCCATTCAATGTAAAAGCGCATATAACGCTAGATCACCCGCGTTTTTCGCACATTTGTCCAGCAGTTAACTTTCGTCTCTCCGCCATTTGTGGCAAAGAGCTTGCGTCCCCAACCGAATTGATCATCGATTATAAAAATACATATCGTTCGAGTTGTGCTGTGGTAAGCAAAATAAAAGGCTTGGTAAAAACAACAGATTAAATATGGAACGAATTGGTTTGGAAATTAAGGGCTTCGTCGCCAAACTTCAGGAAGGAGCACAACCCCAGGACTCACAGAAATCATTAGGTATATATGACACCATCAGCACCAATCTTTCGTCCCGCTTTCTAATACAATTTCGTAGATCAAATTGTGAAGCTTGCGGTAAAGTACATTGCCCAATGGCCGAATAAAATCAGATTACAGGAGGGCGAAGAGGTTTGCTTGCAACTGATTACGAATAAGTTGAAGTCAAATTGGAAGTGGGAAGACAGGAATAATGCTGTAGCCGTATTTCATGAGCTATACTCGATCGCCTCAAGTGAGGTGAGTGCGTCTTTAATGCCTTTAATGACATATACAACACTCATTCACATGCTTTGCAGATTACAGATCAGCGTCAGCGAGACCTTCTATCGAATCTAATTCTATTTAGCTTGGAGACTGACGCACAATATTGCCCGTGGAACGATGTGGAGGTGCCAGTCAGCCACCCAGTCCAGCATGCTAAATTTTCCATTGGCAGAAGCTCAAGCAGTACCAACAGCTCGTCCAAATTAATTGGAAATAGCTCGAGCCAGAATGGAAATAGAATGGTCGGCCCAATGGACGCCTACAGTTATGATTCGCCACAGACGAGCCTGGGCCTGGATAACGAGTCAACATCAGACCACAGAACTGAGTTAAATACCGAAAGCGATGTCGATGGCGTTTTCGATCTTAACAAATATCCCATGCAAATTGTCGGTCCAACAACCGGTCGCAGTTATGATTCGTCACAGACGAACGTGGGCCTGGGCAACTATCCAATACCCAGCTACACGGTGGAGCTAAGTAGGCAAAAGAACTTTGATAACGTTCATGATGTTGTCCAGAATGCGATATACTCGTTTGTCGGCGTACAGGGCAAGTACCTTAAAAAGGATGTTATTACGGGCCGCTTCAAGCTAGATCCGATCAACAAGGTGAGTCTGACCGAACCGCAATGTGGCATGCTTATGCGCCTATCCCAGCTGGGCTATTATCATGATTGTGTGGCCAAGTTTTCCAATATATCGACCGGCTACAATGCGATGGGCAGCATGGGCCAAGCATTCATGTCCAAACTAAAGCTGGAGTTAAGTGAGTTTCATGGAAAGGTGGCTCTATTGCAAGATCAGCTAAATGAGCACCGCCACTTGATGTTGTATTATTATAAGGGTGACCAACGGAGCTCTATGAACAGTCAACCAAAGAAACTAACCCTGAATAAGCTCCTCATCTGGTATATGGAGCCAATGTATCGCATGGAATGGCTGACAAGAATCGCAAATGCCTGCCTGATGAAGAAAGGGGGCGAGCTAGCCTCAGTACTATATGATTTTTTGGAAATAGGTAATCCATTGGTCGACACTTTGGCCAGTGATCTGTTAACTGCCTGCTGTGGCCCATTGGTGCGTATGATTTCAAAGTGGATGCTTGAGGGCGGCATCGATGATGGCTATGGCGAGTTCTTTGTTGAATCGCTCGCCGATGTCGGCGTCGATAGACTCTGGCATGACAAGTTCCGTCTACGACTTCATATGCTGCCTAAATTTATAACACGCGAGCTGGCCGACAAGATACTTAAAACCGGGAAGAGCATTAACTTTTTGCGCGAAGTATGCAAAATGGAGGGAGCGGTCAAGGGTCGAAAAGAACTCAAGGACGTCATTGATAATCATGGTAAATTTGCATTCACACATTCAACTAGCAGCCATTAATTTTTCATTTTAAGTTTCGAGCATCTTTTCGTATGTGCCGGACACCCAATGGCATGCTGTCATAGAGACTTGCTATTCGCAAACATCCAAGAATGTGCTGGACATTATGGTTGGGCCGCATAAGCTGCTAGATCATCTGCAAGGCATGCGACGCTATCTATTGCTGGGCCAGGGCGACTTTGTCGGAATATTCATCGAGAACATAAAGTGCGTTTATTTAATTATATCTTCAAGGTATTAGCAGTTTTGCACATTTGATTGCTTTCCGCAGGGATGAGCTGGAGAAAGTTGGCACCGACATTTACTCGCACGATTTGTCCGCCATGCTGGATGCGGCACTACGCTGCACCAATGCCCAGTACGACGATGCAGATATTCTCAATCATTTGGATGTTGTTGTAAAGACGCCATATTCCGGTGACTGTGGCTGGGACGTCATCTCGTTGCAATACACGGTTCGTGGTCCATTGGCTACCATGCTGGAGCCAGCGATGCCCACATACAAGTCGCTATTTAAGCCCCTCTGGCGTATCAAGCACATGGAATTCGTATTGTCCACAAAAATATGGAAATTGCAAATGGCCAATGCCAAGGTAAGTTAATATGTCATATTTGTGATTATCTACACTGTTAGATTATAGGTACTTCAGATAACTTGCGCATTTAAAAGACCGCTCGTTAATTGGAACACGTTCCAGAAGTGGTCTATTATACGAAAAGTTCTCATTTCTTGTACTCATATAAGTCAAAAGGAACCTTTGCGGCTTTAAAATCCTAAAAACAGAAGATAATGGTAATGGCGGGCAATGTTGATTATTTACGTGTTAACAGTGGACAACAAACAAGCTGTATGATATTTTTCCAATGAGAATACATACGATAATTCAGTCAAAATGACAGTTGACCTATGGGTAATCGTTTATTGTCGTCAGCATTTATGCTCGTATTGATCGCAAAAAGGTTCTCATAATCCGAATGGCGTTGTCGCCCTAAGTATTGAAATTTATTGTTTTGTTCAGCGCCGGATAAGATAAGCAGTTAATCTAATCCATAGCACTGACCAAAAAAAAAAATTAAAACTTTGCCCATTTCTGCTATTGCCGGGTGTGAGACGAGGGCAACATATCATTATCAGAGTGTCGGGGCAGAGGTATCAAAGTGCATGTTCGCGCTTCTTTTTGAAGCACCACTTTTATCATATAATTTACTCAATAATAAAAACAACGCACATGTTCCTTTTAGTCTTATGTATTATTTTCTAATTACACATAGTATAAACATTTAAAAAAAAAAACATTCACATTTTGCAAGTACGGTTGAAATAACGGAATAATGGTGAAGCAAAGTTAAACAATTACATACAACTGTGGGTTTTTTGATGTACGGCGCTGTGTGGAAAGTTGTGAAAGTGTTGCCACCAAATGTCAATTTACAACTTGGCGTCCGTCTTGAGGAGAGGCGCCAGCTTCTGCGTCAGCATGATGTTGCCGGCAATTTTCAACTTTCCCTTCATAAAGGCAGCCTGTGGGTTCAGTTTTCCCAAAGCAATATCAACCATATCCTCATCGGCAACGGTCAATGTGGTATCCACCTTGACGCCCTGCGCTGGTCCCTCATAGGCCTTAGCGTTCTTGCAGTCCAGAGCTGTTCATTAAATTATTATATTAGATTTATTCGCTGACAGCAACCACAACACGCAATTTAATTGCACTTTGTACTTTACACTGTGAATCATTTATTGCGCGACACATGTGTAATGTGTAGGGCGAAAGAGGTACGTTTACTTACTCCATTCCTTGGCCACCTTGCCGTCCTTGGTGATCTTGTAGAGGAACACACCGTTAATAGCCTTGGCCTTGGCGACATTGTCCTTCAAGCCATCGATAATTTTCTCGAATACGGCGTCTGATTGAAGCGACATTGTGACTGTTGTTGGCTAAAACTGTGATTGAATTAATAAAAATGGACAATTAGTCCCCACGTATGTTTATTTGAATCGCGCAATTTCTTATTAGCGCTTGCTGAAATGCTTACACCTGAAATGGAAAACGTCAAATAATGAACAAGCGGCGGGAATCAATATTTATGTAGTTTTTTCTTTTGTAACTCTGGTTTGCTAATTCACTCGATGCCTGCGTTATCGTTTAACACACATTCATGCATAAATACACGCCAGAAAGAGAAAAAATCGATAAGTCTGTTGGAATTAGAATTCCACCATCGCTTGTTGGAGTTTGCACTCTCACGCTCAGTCTATCGACTGCTCTCTCTCGCTGCTGTTGTTCTGTTATCGTAACATGAGCAAAGTTTGCACCATGTATTCGCACTGTGCAAAGTGCAGTAGCGATTTAAGCTAATTAATGCTGAATTGGGATAACGATAACGATAAGTGGTTGGCTATGGTTTAGGGTACACTCGACTTATTATTTCCCTTTATATGCGAATTCCGGAAACCCATTGAATACAAATATATTTATTTATATGTACATATAAATGTACGTCTTTATTAGTGTGTTTTGGTATTTATTATTATTATTACATGTGAATTTATTATGTGTATATAAATGCCAAACTTAAGTGAATGCTTATCCCAGCGATGGTTTTTCAAATTTTTCCGGATTGAGTCCGGCCTTCTTCATCTGAACGGCAATGGAAAACAAGTAATCATAGCATTCCGACCTGTAATCAGTTATAGATTTGCTGAAGAGTTGAACAGTTTGCAGGTCATAGTTCATAGCTACTTACATAGTTTTGGCCTTTTCCCAAGTCTTTCCCCAGACATAGACGCCATGACGGCGTACAAGAACTGCACTACATCCGGGATATTCCATCATGGCGGCATACATGCTATCTGCCAAGTCACGCTCGTGGGGCGTGTTCTCAATGATTGGTACGATCAGCTGCTCGTCGTAACGCAGATAGCGCTCATCCGCTTCATCGAAGATGCCCTGCGTGATATGATGATATAATGATTACTAAAATTTACAATATGTATAAAATCTGAGATTTCTATGTGGGATGTGGTTGTGAAGCACCTTAATCATTTCCAGGTGTGTGCAACGAAACGTCTTCCCTGGCCAGAGCAATGTGGCCATGACGGCGTGCTGGGAATGCGTGTGAATTACAGCGCCGGCATTGCGATGTCTGTAGGCTAACATAAAGAGCGGAGTACACTGACTCTTGCTGAGGCCCTTGATCTCAGGTGGCAATTGCAAATCCTTTCCATCTATATTCTGCACGAACAGATCCTCTGGCTGCATACGTTCCTTTTGTACGCCCGAAGGTGCGATGTAGATTTCATTGCTGTATAAAATTCAGTCTAAATTATTTATACGTACAAATATATTGTATTTTAGGTAGAACACTTACTCTTGTTTAATGCTCATACCCCCACCAGTTCCGGTTACCCAGCCCAGGTGATAGAATTGCCTACATAGCGCTGGTATCAAATGTCTCGGATGCTCTTCAGGCAAATCTTTGAAAAATGACAAAGCCATTATGGATCAGAGCAGGGACTGATAATGCAGCAGTTGCCCAGACACAAACTCACATAGGCAAATGTAAACAATGATATTATATTCGATTGTTCATTTCTATGCAACGGTGAGCTGTCATTGTTATCGATAGCTACACTGAAACAGCCGCACAATTTTAAACTAATAATTTTTTTTATTCATTTTTTTTCAGGCACTGCGCTCGTTGAGTGGCGAGATTAGCAAGATTACCTATAGATTGAATCTGTTCACATCAGAGATTATGCACTTTGTTCATCAAATGCAGTACTATGTGCTTTTTGAAGTCATAGAATGCAATTGGGTAGAGTTGCAGAAGCGCATGCAACAGGCCACTGCCTTGGATGACATTCTCGATGCGCATTCAGATTTCCTGCATGCTATTAGCGTTGGCTGCTTTGTGAACACATCGACAAACATGGAAAGCTATCTGGAAGTGGTGTACGAAAATATTATACTCCTGGACAATTGGCAATCGAATTTTTACCAAATCTGTTTTAATGAATTGGCCGCACGCCAATTAATGGCTGAAGCGATTGCCGATTCTGAACAGACTGGACGCTACGGGTTGACCACGGAACAAAAAATGGAACGGGATGAGGAGCTCAAGATATTCGAACAGAGACTTGTAGCCTCCTATCGAGCTCTTGAGATCATTGCCGCTTCATATGGGAAAGCAGTGGGAGACTTTCTACTGGCGCTCAACTCCAGCAACGATCCCAATTTGCAGCTGTTCGGCACCCGTTTGGATTTCAACGAATATTACAAGAAACGCGACACAAACTTGAGCAAGCCGCTAACATTTGAACACTGGCGAATGAGCAATGTTTTTGGCACATCCAGATCTCTTTCGGGAGTTCGCCACAGTATCTATCCGCAAGCAACAAATCAAATTAGTGCTTTAGTTCCCGGTCAAATATCATCGTGTGACTAGCGGATTAGAGGAGAATTGCAACATGATGATACTCACATTCAAGCGCTGTTTCCCAGTAACAAGGACAGCATTAATAATAATAATAACAGCAACAAATCAATCGGTGTAACTCGCAGTACTTGGGTTACACGAATGGCGCCCAACTGCTGCGATATTCAATAGGTAAATGCGTTTCTTTCAGTGTATATTAAGATAGATAAAGTAAATAATTAGCTAAAATGGTGACTTCACGCAAGCTACCTGCCAAATTTGAGGAAGCACACAAGTGCTTTTTTATTGTGTTTTTTTTTTGTTTGCACCGCTGACCGTGCCAAAAGTATTAAGCCATTTGTATAACTGTATTCAACAAGAATATTCTACACATCTCGAAAATTTCATTAATCAGTTAAATATTTAATATAAATCATAAGTGGTATTTACATTTTGTTAATTAACTAACGAAAACAAGTTTAATGTTTTTTTTTTTAATTCTTAAGCTAATGAATGAACCAATTGAATTTATTGCATGAATTGAATGGTTTGAAATGTTCTACATAGTTAAAGCAAGTCCGCGAGTTCTAAATAAATATGGTTATACATTTTCGATTTAACCTTAAACATATTTTCACCGTAAATACAAAACATAAATTAGTTAAATCTAATTTATGTGATATCTTTCGTTGGGATCGTTATTATTGTTTAAAGCCTCATTAGGGACAAAATTTCGTTTTACAGCTCAGAATGGCTGCATTATCAAAATATCGTTCAGTTATTTGTAACATCGATATCCGTTATATGTAAAATATTCTATCGATAGTTCGATAATACGTTATCGGCTTAATTTTTTTTTGCTGGGCGATAAACAAATAGCACAACAAACTTGTAAAAGAGCCACACACAAAAAAATCAATTGCAAGAAGTAACACTTAAATCCAATCTGAAACAAATCGTTTGTTGAAGACAAAAACTGAAGTCGGATTAGCGATTAAAAGTTCAGCATCTTATCAAAATCGACAACGGTTTGGACAAGCCTCAACTTTCTGAGCATTGTCATTTTGCAAGTGCGAAATCAAAAGAACGAAAAGAGAAAAGCTGACGCTGCCGGCGCTGCTGTTACTGATACATATACAAATTAGTAATCTCTTGCTCTGGGTGCTGAATTCGTGTTTTTTTTTTGTTATTATTGAATTTGAAGTGTCCATATTGCTGCTGTGCAAGCGACAACAACAACTGCAGGATAGAAAATCAGCGCACGCATCAATCGCAACGTCGACGTCAACGAAATGGCGTTAAAAAAAGTGAAGGGAAATTTCGAGCGCATGTTTGATAAAAACTTGACGGACCTGGTGCGCGGCATACGAAATAACAAGGATAATGAGGCAAGTTCAATAGTTGTTGTTATCGTGGTCTCCTAGCAGCTTGTTAATTAGCTGCCAAATTGAATTAGCTTTCGTGTATTGAGATAAGTGTGCGTGTGTGTGTGGGTGGGTGTATGCGTGTGTGTGTGTGTGTCAGCATCAGTCATCTACGCAAGGCTCAAAAGTTTGATGCAATTAGCGATAATTCGCAAATTCTGACTACGTCTCTCTCTATCTGTCTGTCTCTTTAGCATTTAGCTGATTTTCCTGATGTGGCATATCACACATACACCAACACACCCATAAAAATCATACAAACATAAACGCGCTGTCTGTGCAAAGCCAAACTTTCTTCATACATTTTAGCTGGCTTTTTCCACAGCTACCCATCACCCATGCGGACATACGCACAATTTAAATCTTCCTGCTGCAACTGAACCTGGGTTCATCAGAACTCTGATAACCCAACTGATGTGTCTGACTCTGACACTTTCATTCTTGCTCCATCGTGCACATAGTACACGGTATACATGGGGTCTATCAATTGGGCCATGCAAGCTGGCCATGAAATATCTACGTAGTTAAAAAAAAAACATTATACACAAAGACACACGCAATCATGCACATGCAACTTTCAGTGCTTTATACACTCTTGCAGAAAGGCGTATTATAATTTTGTCGTGAAATGTGTAACGCCTTAATGAGCATCACTAGCCGAGTCGATATACCTGTCTCTTCATCTGTCTGTGTATATCTTTATGAAACTGGGAACATACATACATATCTTATAGCTCCCATCGGTTTGGTATTTCCAATTTATAATAAAATGTATATGTGAATAGGTGGTGCAAGGGTATGCATTCCTTGGTGTGCCTAAAATAATTGTTTTTCATTGTTCAATTACTAATTGTCTTTTATTTCTTTTTGCACTGTACAGGCCAAATACATATCGCAATGCATAGAGGAAATTAAGCAGGAGCTGCGTCAGGACAATGTCAGCGTCAAGTGCAATGCGGTGGCAAAGCTCACCTATGTAAGTCCAAAAGCCAACATATGCCTTAAGCCAACAGCATCAGTCGTGGCCATGCAACTACTAGCTACTATTACTAGCCCCTGTTTAATTGACATTTGCATCGGGCGTATATTATCTCTATTAAATCACTTATTGAAATATTCGCATGTATGTATATTTGCATACATATATTTATGGCTACCTTTTTGTTAGATACAAATGCTCGGATATGACATCTCATGGGCAGGTTTTAACATCATTGAGGTGATGAGCTCATCGCGCTTTACATGCAAGCGAATTGGTTACCTGGCTGCCAGTCAATGCTTTCATCCGGATAGCGAGGTAATGACACTATCAATCCATTCTACTCATTAATTAGATCGTACTAATCTTTTTGTAATTGCAGTTGCTTATGCTAACCACGAACATGATACGGAAGGACCTCAACTCACAGAATCAATACGATGCCGGTGTGGCGCTAAGCGGCCTTAGTTGCTTTATATCGCCAGATTTGTCACGTGACCTGGCCAATGATATTATGACACTGGTTCGTCTGATTGTCTTTATAGATAAATATGTATAGATCGACTACAATTAGCTACAATTGCTTGTTTCTCTCATAGATGAGCTCGACCAAACCGTATCTGCGAATGAAGGCTGTTCTAATGATGTATAAGGTATTTTTACGTTACCCTGAAGCACTGCGACCTGCGTTCCCCAAGCTTAAAGAGAAACTCGAGGATCCGGATCCAGGTGCGTTCGTAGCATCCTGCATCTCATGATATCTAATATCACATGCATGTATTATTGTAGGTGTACAATCGGCTGCTGTCAATGTGATTTGTGAGCTAGCACGTAAGAATCCAAAAAATTATCTACCCTTGGCACCAGTATTCTTTAAACTGATGACAACATCGACTAACAATTGGATGCTTATTAAAATAATCAAACTGGTGAGTGTTTGCAGTGCCGCAAATATGAACTAATTTTCAATTTTTATTTTTGGTTCCGATAAAATTCTTTTTGTTGCTGTACAAATTTGTTACGAACTGAATATTTGTCTATCATAAAGTTAATTAACACAACTCCTACTCCTCCACTTCCCTTACCTGCCCAACCAAAAATATAAACGAAAACCAAACAAAATAAATACAAACGAATAACAGTTCGCGAGCCTTACAACAATTGAACCGGCGCTGGGACGTAAACTGACTCAGCCCCTAATTGAAATTATTTCCAGGTTTTTATCGGCGCGCTTACTTATTGAAGCAAGAAGCCATATCAAATAAATTTATTTATACAAAAAACAAAAAAAAAAAAAAACAGCACGCGCGCGCTTGGCTATAATTTGTTTATAAGCATTTTCTCTTTGCAATTTAGTTGAATTTCATGTTTCGTTTACTTCTGCAACTTCTGAAAGTTGTCTTTTAATTTGATATTTGCTAGATTGAATTTAATCGCTCATAGTCACAATTCACAGTACCATTCCCACACGATTTGAGCCCACTCAATGGCAATTTATTGTATTCAAATGCATAAATTTTACAAACAATTTCAATATCAACTGTAAATGTTGTTATTGCACATGATTTGTTGTTAACAAATATGTTTATCTTGCTGATAGACATTTGTCACAGAAATGCTGCTTACTTTCTATGTGTGTGTGTGTGTGTGTGTGTGTATTTTGACAGCTGAGATTTAACAAAATTAAATGAAAGAAACAATAAATCTCGAAAACTCATTGGCAAAATGCAGACGAAATAAAGCAAATATAGAAATCATTGAAGCTTCTTTCGTATCGGTTTAATTGGCGAACATAAAAACCCTCAAGTAACTGAATTAGGTTTTCAAATTTTCGTTTGTTTTCCAATTTATAATAGCGATTATTCTCAACGAAAGCAAGAATGACGAATGAAAGTAATAAGAGTGCCCAACTAGGACATACATATCCTGTTCCCAGCACTAAAATGCATTCGTAGTTACTTAATGTGTACATATTTTAATACAGAAAACACACGTATGTAGTCTTCCCCGAGCAGCATTCGATGAGAAATTCTCCGATCGTAATACAAGTTTTTCGTAAATGATTTTAGATATTAGATGTGTGTATTAGTGTATATAGGCTTCAAAATTGTATTTTCATAGTATTTACATACATATGTGGGTAAATATTTATCTCCTATTTACATATTTAAATACAGACATGTCACTGTATTCACTGACTACACCACACACAAATCCGGATAAAAACATACATTTTTGTTACTTATTTTTTATTCATTTAATAACAAAAATGATCTCAAGAGTGATCTTTTTGAGGATATTGCCAAAAAAAAATTGTTGGCCTCGGTTCATCGTACAGTTCTAGATGGAAAGGGGAATATTCGAAATGTGCTTAAATTAAGTTTAAATCATTTTATCATTTTATAAACTGTGTCCAATGAGTTGTGACATTAAATTGGTCCATTTTTTTCGTCAATTTAGTCTAAAAATAAAAATCATGGTGATTTTTGTGAAGTTTAAGGATTAAGTAACAAATCTAACGGTGTTTGAACTTTGTCAATATCGTTTTCGTTCAAAAGTTATGTCAAATAAGCTGTAAGCGACTGTATGAATATAATTATTTGAACACTTATGTTATTTTGAAAACCGAAGGGTTTTCTTGTTGATATGGAACTTATAGATATGTAGACAGACAGACGACTCTACTAGTTGATGTTGATAAAGAATATATATACCTTATAGGTTATATCTTGATTTGCTGTGTTTTGTGTAATCGTCAAAAGACAGCGCACCATGTTAGGAGTAACCCTCGTCCCTTGTATGCTCGTATGTTTATGCTACAGTTGTCGCATAAGCAAATGTATTTCATTTACAAATTACGTTGTCATTTACAATGTTTGATTTGATTTTACTCTTTTTACCCAGTACTCATTAATCAAATATGTGTATCTACAATGATTGAATGGGTACATGATATTTGCATTAAGTCGGGCACTCTCGACTAGAACATACTTAATTTTCTTAATTGTTTTCAGTTATGTTTAAAAAAGTGTTTAATTAACAGATTTATGTATTATGTGGTATAATTTGATGCTTGTTTCTTTTTCTCTTTGCATATTTGCAGTTTGGCGCTTTAACTCCCTTAGAACCCCGGCTAGGAAAGAAATTAATAGAGCCACTCACAAATCTAATTCATAGGCAAGTTTTTATCATTTAAAACAACAACAAAAAAATTGAAAACGATGGAAATTCGCTCTCAGCTTCTGATAATTGAAAGCTGATCCATTAAGTATATAAATTAATACAAAAATAAAGATGCTATCTTAGGCACGCCGAAGATTTGATACCCTTGCAGACCGTAGTCCAACTGCTCACATCTAAGTTTCGTTCTTGATTTAAAATTACAAATTGTTTTTATACGAACTATATGATAAAGTCGTCCGATTCGGCGGATACCACGACGGATATGTGCCACAAGAATGTATACATATATATATATATATATATATATATATATATATGTACATATATATATACATATATGTTACGGGGTCGGAGTTGTATCTACTTAAATGTGTTACACGCTACACGTCAAAATGAAAATACCCTCTGCAAGGGTATAAGAGCCAACTTTAATGCTTGTTACGCCTCTTTATTGTATTTAGTTGTAATTGCACTCTCGCTCTTGCTCTCTCCCCCTCTCTCTCCCTCTCTCTCTCTCTCTATCTTTCTCTCTCTCTCTCTCTCTCTCTCTCTTGCGCTGATTGCTTATTTCCGAGCACAAACATTAAGAACTTTCAAGTTTTTTGTTTTGTTTTTCTATTGAATTTTGTTAATAGTTTATGTATATATATATATATATATATAAATATATATATATATATTTGTATATATATATATATATATAAATATATATATATATATATTTGTATATGTATTTATAACTGAAATCTGTATTGTATACACAATGTTATTACGCAAGTAGAATTGTATATAATATATAATTATTATTATTGTTTTTGCTGTTGCTATCGTTGTTTGTTTCGTTTGCTTTCTTTGGGCCGCTTTAATCGAACTGAACTCTTTGATATACTGCCACCCTAACCCACCAACCCGTGTCCAACCGTCCAACCCAAACAGCACATCTGCAATGAGCCTCCTCTACGAGTGCATTAACACGGTGATCGCGGTCCTGATCAGTATCAGCAGCGGTATGCCCAACCACAGTGCCTCCATACAGCTGTGCGTACAGAAGCTGCGCATCCTTATCGAGGACTCCGATCAGAATCGTAAGTACAGCTAATCATATCAAATATCCATTGCGCATCTCCAACAAAGCTGTCCTTAATTCCTTTCGATCTTTCACACACATCATTTATGTTCGTTCTTCACTTTCTCTATTCTGTTTTATAAAGTCAAATACTTGGGGCTACTGGCCATGTCGAAGATACTGAAAACGCATCCGAAAAGTGTGCAGACGCACAAGGATCTAATATTGGCTTGTCTGGACGACAAGGACGAGTCAATACGATTGCGTGCCTTGGATCTGCTGTATGGCATGGTGTCTAAAAAGAATCTGATGGAGATTGTGAAACGCCTGCTCGGCCACATGGAGCGCGCCGAGGGCTCAGCGTATCGGGATGAGCTGCTCTTCAAAGTGATTGAGATATGTGCGCAGAGTTCCTATTTGTATGTGACCAATTTTGAATGGTACATGACCGTGCTAGTCGAGCTAATCCAATTAGAGGCTGGCTCCAAGCACGGCTGCCTGATTGCCGAGCAACTGCTCGACGTGGCCATTCGTGTTCCGGTGGTACGTCAGTTTGCCGTCATCGAGATGACCAATCTGCTAGACACGTTCGCCGTCTCGACGCAAAGCAACTCCATGTACGAAGTGCTCTATGCAGCCGCTTGGATTGTCGGCGAATTCTCCAGCGAACTAGCAGATGCCGAAAAGACCCTAAACATACTGATGCGACCTCGACAACTGCCCGGCCACATCCAGGGTGTCTATGTGCAGAATGTCATCAAGCTCTTTGCTCGCCTTGCTACCACCTGTCTCGAGCAACAGAATATGTCCGGCATCGTGTGTGTAAGTCACCAAGCTATTTCACATCAAACATTTGCACAGCCTGTGATCAATAGAAATGGCTAAGAAGGGTATCAGCAAATTGTGCAGGCAGAAAGCGAAATCTCTCGGTCGGTCAGGAAGTTAATTAAGCTTAAGAAGTGAGAGATTTGCTTACGAGGAGAAGGACATATAAATTTATATTTCGTTTTTATATTCAAGGGTATACTGTTTAGATTAATTATATATAGGTTAGTTCCTTTTTCAAAAAGAATTTTAATTTAACTTGGTATCGACCCTGACATTAGTCATATGTATGTAATCGAAAACTTTACAGTTTAGAGAGAAGTTTTAGTTGGCACCCATCCATCCCATTTGATCCATGCTAAAGCATACTATTTTGTTTGTTTTGTCCTTATCTTGATTGACAGCTGTGCGATCACGTCCTGGAGAAACTGCACCACTTCAATGGCTCCAACGACATTGAAGTCCAGGAGCGTGCCAACTCGGCGTGCATGCTAATCGAGATGCTGCGCAAGCAATTGACTGCGTCTGATGAGACCGCGACGACGGGAGCCATACCAACGTTAGCAATTGAGATTGTTCAGGAAATGGCGCTACTGTTTGCCGGCGAGCTGATACCCGTTGCGCCCAAGGCACAGCGCAAGGTGCCGCTGCCGAATGGCCTGGATTTGGATGAGTGGATCAATGAGCCGCCACCTGAGGACGCGAGTAGCTCTTCCTCCGATCACGATAAGGATGAGTTGTTTGTGAGCTCAACTCATGATGGCAACGATGCTGCCGGCGGCGTTCATGCGGGCGCCAAGCGACGCAAAAGTCTAGAGCTGACACCAGAACAAATGGAGCGTCAGCGCGTGGCTCGTCTTATCGAGCAGTCGAACAATCCACACTATCTTAAATCAACGCCAATCTCTTCGTCCATTGCCATCGGCATCAGCAGCAATAACTCAAATGCGGATCAATATGACAATATCGATGATATTCCCATAACAGAGATACCACTGGACATTGAAGGAGTCGTCGCATTGCGGGTGGGCAGTAAGTATATAGAAATTATGGTGAACTACTTGCATTACTAATTCATTTGCTACATTTTGCAGTTACGAAGCGATCGGACAAATATCTACAGACACTGCAAGCGACAACGTCGCTCAGCAGTAAAGATGCTAAGAGAAAGCATAAAAAGGGTAAAAAGAGCAAAAAATCAAAAAACAAAGTGGCCTACAACAGCAGCTCCGAGTCGGAGGCGGGTAAGCAATGAAATCAGAACTTAAAATCATTCGCATTAATATTCGACTCATAGAACCAAAACCGCTGCATCTTGTTAACACAACGCTGGACATGCCTGAGGGTGTTACACTGTCTGACAGCGAGGATAAGGACGGAAAATACGATCCAAATGATCCACACCGTGCGCTTGATATTGAGCTAGACATGTGAGTATTATTTCTGCCTTTGACGAGCTAACAATATTAACTAAGACTTTTCAATATCGATAGCTCCATGTTTGAAACACCCGCGAAGGTATCCAAGGGTTCGGTATCGATCAGCCCCAACAAAGAAAATCTCAAGGCGCCAACGCAAGCTGGCACGTCCAGTTCAAAGGGCACCGACGCCGTCGCTGGTAAAAAGGAGAAGAAATCCAAGGAAAAGAGACGCGCCGACCGTAAAACGAGTAAGGAGCAAGCAGTGCCCAATTTGATCGATACGGAAGGTAGCCCCTACCGGGCTTCAACAGACAATGGCGGCAGCAGTAACAACAACAACATTATCCTCTCCGATACGGCTCACAGTCAGCATAAAAAGAAGAAGCGAGAGAAGAGCGAGAAGGCTGCGCACAAATCAAGCAAACAATTGATTGATGATGCTCCAAAAACAACAACAACAACCTGCACAAACATTATCGATGTGGGTGACAATGCGAGTGCAGAGCCGGAAGCCGAGCCGGCTATCATTAAGGCCCACAGGAAGAAGCATAAAAAAGAAAAGTCGCAGCATAAAGAGAAGCGGATGCACAAAACGGCCGCATCAGACTATGAACAGCCGCAGGGTGTATCGACGCCCAGCAAAGAGATTTTCTAATTACAAAAGCAGACAAAACATCAATGCATCATCGTCAATGGCCCACACACAATTTTCATATAATAAGTATGGTAAAGAAATTGGTCATTATGCTGAAAAAATGCCTATTCTTCTCATCCTACGACTAAATTATCGCTGCGATATAAAAGCAACTTGAACAAATGCTATTAAAAAGACAGAAGCACGTATAAATAAAGCTACATATACACATTATATTCTTATTTGAAAATCCGCATTTGCCATTGCGGCTTAAAAAAAAAAAAGAATCGATGAAATTATGAACCAACAGGAAACAAGATAATTGGGTACTATTTATATACCTTTTGATTGAAACCCAATTCCAAACTATACTTGATACAATATATATATATTTAATGTTTAAAGTAATGCCAATTAAAAAGAAATCAACATAATTAAGCGAAATTATTGTATTGTTTCATACTATATATATACAAATATATAAACGTTGAATATATCAAAAGTGCATAATGTATATATGTACAATAAAGAAAACAAAACCGGAGAAAATGGTACACCTACAAGTAATGTGTTTTTTCTTTGGGAAGTGGGAGCTACTTTTGTAAACAGGAAAATGCCCCTTGGACCACAGATAGTCCTTGGTGTAAAGGGGAAAAAAGTACGAAATCTTTCCAACAGCTGAAATATTGGGATTATAAAAAGGAAAATTGCTCATGGCTCGACCATATCCTTACGTTTCCTGGCGAGTCCTGTGTCAAAAAATGTGTTTTGATCAAGACTACGAACTGACAAAAGGACATCCTCGTTATCCTTGTAGTTTCCGAGAATCGAGAATTTTTGATTTCGGCTGATTTCGGTTTGTCCTGACGAATGAAATTTTTACAAATGTTTCGGCTCTTAGATGATCCCATAATCCTTGAATGCAGCTCGCTAGAGTTGGTCCTTGCGATTCTATGCAATGAGAAGTACAAAATCGATCTTTGCTTGCCCATTTCAAGGACTTTTTGGACTAGTGATTCGAGGAATCATCTGAACAGCAATTCTCACTTCATCATCCTAGATGTATGCAATAAATCTCTATTTACGATGGATTTTATTATTCAGCCTAAAAGTATGCTTTAAAATATGTTATTTGCTCGGTCATCGGACTTTATTCATTGATTTCACTTTTCTATCTTAGGTTAAAGTACACTCTTCCTTTGGCTTATTTTCAAGCCTGCAGACATTTGCAAAAATCGTTTTAATATAATCAAATTAAATTAAAAATAAATTGCATAAAATGAGTTCAGTTTCCGATATTCTTCTTCGTTTGTTGCGATCCCAAGGGGAAAAAGTATGTTCAAGATAACTTTATTTTCATTTGATCGATAAAATGACGCGACATATTTTCTGGGATAAGACTTGACGTCAGCCTGCAGAAGACATTGGCTAATAATCTAAAAATGAATGTGAGTCCTTTAAGTGAATCGATTTTTATTCAAACAATTTGCGTTCATTTGGTTTTGTTGTATTTATTTTGAGTTGACTGCAACTAAGGCAGTTGTTCTGTACTGTATACTTTTTTTTGTTGTTTTTGTATTTGTTTTTGTTTTGTTGACATTTAATTTGCTTACTTTTGAAGTCATTCATGAAACTAGACGCTAATTTTAAACTAAATATATAAATGAGTTTGGTTTCCTTCATTTTGTGTTGTTTGTTTGTTTTTTCTTCATTCTTTCTTTCGTTCTTTTCAATATATGTGTACGCATGTATATGTATATGTATTGTATATAAGTTGTTTAAATAAGTAATTGTTGTTGTTTTGATATAGTACATACATATTTATGTTGTTGCAGCACAAACTTGTCCATCTCTCGACTTTCATTGAATAATATTGCTGTCCAGCGACAGAGGCAATTAACTAAACGAATTGCTACATGGTGTATATATATATATATATATATATATATATATATATATATATAATTTATTATATGCACATATACATACATACTTATCATATACGCATGTACTAACTAATAGTGTTTATCTCTAGCAACTCATTTGCTTAGTTTAATGTTTCTCTTTCGTTTTTCTTGCGGGGAGGAGGGCAGTATGCTAAAAACTATAATTAATTCTTGAATAAATAACTTCTCTTGTTTTGCTTTTCTCATCAAACAGCTTTAATTATGTTCAATTTACGTTTCTTATACTTATTGTGTGGTTCTTCTTCTTCTCATTTTATTTTGTATATTTCTGTTTATTTTAATGTTTTTTCCAATGGGCATTTTGGTAAGGTCATTTTCATCATGCTTATCGTAATTACTGCAGGCCATTTTATTGTAAATTGTATAACTTTGTTTTCGTTTTATTATTATTTGTTTGTTTAATTAAAACACTTAACGTTGCTCTTGGTATTTGCATTAACATAAATAATTGTACATCTTAAGTGCTAATAAGTAAAAGTTGCTTTTTGTTGGTTTGTTGTTATTTAGTTTTTAATTGTTTACGTAACGCCTAATTTAGTGTTTTTGTTTTTTGTTTTTTTATACATTTTGTAGCTCTGTTTTTCATACTTTTTGCATATAAATATTTATATAATTAATTGTTGGTATAATGCAGTCTTTACGGCAAAACAAAAACATAATTATGCTATTTGATTTTTTAGATACATAATGATAAAAAATATATGTATGTGTATACTATTTAAATATTTATACTTTTGCTTTTAAAGTTTATGAAACCAAATACACTTATATTTAGGTGTTTGCTTGCTGCTTGTTGTTGTTGCTGTTGGTGTTGCTGTTGTTGGTGTTGTTGCTGTTGCTGTTGTTGTTCTCAAAACAATATAAATCATATCTCAACTATTTGTCAAATCAATTACCAGTTATTTGAGAATCATGTATTAATATAAAATATATTATTATTATTATTAATATTATTATTATTAATATTATTATTATTATTATTATTATTATTGACACCCTTGCAGTGGGTATTCTGAATGGTTTTTCCTTTGATACCCGTAGGCAGAGTGGGGTTTAATTGGTATGTGTATGTGTGCAGTGTGGGCGTGGCTGACTATTGCGGCCACGCCCACCACCTCAACAAATCTTAGCTTCAATCATGTCGCATGTTGCACTGATAGACTGTACTGTGCGGCATCCACACGCCCCCACACGAACAACCGCCCACCACCCACAACCCGGCTGGCCTGTGTTCAGTTCAGTTCAGCTGTTAAATACCCTGGTCGCAGGGTATTATTCAGTCGGTACCGTCCGACTGCTGGGCTTAATTTAGAATTAGTTTTGCTTTAGCAATTGTTGCTGGCATTTTAAAATTTAAGCTTGTATATTTGAATGTATATAATTTTGTGTTAGTTCTCTTTCGTTTTATTTATTTTGAAATTTGAATAAATTTTTTGAAGGCAGTTGGAAGTGAATTTTACTTTAAGAATCTCAACTAATTATTTTTACATCCCCCCTCTTTTGTAGCATGTACATAAATGTTAATATGTGTTCATTTTTAAATGGTTTCTCATCATTACTTTCTTATTTTGTTTTTTTTTTCTTTTCGTTTTTTTTTTTGTTTTTTGTTTTTTAACAGTTATGTTGTATGTACAAAATGTTGTTGTCTTCATGTTATTTTGTTTTTGTTTTTTTTTTTAATGTTTTATTTACTTAGATTGCGTGTTTTGGCTTACGTTTAATATTCAATTTTTGTTACTTTATCCTTAAGCTTAGAACTCATTTATTTCTTCGTCCTTCTCTAGTTGGCATTCACACAAAAAATATATATTTTAGTTTGACTGCTTCATTTCCCACTTTCATTTGTTCCCTAAAGGCAATTTGTTGTTGTTTAAAAAATATATATGTATGTGTATATGTGTGTGTATGTGTATGTGTATGTGTCTGTGAATGTATGCATGTCTGTGTGTAATTGTCTAACAAAACCGTTATAAATACTTATTCAAATAAACACGTTCGGTTCAATTATTGATAACATCGCCGACTTAAACAATAAACGTATGTATGTATGTATGTAAGTATAGTTATTTGTATTATTATTTCTTTTATTTATTTTTTTTTGTTGTAGTTATGCATTAATAAACGAATTGCTGATTTACAGATAGGTTGTAAAAAAGAAAGCAACAAGAAATTCAAGCTAAATTTCGGAATGCAACAATCTGAGTCGCTTGCAGTCAAGCAATTAATTATTTAAGCGAGTTTTTTTTCATTCAAATTCAAATTCATTCAATTTTTATATGTTCTTACAATTGATCATTCAAGACGACGAGCGACAGACAAGAGACATATCTATTCAACATTCTCAGGTTATATATATATATATACATATATATGTATGTGTTTAATACGTAAGGAAATGATTGCTTTATGTGCTTCAATGTTACTTGTAAATGGTTGTAAATTGCAGTTGTAGTTCGTGTAAATCGTGTCTAATGTGTTGCAGGAGTCCTGCAGGAGTCTACAATATAAACTCTCACAATTGACGCAGTAGACGCAGTAGACGCAGTAGATCAAATATTGGATGTATTATGAAATACGATCCTACAAGAAAATACAGAAAAAAAAGAACCAAAGTTAAAGCAGAGTTGACGACTCTCCAAATTTTAAATGTGATTTAATGCAAATATTTAAAAAAAAAAAAAAATCTTTAAATTGAAATTTGTATTTTGAATAAAGTCGATCAAGTCGTAGTTTCCTTGTAGATGCACACATACATACACACTTCCCTGAGCCCCATCCTCATAATGGGAAATTGATTCTTGCTGTTCAATCGTCATTCAATTTGTTAAGCATTAAAATCTGAACATACCAAAATTGGTAAAAAAAAATATGTTGTTTTTGTTTAAGTTTCTTTTTTTCTAATGCTATGATGGAAAATACACACAAACATATCAGACTTGGGCCAGTTTCAACTTTAGTTCGAATATTCGAATTTGTTTAACTTTCGAAATCGAATTAAGCGCAATCTATATCTTTGTATTTATATAGATATATGTATGTGTGTATGTAAAAATTAAATATATTGAACGTTTTGGAGTTTGTTTTATTTGCTGCTAAGACGAAGCTTTCGTAAATGTTAATTAAATTGTATGGCATAAAAGTGACGTTTCGATTTTAAACTTTTCTCTTTTTACTATTTGTTTTTTTTTTTGTTTAGTTTTAGTGATTGTACAATTTGCTACATGATTTACATGATAAAAGAGGGACACTGTTTTTGGTAGCGGGGCGCCTATGAACCAAAGTGACAAGGCACGCCAAATACAAACATTTGCACTTCCAAATGTACATCTGTATGTATGTATATGTATGTATGTGTGTATGTGTGTATGTATGTGTGTATGTATGTGTGTATGTATGTGTGTATGGGTGTACAAGTGCACTCATCTCCTACTCATTGTATTCACTTTCTGTTTAGCGTGTGGCGCGAGTATTTAAGGCGGCAAAGAGAATTATTGACAGCGACCAAATCACTTTCTTTACATTTTCAATTGCCTTTTTATTGTATTTCATTATTCGTACACATTTAAATGCTTATATAAATACATATATATATATATAAACATGTATATATATATACTTATATATATAGATATATGTCTGTACGCATTATTCGCTTTTGGCTATCTGTTTTCAGTTATCGTTTTAATGCTTTGCTTGCTTTACATTTCAGATGATTACGTTCTTGATTACATTTTACTTTACATATGTATGCATGTATGTATGTATGTATGTATGTGTATATGTATGTATGTATCTAGTTTATTGCTTATGATTTTGCTGTTGCTCATTATTCAAACTTTTTGCGATTGTGTGAGTGAGTCGTGAATGCGCTGTTCGGTTCAATAAGAACTGATTTTTGTTGTTTTCTCTTTGATTTTCTACATTTTAAAAACACAGGAACAAGTTTTAATATACTTACAAATTATGAAAAAAAATAAAAACTAAAACCTAAAGAATTTTGTTAGATTGCTTTATGTGAAGGATACGATGCAAATCATGATTTGCATATCTGCATTTTGTTTGTTTCTGTTTCATATGCAATGTATAAACTATAAATTTTATGAATAATGTTGTGTATATGTAAATTGGTTTTTAGCATATTTTTCATATTTTTTGTTATTGGTTTACAAGTGACCAGATATAAGTGTAGTATGTATGTATCTAAAAATAATTGATTGATTCTGAATGTTTCAAGAAGCACTTAAATTAGTTATTAACAAACAAAATTTGATGACAATTCCATTTAAATAATCATAATAATAATATTAATATTAATAATAATAATAATAATAATAATAATAATAATAATAATAATAATAATAATAATAATAATAATGCAGTACATTTAAGTTCAGCCCAATGCTGTCTGTCTAGTACCATTTTATTGTACATATTTAGTACACGTAGGTGTTGTGTTGTCATCATTAAATCAAAAAATCCATGAGTGAAGAATACATTTAAAAAAAAAAAAAACAAAAAAAAAAATGTGTTTTTGTCGGGATTTGCATTGCGCAATGGCGGCTACAAAAATATGAGGTCGGCGCCGAACTACATTTGCTAAATTTGTTAAATATAACGGTGTAACGGTGTAACTGTGTAACTGTCGTACAGCAAATGTCAAAATATTTAACAAGACGGTAAACTAAAAGTAAATAAAACATGTGACCAAAGTGATTCCAAAGTTTTAGTGTGGTAACGGTATTTATTATTGGGCGGTGGTTTCCTCACATACATATGTACACATACATACGTAGTTGCATATGCACATTCGATAGACTTTCATATCGATGAAGATTGCTGTGTGTTTGTGTGTGTGTGTGTGCACATGCGAGTCACAGTTATTTATGCTCCAGTTTGCGCGCATTCCATAGGAGGAGTACTGGGCGCTCTGGCTGCAGTTATTGAAGCTTTTGATACGTATATGTAAATGATATATATTTATTTATACGTATGTGTGTGTGTGTGTGTGTAGCGCACATAATGGCTGATATATGTTGCAGTTAGTCTTTATATGAATATGCATATGGTAAATTATATATTTATACCATTTCGAAAAAGCTGATCAACTTAAATGAGGTGACTGCAGTTTCCTGTACATCAACTACGTACATTGCTCTTGCTCTTGCTCTCCCTCTCTTTCACTCTCCCTCTCTCTCTCTCTCTCTCGCTCTCTCTATCTCCTTCTAAATATAATCTGTAATTAAAAAAGAAAAAAAAAATCGATTGAAAAAAAAGCTATTTTATATGATGTACACATGCATGTTGATTACAGCCTTGCTATACATAGCTGTACATATTTATATGTAAATTGATGTATGTATATATATATACATATATATATATATATATATAACACACATATGTACATAATACAAATCAAATGCTGTAAAACTCACCTTAAATGTAAATATTTGGCTCTTGTTGTTTTCTTTTTCTTTTGTTGTTGTTAATTTATATATGTATATACGTACATACATATATATATATAGAAAATATTTGATTTGGATTTTGAACTCGCCGTCATCAACTGCTGCTTCTTGTTTTTGTTTAATGTTTTTCTGTGGTCAGTTTGAATAACGTGTAAGCTTCTTATGTTAAATGCGTTAAAGAGCACATAAAAGAATGAACATTGCATGCATTTCTTTGTTTGTTTTGTTTGTTTGCATTTCTTCTCTCTGTGTGTGTGTGTGTGTGTGTGTGTGTTTGCTGTGTTGTTAGCTTTTAAGCTCTTCATAAATTTGGCATAGGCAACGTTTTGTTTTAACAAATTCAGTTCGCTCTCGCAGGCATCAAATCAAATCGAATCAAATCGAATCAAATCGAATCAAATCGAATCAAATCAGATCGAATCAAATCGAGTCGAATCAAATCGAATGCTTTCAAAATTGGATGCTCATGTCGTCGTCGTCATCCTCCTCGATTAGATCGTCCACTTCGAAATCGGTTGGCGAAAATGTGTGCGTTCGCGTGCCACACACATCATCGGCAATTATTTGTTGTCGTGTTGTTGTTGTTGTTGCTATTATTGTTGTTGCCATTGTCATGTTGCTGTTGCTGCTTGCCACCACGGCAGCCGCGTTGCGCGCTCGCGAGCTGCTATTCTTGAGTACGACATCGACAGGAATCAGCGGCTTGCTGTTTGTTTGTGTATTCGGCTTGTTAACAACAACAGCAGCAGCAGCAGCAGCACCATTATTGCCGCTGAAGATGCCAGCGGCGGCGGTGGCGGGGGGATTGGTGGTGCTGGTGCTGGTGGTGCGTGCCACCGTTATGCCGCCACCAACATTTGTTGTCCCCGCCGTGACGCCCGGATCATTGTAGCGCGGACGTTTATTTTGCAGCTTGGTTGCCCAGCATTCGGTGGCGCGGCGTCGAGCATTGGCACAAATGTTGTCGCCGGTGTTGATAGTGTTGTTGCTGCTGCTACTGTTGTTGTTGTTGTTGCTGCTGCTGCTGTTGCAGTTGCTGCTGCTGCTGATGTTGTTTGCAGTGGTAGTGTTGTTGTTGCCTTTGGTGTGCTGGTTGTGATCACCGGTGAAGGGTATGTGACGGCGATTCGCTTGCGTCTGCTCGAGCATTTCATTGTACTGTGTGGCCTGTTCCAGGCGGCGCATTGTATTGATGGGCGCACTGGTCAGAATGTTGGAGCCAGCGCCAGCGCCAGCGCCGAGCGGGCGATTGGCGTTTGTTGTTTGGCCGGCGCTGTTGTTAACCAACAAAGAGTCCTCATTGGACTCCTCGCCGGTCTGGTTGCGCTGCTTCTGTCGAAGATGCTGCAGCTCCTCGGCGGAACGTTGCTTCCGGAACTCATGCACCAAAGGATAAATGTGTTGTATGGCGGATTCCACGTCATTAACGGTGGGCGCTAAACATATAAATATAGAACATAAAAAGAATCAATCTGAATGAATCTCAATCTTCACATTTGTTGCATGGATCTATCATTGTATTTATGTGTGGCATGAGGGGGGTGTATGGGTGATTAGTGGACAGACTCACCTGTTACCGTTATGCTGCCCGTGGAGAAGATTTTGAGCGTGGCCTTTGGCTCGCGCATCTTGTACGTGACGCCCGGATGCAGCTCGGGCTCATAGCTGGCATTGTCGCGATGTCGCTCCGAGAAATTAACTATTTTGATTGCCCAGGGCATGCTGCACGTGCCCAGCACATTGACGATGCGAAAATGCTGGAAGTGCGTCGGAAATCCCAACTTGCCCAAACAGCGCGCATAGCGACGGGCGGCGATCTTCGCCTGCAATGATTACAACAATTATAAAATTGACAACAAAAATATGAGATGAGATTCGCACGTTACTGCAACGTACCTGCAACTCGGAGGTGGCACCCGTACACGTGATCCTGCCCGATGACCAAATCGATGCCGTCGTATAAGGACGACGCAGCTTCATCGTGACCATGCCATTCTCGCGCCTGTACTCCACATTGGAGCCATTGAGCGCAATTTCGCGCAGCTTGAGATGGCAGCGCACGCTGAACGAGCAGACCACATTGTTGATCACAATGTCCAGCTCGGGTTCCGCATCCTGATCCGTGCCCTTGACTATGGGCAGCAGGACTTCGTGATGCTGCTGCTGCTGTTGCTGCTGTTGCTCCTCCTCCTGGTCGTCCTGCTCACCCTGCTCTTTGTTTAGTTGTTGTTTTTGTGTTTGCTGTTGGTTGTTGATTAACACCCTGTTGCCATTAGGAACTGTTGTTGTTGCTGTTGCTGTTGTGTTTATGATTGTTGCTGTTGTTGCTGCTGCTGCTGCTGTTGTTGCTGCTGGTGCTGCTGCCGTTGCTGTTGTTGTTGTTGCTGCTGTTGTTAGCAACTTGTTGGCTGGCGTGGCAAAGATCAGCGGCTTGCTGCTGCCATTGACCAACACCATGGTATCTCCATTGAGCAGCTTGCGTTGCCCAACACTGGCGTTCAGCTGCTGCACCTGCTGCAGTTTGCTAAACTGCGAAAAGTATCGCACACTTCCTGCAGCACTGGTCGATGGCGTTGCATTCGGAGTGCTGCTGCTGTTGTTGTTATTGCTGCTGCTGCTGCTGCTATTGCTCACAATGGCAGTGGCCATTACACCCACGCCCATGCCCACACCCGTCGCTGCAGCGCCGCCCACCACAGAAGATTGGCGCGCGGCGAGATGATAACTTGAGGCGGGCGTTAAATAAACGCGCTGCGCATTTGTCAGCACAGTGCCGGCGACGCCAACGACGGTGCCATTATTGTTGGCCGCCTTGAGACCTCCGTTCATATTGGCCGATGGTATGCTAACCATATCGTTTTGCATCAGGCGGCTGCAACCTCGCCCAACAAGAACAACCCTTCCTCGTCCTTCCTTCCTGCCCTCCTTAGGTCTGCGCACTTGTGTATTAAGCACTATTTCTATATTTGCAGTGCTATGTGCTTTTCTGCTATATTCTGTTGTTAGTCGTGCGTGGATGATGATGATGCTGATAAGTATTTAGTATAGTTTTCCGCTTTTGTTCCGGCTCCTGTCCTTTTTTCGTATGCAAGCACAGCAATTTTTGATGCTTAAGTATGTGTTAATTTCACTACTGTTCTTCCTGCTGGGTCTTCATTGCTGCCCACTGCTGCGCTGCGCTGCGGCTGCGGCTGCTTTCGTATCGCAGCGGCTGCGGCTGCGTCGGCAGCGCTGAAGGCGTTTAACTTTTGCTGTTGTTGTTGCTGTTGTTGCTGCTGTTATTACTATTGCTGCTGTTTGCGCTGCAGCTGCCAAAGCAGTACGTTTAGATTGCAGAGCTTTCTGCTTCCTGTTGTTTCCCGTGTTCTGCTTTGTTGCTTTTCTGCTTCGTCGTTCTGAAGTTTTGACGATTGTTTTAATTATCGTTTTTCGACTTTGCTTTTGATTAGTTAGTTGAGTGCTGTTTTGTTTAATTTGTAGTTTGATTTTCTTGTTATGTTATTCGCCTATTTTAGTTTAAATAAAGCGTTGCTTTTGCTTCTTCTTTTGCGCTTGCAACTCCTAATGCTAATGTACTAGTTTTGTTGTTGTTGTTGGTTGTTGGTTGTTTGTTGTTGTTGGTTGTTGTATATAAGGCTAAAAGTGATTTTTGTTGTGTTCGCTATTTGGATGATAACCAAAATCAAATACTTTGCTCGTTAAATTTAAATTATGTTTTGATTTGTAGTTTTTGTTATTACTATAATAATTATTATTTCTAGTCTTCCGTTCTTTCTCCTTTGTTTGTTATTAGAATTTAGCTTGGAGTTTTGTTTTTGTTGTTGTTCCTTTTTAACAGTCTGAAAAAAAGAAAGAAAGAAAAGACGAAAATTAAAATGACATGCAAAATGATATATGCAGCATTAGCTGTCTCTGTCTGCAGGACAATGGAGCAGTCACGGCCAGCAGCGCAGCCGTAGCGGCGAGCAGAGCAGCTACAGAATTTAAAGATCAGCTGCCTGTGTGTGTTGGTAAATTAATCGTGTACTTTGTGTTTTCTTGATTGCATACATATGCTTTGCATGTACTTTGAACTTCACAAATGAATGAACATATGACGTATGTCCAATCCCCCCCCCCCCCCCCCACACACACACACAAAAAAAAAAAAAACTTTCAACAAGTGAGCTCGACAAACGGCTGTTGTTGCCAACTGAGCAAATGTGTTTTTACAGAGAGGCGTATGCTAACAGTAGTAATAACAGCGACAAGCACTGTTTTGACCCACTGCTCTGGATCTGCAGCAGCGAGAAAATAGAATACCCAACGAATATATAATTGTGCATTAAAATGTACCAACTTATCATATTGTTCCTACTGCTTCACAGTTTGTGAACGAAAATATTGTAGGGAGAGCGACAATAAGATGAAAGGAGCGTGACGTCAGACTGTGTCATTGTCACAACACTAACAGTTATATGTTAACTAACAGAGCAGAGGATCGCTCTGACCAAGAACAGGGTGACAACATTAAATGTTAACCGATAAAATGTTAACAGAACGCAGTCCAGTTACACCAACACCTGGGTGCATGCGCATGTGCATGTGCCAATATGTGTATGTGTCTATGTGTATGTATATATGTATGTATGCTAGGCGAGGCATGGCATAGCGTCGATTTGTTGTTTGTCGGTGCAACTATTAGGCCAAGGACGGCATGCGAAAAGTAGCACACGCGGCATCAAATGCGGCGCGAGCGATGTCAATTGAGCACAATGTCGTCGGAACAGCAACAGCAACAGCAACAGCAACAGCAACGACAATTTGCAGCAGCTGCAGCAGCGATGCACCGATGCAATTGTGTCATTTCATCCAAAATCAAATGCACTTACTCACTCACACACACACATACACAGAGAGAGAGCGAATATGACGCTACAAGTGCAGCTAGCTGCACTATTTTTAGAGCGGGCGGCAGCAAGTGCAAATCAAATCAAAAATTGCTATTGCAAATTAGTGCAAGTTGTTAAATTTAAATGTTTGTCGAGCTGCTGTTGTTGTTGTGGCAGGCAACAACGGCAACTTTAATTGTCTAGAATATGATGGCATCCAATTTATGCACACATATATACATTACATATTTACATAAACAACACTATGATGTCTCCATTCCATTACAAAATACATATATGTCTAACAAACTAATAAATGTCGTAAGGGAGACATCTTTATATAGCATCCATATCTATCTGCTGTCTGCCACAATTTAAAAGTCTATGCCAACAAATCATCTAAAGGGTATCTAAAGCATTCCTTCTATGTCCTGCCTTCCTTTTGGGTTAATGCAGAACAGAACTGAAAACCAAGGCCGACCTTGGCAGACCAGCGAGTGTCTGACTCTGAGCTGAGTTTGTGTGACCCACTAACAGACAAATAGTAGATACATTTCCACGTACATACATACATACATACATTGATACATTCATACATACATACATACATACATTTCAAGCAGATTTACACAGTTTTGTGTTTTAGTTTTTCATGAATTGCTATTTACTATTTACATTTACAATTAGCAATGGCGAGTTCAATTTAATTGAAAAGCATATATTAGATGTACACATTTTACATAGTTACTTAATTGATTGTTGCAAGCATACATCACACACACACACACACACAAAGATGCGTTGCTTGTTTTGTTCTTTGACTATTTTTAACAGCAATCAGGGCAAACATCAGGCAAAGTAAAGTGTTCGACTAACAGATACCCTACAGCTTGCTTGATTTTCGATAGCATGCAACAATTGTAAGTTAAAAACTTGAATTAATATTTGCAATGTGAACAAGAAATGCATACTGTCATTTTTCGACCAGGAGACAGGGTATACAAATGGCGCGATACAAAACACGAATCGAAAATAGGAAGCAATCAAACAAAAGAAAGAAATGCACAACACAATGCAAATCAAATGACAAACGTGTGTGTGTGTGTGTGTGTGTTGTGCTCAATGCTCATTGCTCGAAACGCTTGCATTTGAAAAGAACACACACTGAGAAAATATACACTGAATAATGTACGGCAATTCCTTAACCAAGAAGGCCATGAAATGTAGAAACACTGGAAGCACGTTCAATCATGACACATCCCATCCAATTTGGTGCTGCTGCTGCTAGTGCTTTGCATCGCCAACTTCCGCCTTTGTTCATCCCCATGCAAACAAACACAATTGTACATTGGTACATTTGTACATATATTGGTACATTTGTACAATTGCACATTTGTCCCAGATAGTAAGGAAAATTCCCAGCGCAATTCATTTTCATAAGGATTTTTGCAAAATATTTCATCGGACTGACAGCGAAAAATGCATAAAACATATTTTCTTTCATCAATTGTTTAAATTTTAAAAAAATCTCATCTCATTTACTCACTTATGTACGCGTATGTATGTGGGGGATGTATTTATGTATTCTAAGAGGAATGCTTTCAAACAAATTGTAGGAGTTCCGTCACCAATCAATCAGTCAATTAGTCAGTCCGTCATTCAGTCAGGACAAACGGTTATCTTAATATGGATACAATTAATAATAAACACGTACAAACATACCCATGTAGATAACGCAATGACCACATTCATAGCTAGTGCATAAGCAATAATATTAATAACGACGAATAATAACAAATGTGCTGAATGCAAAATGCCAGTCAACGCACCGCAACGAATACAATACATATATATATATATATATATATAAACATATATATTTCTGTTTATCTATGTATGTACATTGTACTACAAAAGGTAAATTGCGCACAAAAAAAAATAAAAATAAGAATAAATAAAATAAAATGAACGTTGCTGAACTTTGAAATTCAGGTTCAAGGCTAAATGACAACTGTTTTCTAGCAAATGGCAACAGAAATACACTCACACACACACACGTATGTCTGCCTATTTACACATACATATACATATCTGTCGTATGCTGACAGACAGACAGACAGACAGAGTGTCGCTTTGCTGTTTCCAAATAGCAAATGACAGCAAGACCATTCAATTTCGGCATTGAGGCCGTGTTGAGAGATGCAGTTTCGCTTGAGATCTTTCATGCAAATAATCACTGGAATCAACAATTATTACCAATTGGTTTAGGGCGAAACATTCTGACTCGATGGAACCGGTGTTGCACCGGTGTATCCCATACACTTGACTTCATTCAAATGAAAACGAAGCTCAGTTTGTGAAATGCGTGTCTCTGCTTCTAGTTGTCGCTTGTGTGTGTGTGTGTGTAAGTCTGTGAGAGTCAGAGACTGTAATCCAACACACAACAGCATACTACAAACTACTCTGAAAATAGGTGGTGACTGGTGACTGAGTCAACTGCAGAGGCGTAACAGTGGCCTAAATGTTAACCGTTTACTGTATTACATTAACAGACATTTAAATGTATACATTGAAGTTTATAGAACGAGTTTCAAATGGCATGCTTCGCAGAACCCAGAACCCAAAGAACACAGTTAGTTTTATCTTTGAATTTGGTTTTGACAATTTCAATTATTGCGATCAGCAAAACGAAAAGTACTGATTACAATTATAAATTGAAATAATAATTATAAATTGCAGCTAAGCGAAGGTCTCAAACTCAACTTAAACTAAAACTTAAATATCCCAGTAAGTTCTAGTACAAGCCTAACCCTCATTTCGAACCCTAACCGATTGACAAATGTACGTAGTGCAAGAGTTGCATAAATATGCGAGACTCGAATGAAGAGATTGAGATTGAGGCCGGGCTGCGTTTACACTTCATACTACTATCTCGAACGAGTGCCGTGCGTCATCGACAGATATTCGATTACTCAGTATCCGAATCAGAGACGGGAAATACAGTGGGCATTACGCACGAAAGTAATATCTTTCTCTTTCTCTTGACCATGATAAATCGAAGCTCGGAATTGAATTGCAATTGTGTAAAGTTAGTCACTCACCTCTTAATAGTCCTTAATTAATTTTTGTTTTTCTTTAGAAATCTCGACCAAGGAGACTGCAATAAACAAAATCCAACAAGCAATTAAAAATTAGCAAGTACACAAGATATTATTTTCTTCGGCACACCGAAGATTACCTACACACTCAACAACTCCAAGTCGTTAAGCTTTTTTGGGTTTCAACAAGAACAAATCGACTCTATTTTAAATTAAAAAAAAAGGCAGATTTACAAGTTTTGAAATAAATGCATTGGCCGTTAAATAAATCTTTGGAATTAAGTTTCGCAATAAGAAATATGTCTAACTACACATAGATATTCATATGCATACTTCAAAGATCGAAGATTTATATCTGCAACAACTATATAGAAGCTAGAGGAGTTGCCAGGTAGTTAATAGGTAAACCATCTACTCTACAGGTGCCAATAGAATATTGTGTGGTCCTTACATAGTCCTATTACTCGGCAACGTTCTCACTTTCGATATTTGATGTGTAATGAAATCAATAGGTGTATAGGTGTATGTGTGTGTGGGTGTGTGTGTGTGTGCAGCTAAAGAAGGTCGCAGAAGCGCGACAGCGTCAACGGAGTCGCTGACTTTGCTGTCTGGCAGCAGGTCACTAACACAGCCACACACATACCATTTGTGAGAGAGCCGTTGCCGGAGAGAAGAGAGAGATAGAGAGAGAGAGACAGCGGTGTGAGTGTAGACAGACAAGCAGACGAAAACAGGAGTGCTCTAGCCGAGAAACAATAAAAGAAATAGCCGAAAAAGAAATACCCTATTCAGTCTGTAGCTGTTATAAATTGTTCCAAAATGAGTTCAAGGCAAGCTTATGCTTATCAAAAATATGCATACATGCATACACACATATATACATACACACATAGATACATACATACGTATAGGAACAGCCTATTGCATACATTTGCAGGGTATAAGAAGATTAGACGTTGTCAACCCAAGGCTAGGCCGCTGACCTTGAAAGCAATTTCATTGCGTGTGATGAGGATTTGTATAAATTAAACAGTTTGTCCTCAAGTTGAACTTTGGCGAGAAATCCACTTAAGACGTGCTTCCGCACAATTCGATCGACTCGCAAATGTATTTTTGTTTCTCATCTTATCCCGCCTTAAACTCATTTTCAAAGTGCGATGTTAAATTTCATTGAGGATTGTGGAATCAACATTCTTGGCGAACGCTTGCACATATAAAATACACTTGTACATATATACATGTATGTATACACATTTACATATACATATATATATATACATTTATATACATATATAGATATGAATTAATCTGCATGACACAATTGTCTGAAAGAAGCAATAATGCCCACGATAATGACACGGGCCCATCAAGGTAAAAAAAACAGCTGATTTTCATGATCGGTGGCAACAATTTGGTTAAGATATGTCACTTTGTATAGAAATACTGTCATACATACACACATATACATATGTAAGTATCCTATGTATTCCAAATATATAAGAACGTTAATTCAATTCCAGCTAATAAGGGTATATATGATTACGACAAAGATAGGAATCAATATCAAAATAATCGATGAAAAAAAACAGGAAATATTAAAATATTAAAAGAAAACAAATAATATATAACAAAATAAAATATTTATATATATCTAGATATGTATGTAATCATACATATACATATGTCCCATTTGCAATGGCTTTGAGTGGCTTCCCGAGATTGCAAGTCGCTTCCTGGAAGCAGGGCAGAAGCAGGAGTTTTCCGGAAATTCCACTTCTTCCACTTCTTAACAGCGTCTGCAGAAGTCAGTATACGTCCTATTGGCATGAACGCCGAATAACCAGTGTCTATTTTATAATACGGATTACTGCAGATCAGCTGACATGGAATGTCCAAAATGGCGTAGTACGAACACAAAGGATTGCCTACACGTGTGTAAAGTGACCGTGGCCTTCTTCACCCGTACTTGTGCATTAGGGTTCGAGTCTAGTTTCCTATCCATTGTCAACCCTAGGAAGTTGGCACTGTTAGTGAAGGAGCGAGTTACGTCATTTAGTCTGGGAGGGACAAAATTGGGAATTTTGTAATTTCTTGTGAAAAGAACCAGTTCCGTTTTATTGGGGTTCACACCTAATCCACATTTATGTGCCCAAAATGACAGTACTTTTAGTTTACTAGCCATTAGGTGACATAAACTTGGGCGTAATCTTCTCTGAAGATTACCGCAATGTAATCCATTTATCGCTGTGTTGCGTAGAAAGGTACATACATACATACATACATACATAAGTATGTATTCATACGAAATCAATTACGAACTATTTGCAAGCGATTTGTGCTTTTGCTTTCTATCTCTTTAGTCTCTTTCTTTTCGCCTCCTCTCTTTCTCTCGTTTCAGTATCGATCATTTGCCGAAAAAAAGAACAAATTTTGAGCTGTTAATAGCTGTAACGACGACGACAACATTCGTTAATAAACTTGAAAACGAATTGAATATTCGGGCATGATCATTGGCACAACGGTGAGCAGCAGCGCAATTTTCTGTTATGCGGTTGCTGTTGCTGTCGTTACTCTCTCGTTGCCAGCCAACTGAGAGAGTCACACAAGTTCGAGACGACGACATGGATCGATATTTCCGCTATCGAGCGCGCTTCTTCTCTCCCTATGTGTGTGTGTGTGCATGAAAATATGCCACCGCTTGACATGCTCTAGTTAATATTTTTAAAATCAGTGCATATGCATATGTATGTAAATATAATTAAAATAATCATATCTACACGTAATCCTTAAATTGTTACAGAAACGATGCCACAATATAAATGTAATATTTGCATACATATGTATGTATGTATGAACGCACCAAATTTAAATTTTAATGGCCCAAATTTATTGAAGGAGGAATATGAAAAAAAAACACATAAAAACATACACAAGTACACATGACACATGTATATGTGCATGCACATAAGAACACGCTACATGTGTGCATGGGATGATAAAGCAAAATACAAAGCAGAACTAGCGATTACATGTCCATGCATTCACAAATACAAGCAACATACATTTGTTGTATGCATGTGTGAAGAGCGGAACAGCTACAGAAATTAGCGATAAGTGCGACTGTGAATGTGACAAGCACTCACACACACAGTGTAGCTACGCCACAATTTGTATTTGACTTGTGCATGTGTACGTAACAGATTTGTCAAACGGAAGTTACATTTACACGTGTACATACACACATTCATACATACATATTGTTGAATATGTATACATATGAATAATAGAGGGGGATGGATGGAGCAGAGGGAGGATGATCGGCGGCAGCAACGATGACAGGTGAATAGATGCACTGCACACTGTTGACTATTTATTGTGTTATACAACTGATGTTCTCTTTACGTGTGTACACATACATATGCATACACACTCATATATATGAGCATATGCATGTGTGTAGCGAAACAAGCAGCATAGCTAAATAAAAAAGAAGTGACAGTCGCAGCCCCACCTACAAAAAACACTATTACACCACTATTAAAATTGACACACATGCATATACATTTTTGTATGTTTGATTAACGGAAGCAAAAGTAAACTTAAACACACACACACACACACATACACATGTTCTCGTCTGCAAATATTCAGAGCGAACATATTTATATAGATGTGTATGTATGTGTGAATAGTAAAGCCGATTCTTATGTACATGGTGTGTTTGTGTATTTTGTGGATATGTCATTTAGAATAATTTCATAAAAATTTAAATACATATATATATATATATACATATGTATAAATAAGAACAGAACCATAGCTAAAGCCGACTGCTTCTATAATGAGCAACAGCAAAGGCAAAGATAATGAAAATGAGTATACGTACAATGCATGTGTGAATGGGAGAGACGAAACGTGAAATGAGAGATTTGCGGCGAAAAACTTGTTAGTATGTTGAGCGGTGTCTGTCGCTATCGCTGTATAGCTACAATCACGCGCTACAAAGCTACAAAAGAGAGCTGCGGCGAATTGAGAATAAACGTCGACGACGACAGCGGCAGCGGTGGTTGACGGTCACAAACCGAAGTTCGTTGAAATTTCGAACGTATGAAAACATTCAGTCTGCCGCCAGCGCGGGCCCGAGCGTTTAGCTCGAAAACGCGGCAGAGGGCCCAGCGAAAAATTAGCTGGGTCAACGAGGTGACGGGCGGCGGCGGCGACGGCAGCAGCAGAGCAAGAGTAGACCGTAGCCGCCATATGAGTTTGCCTCTTACGCTGTGTGGGTATAGGGGCATATGCATGTGTGTGTGTGTGCGCGACAATGCGATGTGCTCTGCTGCTGCTGCTGTTGTTGTTATTGTATATATCGTTTGGCTATTTTTTCCCCCATTATAAAATACGAAATTATTTGAGGAATGCGAATGCGGCGATGGCAGCAGCAGCGACACACACATATGCATGCATGTACGTAGGCACATATACAAATGCTCAACTCAATGTAGCTGGGGCTTTTTTTTCTTGTATAAAAATAGCCAACGTGCTCTTGGGCAGGCAAAGCGGTCAATCTGACGTCACCTACATATACATATATGTATGTATGTAGCAGAGGCAAAGATGAATCGGCAATCATCTAGAAAAATCGAATGCAAATGCTGGACACTCCACACAGCTGTAGCTGAAGCTGTAGAAGAGGTTGAATGCCCTTGACAAAACCTAAAGAACAAATAAAACCAAAAAAAAAAAACGTTGCAACCCAGCAAAAATAAACCCGCAACAAACAAACACATGCAGATCTCCAAGGGAAACTGATGTGATTGGTCAACTGCCCATCACACTCTCTCTCTCTCTCTCTCTCTCTCTTTCTGACTCTCCCATCACAATTATTTGCGTTGTTAAATATTACTCACTGTTGCAAATTTACCGTTTGGAGCAGCGAAGCCAACAAGGGTAATAAATTCTTCGCCTGCTTAAGCACACAGAGGACAGACGCAGACAGGAAATTACATATACGCGCATTTGTGTGAGTCTGAAAAGGCAGCGCAACGCACGTGCGGCAACACTGGCAGCTAGTGAGAGCGCACCTTAATATAATTTGTGATTGAACGAAACGATTGGACGCGCTACAAAGCGACAACGACAAATGACGCGGCGCTCACATTTCTGAATTTGAGGCGAAATGGCGCATTTCGATTTCAATGCATTTTACTTTGCTTTGAATATCCATACATGTAATTTGTGGGCGCTGGGCCACATTTGATTTATTTATTTCGGCGCTAAGATATGTTCTTTTGCTCAGCTCAACAAGGCTAATTGGCTAAGCACACGCACATACATATATATGAATATATATATATGACGATTTTCACACATGTGATGATGACTGTCAGCCGCAGTCGTTATGAAATACAAATGTGTGTAAAAAAATCGGCAACTAGCTGCTAGCGAGAGGAAGTGTAAAGAGCAAAAGACAGACAGAGAGAGAGAGCGAAGAGCGTAATTGCTTTTGTATTTCGTTTGTTAAAGAGGCAATGAAAATTACGTTTATTTAACTTGAGTTTTTCATTAATTTTTTTTTTTTAATATTCCGTACGCAGAAACGTGTAGTCTTCAGATACAAATTGTTGTTGTTGTTGATCATATTATATTTGAACGTATGATGTATGGATTGATTTCTGCTAATTTTATTGGGGGTTTTTTTTTCATGGTGTTTTTGTTGTCGGTGCTGCGGATTTTTCAATTAATAAACTTACAAGCTAATTTACAAGTTTGTTAGCCTACAGAGGAGTTACAACTATGTAGTATAAACTAAAACGGAAATTAAAAGAATAATGATAAATAATACAAATTTAAGAAAAACGAAAAAAAAAATCACCTTTTTTTTAAGAGTAGGTCGCGCGTCGTTTTGTAATTTGCTTGCGCTACTCTCTTGGATTGAGCGCTGCTCTCAAATATGTTCGTGACGACGACTATTGCGCTGCTGCTGTTGCTCGGCGAACAGCCGTTGTTTTTGCCTTTTCGCTCGCTCCGCTGTGATTGCTGCTGGGGCGAGACAAAGCCGACCGACCAACCAGCAATAGCGGGCAGAGGAATAATGTGTCGTTTACGAACTTTCCGTTACTTTTGCTTTTGTATTTGTATTTGTACACTTTTCTTTTTGTTATGGGTTGCGATGATTCTTACATACGTTTTCTATAATATGATTCCTGATTTCAGCTATTTCGGTTTGTACAGGCAAACAAACAACGGTGACTAACTCTGTGTGTCTGTCTGTCATATGTACGTATGTATTTTGCTTTGCTATGACTTTTGACGCTTTTGCTAAATTGGCATAATTGATATTAAATTGAATATGTATTAAAAAAAATAACTGCGCCAGCAAATAATTAACAGAAGTGTGCTAGATAAAATACAAAATACTGGCAAAACGGCAAGCAAACTATGCGAAGACAATGAACAACAGCCACACATAATATATACACATAAACACACACATACGCATATACATATGTGTGTATGTATGGAGCAGTAGGTTAGGTTAGGCTGGCTGACTGACTACGAGCGGCGAGTTCGCTGCGAATACAATGGCAAATGGAAAAATCAGTGAGTACACGGCGACGGCGGCGATAAACGGAATACGCGCACACTGAGCAAGCAGCGCGTAGCTCGGCGAAGGCGAAAACGACGCGACACACACACACATACATCCATCAGAGAGGTAGACGACAACAAGGGCAACATTTGAGCGCAGCACATCGCGCATGCTAAAGTCGCCCGCTCTTTCTCTCTTTCGCTCTCTCAACACTTTCCACTCGCACGCACGTTTTCATATCGTTGTTTTTCTTTTGGTTGCGGCGACTTGTTGTTGTTGGCCGCTGCGCAGCGCGACTTTTGTAGTTGGCGCTCTTGCTCAGCAGCAACGCAATAAAAGTTCAAAAACAGTTGAAGTATACCGCGACGCGAGTAAAAATCTTTCTTCATCGTCGTCGTGTTGTCTTCCGCGAATTTCAATTTCTTTTTCAATTGTATGAAAGAAACGCTAACGCTTTTTTCTCTTTGGTTAGATATAATTATTTGTTCATATTCGTGGCAATTATATATATATACATGTACATATATATATATGTGTATGTATATATTAAAAACTGTGATTTAGCCAACATAAATATTTCAATGTTTATTAATTGCTCCCATATACATACACATCCACACACGCATATATATGTACATATAAATATATTTATATATATATATGTATGTATGTGTAGCTATTAAATATATGTTTATGTATGTGCCAAGTACAATCGCCAAAAAATGTGAGTCGCTTCCGAGAACGTTTATTGTTTTCGTTTTCGTTTCATGACGAGATTCATACATTTAATTTCATGTAATATTAACAACAAAACAAGCATTTCATCGTTGTTGTTCTTGTGTGGCTGCTTGCAGTGTGCGCGCGGCAATGTGGAATTGCATTTTTTTTTGTTTTTTTTTTTTTTGTCTTTTGTTTGCTTGCTGCTCTGCCAGTAGGGGAAAAAACTGCCTGAAATTTGCATAAATTGTTTCCTTTAGCATTATTCGTTGAACTAGTTCTTTATTTATTAATAATTATTGCGGCGTTAATTTCTTTAATTATCGTGATTTTGTTGTTTAAAATACTTATAAATTTATACCAGAAGCAAAAAAAATTACCAAAAATATAAATTCTGAGAGCACTGTATGAGCACACACGGACGTCTTCACAGTCGCTCGGCTCTCTAACAACTGACAACCCTGAGTAAGCAGTGTGACCCAACGTAGTACACGATAGATGTCGCGAGCGGTCACACTGCCATCAGATCGGTGTGACCGCTGCATCTATATTGCAACAATCGAATCGAGTTTCAACTGCAAGAATTCATATCGAAACTACTAATATTGCATAATTGCTCAACAAACACCGATGAACAAATTGGTACTGACGGTTTAGAATCACATTTGTTCTTGTTGTCGTCACACTTTATTTGAATTTCTAACCGAAATAACAAAATTATATTTTGCAGACATAAATAAATACAAGCTTAGGTGTTTGGCCACGTACATTTTATGAAATAGATATATATATATATAAATATATATAATATAGCCTACAGTCGATTGTGTGCAAGCCAGTTGGATCTGGGGAAGCATTTATAAATAAACAAGCATAAAATCAAACAGCTACAAACGTGTTTTTATTGCTCCTTTCAGCATATTAACATAACACATGATTTTGCAACGCATTCGAGTGCATTGGCATCGTTTATTTTGAGCAAGTCAGTGTGCCCGTATAATAAATGCAAACTCGGCTGCAGCTGCCTATCGCTGATGTTACAATATTCGAAAATTGGCAATATATAACTTTAAAATGAAGCAAATGTAAAGGCAATGCACTAATTGAATAAAACTGATGTTCATAATTAAAATCGATCATGGCCAGATGTGCAAAGATGTTATTCCAAGTGAAATCCCAGTATATTGATACTTACAAGATCCACACAATTGGCTATTTCATATATACATTACATGTATTACCATTCAATATTGCTTAAATTAATCGATTCGATATTTACTAAAAAAATACTGTATTTGAGAATAGACAAAGTAAAGCTATTTAGCCGATGACAACTATGAAAACAAAAACAGATGCAAGACAGATGATATCGATATATCGATAACGCATCATACCTTTATTTAATTTGTACGATAATTACATAGTATTATTAATGAGTATTTATTGCTGTTGCGGCTTCTAAATGATTACTGCATTGGCATTCTTGCTGCTGCTGCCGCTGCTGGTGTTCATGCCGCTTGCGCCCCCGGCTGTGGCATTGATCAATCCCCAATCCCAGCACTTCACCGATGAGCAATTCCATGAAGAGCTGGTGGTGCGACCGCTTGCCGGCGACCATGTAAACACGTATTTCCAATTCACCACACGCTGGCACTATGGCACCCGCAACAATCGTAAGTAATATAGCAGCAGCTCACACACTACTCACACACACACATACACACGGACGCACATTTGAAAACATGCTGGCTGTTAGTTTATCACACACAGCTGACGCCGCGCGTCATCGCCGAAGTGCTGCAAACGTACGATGTGAAGGAGCTGCATATTGGTCTGACGCAAGGCTTGTGGCGCTACGAGAGTTGGGGCTATCCGATTGTGGAGGCAACTGGCGGTGCCGAAATGTGGGCCTGGTTTAGTGCACCAAATCTGAGCAATGATGATGTGGACAAACAATGGATGCAACTGGCCAACGTGTTCTCGGGCGTGCTCTGTGTCTCCCTGAATTTCGTCGACAATACCAATACGATTGCGCCCAAGCACATATTCCGTCCACAGTTTATGCACACGGCAAATCGAAGTCAACAATTTGTGCGCTACGCGACACTGCCGCGCGAAATTGTCTGCACGGAGAATTTGACGCCATGGAAGAAACTGTTGCCCTGTGGCAGTGCTTCGGGCTTGGCCACGCTGCTCAATTCTGGCTATGTCCACAACACAAAATATCATTCGTTGGGCGTTAAGGTGCGCACTCTGTGCGACACCGATGATCCCAACAATTGCATCGTGGAGCTAACCCAAACGGCCAATCTGGTGTACGATTTAAAGCTTCTCGAGCAGAGCAGCACAGATTTTTCATTGCGTCGCCTGTTCGGCATGGGCCTCAATGGCAACTGTGAGCTGGCCAGCAGCAGTAAGATCTATGTGCAACGCAGTGAGCGAGGTGAACAGTTTCAATTGGTGCCGCCGCCACAGCACGAAGTTACCAGCACACGTGGCGGCTACACGGCCATCTACGCTGTGTACGATATGCAGGAACAGTTTGAAGGGCCAGGTGCACGGCTCTTTAACATTGCCTGGGTGGGGCCGAAGTCCAGCAGCAGCAGTGGCAGCAACAAGGAGCGAGCATCGTTGCCACCGCTATATGCGCATCGCTATCTGCTGGGCAATGGACAGAAGCGCGGACGCATTGCCACCGAAATAACCAACACACATTTCGACGCCCTGCCCATCATCGTGATGGAGCTGGTGCCCTGGTATGTGTACGCCTATCTGCACACGTTACGCATACGCAGCAAGCCGCAACACCGGCACGATTACGGCGCCAAGGAGCTGAAGTTCAGTTTGCTGCATTATGCGCCCGGCAAACAGCGTGAGCTGTCCACCCATCTTGAGATTGGATTTATGCTGCCCGCACGCAGTAGCGCTCTGATTACCATTGAGGTGGACTATTTGCTGCTGAAATGGTTGGAGTATCCGCCGGATGCGAATCATGGACATTATATTGGTGCTGCCGTCATTAGCAGTCAGCTGCCAACGGGTCGCAATTATACGGCCCTGCCGCTTGAGGGGCATCTATTCAGGGACTCGTACAATGCCTCGCGGCCGGCTTATACGCTGACATTGCGCACTGAGGCGTTAATTGTATCACTGCCCACGCCCGACTTCAGCATGCCATACAATGTGATATGTTTGGCGTGCACCGTGGTGGCATTGGCCTTTGGGCCCATTCACAGTGTCGCCACTAAGCTGATCATTGTCGAGCGCCAGACGACCATGCCGCGCAATCTTCTGCGCAAACTCTTCCACAAGCTAACCAATCGTGCCGCAAAGCCAACTCCAACTGCCTTACCCGAACAGAATCAGCAGCAGGCAGCGAATCAGGACGAGGAGACGGACGACAAGAAGCAGTCGGAAAAGCAATCATCTTGCAATACGCCGACGCACATGTGATAAACGGAGAAAGACACTGAGACAGCAGAGATGATATACTCCCCAGCAGCACCTCATTTTTGGTTAGCTGTATTAAAAACAACAAAAAGAATGAACAAAACAACAACATATTCCAAAGTACAATAGTCGTTTGGCATGTCCTAAATAAATAAAACGCTCGCACGTTCATGTCCACATACTAAATACAATAAATATGTGTTATTTATCAAATCAACCATCTGCCACTTGCGGCTTCTGAAGGGGAGTTCAGTCTAAGCTAGATAAAATATAGATTTGTATTTTTTTATAAAACCAAATTCTGGTTTGCTTATAACTCAGATTATATTGTGTCCAACATTGTTGTGTATTTTACAGATTCTGGTTGGGCAACCATATACCAAAGAAACAATTTCATTTTTAACCAAAGAAATTCAAATACAAATTCTAATAATTGATATGATTTTTATAATAATACATTTTGTTTGACTTGAGCTAATGCAGTGGAAAGTTTAGATTTCTACGGTTTCTGTAGATCTTTCATATATATGTGATCAGCATTTTATAATGTATCCAAAATTGTTTGATTTTATACAAGTATATTGCAAGTCACAAGTCAAGCCATTGCACAAAATCAATAAATTCTTTGTTTGAAAATAATAAAAAAAAAACAAGTGAAATTAGACAGCTCGTTGCTTTATTGAATGCATTTTGCTTTTGTTTTGATCTTCATTTACACATGTAAGTATTTTAAATAATAATCGTATCTATTACTTAGCATTAGCACTTCGCACACATTCTGCAAAAAGTGTCAAATACTCAAAATGCTGCAATTTTCAGCAAAATGCATTTCAAATGATTTTCGGCTCTGTCCGTGTCCGTGAAGAGAGCGAGAGAAAAAGAAAGGGAGAGAGAGAGAGAGAGAGACATACGTATGCAGCTGATTTATTTTTGGCAGGAATATACAGAAGGGATTTAGACGTGGATACGATAAACCCATTTAACAAGTGTAACACTTTTTGTAGAATGTGTGCGAATTGCTGTTTTTTTTTTCTTTTCTTTTTTTGTTTGTTTTTAAATACAGTTTCAATTGATATAAATGCTATCGATGGCGATATATGTATAGTATGTATATAGTATATCGAGCATCGGTTAGTTCTTTCAGCTTACAATTACAACTAGAGTAGAGTAGAGTTATGTAGAATAGGGTAGAGTAGAGTTTAGTGAGCGCCATAATGCTTTTGAGACAAGACAGCAGACAACAGCCGCATAATACACTCATCGTCCACACACACAAAGCCTTGGCTGTGTTGTTGAATAGTTTTGAGTTATTCTTGTTGTTGTTGGTTTGTTGTGAATGGAATATTTGTTGATCATTATATACTACTTAAATCTTGTTTATTCTCATATTTCTTACGCTTGAATGCAGCATGCAAATTGTAATTTATAAATTGTAAATTGTATATTGTGAATTTGTATTTTAAAAACAAACACCAATTATAGTGTCACCTTTTACAATCGGTTCAAGTCAAAATCTTACTACAAAAAAAAAAAAATAATAATAATAAATAAGCAAACACACATTTAAAACCAGTACAGAAATTAAATCGTATATATATATATATGTGGGGTTGGTAGGTAGGTAGTAGGAAGTATTAATTGAATGTATATATGTACGCATGTGTATGGTAGAGTTATATGCCTAATGGACGCGTCTCGACGCTCGGCTCAATTACAATAATACAAATACAAATACAAACTAAGGCTAACTGTTTATCGAAGAATATTCTTATGCTTCGAACATTTTTTCGTACACACGCAGCACACGCATCTTTCGCAAATGCCACAAGACAGAGACAGAGTGGGGGAAATGGGAGGAGAGAGAGAGAGAGACGGATAGGAAGGTGTAGAGAGAGAAAGAGAGAGAGAGAGGGAGAGGAACAGTAACGATAGAGCGAGAAGGAACATTTAGTGGTGCGTGTGTGTTTTTTTGATTTCTTTTGTTTTGTTTTTGTTTTTCTCAGTTATTGTTGCTAGCATATTTTAAACGCATTTCGTAGTAAATCGTTGCCACCGAGTATTCACTGTGGCGGCTGATTACCATAGTAGCCATATGCGCCCGCTGGCGGCGGTCCTTGTGGCGCGCCCGGTGGTGGCATCTGTGCACCGCCCGGCGCCGGCCTATAGCCCTGATAGCCCTGCGACGGCGGATACTGAGCATAGCCACCAGCCTGCGGCGGCTGATGGTAGCCATGGCCCGGATAGGCGCTGCCCGGCGGCGGCGGTCCATAGCCCTGTGGCGGCGGTGGCGGTGGTGCTCCATACGGCTGGGCACCAGGCGCTGGCTGATATTGATTTGGTGCCATTGGTGGCGTTGCACCATTCGGTTGTGATGGCGCACTCGAATTCGGTGGTCCCCCGGTCGGTGGTCCGCCCTGTTGTGGTGGTGGACCACCCTGTGGCTGCTGTTGTTGTTGCTGCTGTTGTTGCTGCTGCTGCTGCTGCTGTGGTGTTCCATAGCCAGCTACGCTGGTGGGAGGCGTCGAATATGTTGGCTGCTGTTGTGTGGACAACGGTGATACACCAGACACAACGGCGCTCAGCTGCTGACCCGGCTGTCCTTGTTGTTGTTGCTGCAGCGGCTTTAAAACGACAGGCAGAAAGAGAGAGAGACAGATTAGCAGCGTGTCTTGGCTTGCTTTTATACACTGGACTGGTTAGGTTAGGAAAGACGGTTGTCGACTGCAGCATCGACAGACATTTGGCATTGCTTTGGATTCTGCTCAATTCCTTGACACTGGTGGAGGACTGAATCAGAAATGAGTTCAACCAATTGCGCTCATGAATTTCAAAATCTTAGTTAATCCTAATTCGGTCCACTGCAATATATATTGGTTAGAAAGGGGCTTTCCAAGAGTGCGCAAGAGTGTTCCTCCTCTTATACCCTGTACTCATGTCCCTTAACCTTAACAAACTCACAAGTTACGAGTCGGATGAGTTTATCATATATCTTTCATGGGGACAATTGGTTGTTGTTGTTTTGCATACCTGCTGCTGTTGTTGCTGCTGCTGTTGTTGTTGTTGCGGCGCATATTGCGGTTGCTGCTGGGCAGCTCCCGCTCCGGGCGCCTGCTGATTTGGCGGCACACCGCTGACTGATGTTGGCGGCGGAGGCGTCGATTGAGGCGTGTTGGGTCCATTTGGATTGCCCGATTGCTGATTGGGCACCGACTGCTGCTGCTGCTGCTGGGGCGGCGGTGGTGTCTGGCTGGGCGCTGTGCTATAGCTGGCCGGTGGTGGTGGTGGTCCAGCATTTGCTCCCGCCACGCTAACCTGCTGAGCGTTTGGTGGACAGGGCACCGGTTGACCCGGATAGCTGCCAGGTGGTGCGCTGCCAGCCTGCTGGTACGCCTGGTACGGCGACTGTCCTTGGCTCGATGGCGGCGGAGGTCCATAGTTGCCAGGCGGTGCACCGGACGCACCAGTCTGCTGCCCGTACTGATTAGGCGGATAGCCAGCATAGCCCATGGGTGGCGGTCCGGGCGCCACTGCACCAGAATTTTGAGGTGGCGGCGGCCCATACTGATTGGGCAGCACACTTTGCGGTGGTCCAGGCGGTCCAGGTGGTCCTGCCTGTCCGCCAGCTGTTGGTGGTGGCCCGTACATTTGTCCTGGCGGCGGTGGCGGTTGCTGCCCGGGCGCCACTTGCTGCCCGGGTGGTGGTGGCGGGTATGCACCTGGAGGCGGCGCCTGCTGCTGCTGACTCCCGCCAGCCGCACCGCCAGCATTAGGATTTGGTTGATAGGCATGTACGACACCCTGTCCGCCCGCTGCTGTCGATGTTGGCGGCATGCCGGCATGATGGTATGCAGCCTGAGCATTTGGCGGCGGTGGACCATAGCCCTGGCCGGGTGGCCCATACGGATACGCATTTTGTGGCTGGTACTGCGGCTGCGACTGCGGCGGATAGCCCGGATAATGGCCGTGTTGCTGCTGCTGCTGTTGTTGCTGCTGTTGATAGCTGACCCGGTACTGTGCCTGTGGTGGCGGCACCGATCCCGGACCCTGTTGTGGCTGCTGTTGCTGGTTGGGCGGCTGCTGCTGTTGTTGTTGGGATGGCGGTGCCTGACTCTGTCCGGGAGGCAACGGTCCATTGTTTGGCCGCTGCTGTTGATCTGCAAAAACATAAGAAAAACAAATCAAGGAGTGCGTTTGTTAAAAGGAGAAAAATAGTTGCAGACGCAGTGTGATTGCTGCTCGCATTGTACACTTTACACTTACTGGGCGCTGCATTGGCGACGACTTGAGCCTGGCCAGCGCCGGCCTGTACGTTGCGATATGCGGCCTGTGGCTGTGGGCCGGCTTGGCTAACTTGCGGCGACTGCTGCAACGACTGGCCTGGCTGTTGTTGTTGCTGCTGCTGTTGCTGCTGTTGTTGCTGAGATTGCTGTTGAGCGTTTGGCGGCATTCCCGGATGTGTATTCTGTTGCTGCTGTCCCGGATAGGGCGGCATTTGTACGGGACCAATGCCAGCGTCGCTGGCATGCTGCATCATCTGTGACTGAATGACACTGCCCGGTGGCCCCGGCGGACCCGGTGTGCCCTGCTGACCCTGCACCTGCTGTTGCTGTCCAGGCGGCGGTACGCCAGTCATACCATGCGGTGTCGGTGGCTGGTTGCCCTGTTGCATGGCCTGCGTTTGCAATAAATGCGGCGGCTGCGAAATGTAAGCAATTGTTGTATTAATTGTGTTACCATTGAATATTTAACGAGTGTTGTTCTGCCGTTTTGCCCGCTTACCGGCAGAATTTGGGCAATGTTCATTTGGGGATCGGCCAGTTGGGCCAGATACACAAGATTCCTGTGCAATGCCACATGGTAGCTCATGCACTCCTGTGATTTGCCGATGTTTTGGAAGTCCTGTATGGCCTGGATCAGTCCGCAATTCTCATCCAGCATCTTTTGTATCTGGGCCGAGTTTACCTGCTGCGCTGGGACGCCGCCACGCTGGGCATTCGGATTGGGTGGTGTGCCCATCATGACGCCAACGCCGACGCCACCGACCGGATTGCCAACGGGGCCGGGGCCAACACGCATCGCACCCATTGGTCCCATAGGCCCAACATTAACGCCACCTGGCGGCCCTTGTCCAGTGCCAGGCGGCTGTTGTTGTTGCTGCTGCTGTTGTTGTTGCTGCTGCTGCGGCGGCGCTTGCGGCGGCGGCAACTGCACAGATCCCGGCGGATGCTGAGCCGGCGGCTGCTGCAGCGGCGGTTGCGGCGAATAAACTGCAGACATTTTACTGGCTGCAGCCTTCTTCTTCCGCTTGGGAGTTTTCTCCTGTTTTTCCACAATTTTAGCGGTTATTATAAAACGGGTTGTGAACGAAAATCCAAATCAATGCTGCCGCTTCCTCTCCCCACTCGAACTCGTACTCGCAATCGCACTCGCTTTCGCACTCGTTGGCTGGATGTGGAGTATGCCGACTTGTCTTTAAACAACAACAAAATATCTTAGATTCGGGCTTACAATGCGAGGCGGCTTCACATTCGCATCCAGCGCATTAAAACACGTACAACACACACACAAACTTATATATATATATACATATAATAATATATTTATATATATATAAACATATATATTATATATATATAATTAAAATAGGGCTTTATCGTTCTGCGTGTCACAATCGATGAGAACGCATTCCAAGTGTACGGCCAAACAACTTAGTTTTAACAGAACTTTTGCAATTAATATACTTTTGCCAAAAAGTCTACATAATTTTTCTTTTTCTTTCCACTTTTGCGAATTGTAAGGAACGTCAACGACGCTTTAAACGATTACAGCGGCCGGGCGATTATAAGTTATCGATGCTTCAAATAGTACTTACACGCTCAAACCATGCATGAAGACGCGTGGTTCGAAGCTCTTTTCGTATTTAGTGTTTTAGATGTGCTTATACGTGCGAAATAATGCCGTTCACTTGAGGAAACTAGCTTTTGTTTTTGAAAGTATTGACGGCATTATATACTACACTAAGTATATACTAGACATTAACTCTAACCCTTGTATGATGGTTGGTCGTACCCCAATATGACGTATTTTTAGATAATGCATATTAATAAACAAGGCAATTACACATTTTATGTTGAGAAAAATAAAACTAAACGATGAATTAATATCGCAATGCAATGTTTTGTTCCAATAAAAATATATCATTTGTCTACCGATAGTACTGTCAACCGGCAAAAAGAAACAAGGCTACATCATGTATATCGATAGGAAAACACGATAACAATACCACGCTCACGGCGACAATCTCTCTTTTATTTTCACAATTTATTTTTTGGACTGGCTTTTGGCCAAATTGATCAAAAGAGTGTATGCGTGTGTGTGTGTGTGTATGTATGCAATATGCAAGTGTGAGTGTGCGATTTATTAAACAAAAACCCAGAGATTATTCAATATCAAAGTGCAATGTTTATTTGACGCGACATCTTATTGAATTTCTTGACCAGGTTTAATGGTGGAAAGTTAACTGAGTGCAACAATTTATTTTACTCTTAGCACTGGTGCCTATTAAACACACGGAAACGAAGTTCTTAGGTTTGCCAGCAGCGCCGGAAACAACAACAGCAGTAGGCCCAGCAACAACAAAAACAAAAACAACACACCAGCAACAAAATGAGAAGTGCAACGGAGGTGTAAGAAGTATAACAAAAAATCACGTCAAGTACATAAATATGTACGCATGTGAATGTGTTCAAACATAAACAAGAGCATTATATATCACATCCTTCTTAGGATTCGGCATTACAATTGTGTTTAATATCGATTTTATATCCCTGCGCGCCTCTCGCTAATTGAGTGTATGTGTATGTGTAAAGGTATCAAAAAAGCAATAATTGTGTGATATCGATAACGATACCGCAAAATACAGCACGAAACCAATACAATCAAAACAATTTGAGCGCGTTATCAAAAGCACAATAGCAATAAAAAGTTGGTAGTCCGGCAGCCGGCACATTGTATTTGGCTTTTGCGTGACTCTTTGCAGTCATTTTACATTTTTTTTTTGGCTGTTTTGTTTTTTTTTTTTGTTTCTTGTTTCATATATATAGTTTTGTACATTGCTAACTATAACACCTTTAACAAAAGTGACGAACTACGCGGACACCGATAACGTAGCCGCAACTAAAGTGAAATTTATAGGCCGTTTGGTAAGAAGATAACTTCTTACCGATGATTTCGTTGTTGCAAATGAAATTCCATGCGCTGCTGTTGCTGCTGTCAAAAGTCTGGACATGCATCTGTTTTATGTTCAATCGCCAAGTGCGCGCTGTAAGTACAAAAACAGAAAGAAAACAAAAAATCGAAAAATAATTAAAATCAACTGATTTGTTTTAGAGCGCTGACCCGACCCTCCCCCCTCCCTCCACCTTGCCCTTACATACCCCTCATACCCACCCAAGAGCTAGAGCTAGAGAACATTTTTCGTGGTAGTGCTGCGCTATCACACATTAGCCTCGATTGAATAACATACATAAACGACACCCATTGGTCAAGGCTGCGATAAGCAATAGCTACCACTCAAATCCCTCCCTACACTGTTCGCTCCCTTTATTCACCATCTCCGTCATCCATTTGCGTTCGATCCGCATTCAATCCTTTATCATATCGACTATATTCATTCAGAGAGTAGTCTGCCAGTTTTCAATATCTCTCGCCCAGTCGCTCGCTCTCTCTCTCTCTCTGCTCAGTGTGCATTATGAAACTGCAGTTCGCGATTCGAACATCAAATTCGAACTCAACACTTACTCGTGTCTCGTGAAACTAATAATCACATTGCATTCGTTTTATTTTTGTTTATCAGCCGCTCAAGAATCGAAATCAGAAAATGCAAAAACAATTGTGAATTTAAACTATTTGAATGTATGTATAAATTAACTATCTTAGTTTATCCAGTATCAGCCGGTTAAATATGAACAGTTCCCGCTGTCACCAGTATCACGACATCGGCTCAGTCTGGTGCAGCGAAAAACATTGGTGCTAGATCTGGATGAAACGCTGATACACTCACATCACAATGCAATGCCAAGGAATACGGTTAAGCCCGGCACGCCGCACGATTTCACAGTCAAGGTGACCATCGACAGGCATCCAGTGCGGTTCTTCGTGCACAAGCGACCGCATGTGGATTACTTTTTGGATGTGGTGAGTGCTGCAGCATATCCTATTCCTTTGTATTGGATGGCTCGAGTGTTGAGCGAATCTTTAATGTTGACACTTAACCTAATTGTACAATCATTGAATGATACTTTTTACTGACAGGTATCGCAATGGTATGACCTGGTCGTGTTTACGGCCAGCATGGAAATCTATGGCGCTGCTGTGGCCGACAAGCTGGACAATGGCCGCAATATATTGCGTCGTCGCTACTACAGACAACACTGCACGCCCGACTATGGCTCCTATACCAAAGATTTGTCAGCCATATGCAGTGATTTGAACAGGGTTAGTTATTGCGTCCGTCGCAATGTTCTGTAAATTCACTTTCATTTATAATTGACATATCCATAGATATTTATCATTGACAATTCGCCGGGTGCATATCGCTGTTTTCCAAACAATGCAATACCCATTAAGAGTTGGTTCTCCGACCCAATGGACACCGCACTGTTATCATTGCTGCCCTTCCTGGACGCTTTGAGGTTCACCAACGATGTGCGTTCGGTATTATCACGAAATCTACACCTGCATCGTCTTTGGTAGCAGGTGTGACGTCATCAATCGCAGCTCATGCAAAAAGCAATAGGCGTTCGAAAGTTACTCTTACAGATACATTTAATGATTACAACAATTTCAAAAGAAACAAAAAAATCATAACAAAATAAATGGTGGTGCTGTGACACATAAACGAATTTTGTTCAGTACGATTATGTTAAGTAATAGACAAAATGAAAGTAAGAGACGGTTTTTTTTCTTGATCATATTACAATTAAATTATACAAAGTTTTAAAACTTATGTACAATTTTTTTTGTATCAATATTATAGCTATTATTATTATCATCTTTTTCGTTTTTGTGCAGAACGAAAATAAAAAACTATGTTAACGCAATAGTAAAAAAAACCCAACTGGAAAGTAAAATGTCAAGTTTATATATCATAAACATGTAAGCTAAGACAACTGTAATACACATACACAATTACATATATATAAACATTATATATATATTTATGTTAGGTATAGTTTGTTGTAATTATATTATAATTATTATTATTAAAAAACGGGGAAAAAATTTGTTTTCTATATTTACAAAACTTTCTATATACTTTTATAACTAGTTTTACTGCAATACTGAATATTAGACAAAATGCATATACACACATACACATTTTGTATTGGTCTTGTACAAATCAGCTTAAATCTTCATAGTTTTTGATTTGTAAACTTGTCAAAAAAAAAAAATACAAAAAAAAGAATGCAGAAAGAAAAAAAACCATGAGACGCAAACTAAATTTTGTATGAACTAAGTAATGTATTTGTTATAAAAAAAGAGAGGGATTATGTTAACTCTTAAGATTATCCTGCGTGCAGGCCAAGACGCTGAGGGCGTATTATATTATATTTGTATTTAAACTTTAAATAAGACAATGATAACTATTAAAACATTAACAAAGGCATTATCCTTGTAATTTGAAGGCATAGCAAGTATATAGAAATATGCACGGTAGAGCCGTTGCGGAAATACGTGCATTGAATCCATAAGTTTTCCAAAAAATCCCAATACCATATGAAATAAAGTAAAAGGAAACATTGGAAAGAAATGAGCGCCAAATCACTATACATACATACACATAATATATTACACTTAATGATAATGATGACAAACGTTAACTGACAAATCGTAGCAATTTTTTATAGCAAACAATAAAGTAAACTGTTCGCAATGCAACAATTTTCATTGGCTGATTAAAATTTAAAAGAAAGAAACCAATCGCTTCCATAGTTATTTATTAACACGGTTTTTAAATGCTTACCAACCAACGGCAAGACAACATCCATAGCTTTTGCCAATTGAATTTTGTTTTGTTTTGTATTGTATTGTATTGTATTGTAAATGTATTTGTTTATTTATTAAATATGTATGCGATGTTGTTAGTTGTAAGTAGAGTGTAACTTAAAACAAATTTGTTAACAAAAATAATATATCGTAAATTAAATAAAATGAAAAGGGGAACACAAAACAAAATGACAAAGTAAAATTTCAAACCAAACGTTTTTTCACTTTCACGGATACTATAGCTAAGATTTTAAATCCTTTGATTTAAATATTTACTACCTCTTTATCAGCATTGATGCTAATGGACTACTATCGCCTCGATAGGCACGCAGGGAGAGATTCCTCTTAATAGGTACAGTGAAGGGTGCTATTTCATGTCAGATCTAAAGTAAATTGACAAACTGGAAGATTCCCAGACCCAGAGAAGAACTTTCACAATAAGGAACGAAATTTCATAGAAGCTATCACCATCACATTGTGTCTGATTATAGGATTTTTATTTATTTTTTTTTGATTAGAAGGATTTTGATCACATTTATAAATTATGAACAATTTATACATTATTAATTATAACCTAACCAGAAAACAATTTACATATATGTCCTGCATTTTTTGTTGTTGCATACATTTGCTTAAAATATAATACCCCATTAAAACTTTTAAATGTGTACAGGGCATTTGGATAGTGACACGCAGATATGATCGGAAAAAAATCGAGTTTAAATCGATAATAGCAATCGCCCATTGCAACATTAAAGTTTCAAAGTTTTTTTTTTATTTAACACTTTGAGGTTAACGTTACGCTAAAGAATAGCGGCAAGTGCGTCGTTACATTACATACATACCCAAAATTTACGCAACATTTGTGCCATCTGCAGTGGCAAAAGAGATACGAAGTTAGAGAGAGTGAGAGTGAGAGCAGCAGAGCGAGAGACTGTTCGTACACATGGCAACCGCAGCAGGAAAAGTTGGAAAATCAGTTCACCGCATTTTTGTGGGAAATCTACCTTGGACGGTGGGTCATCAGGAGTTGCGAGGCTATTTCAAAGAATTTGGTCGCGTACTCAACGCCAACGTAATCTTTGACAGGAAAACCGGCTGCTCCAAGGGCTACGGCTTTGTCAGCTTCAACAGTTTGCAGGCCCTCGAAAAGATTGAAAACGAACAGAAGCACATACTGGAGGGCAATTACTTGAATATACAAAAGTCATAATTCCAATTCAAATTGAAAAACCAATCACACACACCCACATACAGAAATACATACACACATACATACACAAACACCCGCACACACACATACATAAATACATATACGCGCAGAAGACAAAAGTAAAGCCATTTCAAGTTTAGTCATTGCAGTTGCATTTAGTTAAAAATGTTGGACAGTGATTTGGAAATTGACGATGAGGAGGATGAAGAGGAGGAGCAGCAGCGGGAGTATGAAAAACACTTTGCAATAACAACGGCGCATGTAATGCGCAATGCGAATGTTTATGATGCCAGTGATTTGCTTGAATTATATGCACTGTACAAACAGGCAACGGAGGGTGTCTGTTGCACGCCACGCCCCGCATTCATACAAATGAAGGCGCGTAGCAAATGGAATGCGTGGAAAGAGCTGGGCGATATGAGCCGAAGAGATGCCCAGAGCGCTTACATTGAGAAAGTTGTGAAACTTGATCCCAATTGCCTGGACAATAATGACAATAAAGCGAGTGGCGATAGCGGTGGCAGACTGAGTGGCTGGGTGGTGCACTCGATTGAATCGAAGCCAGTCGAGGCTAGCAAGCTGGAGCATCAGAAAACGCTGTTTGATCATGTCAAGGAGAACAATTTGCAGCGCTTGCGTGAACAATTGCAGCCCAGTGACCTGATGCCATTGGATGAGCAGGGCATGGCATTGTTGCATTGGGCAACCGATCGCAATGCCATCGAGATCATTGAGTATCTGGTTGAGTGCGGCGCCGATGTGGATCAGCGCGATTCGGAGCAACAGACACCATTGCATTATGCCGCCAGTTGTGGCCATGTGGAGGCATTGCACTGTTTGTTATCTCTAAAAGCGAATCTGGAGCTGCGCGATTCGGATGGTCAGACGTGCATCGATGTTGCCGATGATGAGCAGATTTGTGCTACGCTGCAAGCGGAGCTCCAGCTGCGCAAAGGTTAGCCCTAACAGCCATAACAACAAAATTCTATGTATCATGCAAGCGTTGAGGCCAAACAAAATTAAAAAGTAATTTAAGAACCCAGTTGTTAATCTTTCCTCTACTCTCTCATTAATAAAAATAATTAACTAAATGGAAATACTGCTTTTAAATTTTTTCGTTTTTTTTTTTTTACGAAATTAAGTGTTAATCGTAGTTGTTTAATATATATGTGTGTGTGTGATTGAAATGCCAATTTTTACTTCCACAGCTTTTTGATTGACATGTTCTTTTCAGAGTCCTTCTGCATCACCTTGGCAACGGCCATCTCAAAGTCTTCTTGGGTAACATGGACGCGACGCTCGCGGAGTGCATACATGCCAGCCTCGGTGCAGACGCCTTTGACCTCGGCACCAGATGCACCCGGCATCAGTTCGGCAATCTTGCGCAAATTGATGCCACGTGTTAGGTTCATTTTGCGCGAGTGAATCTTTAGAATGTCGAGACGTGCCTCCTCATTTGGTGGTGGGAATTCAATTTTACGATCAATGCGACCGGGACGTAACAAAGCTGGATCGAGTATATCGATACGATTGGTGGCCATGATGACTTTGATGTTTTTGGTGGCCTCAAAGCCATCCAGCTGATTGAGTAACTCCAGCATGGTGCGCTGCACCTCAGAGTCACCGCCCGATCCAGATTCAATACGCGATGAGCCGATCGAATCAATTTCATCCATAAATATAATAGAGGGAGCATGTTCGCGGGCCATAACAAAGAGTTCACGTACCATGCGCGAGCCCTCGCCAATGAATTTCTGGACCAGCTCGGACCCAGACACGCGTATGAATGTACATTCGGTGTGATGAGCCACTGCACGAGCGAGCAGGGTTTTGCCAGTGCCGGGCGGTCCATAAAGCAGCACACCCTTTGGCTGAGCAATACCCAAGGCATCGAACAGTTCCGGATGCTTCACGGGTAGCTCGATAACCTCTTTTATTTCCTTGATTTGTTTATCCAAGCCGCCAACCATTTCGTATGTTGAATCGGGAACTTTCTCGACCATCATCAGTGACACCAGCGGATCCACTTTGTTTGGCAAAATCTTGTGCAGTGTGTAGCTTTCATTGCGAAGTGCGACACGACAATTCGGTGTAACATCGTTAATATCAATGTTCTTATCCAAATCAACAACGAATTTGCCCTCGGGATGCACCTTGACGAGTACCTTCTTCTTATCCATTGGCTTGACAACTTCACCGACATAGCTACCTTGCTCCTGCAACAGTTGCAACTCCTCGCGTAGCATACGCACTGAAATTTTAACATTTTACATACATATTTGTTTCTTTTTTGTGATTTTCGTACCTTTGGCATTGAGCTCATTACGCTGTGCCTGCAAGCGGCGTAAGTTTTGGCTCTTCTCTGCCACAATTAGTTGAAGTTCCTCAATTTTTTGTATATAATATGAACGGAAGCCTTCGCCCTTTTGGTAAGCCGCCTCTGTATCCATCTGCAAGTTATTTATTTTTTAGTAATTTGCAGTTAGGTTGCATTCAGTATGATAATTTACCCGATTTGAGAGCGTCATTTTGCTCCTTTTTTAGCAATGGATTTATCTTTTAATTAAATACTGCCGCTTGGGTATACAGCAGAAAAATTGTGTTAAGAATTTAGCCTACTGTCTCACAAGTTAACACCTATTATGACTCGGCAAGTCTACTGTTTGGTATAAATTGCGATGATGTAGAGATGCTTAAATTATATCGATAGCTTTCGGTTAAAGTATCGGTGGAGTACCCAATAATAATATTCAAAATTGTTGGAAGGTTCGATTGATAAATTTATTCTTTTTGGCAAGAGCAATTTATTTCTGTTTGCGTAAAATATACTGCGTATGAAATTATCTAATTCTGAAATAAAACTTATCTTCTACGATGTGCGAAATGTGTACAAAATATTGTGGACTATCGATAGCTTATCGAGATTAGCATCGTATTTTTCTAGACGATGGTTGTATGATTGATAGAAACTCGTTGGCATCGATAGCTGGTCGTTGTCTTTACTATCGGCCGCTTATATTTGAATATGAGTACAATTGTGCTTGAAATCAATGTGTTTCTTGTCATTCATAAGAAATTTACTTTACACAAATTTAATTTTGTTCAACATGCACTCAGAAATTTACAAATAAGTTTAGAGTGGCTTGCAAATGTACTGATTATACACAAGCTGCTCGTGTTTGAATTGAAAAGGCAATATCAAGATGCCAGCAACATTTGGATTGCTATTTAAGCACAATTTACAAATCGAATTGGCACTTTGGAAGCGGACTGCTTTCGAATGCTTTGTTATAATTATACTGTTGATTGCCATACTAGCTAATCCCATATCATATTCAAAGAGATTATTGTATAGTCGCAGTGATTATGAGGGAGACCAGACAATTGTACCCCATAAGCTGGATGATATCAATATACTCACGTAAGCTACAACAGAAAGCTCTCATGTTAATTTTATTAAATTTCAAAAATATATCGACTGACAGAGGATTGGTCGACTCGAAGCGAGAACAAACCAAGTATAACCTAGCCTATGCACCAAAAACGAAATTTGTAACAGAAGTGGTCGAGTCTGTTGCCGCTAAGTTGGAAATGAATGACACCATCGGCTTTGACGACCCAGAGGATTTGCAAAATCAATTCGATGAGCGTACTACATTGGCTGCTCTTGTTTTCCAGCAAATTGATAAGAGCAATGAACAGGTGCCCAAAATACTTTCGGTTACCATTCGCTTCCCCAGCGAATTTCGTACGCTCACTCCGTTTCTCTCAGAAGATCGCCTATGGCTAACACGTTGCTCTGGTGTTGTAAATCCCAAGCGTGATAATGCCAAAGATCCCGATATAAATCAGGATATTTACATACGTGAGGGCTTCCTGCAAATACAACATCAGATATTTTTAGAATGGCTCCACCGACTACGTAATCTATTTCCATCGAACTTCGCGGAGCCCAACGTAGAAGTTTTCAATGTACGTCTCCGAGTTGCTGACGAACGCTGCGCTACGATGGATGTATACACCGTACCGTCATTCCTATTTAATTTCCTGTATTTGCTGCCGTTCATTAATATCATACGGGTGAGTGCATACCGTTGGACTAAAGGTTCTGCTTGGATATATCTGGATGTACACGCATTTCTGAATAATAGAATTGAGCTTGTTTTTGGTCAGTTTAGGATCAAACTTCATTATGTTTGGTACGCAGTAATTTAAGTGTAACGCTAAAGTAGCCAGAACACGTAAGAACGATTATCTTTAGCAGATACTATGACAAGTCTCATTAAGATAGCTTCAAAACTGATTTACTATTTTCCATAGAAAAAGACAAATCGACGGACAAAGTTGTCAAGAGTAATACAATTTATGGGGTTTCCCTCAGCTGATTATGTGTTTATTTTTATATTTATAATTGGCTGTTGACCAATTTATGAATTTCTTACAGAACCTAGCTGGTCAACTTAGGGATAATGTTATGACGCATCAGTGGCACTACGGCTACTCGTTTGTAGATCAATATTGTTCCATATTTCTTGTGTTGGCGATACGTCTGCTGTTACTGGGGCTGGTTATAATATTTGTGATATTTGTGAGTGATTTAATAATGTCAATATGCATATATATATTTCAATTTGAATTGTGTATTGCAGTTGTATTGGACGATCGAGGATGGCATCTTCTCTGGACTGACATTGTTTTTAATGATCATCTTCATTGCGATATTCACATTTGAGCTAATTGTAACTGCCTTTGTGTTTGCCAAGCTTTTTCAGAACAAAACCAATGCGGTACTCTTTGCGATCGTTATTTGGCTGTTTAACTACGCCGTTTTTGGGGTGATCCTTAAGCGATACTGGGACGTGCATGGTCACTATGTTTTCTTTATATTAATTGTATTCCTTAGCAACCAGATACCGTACAGCATGCAATTGTTTCATCGGATCATAAATGAGCCGCATTCGATCGGAGCATATGATGTTATTGCACTTTATGTATCCGCCGTTATCAGTGCATTAATCTATTCAATATTGCTCATCCTCTTGCAGTGGCGGATGCCAGGACGCCTCCTCAGCCGACGTGTCGTGTTTGGCAAGCGGCGCAAAGAAATCGAAATCGATAATACTCTAGTTAGTTTGGCACGTAATCCCAGCTGGCATAATTTCGAGTATGGCGATGTGGGTAGCAAGGAGCTGATACGCTTGAGCCACATCTACACAGTGCATCGGACCTCGGAGCGAAAGATTTTGAAGAATGTCTCGATGCGTATTTATAAGGGTGAGGTCTATGTGGTATTGGGTCACATTGGATCTGGCAAACTGACGCTGCTCCGTGTCATCTGTGGTCTCAAGTATGCGACGCGGGGCTCTGTACTTTACATGGGTCAGCATCTATATAAAGATATGCGAAGTCATCGGAATCATGTTGATTTTCGGTGCGTAGAAAACGGATTGTCGAATCATTTGACGATGGAGCAGACCATTGATTATCATTTGCGCCTGAAGCTCAATAGCGAGAACTTAGATCGTTACAATATGGAGAGGACAAAGTGGATCGATATACTTGAAGTACAGATCGGTCATCGTCGCACACGGATCGGCCGTCTCACCTACGGGGAACGTCGTTTGGTCGCCCTATGTTGCACGTTAGCCAGTGATACGAAAGTCATTGTCATTGAGGAGCCGACACAGGAGCTGACGGCACGCGAGGCTCAGATATTTTGGAGCATTGTTGCCTTGGAGAAGGAGGAGCGCGCCTTTGTGTTTGCCACATATAGCATTGATGAGACGGAATCAATCGCAGATCGGATTGGATTTCTCAGCATGGGTGTCTTAGAGGCCAGCGGCACGCCCTTCTTTCTCCGTGCCAAATTTAGCAATTACGTTGATCTGGTAACACATCAATAATCATTTATGAGATCCCGAAAGGTTTAGTGTTTTGATAACACCAAAATATCGGCAGCTCGTTAAAAGATAATTTACCATATTATCAAAAAAATTAATTGGTTAGGCAAAACGGTTTTTTGGTTATGCGCATTGACGATTGTTAGAACAGGATTTAGAAGTTATTTATATTTATTAAATTGTGCGGTTATGGGAATCCCCAGGTGGCAATTATATAGTTCTTTGTAAAGTTGTTGGAGTGTAAAATTTGGAATATTCCCAAAAGTGGATTTTTGGGTTTGATTTTAGACATTTAAGTGCAGTATTAAAGTGGGACTCACATTATGAAAATCGGTTCATTTTCGAGTGATGTCTGTGAAAAGTCTTGCCAAATTCTAATTTGACAAGAACTTATCCTTTGACCGATAGTTTCTTTGGCATAGCGATCTAAAATCGAACTTAATTGATGAAAAAAAAAAAAAACAAAAAATATTTACCATATGAAATGTTATTTAACGAATTTAATTGATATTTGCAGGTACTAATTAAGAAGCCACATGTGCCAGATGCACCCATCACCGATTTTATTGGCCAGTACATAGTAGATATTGAGCCAGAGAATGAAATCGGTGATACCTTAACCTACAAGATACGCTCGGAATATAGACCGATATTGCAGAATATGCTGATTCAGCTGGAGAACGATCGTAAGAGGTTGGGCATTGATAATATACGTGTTGTTGGCGCCGAGATGTCGGACATATATATGAAACTAGTGACATCGTTTCGCCATCATCAGCAGTTTATTCCCGATGTCAGTAAGTAAAAATTGGTTAATAAATCGAATCGGAATTTAATTAATTGTGCCAAAATCGAATAGCGCAAACCTTCCAATACTCTGTCGTATCGAAGAGGAAACTGCGAAGACAGCAAATGCGTGCGATGTTGTACAAAAAAATGATACACTCAGCGCCCAATGTGTGGCCAGTTATAATGATATTTGTCAGTTTAATACTTGTTGTGATTATAACCCGACTCGCCATGGTGCTGGATGTGAATGATGTGCACAAGCATAATATACACCTTGGTTTCAAGGGCACTACGGATGAACTGAAGAATATACCGGATATTAATGAGTGCGGCTATATAGACATCAAATCGCTAACGAAGATACCGACATATAAGAAAGCCAATGACATATCGCGAACCTTTGAGCCAGATTCATTTGACTGCAAGAAGGGCAAATATGCGGATGATCTGATTAACAAGGACGTACTGACCAGCTTGGGTGCCGTCCAGCATAATGGCGATCAGAGTCTATATGGCTATATTAGTCAGGATACATTTCATTCGGCGCCAATGATGCTTAATTTGCTGCACAACATTATATTACAGTGGGTATTGGTGCCATTTTTAACTGTTCCACTGACTAACATCAAACACTCAGATTATCGTATCCGAATAACTCAATGTTTATGGCCGTGGTTGACAGTTATCCAATGGCGACGCCGCTCTCCATGAAGATCAATTTGATGGATAATGAGATTGCCCATATCAATGCACCACTGGCCATTGGCTGCATTCTTCCGTTGATTGTCTCTGTGTTCATCATACCATTGGTGGAGGAGCAAATATCCCAGTTGCGCATCCTTCAATTGCTTGCCGGGCTACAATTGCAGATCTATTGGGGTGTGAATCTATTTTGGGATCTATTTACGTACTTTATCTATGCCGTTATCATTGTTATTATTGTTGTCTGTACGGGCATTGGTGATTTTGGCGCCTATGAGAATGTGCTCCTCCTGCTGCTTATCACATTCTATGGATTCGCAGCGCTGCCCATCACTTATGTGATATCCATGTATATGAATAAGTCGATTGTGCGCGCGTTTCTTGCCTCCGTCCTAATTCAGAGCCTGCTGGGTCTGGTCCTCTATATCGTCTACTGGGATGTGGCCAATAGCAATGTGATCTTCTACTATGGTGCCTGCATGTCACCCGGTTTTGCTCTGCTCGATGCCATTAGCAACATTTACATACGGCGCCTGGAGGAGCGTCTGTGTCAGACGAAGTGTGCCGCCCTTGAGGATTGCGTACCCGAAAAAATGCACGAGATTGTGCCACATTGTGAGTGTAAGTAAATGAGTTTCCATTTGGCTATGTGTGTGTATGTGCCCTCTTAAGCAATTGCCACACAGTTGAATCCTATTTCAAATGGGCTGATCCTGGTATCATGCCGGGATTAACATTCATGTTCCTATCGGCGCTTATTGTACTCTTCCTACTATTCTGGATTGAATTGCATCGCAAAGAAAAGAAGTTTCATTCGTCCAAAAAGTAAGTGCATGTTGCCTACCACTCACTCAAACTTACTCTGCTAATGCCAAACCATTTATAAGTCTGACTCCAAAATGATTTTGATTTGTGTAGGGTTGCACTTGGTTCCACTTCTGACTCTTTAAAGTACATAATTGTATAAGGCACACCGTAGATGTGTGTATAGCCTTGCAGGTCGTCTAATTGTATGTTTTCAATTTATACTCTTCTTCGATTCAAAAGTCGAGAGACCAAGCCATGATTGAAATGTCATTGTTTGTTGAAAATCGTTGCAGTTGTGATAAAGTTAAGGCTTTAGAAAATTTAGACACCTATGTTTTCAACGATAGTTCCAATGGCAGCTATATGTCCACTTGCCTTGTCCTATAGCATTCACGACATGCGCTCCGCTACCTACCACTTTGATGATAGCGACGTGGCTGATGTTAAGCAAAAGATCGCCGAGGCTGATATGACTAAATGCAAGCAATCAGTGTTTCTGGTCGATCAGGTTGAGAGTAAATTACCGAAAAGAGGCAACAAGCTCAATACGGTTTCATTTGCGCTAAATAAGTGAGTAAACCGATTTCCATTGGTCCAAGTGGAGCTTGTAATTGTGATTGATCCACCCAGATATATGAGCATGGGCATCTTTGGGCCACGCAATTCGGGCAAAAGTCATCTGATACGTCAGCTGGTCGGACTGGATGGGTTTGCCTTTGGCGAAATCTATGTGCGAGGCTTGGACTTTAAGTATGATCTGGACACCATTCTCGGCTATGTCGGATACTGTCCACAGCATAACGGAGTGCTCGACGAACTAACACCCCGCGATCATATACGATTGATCTGTATGATACGCGGCGTGAACGAGAACAAAATTGGCGAGAAAATGCATGATCTTTGCCTGATGTTCAACATGGTTGGTTGGATGAATCGCAAATGTGGCACCTTGACGCAGGAGAAGCGTCGCAAGTTGAACGTTGCAATTTCACTGATTGCCTACAACAAGATACTCATCTTGGATGAGCCCACATACGGTATGCCTTCGACGACAAGGCGCGAGATTTGGAATATTTTACGCTATCTACGTTATTGCGGCAAGACGATTATTTTTTCCACCAATGATGAGCTAGAGTGCAAGATGCTGGCCGACTATATAATAGTCTTTCAGGATAGCGAAATGCTGGCAATTGGCAGTATGCAATATCTGCGATATAAATATAGCCATGGTTTCTATCTGGAAGTGAGACTGGTTAGAGATGGCGCCACTTTACAGGAAACAGAGGCCAAGTGAGTTTACTCGACTTTCAAGAGTCTTTTCATATTGTTAACACTGATTTGGTTGATCCATAGTCTACGCAAGGATGTTGACAATTTGGCTCGTTTCATTAACTTTCTGCATGACAAATCGGAATTGGTGTAAGTATAATTTGTCATTAACTTTTTTAAAGGTCTGTAGTTGAATGGGACATGCTTAGCTTAAGTTTGTAGTCAAAATGAATTATTCCTAAGGAGATGGGCGCATTCCTGTCGGCCGAGGCAGCCCTACTTCTTTAGTCTAGCCATGTAATACTATCTCCATCCATTTTAATTGATTTTTAATTATTCAAGGGGTCGCATGCACAATTGGTTCAAATATTATATACCAGTGGGCCACATCGTCTATTCGTTCCTTTATGGCGCCATGGAAAAGAACAAGGTGCGTCTGAATATCCACGACTATTGCATATATCAGGCGAGCATGAATGTTGTTATTGCCCAGGTGCAGGAGACGCGCGCCGAGCTGAAGCGTCGTCTGACGAACCCAAATTTGGCGGAACAGAACGAAATCGTGCTGCGATCAACTAACAAATCTTTAGTCCCATATAGCTATACACGCTGATGTCATATCATACACATAAATCGAATATTTTATATCTGTTAATATTTCAAGTATGAGTGTCAGCTGAAATAATAATTGAGTGTTATGGGCTATGCCGTATTCGATACAATTTTAAAGACTCTGACTTTATATACTCATAGATGCAAACTATGTATGTATGTTCATTATGTACTTGATAGTGAAAATACGAAGTGACGTGTCCAATTATAAGTTATGTGCTTGCTTATTGGCCTAATGGACATGCCATCGGATATGCCTTGCTCATAGACATTACTGAAATTATCTTTATTGCAAACGTAAGCTTCATGGAATTAAATTCCAACTAATTTCCATACATTTATGTTATTAAATTAAATGTCACATTAGCCAAATATTGACTGACAAAATAATTCATTTGCCATGTGATATACACAGTAGTGCGATGTTAATCAAAAAATGTACTTAGTGTCAAATTAATCCCTGTCAACTGACTAATGCTTGAACTGGTTACAGGGTATTTTGTATTGACCACTCTATACCTTACAATTAATACGTTGACCCGCCTCTGTTAATATTTAAAATTTAATGACTTTTACCTCAGTTCACAATCGATGAAACACGTGAAGTCTAATATTTAATGAAGTAAACAGGCTTTGACCCATTTTGATAATATTTGATAAACTTTTTCATGTTGACTGGGAATTTTACGAAGTGCGTCACAGGGCATTCAACCGTGTAAGCAAATAGTCATTTAACAATTTATAGAGCTCACTTTTAATAATTAAAAGCGTATATAATATATAATATAATATTATATACATATAATATACATCTACTTTATCTAAAGCTTATTGAAAATGTTTTGAATTTGTAAATATTTTTCGTATCGCAGATTTCGTCCGTTAAACTCAAATATTGATGTACATGGTTATGGTCACACTGTTCGGTCAGCTGTGCCGATAGACGATAGTTTATAGAATAGAACACACTCAATTCCAGTTGCATATATATGTTTGTGTTGTTCGGTTATCGTTAGGTTTTAACGTTTCGTCCTTGGCTAAATTTAATTGTGCGCGTGGTTTTTGTGTGCTTAGTTATTGCTGAAGGCTGGTTGGCCATCGAACGCAGGCATCAGTATTATTAGTGTTAAATTTTTTTTTTGTTGTGATTTGTATTTGCGTTTGTACATATGTCAATGTGATTGTGTTTGTGTGTGCGAATGTGTGTGTGCTGTGTGTGTGTGTGTGTTCAGCTCACAGCTGTTCAAGCCGCCAACGAGAATAGCAACAACACTTCGTAGCCAAAATATTATAGTTTTCATTGATATTTAAAATGTCTATGTATGCATGCATGCATGCATGTAGACTTTGCAGTTAAACAAAAGCGACGAAAGCCCTGATGAAATAGTGACCAATCAGTCACACAACCGAACAAATATTAAACCGGAGTAGACTATAAAGAGAGCGGCAAAAATAAGGAAGGAAGCATGTATTGGACTGCTCGATCACTGCGCGAAATCGGGAGTGTTTGGGTTCCACATTTTTCGACAGTCGCATAAATAATAACACAAATTAGTTAACATCAGTATGACGGCACCAAAGCAAAACGAACAAATTGCGTGCTTATCTAAACATTAGCAAAACTGTTCATAGAGTGAACCTGTGTAAACCAACCTATTTATTGGTTGTGTGCTTGTTGTAAATAATTAATTTCGTGAGGCGCTCGGGTTTCCGTGTAACATTTATGTTTTTGTAAGGTATTTTGGCATAAAGTATCTCGCATCCATTTCCTTTCTTCTTAATTGCACTTTATCGCTCAGAAAACATATCGAAATTGCCAAATCGCAAATTGCAAAAGCGTTATAGGCACTTATACATATTTCATTTGAAAAGTCAATGGTTAATAGTCTCCGTTAAGGTTAATGCTAAGTTTGACTATCTACGTATGTAAGTGTGCTATTAAAGTACTTTTTTTTTTTGTTTTTATTGTTTTATTAGCCAAGTTACGATTGTGATCTGGCTGGCCAGAGGCGCTGGGGGGAGGGAATTTTGGACTCACTTGAAAAAAGGTATTTAATTATATATTTTGGAAGTAAAGATAACAATGAACATATGCTCAACACTTTCTGTACTTTGTATGCATATAAATGGCCATGTGTATATACAATAAAAGATGTGAATATATTTGTAATCTGGTTCTAAGTACAAACGGCACGGTTTCCGCTTGCACCACACACTTATCATGATGACTTTGCAAAAATGTGTATATCAACAAACATACGATTCTAGTCTGTAATTGATTATTTAACAGCTATTCAATGCAGCTAGTAAATCCAGGCAATTAGTCATCCATATGCGAATGTATATATACATAATAGATATGTATGTGCATGAATAAAAAATAAGTGAAACAAGCAGAAAGACACCATTCGGGTGACCCAGTGGGTATCCACCCACTTTTTTTGACGTATTGGTTAAGCTTTTAGTCAACTTTGCCTTTTGACGTCACTTGGCTTCAGTCGAAATGGCCACAAATTGAAACGTAGATCGCAATTAGGAGCCAAATTATCTCGATTATATCGAATTTTCATGCAGGTTTACGTTAATATGCTGCGTGTGCTTGTGCATTCATAGATATATATATCAAATGTATACAATAATTTATCATAATTGTCGTTTGGGCAATTGCGAGTGTTAACAAACGTAGTACGTTTGTTTACTGTAGTTTCCAATGAAGATGTGTGCACGTAAATAATCATTAAGTTCAACGAATTTGAAATTTCGAAAACTTTTCCCCTAACGGATCTGTGTGAAATTTCAGACAAATTATTTTTGGAAATTTTATAATTGCGAGTACTAACAAAATTATTTTCTAATCTCCACATATTTTGCATAATGAAATAATTTCAAGTTTTATCGATTAGTTATAGAAATGAAACAAGTAACAATATTGGATGGATGTGCCGCACAAATTTTAAACAATATCCAAAAATACAAACTCAACTTCAGATCCGTTTTTCTGTTATTGAATTTTGCTATTATCTGATTTTGACGAGGTCTTCTTCAACTATTTAATTCTTAAAGTTATACAAATGTTTTGAGAATGTTATGAGACTCATAAACTATGCCAATTTGATTAAGGTATGCGAAGTCTGACTAAATGAGTAATGAATACAATGAGTGGACTCTGACAACGAGTACGAGTGTACGCAAAGATTGAATCATGTATGTGAATGTTGATTGAGTTATTTGTTTTGATTTCATGTCTTCAAAATTGGTTTGATTAGAAACTGATAACGTTGATAAGAGTATAAACTTACACCAAATTATTTCCGTGAGATGGTTATACATATATATGTATATCTTTTGTGAGCAAGCAGAGAAAATGTATTCTAGGGTGCTACTGTTTTGTTTATAGTCAAATATTGGTTATTTTTTCCGGATTCATGCTGACATAATGAAAATGATATATATTTTTGGCTTTTCAACAGTTAAGCTTCCTTATCTGCTCGAAACCTAATTCTCTGAAAAGCTTTTATGTCTGGAATTATTGTATTATTGCTACTGTTGTGATGATTATCAAGGGTTGGTTTTTTTTCTTTTCTGATTCATTAGAACAGCAAGCAAATATATATTTTGGCTTTTCAGCTTCCTTATCTACCCGAAACCTAATTCTCTGAAAACCTTTATGTCTGGAATTATAGCTTACTTAACTTATCCCTCATAAATATATACCATTTCAGTGTATTAATTTACGCTTGCAAAATAGATCTCACATTAAATTTTCTTATATACAAATGTTCATACATAGTTGTGTATGATTCATGGGCGGGAACTTGTGAATGTTCGGCGCGATTGAACTCTGTCGACTGTGCTTTAGTTCTATATCTACATAGCTAACCATTCGTTAAACTACAAATTGATCGTATATATTTTTTATTATCCTGTAATTGTATAATAAATCTTCACAGGTAAGTAAAATTTTCTATAATTAAGGCTATGAAACTCTATATGTATGTTACTGTATTGTATTGTAAATGTTCAAACGAACACATACATATATTTAATTTATATAACAATTTTGATTTGGTTGCACTTGATTTCATATCTAAGAAATATCAACAGGTCTACATTCAAATCAAAAGCTATGAAAATGTCTCAATGTCTGACAAAGATACTTGTTCGTTGTTTATATTTGAATTGAAAACCTTATCAAATAAGAGCACGGAAAGAATTTTTCAGTGTCATAGACATGAATCTCGAAATCTATGTGGAAACCCAAGAGAATATTTAAATGGCGAGCTTTAAATGCAACTATTTTTGAAGAATAGTTTTAGTAGTTGAGCAATATTATTCATAAGTGCAGTCTAAAAATAGTAGTAGTGCTTCTTGAAGTAGTATTGATTATGGGGAATTATTTCCATTGCGTTAATGACTAATAGTTGTCAAGTACAAATACAACTCGACTACACTCTTAATGGGTGTCTACTTAAAGCGCTTATCAGTTTCGCGAATATCGCCAGCACAGCGACTCACGGATCGGCCAATAGCAATAAATGTCAAATATGATATTCGACGGCTAATATTTTATGTAGATTGTATATGTACTTAATTCGCACCAGATTGTGAGTACGTTTAGTTTGAAACAATAGATTCCGACGAGCGGTTGGGCGCCCTCTTACTAGCTATTTCAACTTTTTTTGTGTTCGTCGACATATTTAAAAAAGAAAAGCATTTTTTTTTCTGTGTCGAGTGGTAAGTGTGCAATGCTATCGTAAAAAATGTGAAAATTTTGCCATTCTTTCAATGAGTTATCAATGAAAAATCATCTAACATCTGCCAGCTCGTTTGTTATCCTAATTTGTTATCCTAATATTACACTCAGCTGGCAGTGTTATCCACAAAAGGTTTCTAAACCTTCCACATATATATACATATTATATAAGAGTAAGGTTTTCGTGGGGTTGGAAGTGAATCACGAAGGTGCACAAATGTATTGAAGTATCATAAGGATATATGCCTCATAAAGTATTAATATTATAAAACAGGACAATTACATGAATCAATAAAACCGAGTTCTCCTTCCTGTAAGCATCCATTTATGTGAAATTTGTTCCCATGTCGTGTTCGTCCGTATCGGACTACAAAATCGTAACTAATCCTGTCAAGAGGAAGTTAAGATAAAAATGAAAGGCTTTTGTATGTGCTCATATATGATCATTAGTTATCAATTGATCATAATAAAGAAACGAGATAACCATTAGTGATAATGTTCAGCATAAGTAATTATAAATCTTTCAAAGATGATTACAGTAATCTAATCATTGTTTGGTAAATTCTAGTTAGTTTTTTGAGTTGATTCGATTATACATTCAATACATTCAATTATTTCTTTATGCCAGTGTTATCCCTTAACTCTCCCAGGCACATCGATATATGCATGTAATTCCTGGAAAGCATACATGAGTGAAGTGAGTGAATGCTCAATTTATTATCATTTCTTTGTTAGTGTATCTCGGCAATAAACATAAATGGTATGCTATTATTAGTCTCTAATAAATACTGTTTTTTTTTTGCGACCAGCTTGCCTAAAACCACATGTCTCCCACAATTTTAAGACCTCAGTCACAGATGTAAAAAACTTCAGTGGCTATACCATCATATCTACCAAATTTGTTAGGTATATTACCCGTAGCAGCCGTTAAGAAGCGATAAGAAGAACCGCATGTCTCACAATTTTAAAGATAGAGTCACCAAACGTAGAAAGTAACTTGCTGTTAACCTTCTTCAAAGATTGGCATATACTTAAGGCTTAAGAAAACGCCCACACCCGCCGCCCCAGGAACTTCGGCCCTAGAAATCTGCAATGCGCATATCTTCCACAGTTTGTGAGCTAGTCACCAAATTTTGAAAGTATATTACTGGCACTTTCCTAAGAGATCGATAAAAAGAGGATAACCACAGCCACACCGCCTCCCCAAACAGATACACCTGTTGAAATCTAGAGTCACCAAATTTGATTGGTATATACTCTCGCCGCCAAAATTCACAAAAGTCTTTATCTAGCGGAACTTTAAAAGCAAACTTGGACGGTAGATTACTGAAAATCTCTTTCGAAGATCGGTATTCCTTGGCTACATCCACCCTTTTCTGTGGTACCTGTTCTCAGATAGTATTACTGATAATATGAGAGTATTTCGCGGTCGGTCAGGACCGACTGCAACGTTCTCACTTGTTTTTATTATCGTTTGTACAAATTAGGCTTTTGTCGACTTGCACAGGCAAACAGTATGGAAGTTTATGTCAAGTTGAGTTGAGTGAATTCATTTTCTGTTTTTTTTTGACACATTATTGAAAAAATGTATCTAAATGTCATATAAAAGATCAAACATTCTCAAATTTTAGTAAATTTCCTTAGTCTGTGCAATAACTATGAGTGAAACAAAGTGCTTCATATATTTAGCTAGATGCTTATCTTATCGGCTGTTGTTAACAATGTTAGCATGAGTTTAGAAAATTAACCTTATCGTCAACGTATGTATGCCATCAACTCTTCACACGTGTTTGCGTTGAACCTGGGCAGTGACATTTATACATGACATGGTCCTTGCCTAATCGTGGTGTTATCTTAATCAATTGTACTGATTAGATATTTATCAATGCTAATAATGAGTTTCGATACATATATGTATAGAAGGTATACGCAATATTGTTAAGTTATACGTTCATTTTCTATTAGAATTGCTGTGAAAATAGTTGTCCTCAAGGCATGCTCCCAAATCTGTGGGTAATAGTGAATTTGATTTAAACACAAGTAGACATGAAAATGAGTTCGAGAGTTAAACTTTAAATTGAGGAATTGAGGTTTATATATTACTTGTGTTTCATACCGAATATCTTACATTAGTTTGTAATATTTGTAATATATATACCCACAAATAATCGATATTTTCAATATGATTATTTCGTTAAATATAGTTCCTTAAAATTTCCATATGCATATAATTAAATTGTATTTTTGCATTAAGTTATTAAGATCATGAAATAGTATATTAATTATATGAATATTATATTTTTTGATTACAGTTGAGACTCGTTCTGTGAGTGTCAAAGAACCAAAAAAGTTGGAGTTGTGGCTGTAGAAGGATTGGACGAGATAAGACAAAATGGCAAAAGTCACTAACTGGGATAAATTTGTGCTGTTACTTTGGAAAAATTGGTTGCTCCAATGGAATCACAAATGGCAATTGGTCATCGAGCTGATGCTGCCGGCAGTATTCTCCTTGCTGCTGGTGCTGGTTCGCACCCTCGTGGTGGCAGAACCGAAGGATATAACGGAATATAAATCATATGATTTAAACACATTGAAAGTTTTCAAGTAGGTTAACATTTATGTATATATATTCATTAATATTTATATCGGATATATTTATAAGGGGCTGACACAGAAATCCCTTCCAGAAACAGAATTATGTTTGTGTTGGGTTGTTTAATTATTTATCTAAAGATTTCTTAAAGAAAAAAACAAAAACACTAGCAATCTGTAACTTACATATATAATAATAAATTTAATAACAGTTATTAATATTAATATTTTTCATGAATTGCTGACAAAAATAATACTATGGGAACTTTGTATATATTAGGATCTGACGATCCCCAAGGTTGCTAAATTCGAAAACAAAAAAGATTTCTGTGTCAAACCCGAAATACAAATATATTGGTATTGTCACATTCTTTTCAGTTTATTTTATTTCTAATTTTTTTTTTATTTATTCATTCGAGTTCAAGTGCGCGTTTAAATGTTCTTTTATGTTCTCGATATGATGGTAGGTTTTTTTTTTAAGTTTTTCCTTTCGTTTAATTTTTATTGTGTGTCAGTGCACTGCTTTAAAAAATATTTTCTCGTATTATTCTCCAAATTCACTGACTGCTTGAACAACAAGCTGTAAGTACACAACTCCACACAGAATTTGAATATTTTACTTTATGGCTATGTCTGGTTTATCTATATCTTTAAATTTGATTTTAAGATAATCGAAAGATTTCTGTGTGTCAACTTAAAGTATGCTACTCAAAAGAATTCTCGAACGACAGGCAATTGTCTGCAAATATATATAATGATATCATGCCGGAGTAGATATATGCTTTAGCACATTTTCGAAACAATTTATTAAGCCAGACGCTCATTAAAGCCGCTTCATAACCCGATTTGTCCTTACTCTCAACCAGCGCATAAGCTAAATTTGAGCAAATTCAGGATGTTTCCATATACATATGTTTATGTACATTAAAGTGCAATTAACAACTTCATATGTGATTTATAAAAAATGTAATTAGGTGTTTAAGTTGTCATAAAATGATTAATCTTGAAACGGTGTTCAATTCCATCGATTTAAATACCTTCAAAGTGAATTGTGGTGAAATCAACAGAATACGGAAAAAATTGTAGCATATTCAAATTGTAAATGCAAACTTTGATTAAAATGTGTTTTGTTTTTTAATATTTTTTGATTGCTGCTCTTTTTCTTAAATTTTTTTTTAAACGATTCCCAAATTGGGGTCAGCTTGGACTATACTTTACAATAAACCTCTCAAGCAATTTTGTAGTATTGTTTTTTTTATTTGAAGGTTCTTTATAAAGCTTTATGAGCCTGAGAATTATGGATTTTTCAACGACTTTTGTTTCTAAGTTGAAATAGGTAATTTTTGGACCGATTACTTCAATGGCGGCTATATAATATATTGATTAGATATAGTCCATTTTAACATAAGTAACTAGTTTGCATATAAAGGCAGACATACAGCCAGGAAGACATGGACTGAAGTACAGATGCATTTATGGGGAATGTAGAAATTAATTAATATTGAGTATGCTCTTTGGCAAAATGAAAATGTCCTGTGCTATATTATGTGTATTTTCTAACATATGTATTTACTCTGCATATGTACATATAGTATTTATAACATCTATACTTTTTATAAAACTCCTTGTACATTTTATATTGTATGCAACACAACTTTCAGCGATGCAATGCATAATTCGCGTCGCATGCACGTGCTCATTTCCCTGCTAGTACCAAAGAGTAAGAGGTAAAAATATACATACAAAAAAAAAAAAACAATAAATAAAATAAAATAATAATAATAAAATTAATTTAAAGAAAACAAAATTCTTGTAGATATCTTAGTTCGGTTCACCGAGTGTTTTATACCCCTGCAGGATAAATATTAAAGCATAATAAACTGCCTGGCCAATAAACTCGAATTCAATTCGATTTCCATTCCATTCAAGAGCTTTTTGGTGACGTCAAACGCAAATTTAAATCAACTCTCCACGAAGTAATTTGTTAATTTGAATAAAACATTCGTCCGCTTTAAGTTTGATTACTGCTGGTCCGATATGTCTGTCAATACATCGAGCACATATAACTACATCGCTGTCAAACATCGGCCTTACAAGTATTTCTGCAAAGGTATATGTAGAGTAACTGGTTTTTCGCTGACTATCAGGGACCGTAACATAAATCGAAATTAAATGTTATTATAATACGATGACTGCCAATTTTAAAATGTATTGATTTTTGTGCAATGTTCGTTTCGTATGACCTCAAACCTTTTCGACACCCTGAAAGCTAACGACTTCATACTTCACATATATATGCATATATGCATACTTGTACTAAAGTCTGAAGTGGTCACATACAAATATTCAAATGGTCAGAAGGTTATAGATAAATCGACTTTTTATCTATTGAATAAAAGCAAATACCAAAAACAGGAAATAATCGGACGAACATTCCACAAAACCAAATAACTCTGATACCCTCGAGGGTTGAACAGGAGTGGTCTAGTCGAGAGAGTCTGATTTGAAGATACCCCTTCTTACATACTTGTCATAGCATTTTTAATCGGAGATATTGCAGTTGAGGAAAATAACAACAAACTACTTTGATTTGAAAAATAAATTGTTTAACAATGTTGTCACGATTTATTATTACACATCTTTTAGAGTGTCAGGAAATAGAAACATCACTTTTGTTGGCGGCTTGGGTATCAGAGGGTATCATCTTATCGGCTACTCTCGACCTGAACACTCTTGCTTATTAAAGCATATTATTTATCCGTATGGATGAAAATTTAATAGTTTACAGTACTTTAATTTGATGTTCATTATGATAATGGCTTGAATGACATTTAGTTTCGGTCTCTGATAAGAAGCTAATTGCTTTTGGCTTACTATTGCTTATTGGTTTTATTTAATTTGGTAGTCTCACTTATAGCACGGCCACAACTAAAAAGATTTACTATATGCAAATATACACAATAACCGAAACACGCTGCACAACAACATATCTTATATATATATAAATATATATATTAAAAATGCACTAACTATATAATTATATGCGTAACTAAAAGCATTATGTGTTTATATTGAGAGCCTAATGACCCCTGAACTAACTGAATTCATTCTTAAATATATAGTGAGGCAATGTCTACGTTCAACAAGGTCGGAATGCCAGTTTATGAGCTGTATTACACACCCAAAACTGACGTGCTGGACAAGCTGATGGGTGATGCGGCAAGCAGTTTAAACATGACCTGGATTGGCGTCGATACTGCTGCTGATCTCGAAAACGATGTAGCGACCAAGAGAGGGTTTGCTGGTGTCATATTTGATCAATCAATGGCCGGCAACGTGCTGTCAGATAGTTTGAAATACACGTTGCGCTTTCCCTCCGAACTGCGGACCACATCGTTCAATATTGGCCTCACGTGGCTGACGATGCGATTATTTCCAATGATCGATTTAACGGGTCCACGCAACTTAGAAGATGGCGATGGCGGCATTCCTGTGGGCTATCTGCGCGAAGGCTTCCTGCCCGTGCAAAATGCCATAAGCATGGCCTATATTCGACAAAAATCGAATATGGATGTAATACCCGAGGTTGTAATGCAGCGATATCCGTATCCGGCCTTCACATTCGATCCACTGCTTCAAGGTCTTTCCAGTTTAATGTCATTGATAATACTGCTGAGCTTCATCTATCCCTGTACCTACATTACTAAGGTATGTTCGATGATTTTGGTTTTTTTTGGCTTTACTTTCACCGTTTACACGACAATTTCATCCTTTTGCAGTACGTGACCAGTGAGAAGGAGAAGCAGCTGAAGGAGGTGATGAAAATAATGGGAATGGACAACTGGTTGCACTGGAGCGCCTGGTTTGTCAAATCATTCATCATGCTGACCATATCGGCTATTTTGATAGCTATTTTGATGAAGATTCGGTGGAGCCACGATGTCGCTGTTCTAACTTATGCTGACTTTTCAGCACTACTCTTCTTTCTAATCGTGTATATAATGGCTAGCATCTGCTTCTGCTTCATGATGGCCACACTGTTCTCCAAGGCCAGCACAGCGGCTGCCGTGACCGGCCTGATCTGGTTCATTGCATACATCCCATTCTCATTTACGATAAATACATACCAATCGCTATCTCTGTCAACCAAGTTGGGATGGAGTCTGCTATCGAATTCGGCGATGGGATTTGCCATCAGGCTAATACTGGGATTCGAGGGAACGGGAGAGGGACTACAGTGGAGTAACATGTTTACACCGGTCAATGTTGATGATACCTTAACAATGGGTTACATTATAATTGTGATGTTGATCTCCTGCGTACTTTATATGCTCATCTGTTTGTATGTGGAACAAATTTTTCCGGGCGACTATGGTGTGCCACGTAAATGGAATTTCCCCTTTACACGCCAGTTCTGGTGTGGTCAGAAACACTATATGGGCGTCGAGGATAGGCCCAGTGATGGATTAGAAAATCGTGATCCTAACGCTTTCGAAACTGAGCCGGACGACAAACACATTGGCCTGCAGCTGAGAAATCTCAAGAAGAAATTTGGAGACAAAATGGTTGTGAAGGGCCTTTCGCTCAACATGTTTGAGGATGAGATAACCGTACTGCTTGGGCACAATGGAGCTGGAAAAACCACCACCATATCCATGCTGACGGGCATGTTCCCACCCACATCCGGTACGGCGATTATCAATGGCAGTGATATAACCAGCAATATCCAAGGGGCACGAATGTCTCTGGGCATTTGCCCACAGCACAATGTGCTCTTCGATGAGATGAGCGTGTCCAATCACTTGCGATTCTTCAGTCGCTTGAAGGGATTGAAGGGCAGGGCGGTGGAAAACGAGGTGGATAAGTATCTTAAAATGATTGAACTGGAGAACAAGGCCAATGCCCCATCGTCCACATTGTCTGGTGGCATGAAGCGCAAACTGTCCGTCTGCTGTGCCCTTTGCGGTGATACCAAGGTTGTGCTTTGTGACGAGCCCAGCTCTGGCATGGATCCATCCGCCCGGCGACAGCTATGGGACCTGCTGCAACAGGAAAAGATTGGCCGCACCCTACTGCTCACCACACATTTTATGGACGAAGCTGATGTACTCGGTGATCGCATTGCCATCATGTGCGATGGCGAGCTTAAATGTCATGGTACATCCTTTTTCTTAAAGAAACAATACGGCTCTGGCTATCGACTAGTAAGTACATAAAACATTTTATTCACCTACATTTGAAGTAGTTTTCAAGCAAAGCAACAGAAAAGAAATAATATATAATAGGTTTATTGATCAGGTTAAAAACAAGTTTACTATCTTTTAGATCTGTGTCAAGAAAGAGGATTGCAAGCCAGAGGAAGTGACGGAACTGCTTAATAAGTATATATCAGAACTGGAGCCGGAAAGTGATATTGGTACAGAGCTCACGTACCAGCTGCCCGACAAGTATTCCGAGAAATTTGAGGAGATGTTTAGCGAACTGGAGGAGCGCTCCAGCGAGCTGCATCTGAATGGCTATGGTGTCGGCATCACTTCAATGGAGGAGGTTTTCATGAAGGTGGGTGCCGAGAAGTTACCTGATGGCAATAATATGGATTTAAAGAACAGGCTAAAGGGCAGCACTGGCTATGAAGATGACAGCGAATCAATACAATGTAAGCAGTGTTTGAACTGAATATCTGGTTATCCGACTTCATATACTGATAAGCTCAATTCACTGTTTGCAGCGGATGGCGTCTTCTCGGACAACCGTCGACCGCTGCAAGGGATGAAGCTTTCGCTTAACCAATGGCGCGCCATGATGCTCAAGAAGATACTCTACACGTGGCGCAACAAGCTGCTCCTCGTCATACAGAACGTTATGCCCATATTCTTTGTAATTATCACAGTGCTTATAACACGCACCCAGGGCACATTCCGTGAGTTGCCTTCCATTACGATTGAATTGCCACAGTATCCCATTGGGACCACTGTAATGGAGCGCAATGACACTGCGTGTGACTCGCTATGCAATCAGATTGCTGATCAGTACGAGGAGTTGGCAACGTCATATGGCTCGGAATATACATACGAGAGCACAGGCACTAAAACATTCACCGATTACATCCTTGATCTGGGCAAGACGATACAGGTGCGGATCAACTCACGCTATTTGGCAGCGGCCACCGTTAGCAATGATAAAATTACCGCCTGGCTCAATAACCAACCGTTGCATACGGCACCCCTCACCGTTAATATGGTGCACAATGCGATCGCTCGGGTACTGTGTGAAAATAATACGGAAATCAGTGTATCAAATTGGCCACTGCCATATACCACAGAGACCCTACTGACTCAGCTGAATGTTGGCAACAATCTGGGCACACAGCTGGCGACCAATTTGTGCTTCTGCATGTGCTTCGTTAGCGCCATCTATATACTGTTCCTGATCAAGGAGCGTGAGTCGCGCGCCAAGCTGCTGCAGTTCGTAAGCGGGGTTAAGGTGTGCACATTTTGGTTATCACAGTACATCTGGGACTTGGCCACCTATGCGGTAACCGCAGTGATTGTTGTCGTGACAATTGCCTGTTTTCAGGAGGCGGGCCTTAGTCGCTTTTCTGAGCTTATTCGGTACTTATTTTTGCTGCTGATCTTTGGCTGCTCCGTGCTGCCATTTACATACATTGTGGCGGTATTCTTTAAGGAGCCGGCGACAGGCTTTGCCCGTATATCCATTATAAATATATTTGCCGGCATGGCCTTGTTCATTGTCGTCGTTGTCATGTCCTTCGAGTTCTTCAACACACAGGATACGGCTCAATTGCTCTCCTGGATATTCCGCATCTTTCCACACTTTTCGCTGGCCATGGGTCTAAACAAGGCATACATCAATGTGGCCACGCGTAGTGCCTGCGACAAATTCAGTGGCCTGCCGCCCATCTTAGTCTGCGAACTGGTGCCCAAATGTTGCAGTGAGTAAACTGCCAATTATCTCATTACACATTATTCATACATTATTTTTTCCGTTTTGATCCTGCCAACAGACTTAAAGAGTTACTTTGCCTGGGAAGCGCCCGGCGTTCTGCCAGAAGTTGTCTACATGATTGTCACTGCCATTGTATTTTTCCTTATAATCATATTAAGTGAATACGGCGTAGTTGGTGAACTCATGTATCTGATACACAGGCGCGCCGTGTAAGTATCATTAGGCATCCGTTTATAGTAGTATTTTTTATGTATGTTATGTTTTGCAGAACGTAATATTTATGTTGTCTGTCTGTCCGTCTGTCTTTCTCAGACAAAGTGTTTAGATCGAAATTACTATTTTTTAATTTTGCCTTTTTGTAGTAAACCACCACCGCCTGTTGAGGCACTCGATGATGATGTGGAAAGCGAACGCGAACGTATTCTACAAATGGATTCCGCAACTTTGTCCACCAAGAACCTAGTTCTGGATCGCGTTACAAAGTATTATGGCGATTTCGTCGCCGTCAATCAAGTGTCACTTTGCGTCAACGAGTAAGAAAAACGAATTTGTATATTTGAATTAACTACTAATCTGTGGTTTATCTTCTAGAACCGAATGCTTTGGTCTGTTGGGTGTTAACGGTGCTGGCAAGACAACTACGTTTAAAATGATGACCGGAGATGAGCGCATCACTTCGGGTTCCGCATATGTACAGGGTCTAAATTTGCAGATGGAAATGAATAATATATATGAAAAGATTGGCTACTGTCCGCAGTTCGATGCGCTTCTAGACGATCTAACCGGTCGTGAAGTGCTTAAGATTTTCTGCCTGCTACGCGGTGTGCAACCGTCACGCATTAAACAGCTGTCCGAGGACTTGGCCAAGTCATTTGGCTTTATGAAACATTTAGACAAACAGACGCATGCCTACAGCGGTGGTAATAAGCGCAAATTGAGTACGGCCATTGCAGTGATTGGCACGCCATCTGTCATTTATTTGGATGAGCCCACCACGGGCATGGATCCCGCAGCGCGACGACAGTTATGGAATATTGTTTGTCGCATTCGCGACTCGGGCAAGTCCATTGTGCTAACATCGCACAGCATGGAGGAGTGCGAGGCGCTATGCACACGTCTGGCCATCATGGTCAATGGCGAGTTCAAGTGCATTGGCTCAACGCAGCATTTGAAGAACAAGTTCTCTAAGGGTCTCATACTTAAAATTAAAGTGAAACGCACTAAAGGTTTGCCAAGGCGGTCACTGCATACTGATAGCAGTAGAATACGTGCCTCAAATGGTTCAATTACATCTGATAACAGTGCGGCACCCACGCCAATTGCCTACTCGAACCACAGTCTTGCTTTTAAGGATGCACAAAGCTCAGATGAACAGTATGCGGGCAACAACAATGATATACGATCAGCACGCAGGTGAGTCAATATTCGGAATGTTATTAAGAAAGTACTCACTTATATTTAATCCATCAGCAGATCCATCAGCTTCAATCGCAATTCAGACGAGATTACAGTAGCCAATCAACTTGCACAGCAGGACATCAATAAAGTCAAGGAGTTTGTGAATCTCGAATTTCCGCAGTCAATTTTACAGTAAGTCAATTGGCAATTTTAAGTGGCGAACGTGATGGAACTTTATTTCTATTATTTTTAGGGATGAGTACCAGGGTATGTTGACCTTTTACATTGCACTGCATGGCGTCAAATGGTCGCAAATCTTTGGTCTTATGGAGCGTAATCGCCATGATCTGAATGTGGAGGATTACTCCATCAGTCAGACGACATTGGAAGAAATATTCTTAGAATTCGCCAAGTATCAACGCGAGGATCCGCGCTCCATGAAGTGAGCTGGTCTTAGAATTTACCTTTGATAAACTGTTGCTAGCATTTTGGTTTAAACATCACATAAGCACACACTTACCTATACACAGGGACATACACATAACGATCATTTAGCACAATTTAAGCTTTATCCGAAACCGCTAGCTGCATGTCATATTCATTTTATTTGCTTAGCCAATTGTTTTTATTTTATTTATTTATTATTATTTTTTTTTTGTAATCATTAATTAGATGCCTAAGCTTTTATTATACAGGTATTGTGTGCACATTTAAGCTAACCAGACACTTTCTAAACTATTCATTTGTGCTAACCGCGTAGGTAGAATTGAAAATTGTAAATTTTGGCTTCAGCTGTAAACTTTATGCAAAAAGTAGTTTTGCTTTTAATTGTACCGTATAAATATTAATTATTATAATTCGATCTATATGCAAGCAGAGGCCGCAAAAAGTGCTACTGTTGCTGAGCATCCAGACTTTCCCGGCTATATCAACCTTGGACCTACCTTACACTCCGACCACCGTACATCGGTGCATAAATAGTAACCGGTTATTATTAAATAATTTTTTAAATGTCATTGAGCACAAAAACTTCAGTTCTTGAACGCAAATATTGACAAAGTATTTTAAAAAGATGGCTAGTAAACATTTTAAATGTCAATACTTTGCTATTTTGTGATCTAATCGTAGATAATAAAATCAACATTTTTTGTTTTTTTAAAGAAAGTGCGTTTTTTTTTTTATAATATTATTATTATTATAATTATTATTTAATTACCCACAGCAATGTTAACAAGAGTAATGCAAACTATGATTTTAGACTTTTTGTATTCTTAATTTTTAATGCTACAGTTGGTAAATTAGTCACCCAATTGTGTAACTAGTATTTTTAAATTGTACTTATATCTTTGTGGAAATTATTAAATATACGAATGCATACATAATTATTAGTTTTTTATTCAAGCTAATAACAAATTGATCAAGACAATATGTATGGCTATGTTAAATTATTTGGAAAGGATATAATAAAGAGATTGTGACATGTTGGCATCTCTACTTGAACATTGCGTTTTATTATAATTTATTATAATATACTATATATTTTTGGAATTACTTAGTTATGGGGGGGAGCGGTTTTTAGGACTGAACGATCGAATAGATCAGTTTGCATGCCCATAACAATGTTACAGGTAATATAAAAATCCTCGATGTTCAATTCGAAGGCATCTCTACGTATTGTCAATAATATTTCCGAGAAATTTGTGGAGTCGGCAGGTAAATAGAATGTCATAATATTCTCCCTCTTCTGCCTAAGAGCAAAGCAGAAATTTAGATGAGCTAATATTTATTCTATGGTATATGATCACTTACTGTAGCTTCGCTTCTGGAAACTTAATTTGAACGAAGAGAATGAACTTGTTGGGTGGCGATACGGGAAATTTATTAATGCGATCCCAGGTGTTCCTCGCGGTGTTTATGTCCGCACTCACTTTCCGCTTGAAAACAACCTCCAGCAGATAGCCACTTTTATAGCGCTGCGCCTGTGAGCCCATTGCCGACAGCTGGCCATCGTGTAGCACCGGGCAGCGATGGCACATGCGTTCGCAGTCCAAGCCCGTGAGATTTGTGTAGAGGAAGCTGCAGCCACGTTGCTGCATGAAGGTCGTGACGATATACATGATACGCTTGCCATTGGGATCGATGCCGCCCGGTGGCCCATCCACGCACACAAGTCGCGGATCACCGAGTATGGCAAGAGCGAAGGCGATGCGACGATGCTGCCCGGTAGTGCAAAGGCGCATCAATTGTTTATAGCAAACGTAAAATCCCAACACACTCGCCAGCCCCTCACAGATCTGTGAGCAACTTTGCTTGGGCAGCCCGTGCAGATTGGCCTGAGTGTGAAGCAGCTCGCGTGGCGTCAATTCACACGGCAGCACGTGTTGCTGGGCACAGTAGCCGACTAGGGGATAGCATTCGATGCGCTGTTGTTTCCTGCTGTGGCCACCTATCCAAATGCGACCATGAGACGGATGCATCTCGCCCACCAGCGTTTTGATAAGTGTTGTCTTGCCGGTATTGTTGTAGCCCATAAAACCAATGCACTCGGCCCTGCAGACAGAAGCAATTACGAGCTATTCATGATTCAAATAAAATTCTTTTTTTTTATTTTATTTATTTTGGTTGAGGATACTTACCTGGATACGCATAGATCGATGCGGACTAGCACCCTCTTCTTGCCAAATCGTTTGCCAACGTTCTGGCAAATAGCCGCCGTGTCAGCTCTCTCCTGCTTGGTGAGCTTGTCGATACGAAGTCGCTCAGCAATTACGGACTCATCGCCCATATCGTCACCGAGGCCCTCGTGGCGTGCCCGATGCTTCTTTTTTGATATTCCTCGGTTCATGAATGTCCACGCCATAAGCGAATAGTACTCCCTCAAAACAAAGATAATAAGCGGTACGCAAATTGAACATATCATCATAATCATATCGAAGATAAGACCAAAATTCCCTTTGACATAGCTGTACGAGACTGTGGCATGCCACGAACATTTTGTTAGTTTTTAAAAATGTCTACAAGTGTTGTAGCACCCCATCGATAAGATGATGGGGCGGCTTTGGAAGTTGTTAAACTCTAAGCGATGTATTTAGGACAAGCGCTTGATTATATAATCATTGCGACCAAAGTCCAACTGTCAGCACTGTTGAATTTAATAGAAGTAATATACTTAACTGCAACAGTGGGGATTCACCGCACAATTCTCGACCTCTATGGAGATGAACCGAATATTGTCATCCTTACAAAGGCACTCGTACTCATACATAAAGAATAGCTTGAACACGATCTCACCGAAGCTATATTGCGTTAGTGGCTGGTACAGATCGTTCATATCAGCCATATGATCGCCGACAGTAACGGTAAATATAATAATGCCTAGGGCATTCAGGAAAGTTATCGCAATAAATGCATTGTTCGATTCCTTGAATATGGTGGAAAAACAGTAGGACAATGTAGCGACGGCAAGGCCCATCATTATCAGCATCAGGAAAATCCACACTGCAATGGTATAGGTTGTCAACAAAATGAGTAACAAGTTAATTTAACAACATTTATAATTATGTACGCACTATAGAGATATATATCATGTTGTGGGCTAAGATAGAACGACATCATTATCACCATTCCGATACTAACTAACACCACTCGTGCGATATCGAAAATAACTAGGCAAAATATATATGTGGAGAGGCGTACTCCTGTGAGGAACTGTTGATTTTTAAAGCTGTGCTCGAGCATGTTGAAGACGGTCATGCTCTGCCACATGTTGGCAAATATGAAGGAGAAGTTGATGGCCATCATGCCGCCCAAACTAAGTGGCGTCGGTGGCATTGCATTGGCCATAACCTGAAACGGCAGCGGATACAGCGTCACATCAATCGTAGCGTCCTCGTCATAGAAGTGTCTGCAATTGGTTGGACAAGGAAGGTAAATAGATTTTAAATGATCTTCACTACATTTAAAAACATATACTTTGCTTAACATAACATATAAATATAACAAATAAACATTCAAATTGGAACTTACCGTGCAATAACATTGTGCACCAAATTGAGACCGAATGGTGCCGCGTGAAGTGGTATATTGTTGTACCAGACCGTTATTGTGTCCTTTCCAAAGGTGGCGCCAAACATGTAACGGAAATTAACAATTTTGTTAAACTCCTCCTGTTGCAGCAGATATAAGTCCGTAGGCTCTGCGGTCTCCAGCTCCTGCACATGACCATCATACCAGAAGAGCAGCTCCGTGAAGAACTCCTGCATCTCAATCATATCTAAAGTATCGGATATGTATTCAACGAAGGCGTTGACAGAGGTCAACTGTGTCAGATTAAACGAAAGCGGATCCAACTGATAATCCTTTCCATAGAGCAATAACGTGGAAAATGTGCATGCCAAGGCCACAATTAGTGCAAAGACATTGACGATTTGAATTGGCAAGTGGCGCCTATTTATGAGCCAACGCATTTTCAACAGTGCCCAGAGGTGCATCCTTGTACGCTTGAGTCCATTTGCCCGGCCATTGACATCGGACTCCTCGAGCACCATCCTAAGATCGTCGATTAATGTTGATGGCTCACCGGTCACTTCATTGTCCTCGGAACCGAAACGCATAAAGATCTCATCCAGCGATGTATCGCGCAAGCGAAAACTGAGTATGCCCAATTGTTCCAGATTTTGTTCTAGTTCGTCAAACAGTTTGGCAAATCTATCCTCGTACTTGGTCTCCAGCACAAACGTTATTTTTTGGCCAATATCGCTTTCTACTGTCAGATTTGGCAAATATTTGGCCAACAACAATTTTAGGTTCACAAAATCAAATGTTTTACCCTTGATGCAGCTCTGAATACAACGGACAAAAATACATGAAAATAATGTAGAAGATATAGTATCTTAGACGCGCCGAAGATTACATACTCTTGCAGGCAGAAAACCACCTGGTCTAAATTGTATTATTAATTTAAGGAACCCATTGATGATTCTTCGGGTTCCGAAAGTAAGCAATCCACTTTACTCTAATCAAGATCTCTTTTAAGCTGAGAGGCTAATTTGGATGGATTAAATTCGAGAATATTCAGTCAAAAATCGATCGATTGTTGTATGAACAGATATGTTAACCAAACTCACTGAAATGTTATTAGAATAGAATAAGTTTGCTATATTTAAATAAAAATCGCTAAGAATTAAACATGTGAATAGACAGACTAATATCGATATCATATATCTGCAAGCGTATAAAACCTTCGGCATTGGCAAATGGAATCGAGAAGACTCAATTGATTTCTCCAAGTGTACAACATACCAGTCGAAAACCATGTCCGTACATGCTACGCAGAAATGGTTTGCTGCCAGTGCATTTGAGCTCCCCTTGAGACATGATCGCTAGACGATCGGCCAAGTGGTTGGCAAGCGATGTTGAGTTCGATACCAAGATGATGGTACGCCTAGATTTCTCTTCATTGATGAGGCTGCAAATGAGCGATTGTGTGACCAAATCCAGATCGGAGTGGAGATCGTCGATCAGTACGATGGGACTACCGCCGGCAAAGGCACACGCAATGCTTACGAGATTACGCTCCGGAGCGGTTAGGGATTTAATCTTTGACAACTTCGCGTGGGTCAAGCGGAAGAGCTGCAAATAGAATGCAATTTCTTCATTGGCCTTCTTCCATGACATACCTTTGATCATGCATATAAAACGGATTTGATCAGTGACGGTTAGGTCCCTAAAAAGCAGATCATCGCCGAGAGCCAAACCAATCTGCATGGACGCATTATGGCCATCGATTTGTGTATTTTTTTCAGAAACCAAGACAACACCACGTGATGGTTCCAATAGGTTAGCGAGTATCTGGAGCAGCGTCGTCTTTCCACACCCATTGTGTCCCATAAGGACAGTCACCTCGTTCTCGTACACATTCAAGGAAAAAAAGTTTAGGGAACTGTTTTTGTTGTTCGCATACCGTTGGCATATCTTTTTAATCTTGATTTTGAAGCGGCGATGCGATGGTTCCACCTCGTAGATCTTTGTCGACTTGATGCCACCTGGCTGTGAGATCTGCGGATGGGTGCTATCCTCCCGATCCGGAAATGAGAAGTCTCCACTATGGAGGGGAGCAGGTATATGCTTGCGCCGTCTTCCGCCCGTTTCGGTTGAATTCCACACTTCCATATACAAACCGATGGCGCAGTAGACCAGTGTGTCTATCAAGAAAATCCAAACGCCATGATAGACAGTGATCTGATTGACGGCAGAGTTCAGAATATAGCCACTGTCTAACCATTGTTGGCCAAAGAATATCTCCCGCTCCATCAGTCCCTCGAATAGCAGTGCGACCACAGTGTTGGGAAACGCACACGATATATACCGTATGAGCAATACCGATTTCTCCCGATTGTTCCACAGCACAAAGAATGGCATATATGTGAGCAGCCAGAGAACGGTCACCACCCGAACGGCAAACTGGCTGTTCTTAAACAACGAGGCAACCATCGCGCAAAAGCTTATCGATGATACATTATACGAGGACAACACCAGCAATACAACATACCACGGTGTTTGTGTTAGCAGGGTTCGATTACTATTCCAGGGCACCTTAAGATATGACAAAAAAGATTTTCTGTGAATAGCAGCATTGCGTACTTAAGGAAAAGTCAAAATGGAAAGCCATTATGAACATTTGGTTTGGGATTTATATTAATTAGTAATCATCAAGCGACAATCCCCAATCCGATTAAATCATTTTGAAAATGTCAAATAGTATTTATATAATATTATAGTAAGAGTTCGTTAGAAGAACATACCTTGACGCTCAGCACTATAAGGATCGAGCTGATGAACATATAGACGAGTCCCTTGAAGTACCAGGATGTGAATTGGATAAGGTTGCTAATGTTCATATTGATAAGAAAACGACGCAAATGGCGCTGCTTTTCTTCTACGATTTGCTGTAAATATATATATATATATATATATATATATATATATATGTATATATGATGAGTAGACATGCATGTATTTGAAACCTACCCAGACCAGTATCTGTGCCGGAAATAGAAAGCCAATGATGATAAGCAGCGGCAGTCCGCGATTTACGTAGTTCATGAGTGGATCTTGTATGCGACCATCGACCGGAAATCGTCGAAGCACTATCTTAGGAAGCTGTGAATGGCTCATCACTTTTATATACGTCTCGGAAATGGCCATTTGGATTTTAATGAACCCCTCGCGCACATAGCTAATATGACCGTCTAAGCTGGCATCGTTGAGGCGACGCACAATTGAGATTTTTGGATCGTCATGATAGAGTGTCTTCCAATTGTCGCCAATGAAGGTATCATGAAACATGCGCAGCTCACTGGGGAAAAAGAGCGTATAATTAAAGTGCGGCATTAACACCTCCTCCTGTTTTAAGTGATGATCCCTAAACGAATAGATCTTCACAAATTGCCTCTGATCGAAGCAAATGCCTGCAAATAGATAATCATTCTTTACAGCCCGCTCCATTTCTGAGCAGTCACGAAAGTCGCGTGTGCCCATCGAGTGTAGATCCTTAATGGCCAGATCCATGATTTTATGAAATATATTGTACTGATTGGGCGCCCAGGCCAGCACCATCTGTGGAATGAACACATTGTTGCTCTTATTGAGCTTTTTGCTCAGATCTTGGCGCTCCGACAGCGATTTCATCAAATCGGTCCAGCATTGCTCAATATCAATTGGATCATAATAGGCATTATAGCTCTCGGGTTGACCAACACACATTCGCATGCCCACCGCAATCAAGCACAGAAGGACAGGCACTAATATTACCCAAAGCAGCTCAATTGGACGATTCCATTGTGACTTATGTAACTTCCATGTCATCAGTGCGAACTTGCTTATGTAGTGTCGAATGCTCATGGCGGCAGTTTTTCCAATTTCAAAATGGAACGAACTCAATGGAACTGAAACTCAAGTCAATGCCTATTCATAAATGACAGCAAAATTAGTCGAACTTTGAAATTACAATTTTAAGTTAAAATTGTAAGCCATTCCGCAGATGTATATTCTAATTTTATATACATTACATTTATAAATTTCAATTTGCACTATTAAATGTAGCCGAGTTCAGTGAAAATAACGTAATTATTGATATTTGGTATTTAGTACCACCCTGTAGAAATAAATATTACGCCATTTTGCAGATTATCTAGATTTGGCTAATATTTGTGGACGTTTTATTGCTTTCGCCTCTGTTCCTATTCAATGCATTTATTGACTATTGGGCGAGAAAACATTTTAATACTTTACGCTTGGCAAATGTTTGTATCCAAATGATATCGACATGGATATCTAAATGGGTTTGTGGTCACACACATATATATATATATATATTTACCTGATATAAATACCTGATGAATATCGTAAAATCAGTTGGTTGAAGCTCCCATGCCGTATACATTTTAGTAAATGTGCAAAGTGATTAGGTAAAAGGTGAGTGGGGTAGTTCTCAGCATTTGAATCATAAATACAGCCAATGGGAATCGTGCTTAAGCCAAATTGTCTTTTTCTAAAAGAATTTAACAATTTTTTAATGTAAGTAGAAAGATTGTTTTTCTGAGATTCAATCCATTTTTAAAGCTCTCAATTTTTCGTGTTAAGTACGTATTTTTGATTGATTTCGATGTGACTGATTGCATTTCCACAAACACACACACATACACACACACACACTCACACACACACACACACACACACACACACAAACACATACAGGACACAATTTTGTTTACAAAATTTGACAAATATTTTGATAATAGTTGAGATTTGCGTGCCTTCAATGGTTTTGTTTGTTCTGCCGTTCACAAAAAGTTTATGCAATTGTGTATGTGTCTGTGTGTGAGTGTGTGTGGCTCTAAAAGTGGGTAATTCGGTCATGAATACGCGAACAATTTCTCCCATTGTATACCGTACAATGTCCGAGGATTTTTGGTGTGTGCATATTTGTGGCAAATAGACTACATTACTGCGGCAGATCTATCTTGAATGTATGTGACTACTTACACTGAGAAAATATAAGCTTAGAAGATGATTTATATTATATATAGGTATATTTCTTTGCAGTAGTAGTAATCATTTTTACAGAATTTATGTATATAACTTCGTGGAGTGAAATCAATGTACTGTTTTCAATACGATTTTTTCAAGTTTTCCATAATTGGATGTGTTCTATTTTTTTGAGTGTTTGTAAATGGATGATGTATGAGTGTCTGTCTGCCCAGATGTGAATATATGGTATTACTATTAGTTGACAAACAGACAAAAAAAGAAATCACAAAATGTTTGCCCATTATTCGCAGTATTTACGAAATCAAGTCAAAGTTTGACACTTGAGTGTAGTCGACTAGTAGTTAACCTGTAGCAAAATCAAACGTAAACGTTTTATGTATTTCCACGATCATTAAACATTATCAAAAAGGTATAAAAAAAGGTTAGTTTCATTGAGATTGCTTCAAAGCGACTAATAGTTTACATGGATATATCGGCTCTGTTGCTGAGGTTGAACAGCAAAATTATAATTAATAATTAAAAATCAAAAAATCACTCAAAAGTGAAAAGCTTAATATGATTAAGTACATTTGCAATAAAAGTAGTGAAAAGGTATATATTAAATTTGCATAATCTTTCTGATTTTAATTCTGCACACACTGAAATTATAAATATTATAAAATCTTATCATATTTTTACTCTGTCCGGAATAACGTGTTTGCCACTGTTGGTATAATTAGAGAGAGAGGGCTTAAATTCGCATATGTGTACATATTTAAGTTCACAGTCGTGTGTATGGGTATTGTATCTGTGTATATAGGCAGAGCAAGAGCTTATCTCACAATTACTGTGCATCACCAACAAAAAGATACAGAGCTACAAAATTAGTTAAGCTGCCTATGTGATTTGTAACAGACTGTACAGACTGTTTTGATAAGGGGAGCTGGGAAAAGCGATTCTGAGAGTAAGTTTTCAAATCTAAGTGTAGAGCAGCGCTGCGGCTCCTTGACCGTTAGTTCCTGCTGTTTCTAAAAAATAACAGCAACAAACAAACAAGAAGCAAGTACATCGTGATCGGGCATAGTCGATTAAGCAATGCTCTGTTCCAGAAAACAACTTTCACATATTTTCTTTCATTTTTTATTATTTGATATGAATGCAAGTATAGAAAAAAATGCATAGAAAAACTTACAATTGGAATTATATCAGAAGTCAAGGAAATAAATAACATCGAACTTTGACAGTAGCTGGAAACACTGTCCTGCGGTACAGATTTATTGAACACATGATATGATCCAACTAAAGAGCATTTATGGTCAGAAAAGACATTAGCAATCACCATTTACATTGGGCGATAAATACTTTATTTTACAGGGAAAATATTTTATTTTTCGGAAATAATTTTAATTTAATAAAATCAGTAATTAAGGAGAAGTGTTTGTGCAATTTTAAGACGGAAGTGTGCCGTCTATTTTGAAAGACTGTCATTAGTAGTATATACGCTCCAAGTTTGGTGACTCTAATTCTGAAAGTACGAGAGATATACAGTTGCATTATTTCCGACTTCAAAACGATTTGCCTTCGCCAGTGAACTTTATTTAATTTTGAGAACAGGGTATGAAAAAACAAATAAGCGTGTGTATGTTTAACAGCTGCTTGCTTGGCATTGAAAACGTCACCGAGCGACAGAGCACTACAGAGAGTAAGAACGAGATTCAGCGAGACAGAGAGGAGGCAGACGTGTGCGGACCTCGTGCTTCTAACGCACGAGGAGCGCATGCAGCACGAGCGGCCATTTCCAAAAACGACACATACGACACGATGTGCACCGAAGATGATGGCGACCGGTTTTGGGGCCGCTGCCAGTCAATAGCTCTGTCTGGCGCCTCAGTGCGAAGCGAAGCATCGAAAGTGTTAGGTGTATAGCGGAATTTTCGTTTGTTTTTGGCCTTTTTATATTGGCGCATATTTTGACGTACGTTTTTTTCACTGCGGTAATTTCTGTAGCGGCTTTCATTAATAAACTGAATTATAATAGACTATAATTTAAAAAACATCAAAGCAAAAAAAAAAAAATGAAAAAAATAAAAAAATATGGTTTTTTTTTTTAGTTTTTTTCTTGAAATATTGTGTGTCATTAAATCATCTTCCAAGCTAAAGTGCTAACACTACGTAAATAAAAAAACAAAAGTTATAAATAAAATGAAATTATATACGGTTGTGCTGTTGTTGTGCAAGTTTTGACGAAGTTAATTAAAATATTTACACACATATTTGTGTCTAGCAAAATGATCAATTCTATATGTCTTGGAGATTGAGTGTGTGCTAGACAAAGACGCTAAGAAAGAAAAGAATGAGATGGGGAAGCAATGAGATAAGCAGATGGAGAGAAGAGAGAGAGAGTCAGAGAAAGACAGGGAGAGAGAGAGAGACGTACAGCATCTTATCGGCATTAAAATTGATATTTCAATTTCATCTCGGCCTTTTTGTCAATAACATAATTAGTAATTTTGAAATTGCATTTTTGTTGCTTTCGGCTGAATTGACTGAATTCAAAACGCAAAACAAAGGGAACAGTAAAAATAATATATGTACAATTAAAAACAACTGCGAATGTTGGTGACGCAGGCAATTATTTGTTTTGCAAATTGCCGTAAGTCGAGCTTACCACAACTACATATAGTATAACCAGATCTATTGTGGGTATTGAAAACAATTCGCAATAACCTTGTACGATCATTATTTTGATCAACAGCTATAAGTAGCTAAGTAGCAGCAAAATATATAAAAATAATTAACAACACTAAATGACAAAAACGACTTTTGGCAATGGCTCGTTCATTATTCGAACTCGCTGGGCTGGAATATATTCAAAATTAGCTTCATAAAATAAAGCTAGTCAATGTGCGATTCAAATACAAATTTGTATATATTCAACAGTTAAGTGTTTTTGTCAGTTTGTAAATTTATAGCTTTTTCAAAGCTTAACTCGGTGCTGCTATCAACTGATGCGTTTCAATTGCTTCAGTTTCTCACATTCGTTCATAGCCGTAAATAACTGGGGTTTTTGTTTTAAAGCTTGAGCAGTGAAAGCCCCACAAATCAAAGTGAGTCTCAGTGAAGCGCCTCCTAACTTCTCTCTCCCTCTCTCGCCCACTGTCTGTCAGCAGCAGCTGCGATCAGATAGTGACAAGCTTTTTTCTCGGTGTTGTTGTTGTTGCTGTAACATTTCGCTCTTCAACGGTAATTTGAGCAAATCATGAATTTGCTAACCGCTTCGAGTGGAGAGCCTTGTTGGACGAACTATAAACATTAAATAACAATAATCAACAACAGTCGAAAGTTGAAGCGTCTGTTCTTAATCAAGCTAAGTAAAATATTTATGTATGTATGCACATATACATGTGTATTGATGTATGTGCATATATATAACAATAGAAAGTTTATAGTTAGGAACAATAAAAACAAGAAGAAGCACATTGAAAATTGTTGGCTTCAAAACACGCAACAGTCCGTCAGGCAAAGTCGCAGTCTTCATCGCGTGTGCTAAGTCAGACTCCCGCTTACCCCATCCCCCAACCCTCAACCCCCAACCTCCAACCCCAGTTCTCCGGCCATCAGGTACCGGTTGCAGTTCCAGTTCCCACAACAAACAGCAGGACAAAATCCGACTTCAAACAGTGCTCGCCGTGCGGTCGACTTTGCAACCGAATACATGCATATTAAAAATATACTGACTACTTCTGCCATACAATATTGTACTTACATAGTTATATTTCTATAACGCAATTTCTGTTTTTACTATTTTTTTTTTTGTTTCAATTTTTTTTTTGTTGTATTTTTTTTTTTAAACCGCCACCGCTGTGCACCGCTGTTCCCTGTTCCCGTTCCATAACACCGCGGACGTGCTGTTCTCTTTGCAAACCGGAGAGTAGGTCAGGTCAGTGTGTATTATTTTACCAACTATTTAGCTATACCATGGCGGCATTATTCGCATTATACCATACCATGTACTATGTATGGTATATGCCATATATTATATATATTCTTATATGTTCCATACTCCCTACTAGCTACAACCAATGCATGACCAATTGCCTCCTACATGCAGTGCATACTAATTTTACAACTTTTGTTTTCCATATTTAAGCAAAGTTCGTTGTTGTTGTGGCTAATATGGTAAATGCACTTAGTGTGCACTTGGTCACAGTTTACAGCTTTTCAGCTTTTCAGCTTTTACTCAGCTAATAGTAGCAATTCATATTTTTAAGTACATGCTATATCAATCCGTGTAGTCTAAAAATTCTGTTCAGTTCCTATTTTAATTAGTGCGCTTTTCAAGCACTTTTTTTCTTTCTAGTGTTAAAGACTCTACTCCAAACTCTTTTTCTAGACTACATATTTGAGTAGAAATATCATTATTTTACACTTACTCTCATGATTTGGTTTCTCATTGCCTTCTGGCATATTCTTTATGTTTTGAGCCTGACGGCAAGCAATTTATTTTATTTTATCGATCTCTGGTTTTTATTTTCTGGATTGACGTGTGTGCAACTAATGACTTGAAACTAGTAATTTGTACTATATACATATGTATGTTCACTTCAGCCGAAGTCTTACGGACTCTGTCCCACCACTTATAGTAATAGCTATTCTCGATTGATACTAATTACTTGTAAATTTAAAGTGAAGCATTCAGAGCTGTGGGGAAGTACCCCAATTGAATTGACAGACTTGTTATGCAAGTGTCATTTCTAACTTTCAGCACACACAAATACACAAAGTTAATTTTAAAGATGTGGCTGATTCTACGCTTCAACTTTATCATTAATTTGGCAGATAACACAATCGTGGTAAATAATTAATTTGGTCACAATTTTAAGAGAAAGAAAATTTGCAAACTGCTTGGGTAAAAGATGTCATTGATTATGGGTTTTGATTGGTTGGTGTGGCTGTGTTTAGGTTGTGCATGGCGAGCAACTATTCGAAAGTTTGTGACTCAACGAATTATCCGATTGCAATTTAGGCGCAACAAGATAATTGTTGCTGAGAATTGGTTGTGGTTCAAACACTCCTTCGAGTAGTTCTGATGACTCCAACAGATTTTGCCATAGACAAAGGGCAACTGCAGCGTATTTAAATAATGCAAGTCTCCAAAAAGGCCTCAAAGTGTAACCTCAAAATGCACAAAGGCAATAAAAGTGAGACAGCAAGAGAGTGGGTGTGTGTAGGTGTGGTGAATGAGAGAATAACGGAGATAAATGTGAAATCGGCAGGGCGCAACAATAGCAAAAGGTACAAAGCAAACTTTTGGCTACTGCGACGACTGTCCACCCAAATGCGCCCAGACAAAAGGGCAGCAACGGCAGCAAGGACGCCGAACAAATGTTGATTATGGGGGCCATGTGGCATGTTTGTTGTCCCAGAGTCCAAGGCGAAACCTGTGCACGACGGATCGCATCGACCAGCCAGATGCCCTCCCATTTCTAACTGAGAAACATTAGAAACAAAAGCTTTGTGTATCTATGTACTTTTGTACACAGGCCGTCCAATTGATATGGTTATGCATTTGAACATTTCTGCTAAAGCTGCTCGATTGGCTACATTCTCTCTCAGCTGCTATTCTTCAAATTTTGGGCCAGCAAAGTATTGCAATACTTACAAATTAGAACATTGTATTTAAGAGACGATATTTGCATGTTATTTTGAAAATTGTACATCGATTTTACTGTCCAGTTGTGTATCTATAAAAACCAGTTTGACTGGTGACAAATATCTGGCTCAAGAGCTAATAAACTTAAGATTTCCATCGATAATCGCTCTGTGGAAAGTTAACAAATATCTATAAGCATGTTTCTATATTTCCCAGATTTCTTCTCTTGGATTTAATGCCAGAAAACTTCGTCAAAGATCAGATACGAATATATATATATTGATATGAATATATGGCATTCCTATTGTTAGATGAACGCACCATTCTCTTTGACCTTTTACGAATAGTGTATACAAAGAAATGAAACAACAGAAGCTGCAGAAAATGCTTTACAATATTTTAAAGGATCCCAAACTACGACAAAGCTAAATCATAACCTTACACACGGAAAGGGGGAGTGAAATAAGATGACTGAAGGAGAGAGAGAGATACAGAGAGAGAGAGAGAGAGAGAGAGAGAGAGAGAGACTGAGACTTAAAGTTAAGGAGAATCTAACAGTCTGCTGGACTTTGAGCTCTAGCCCTATTTGCAGGTATAGAGAGAGGGAGTGAGAGAGAGAATGAGAGCGAGAGAGAGAGAGAGGGAGAGAGAGAGAGAGAGAGAGAGAGAGAGAGGGAGAGAAAACAGAGAGCGAGAGAGTGAGTCTGGGAAGTTGAGAAAAATCGTACAACTTGCTGGGCTCTCGACTCTGGCGCTGTCCAAGTAAATATGCGGTAAACTCTAATAGCTTAATCAAATAAGTAAAATCAGGAAAATTTTACAGTCAAAAACAAATTGGTAGCTTCCTTACACACCCTCCCAAAGAGTTTCCCCTTGCGCACGCCCCTCCTTCCCCCAACCACTGTAACGGCTTACAGTTGGGACACAGTTGACGATTAAAGCAAATTGGATTACGTGTAGTTTGGTTAACTGCATCATCAGTCACATACACACACACATATATATATATATATATGTATATGTATATATATATATATGTATATGTGTATATATATGCATATTTATATGTGTATATTTGTATTTAGGTAGTCATTCGCTATGTGCTTGAGAATGTGCTCAATGCTAATGAAAAGTGCTCAACTTTATAGTATTTCACAACGCTAGCCTCGACTTGACCCCACAGCTTTGGCAGTGAGGTTATCATTGCCTCGAGCATAATCTCATTGATTGTCGGTTGGGCAGAGCTAATTCAAGCAATTTCAATTCACTTCACTAACTTAACTGGAAATAAATACTTCATGTTCAGTTCGAATTAATTTAAGCTTTCGTTTTTTTAGGCCTGCTTTCGACCTTTGTACATTTCTATGAATTAGTTTTTGAATAGTGTTAAATATTGTTAACTAACTTACAGCTGCAAAATATATATTTCTATATATAATAAAAGTTTCACATTTTTCTATAAAATTATTCATACGTCCATTAAGCCAATAATAATAATTATTATTTTTGTTTCGATTTGATCTGATTGCATTCTGCATATGCGATTTTCAATTTGCATTTGACTTATTTTTATGCACGTGTGTGTGTGCGTGTGCATACTTCATTTCTATGGATTTTTTTTTCCCCATATTGCCTCAACTGTTTTTTTCCTTTGAATTTTCTTCTTTTTTTTCTCTCGTTTCATTCAGCCTCATCTCTGCCCCTCTCTTCTCCGGCCCAGCAGCAGCAGCCATACTGCGTTGCACACGGCGGCGGCTGTCTCAAGGGCGCCTCAAATACCGCCATAGACGAGAAGACATTTTAAAGCTGTCAGGAAGGGCGTGCAATAAAAAATATTGAAGCTAAATTTAAAATACTTACCTAGCACTTTTTTTGTACTCAAAAATCGAGTTTTTCCTATGTTGCGTTTTCATTAAGAGAACGTCTTCTCAGACGGACAGGCGGAAAGAAATTCCCCTCCCTAAGTTCTGTCAATTAGAATGTTAATCTATGAATAGATTTTTATCAGTTTCAACACGAGACAGCTACAATTCAAAAACCCATTTGTTTGTTTCACCTTATGAATATGATTAATTACGCGTATTTTTACGTAATACATGGAATTTGAATACATTTTCTGATTGGGTTATTCCCAGCTGTTAAACACAGTGAGTCGATTGTCTGAGTGGATCTCAAGCATAAAATATTTTGTGTATCGTAATTATTTTGATTGAGAACGGCTTCTTGCTGACATGTCTACTTGTTAGCGGCTTTAAGGATTACATACAACCGTAGAACCGCCAATTGCAACACAATTGGATATTCATTTTATTAAATTTAATGGTTGCTTTATGATAATCATCATATCATCAGTATAGTTTCCAGAAAGTACATTTATGTGAGCCACGTTAACTAGCTGCCCTAGCCATAATGTGGCTAATGTTTTATAGCTTATCTTCTTTTCAATAAATGGCCATTTATTTAACTTTTGTCCATCCTCATTGTGTTGGGGCATCATTTCCTAATCAGCATCATTTGTCCAAGTTAACTTTGAGCTCATCTTACGACTATTTAAATACATTTTTGTTTCCGGAAAGAAACAAAAAATCTGTCTCTCATCGTCTCAGGCCGAGAAAAAAACTTGTGATAGTTGTGCAGTGACTTCGAGTCTTTAATATAATAAATGGGTCTATTTTTACAAACATTTTTCAGCTGTTACTGCTGGAAGCCGAATAATAATTTTCCTAGCTATGCATTATATATTATGGACATAAATATATATTAAACTGGTGCTCAAAATGTGCTGCATAAGTAAATGAGAACAATTTATTATTGCACGCAATTTGCTGAGATGGCAAATTGTTTGTGTCATCTCGATTGAATGAATCGTTTGAGTAATTTATGTTTAAATTAAATAGGTTCAATACGATTACAGATGATGTTGTTGGCAAATAAAAGTGCCTATAATACTGTGTTATACTTTTTGTATGCAGATTTAAAGCTATACGCCTTTCTATTGGGGTTATTTAATTTATAATGTTCTATTGAGCCATTATTTATGATTTAATTATAACATTTTAAAAGTGTGCGACGTGCCGCATAAAGAATCCAAAATTGAAAAGCCCATGTTGATTTATGAAAATTTGCTGGCCAAGTTAACCAAACTCTCTCAGCGCTGTGTGTGGGGAGGGGGAGGAAATATTCTGGGTAGCTCGCACCTTTTAGCCCCAATGTTGAATGGCGTTCGTAATAATTGTTTCGCTTTTATATATATATATATATATTTATATTTATGTATATATGTTGTTATATATACTTTTGCTTTTGTATACAAGTTTTTTGGTAAGTGACCTTCGTCTCACACCCTCTCAGAAGGCGCTCCTTATTGTTAATCGTCATCATAAATAAATCTATTCAACAAATATTTTTCATGCACAATTTGTCGAGGCGAACAACGGTTGTTCTCTGCATGGGAAAAAAGTTCAGTTGGTACGATATAAAAAATAATTTTTTATGTATATATTAATTTATTTTTTTTTTTCGTATACATCTTTTTATGTTTTGTCGCCTTGAAAATGATGGGGATACATCTTTTAGTTTCAGTTCGTTGCCTTCGGCTTTCCCGTTCCTTTCATTTCTTCCCCATTTTCACGTCATTTACACTTAAATAGCTTAGCGCCCATGGATACAGAGTCGTTATGGATGGCAGTGGGAGTGGAGAGGGTTGTGATGTGTGTATGTGGGGGGGTGAGATATAGCAAAGACAAATTATTATTATATGATGAGGCTGTTGATGATGCGCTGATTATACGAACTCCGACATTCCATTTAGGGTATTAAACTTTATTGCCGTTACACATTCGGTTCCGCAGCAACGAATATCAGGCATAGAACATCTAAAGCACTTTAGCCAATTTATATATGGGACCATTTACACATTTACTCCCCTCCATTCATTAGTGTCAAACACTAGCTGATCTGCCTGGCAAAATGTTGTGCTTGCTAACTGGATACTGATACAGATATCAATGCATTTCCTAGCTTAAGGTTAAAAGCGGGTTGTTAACCCGAAAAGAATTGGACTTCCAATTCTTCTGCAGTAACGGTACGTAGTGGTACCGGTTCCAGTATACTCTGATACCGTTACCAACAGACAAATAAATATACTTACCTATGTAATGGGATCGATCTAAAACCATTTGTTGTTTTAGATACAAATAACAATTTCAATCGGTAATCATGCGGTTCAAATTTCAATTCCGATTTGACACGTTGGTTAAATTTGTAAAATATTTTTTAATTATATTATAATTATATACTATGATTCAAATCAATAACATAACATTGATAAGCTGCATAAAAATTATTAAAACTATTATAATATGCTATAAATGTTATTGGAATTATGTAATGTACGTCACCCGGATACAGGGATTTACTTAATTGAATTGTGGTGGCTTGTTCCTGTCGTCGGATATATGTATATTCGACTTGATGCGAGTATGTGAAATGTAATTAAGTTAATGCCGTTTGTTAAATTCAGTCAACTGTTTTAATACTTGTTTCTCACTGCAATTTAAATATTTTCCAATCAAAAACGTGTGTCAAATTGCGCCTGTCAAAAGTGAATTGTTTCTGAATTTATACTTGCAAATCTCGTTGCTTTTTATACTTTGATACCGAATGTTTCATAGTATATTGGTTTTGTGCAATGTCCGCCATGCTGCCTGTGACCGCGAAGTCGATAAAAATCGATAATTTGAAATCGATAAGCCCATTGACCCCCTACAATTTTAAGGCTACGGTTTCCAAATTTGGTTGGTAGGTTGTTGGTAATGTCCTTCAAATATCTGCACACCCCCAAAATTCACAGAAGCCTAAATCTACCGCAATTTAAATAGCTAACTTAAAAGGTATTTCTTTGCTTTACCCACCCTGTTATTTGCTATCTGTTATCAGCTTGTATTACTTATGGTATCAAAGTATACGTTGTCTGTTGTTTTTAATTTTAGTTATTCGTTTATTTATTTATTTTACCAAATTAAATAAAACTTGAATGTGCGGCAAAAGCAATTCTTGACGGTGTTTTCTTCTCTGTAATTTGCAAATAAAATAAAAGCATGTTTAGCAATAAAAATTAAATGAAAATGAATTTCATGTGCAATTAAATATTTGTTGTAAGTGCTAAAGTCCAAAATACATAAAATTTAATATCAATGCTGACTCAGTCAATCCAACGCCGCCACATCCCCAAAAATTCCCTTTAGCCAAGCCACAGTTGAACCGTTTATTGTTTGTATAGCATCATAAATTAATTTTGCAGTGCATTTAATGAATTGTGAATTGTCCTAGCCAGAAGCCAACCAGCCGACTGCCGCCCAAACATGGCAATATATTTGTGTATACCCTGTATACCCTGTAGCCAATAAAATTGTATGATATGCTTAGGCTGCTTGGATGCCAGCTATTAATTGGCAATGCCAACAACTGAACGCTCTGCCTCAGCCAATGTGGACAAGTGGACGGACTCGATCGTTGAAGCAGGCTGGCTCTTAAAGCCAAGTGAGTACTTGGCCCTAACGTTACTACAGCCAAGGCTTAATGATGGCAAAATGCAGTCATTTCTGCTGCCACTAGCCACTATATGCTGAAGGGGTTGGTTGAGGTGTGCATCTGCCTGCATGAGTCTATTGTATGCTTGTGTGTGTGTAAGTGTGTGTGTGTGTGTGTGTGTGTGTTTTGTTTTGTTTTGTAAATCTGTTGATTTACTACGTGTGTGGCATCGACTATTGTTGTTTTTGTTGTTGTAGTTGTTACTGTTTTTCCTGTTGGTTTTGATGAGTTGAAAACAAAAATTATTATACGCTTGCAAAATTAATTCATAATTAAATATGAATTTATGCTCAGTTGTGGCTTAACACTGCGCACACACACACATACCTACACCCAAATATGTGTGCATGCTGTAGAGCTGTGAGCTGACCAGCAATTTCCCAATTTTCCAGAGAGAGAGAGAGAGAGAGAGAAGGATGGCAAAATATGTACTACGGCAATGGTTTTGTAAAGCATTATTGCCTCACAGAACTACAACAAAACGTTGTATTGCTTATGAAGCAAATTAAATATTTAAGAATTGAACTCAAGTGGAGCACTCCCGACTGGGACATATCTTGTACTACTACTATATGTGGGATACAGGGTATCCCTCAGTCCGACACTCTCGACTGTTGCAGATACAAGCAAGATGAACAGCTGTTTTGCAGTGCTTGTCAAAACATACATTTAAAAGCAGAGTCGAGTACATGTTTGGCAATTAAATTCATACAACCAATTGAAGGGTTTGTCGCGAACGCATGTAATTGAGCTGTTATTTATGCTAGATAGCCCTTATATGTATGCTATCAACGGAAACATTACATAATTGTATTCACAGGTTTTTTAAATTAAATCCATGCATATTTTGTTGCACTAAATACAAATTCAGATCAGATAAACATACCCCTAAGTGGATTATATTACAGGTTGGCTAGTTGGCAGTTTATTCGCAACCAATATAAAGTCAGACTTAGTGAGCGATAGAGAGAGAGTGAGAGAGAGACAGAGGGAAAGAGAGAGAGAGAGAGAGAGAGAAAGAGAGAGAGACAGAGACAGAGACAGAGGAAGAGAGAGAGAAGTAGAGAAACTGAACGAGAAGGAATGAAGTAGAAAGTGGGACGGGGAGAAAGTGAGATAGAGATAGCAAACGACAGAGAGAAAAAGGGATAGCAAAAAATTGGGGAAAGTGAGAGAGAAAGATAGAGATAGATAGAGAGAGAGAGAGAGAGAGAGAGAGAGAGAGAGAGAGATAGAGAGAGATAGAGAGAGAGAAAGAGATTGAAAGAGGGAGAGACAAGAAAGTTAGCGAGAATGTCAAAGAATGAAAGTGAAAAATTGAGAAATATATACAGAGCGAGAGAGAGAGGGAGAGTTTTTTGAGTAAAGATATAAAATAAGGGAAAGAGAGGACAACAGAGAATGAAAAAGTTGGCAAAAACAAAGAAAATAGAAGAAAGCGGGATAGAGACAGAGAAAAAGAAAGAAAGCCAAGGAGACACGTGAAAACATACATGGAAACATACATGGAAACATACATGGACAGAGAGAGCATATTTGCGTCGCAAAATTATTGTCAGTGCTTTCATACAATTTGGGGACGCTTTCGGGCTTCCGAGCTGGATGGCTGGCTGGCTCGCTGGCTCGCTGGTTGTCTGGCTGTCTGGATGGCTGGCTGGTTGTTTGGACAGCCGGCTGTTTGTTTTAGCCACATGACACATGCCGGGCATAAATCTTGTATGCGGCGTATGGCAAATGAATGCGCCAATAACTCAATAAAACACAACAAAAACACGCAAAAAAAACGTGAAGAACAACAACAGCGGGAAAACAACAAATAAACGAAAAACGATTCGCTCTTTATATGCTTCTGTGTGTGTGAGCATGTGTGTGTGTGTGTGTGTGTTCGTTTTACGTCGTTATGACCAAACTGGCGTCCAATGACAGCGCTGCAGCTGCAGCTGCTGCTTCCGTCTCGACAGCAGCGCCAACGTCGGCGACCATTGCGCTAGCTGTCTGACAATTGACTTCCGTTTTAAATTTTGCACAAGTTATGGTGGCGTCCATGTCAATGTAATGCAGCAGCTGCTGCTGCAGCAGGCAGCATAACCAAATGCAGCTTCAGTTCGACGACGAAGCAGAAAAGGAGTGAACAAATTAGCTGCCAAGAGATTGCCTGGAGTCCTTGACACAGGTGCCAGCAAAAGCGGTATCAAACAGCACTGATCAATGTGGAACAGTAAGGCAATCAACACGTCAAAGAAATTCTATTGCATCGCATAATATATATGTGGGCAGAAAAAATGCCAAGATCGGCAACAGGAAACACAAAATCAATAAACTGAAGTGTTTAGAAATAGACAGACAGGCTGTGCCACAGAGCAAGATAGAGATAGATAGAGAGAGAGAGAGAGAGAGAGAGAGAGAGAGAGAGAGAGTTTACCGATCTAATCAATTTTAAAATTAATATAACTATTTTATTTATTATTAATCAAGAGAGCAGTTGTGCCACAATTTGGAAATTTGTATTTGTACTTGAAATCTGAAGAGGCCAACTTTTAGAAGCATATCTTTAGTGTTTAACCTTACCCTTTGTTCTGTTTTTTTTTTTTTTTTTTTAAATTGTTTTGTTTAGGTGCACATACTACACGTATGTATATATGTATATATGAATGTTTTTGTGTGTGACAAGCTCAACCACTAAAGTCGCTTTTGACCTCAAGCCGGTAAACGTCATGCAATAGACGCTATTTTGAATGGATAACTGTTTAGATTTGCTGAGCTGAGCGGAGGTGAGCATCTACAAGTCCATCTCTCTTGACTGCAGCATTTCTACTTAATTCAAATTGCCAGTTGTTGTTTTTGTTGGTGGGCATAAAACAAAAGCGCGCGCCAAATGCAAACAATGACAAAATGGCAACGCCAGCAGCAGAGGTCGCCAAGTGTTGGCAGCGGCAGACAGGCGGACAGGCGGACAGGCGGCCAGGCGCACTGGCAGATAGACAGACAACGTCGAAAAGTGGAAAAACAAGTCGCGCCATTCGCAACTTTCGCTATTCCTCGGCTCGTTTACTCATTGTGGCCAGACCGAAACGAGGTCGGCGCCGCAGCGTTGCCATATTTTTGTTTTGCGCGTCTTGTTTTTAATTTTATTTGCGCTCGCTCCACTTGAAATACATTGTGCAGCCGCCGCTGCAACCACCCTCCTGACCTGACCAAAACTAAGAAGAAAAAAAAGAACAACCAAAACCAAAGCCAAAGCCAAAACCAGCACCAACAGCAGCAGCAGCAGCAACAGCAGCAGCAACGCCGAACGAGCCATCTACCCATCCCATTCCGAGCAGGCCAAGCTACGAAATTGTGCCACATGGCACCTCTCGGCCTGGTCCCAGGCCAGGGCCAGTCAAAGACAGTGGCAGCGTTGACTAATATGCGCTTAGATTTAGTTTTCCTGTACACCCTACACCCTCCAACAGCCAACCCCCAAGCCACCAGTCCTTTTTGTCCACAAAAAAGCGAGCGAGACGGACAGAGAGAGAGAGAGAGAGAGAGAGAGAAAGATAAAAAATAGATATGTATGTAAGTGTATGTATGTGTTTAGAAAAAAAAAAAACAACAAAATTTATTGTGCCACACAGCGAGCTGTGCGGCGGCCCCTTACGAAAATTGGGCCATGCAATTGCAACGGTAACGGCAATGGGGTTACAATCTGCTCCCCCACACCTCTGCAACCCCCTCAAGCGGATCTTAATTTATGCTTTGACCAGGCAGCACTTTTTCCGTTTTTCAGCTTAATAAGCGCCCTTTTGCTGCAAATGACATTAGCGGGCTAATTAGACTTGCACACACTAGCACACTAACTCACACACACACTCGCATACACAGACATATACACAGACACATCTATCAGTGTGCATCAGTCGGCTAATGAACCAAGGGATGAGCTGCATATCTGCAGCTACGGATCCTGCCACACCCAAAGTGCAAAGTCTTTGACGAACATATTAATTGGACACGGATTAACTGCAAGCGTCAACTGGCAAACCCAATTAATTTATTCTTATTTAGTGGCATATTTGTGGCATACTTTTTGGGGCAAGAGGTGGCAAGGTTAATCACAAATAGGCATGCAAACAACTTTGACGGTTAAAGTGCAAATATTTTCCATTTGTTGAGTTTCCTTTGCTATGCATTCAACCGCATCTGTTCCGCAGCCTTAATTAATCGTTTATTAATTTTATATAGTCCCAAATATTGCATGCATTAATATTGATCTTGTCAAAAGATAGCAGACAGTTTATCTAAGTTCAAAATATTTGGAAATTCGTGAACTCTGCACTCTCAAAACCGTAGATATTCTTAAACACAAATTAGGTATCTGTATGTGTACAGCAAAATTGGGCATATGACGATTTAAAAATGAACAAGTCGAGTTTGCACTTAATGTAGCAAGAGTGCAGCCAAATGGCTTCAATTACTGAAATTCATATTGGCTACGTCGTTTTTGATTACATGAATTGAGCAAAGTGGCATCTATAAGTGCACACAACGAAAATGCTGCAAATTTGAGCAACAAAATGTGTGCTCACCGCAGGCTGCCTGTCTTTGTATATGAATTTGCTACTCAAATTCGCAAAATGCACACAGAGAGAGAGAGAGAGAGAGAGAGAGAGATAGATTTTTCCAATAGCACAACCAGACACACACGTGAACACACATGGGACATTTAGACAGGGTCAAGCTGTTTTCTTTTGGAAGCGTCATCAAATCGTTTTGCTTGATTTTGCTACCGTTGCCAACCTGGCTTTTGCCGTGGTTCGACGGGCTGCTTGAAATGCAATTATAGTAAACTGACAACAAAAAAAAAAAACACTTTGGACATAAATCAATTTTGAAACTGGGCCAAAGGAAAGTAAATGACTTGTCAATACCTTACTCAAATTCACTTGTTCACTTGTATTGTATTTATACAATGTTTTACCTTCTAGTTGTAGATGAACAAATTCGCATTTCATTGTCTCGACAGGTTGACTTGTATATTTTCTAATCGCATCAGGTGCCACGTCCTGTTCCATTTAGTGTTCCATCCGCCCCAAACTGACACTTAACAGGCGCCGGCTCTAATACAAGCAATTGCAAATTTAAATGACAACGATTTGGCCTCTAAGTGTTTGTTCTCCCTAATCGCCCCACGCAGCGTCTGTGTCGTGTTTCTCAAAAACATTACCCAGCACTTATAGCCTAAGCTCTAAACAAGCAAAAATTATAATGATAATGCCAGCTGTGTCAGCCGGGGCATACTTCATCACAGCATTACTTGGTGCAACTACACTCGCTGACTAGGGACTCACACTCCATAAGAGCTACAAGAATGAAATTGGTTTTAAATTCCCCCAAGTTGGGCGAAAATGGCTGAACTTTGTTGAATACTCGTTCTTTTTTTTTATCTATGTGCAAAATACCAAAATACCAGTTAAGTTTTCGTTAGATTGGCTTCCATCTCGTTTTTAATCAATCGCGATAAAAATTTGTATTTTAATGGGGCTTCATGCACAGCAACCTAGTTTGATCTACTGAGCCCCCTTCTCAGTTTACTCTTAGAGAAAAAAATGGGCCCTAAATTTTGGAAATTCAACATAGTTTTGTAGTCAAGGGTAATTCACCTTATTATTCAGAAAGTATATTCCCAAAAACCAGGAACTACGCGAACTATAAAGTCAAAAGCAGCTAAACTCGAATTTTGGAGTCAAGATCAAATTTCATTACTATTTTCTGCGTTTCACAAAGGAGTTTTTCAACGAATTAGGGCTTGCATTACTACTTTTTCGAACTGCATTTTTTAATAATGCACATTTTTTTATGTAAATATAAAAAACACCATTTTTTTGGGATGATCGATTTCTACTTGTTAGAACTATTTTTTCTTATATTTACAAACTATTCCTAGAAAAACGTTTCTGGTTGTGAACGGGATTATCAGTTGAGGGCCATTTTCAAAAATGTCGGACCATTTTCTTGTGACTATATAAGCCCACCATTAGTCCTGATTCCTGAACGAATTCAAGAATTTGTATCTGATTGAGGTTTTCGATCGGACTCAAAATATGTTCTTTTTGTTTTCGATTCTTGTACAGATTATGGTTATGGTATAGTATTGGTACACTTGGTATCTGCTCGTCGAGCAGTCCCGCTAAGATTGACATTCATTTGCCACTTTTTCTGTGCCCAATGCCGCCGGTGATGCTATTGCTCCATCTGACATTATTTCCGCATGTCGTTAGATCTATTTTTTTTTTGCTTCGCTGCTGCGCATGGTATTTTTAGGTTTTGGTTTATTTTTGCCTTTTGTGTGCTCAAATTGGTGCAAAAAAGAAAAAGATTTATTATGGGGACAAAATGGAAAGTTGTGGAAAAAGTCGAAAATGTGAGTTTATTTTGATGTCTCTACATGGTTTTCCTGTGGCGCGAGCAGACATCACCGTCTCCGACTTCGGCTCCGGCATTGATATTGCTGACGAAATTGAGAATTATTATGTTTAAACGTGTGCCGTCAACGGCATTTTATTTGGCTTCTTATAACTTACATATGCCGCCGTCGCAGCCCCCGTTGAGCCGTGTGACTGACATGTGTCAGCTAACAAAAACAAGCAATTTTGAATGCCTGAATCCAGTTGCCTGAATCCTGTTGCCTGAATGCTGATGCCTGATGCCTGATGCCTGTCATCTGCAGTTGTTGCAACGCAGCCGGCAGATGAACTAAAATTAGATTGCCTTCTGCTGCTATTGCTGCTACTGTTGTTTCTGCAATATATATGGAAATGCATAGTATGTGCATACATCATATATAAAGTAATAATCATCAATTTAGTACTCGAAAGAAGGTGGCGTATACATATTTCTGACATTATTAACAATACTTTTTAAATGATCAGTCTAATCCCGAATAGAGAAGAGAATATTAATGAGAATTCAGTTGGGTAATAATAAGTCAAGGTATTCTGTATATGCTTTTGAAAGACTCTGGCTCTTATATTCCCTGACCGACACGGCTGTTGATAAATAATATATATTCTTGATGGGATCGGAGATGCTTTGTTCCACCAGTTACATACTTTAGCACAGCTCTATTAGACTTTTTACCCATTTTTAATGTGTTCAGGGTATACAAATGATCTTCACCATGGAATTGATGCGTTTAGCTCTGCATTTAAAAAATCTATGAACAATTCAAATGGTTCGAAAGTACTGCACAATGGCTAATATTGAGTTTCTGGCTATTGTTTGCACAAATTGCCATTTATAGACTACGCCTTTTTTGTGTTCAAATGCGGTTCCATTACTCCTAAACCATTATTACTCCTATCATGTTATTTCTTGATTTGGCCTCAAATGCTGATTTTTTAACGTCAGCCCAAAAGATTGGTTTTGGCATTCCACAATTACCTTAGTTTTGAAGCCTTTTCCAACAAACAAAACATGAAAACTACAACAGCAGCCATTGTGTAAGTCCTAATTTGTGTAACATAACATTGATATCGACATTGATGAATTGCTGAACACAGTAAAGTAAACAGTCGGGTTTGAGAAATACATATTATTTAGTTTTCACTGCAACATTTGATTATAGTGATATTTTCTCTTGCCACCACTGTATTTTCGAGTACTTCTGCTCTGTTTAATCGTCAAAATGTTCACAGAAGCAAACATATTTGCACTTGATTTGTAAATGCTTTACGTAGTGCAAGAAAACAAGTGGCATTCTTCATAGAGACCACCTGTTTTACTCCCATCTACGGGTCAATACTCGTCTGATACTTTTAACCTGGCCCACAGCAACCTAAACACAAATGTTGGCAATATTATACCTGATATTTAGCTCTGATTATTTTATAGTTTGTCATTGTCACTCAGTTTGAAATGTTTTTCAGTTTGTAAATTATTAACGTCTGTATTTTTTTTTTGTATACAAATTCAAACTTGCAATAAGTTCAGGCAACGGCATTCGTTGTGTGTGTAGGACTAATTTCTCATATCTAACAAACAGACTTACAGCCAAAACTATAACTATTGAAAATGCACTGAAAGCAATTGCGACTGCAGCACAAACATGCAAAGTTGTTAATAGGAAACAGAAGAGGTCCTTTTTGAGCTAAATGTGAATTGGATAAACTCATTCTTCAAAATTGGGCGAACTTTGCCATCAAGCTTCATGATAAATTGAGTCATTTAGAACAAAAATATATGAAATGCATAACCAACAGTCTTGTAATGAAATTTCAAACTTTTGAGCCATTAATTAGAACTGCCAGAAAAATAAAATGGCATTGGAATCCAATTTTGAGTATTCAACTTAAATGGAATTATGCTGTAACATGAGGTGAACTAAGACTGGGATGCAAAACTAAAATATTGTAGATTTTTAACTGTTTGTGCCATTTGTGTTTTCTTCAACGATTAAGAAATGGTTCCAGAGTGAATGCGACAATTGCCAAAAGATTGCCTCAGATTCTCGCATAGAACAAATTAATTGAAACATTTCGACTTGCTTACGAGCTTATTGTTGTAACTCTATTGACGGCGGTTAAAAAAAAGTGCAGCTAGAGTCAATTTTTCAAACTTAAGGCGTAATCTGTTCACTGATTACCTTTTTAAATTTACTTCATTGCATTCTGTTGAAATTGTGTTAAAGCAGCAACGTTTGTTGTTCTAACATATACATATACTCGTATTTACTATACAAATAAAACAGTTTGTCCTGACTGACCAACGCATAGCTCAAATAAAGTTGTTTTCTTTTGAAGAAATCGACCCGTAAGTGGGGTGGACGAAAGTAATCAACGTTTGTATGCACAGCACTCGGCTACAATGCTAACATATGCCATGTATTTTGCAGCAGTTCGTTGCAAGGAAACAAAGTAGATTAGTAGATAGAGTCTAGGCAAGAATATGTCCTTTTCTAGCTCCACTTAAGGTACTCGCATATACGTAATGTGAAGCAACATGTACTATTACTTATGCCTGTGTGTGTGTGTGTTTACAATTAAAAGAATAATTGAATTTCGCTAAAAAAAAATTACAAAATCCATACGACATGATTTATTTATACACAAAAATTGTTTGGTCAAAAACGGACGGATTTCGATTTAAACGCAATGCAGGCCGATTAAATAAAGCGCAGCAGGCGCTGCAGGCCAAACAGACGATGGAAAAACTAATGGAGTTGTCTGTGAGAGATGCCTGGCGGGGATCTGTGGAAGTGCGCCATCACGACTAGGACAACGCGTCGACGCGACATCAAGCAAAATAACTTTAAATTAATTAAAAAGCGCATGCAGAAATATTTTAAGCAAGCACGTCAACAAACACGAGACGACTAAGTTGTCTATGTGTATGGCTGGGTGTGTGTGTGCGTGTACACACACTAGCTAACAAAATAAATTTGTATATACGTATTTGTATATATAGAGGAAGAACTGTCTAGCTAACAACGACATAGACGACGACGACGACGGGGCGCATCAATGTTGCGGAAATTAATTGAAATGAAGGCTGGCATTTTGTATGACTAGCGCTGAAAAGTCTTGCTTAAGGCTGGTTCGTGTTTCTGGTTTGCCCAAGAATGAAAGAGCACCGAGCACTGATTTGAGGAACAATGTTAGACAGCGACTTGAAATAGGACACATACTTATATAAATATATATATATATATACAAGAGGAAGTTGGAACTAAGGACTCGAGAATTGTAATTAATGCGCATTGCTAACGATTTATGATTTGACGATTGTGTCCAGTAGCTCAGTCCGGTCCGGTCCGGTCCGGTCGCAGTCGCTGCCAAAGGATGTGGCAAATGTCGAGAGCTTAATGCAAACATTATCGCACGCCCACAAGAGTCGTTGACTAGTCCTGTTTGCAACGCTCCTTGCCTCTTGCCTCGCAGCCAACAAATGAAATTAAGCAAATAAATTTTCGTTGCTAGATTAGTTGGACCAAGCGGCTAGCGAGAGTGGAACTGTTTTTGCGGCTTAGCAAGGCAATCTGGCAACTTTTTTTTTTACCCCCACATCCGCACAATTGCTATATGTGTTTGTGTGGGTGTGTGTGTGTGTGTGTGTGTGTGTGTGTGTGACTGGCTTAGTGGCTGTTCTTGCCTGACTAAAAATACGAGTCAAAGACACTTGCAGCTAAGACCTAAGTTGAATTAGATAGAGTTACTGCTTGAGTTCGAGTTCGAGTCGGAGTCGGAGTCGGAGTCGTTGTTGGCTCCCATAGGTGAAGTAATTAAACGGTGGTCAAACCTCAAAGTGCTGCTGCTGCTGCTGCGGCGTTGCACTCAGTGCACTAGCCACAACACATGTAAAATGCCGCAGCCGAGTGCAAATTCACACACAATCATGCAATGCAAAGAGCTATGAAAACAACAACTTCAACAACAATCAGTTATCTTCGGCACACCGAATATGTTGTACCCTTGCAGAACATCGATCTTCATGACATACAAACAGGCGAGCGACTCTGCTTGATCAAAAATACTCGCATACATATACATATATACATCTATACATAAATATTTTATTTCTTATCTGAGATGTCTGCTCGAATGTATTGTTCCTCACTACATGAAAAAATGATAAAACCCTCTAGGAGGGCACACAAATTGTTTGTCATTTTACGAATGGATTCGGTTAAGAAATAACGAAAAAAAAATGTGTGTCGAATGAGATTTTTAATTATTTATAGCGTGGCTGGCATAAAGTAATCCCGAAGTGCTGACAGCTGGCATAAATTAATCAAATTAAATATAACCATCTGGCAGGCAATAGCTGAAAATGTAATGCGTATATACAATATATTTATTAAATAAATATATTTTTCCAACTTTCATTTAATAAATTGACAGATTTAATAAATCAACAGCGGTAAAGGTCTGACTTTAAAAATGTATTCCATTACGTTACCCAACTCATCCTATAGGCCCTGTGCCAATCCCCCCATAGCGTGTACCGAACCAGTTATAAAAATACCGAGCCATTTGTAGCTTCGCAAAAAGATGTTGCCTGATTTTAGTGTCATTTACTTTTAACCAGCACTGACATTTCAGCATGAGTGTGTCTCGGTCCGCATAGACTCCTAATTCAGATTGAGTTATTGACTCAAGCTCTTGCCGACCACCTCACCAAGTGCATTAAAGGCACAAACCACAAAGGCATTCACAAATTAAAAACATTTTTTGTCCTATTTTTTAAATGTTTATTTTATTTTCCATTTTTAAAACGTTTACTCTTTTCTATTTTCATTTCAGGTGAGTGACGTTCAACTTTAGAGCGCAACTTTTACATGAGTTTTTGTATTTCGGGTAAGATAAAATTTTGATGGATTTGCCAGCTGCAAGAAGAGCAAAACCACTAATATGTCAATGATAAATGGTATAATCTAGAGCTTTGTCTTGGCTGCTCTCACGTACATACATATGTACGAGGTATAGAAGCAGTGATTGCCTCCCGTTGCACACAAATTATGCAAATAGCTTAATGTCGCCTTAAGTGTTAAGACAGTGGTGACCAAGACAGGAAGAAGAAGTAGGAGACGTAGTCCGAAAAATCGATGTCTGTGATTGTGCTATACTTGTTAGTTTCTTATATATTTTGTTGCTGCTGTACGGGTTGGCTACCATTTGTTGGCAGTTGCAAGGCGCCATTGGCACTTGGGCGAAGACTGTGACTTGAACTTGGACTTTTGTCGCAGTCTTGGCAGCTGTGGCCAATATTACCAACAACAACCGAATTGTCCGCTGGTGTTTTGCTTGTAACTTGGCCAACATTAATATTTTAGGGGTCTGAGACAGTTGCAGTGCCTTCTCGGACTTGGCATAATATTAAGCAAGCTGCACTTGTAGTGTACTTAAAAAGTCTAAGGGACAATCAGTAGAAGGCAGAAACAGAAAAAAGGAAAAAATCAAAACTGAAATTCGAAATTTGTTTGCAAGTACTTTGATATACTTATACATTATCAATTGTAAACCAAATGATATTTGATATATTTACTTATGATAAACGAGAAACCAAATTACTTTGAGATCCGTCAACAATATAAAAAAACAACCAAAAGTCGTTTTATTTTGTTGCCAATTTCCATATAAATTTCGGAGTAAATCTGATTTCAAGATCTGTATCTAATCGGCTATAGAACTTACTTGTGGAGTAGTTCCAATAACTAGTATCCCAAGACTGCCATGCTGCTGCATTCGAATGCCCAGTTTACTGTTTTGATTACATCCACAGAAAGATATAACTAAACTAAACCCGCACAACAAGCACACACAACTGTCGTCTGCTAAGTTGGGGCGTTAAAAAACTAAAAAAAGAGAAGAGAAGAGTAGAGAAGAGAAGAGAAGAGAAGAGAAAAGAAGCTGAGTGAACGCGAACAGAATTGAAGCCGGAGAGAGTTCATTTCATAGGCATTGCGAAGGGAGCTGGGCGTCGACAAGTGTATTCAGAAGGTGCCGGTCTGCTCTGTGTTCATCTGACGATGCAACGTGGATATATCTCGAACTTCAAAACGGAAATGACAAAAAACAAAAAAGTTGTGGAGTAAAAGGGCAGCGGCTACCCAGCAGTGTCTAGCACAACAGCACTGAACTGAAATAGCGTTGACTGCACAGCTCCGACGGTATTCACATCATTTTTTGGTCCGCACTATGAAATAAAGTGAATTTGAGTTCTATCACGTGTTAACACACACACACACACACACACACACACTCACACACTCATAGACAGTGTTCAACGCGAGTGTGTCACACACACTTGCCACATCAGCAAATGATGTGAAAATGTAATTTTCAGCCAACGGGCAAAAACACACACACACACATACACACACACACACACACACACACACACACACACACACACACACACACACACACACACACACAAACACACACACACACACACACACACACACACATACACACACAGCCACAGTCACTGTTGAAAAGGGCCGAGCCGCAATTGAAGCCGAAATTGGAGACCAGTTGAGCTGTCAATGGTCGGCTGCTTTTGGTTATCAAATCGTTCACAGTTGCTAACACACACACACACACATGAAAAGTACACACATATTAGTACAGAAGTACACACACACACACACACACACACACAAATATAGTCGAACACTATGCCGTGTAGTAAATTTGCGGCTGGCGACGAGCAAAAAGCGCACAAAGAACGAAACTAATGATGAGTAAAGGCGAAACGGGGAACTGAATGACCAACGACGATGGAGCTTATCAAATTGGCAATGCATGTCACAGTCTATGTATATGTACATATATGTATATGTACATGTCTATGTGTGTGGTAAGGAAGCAAATCAAATTTAATTGAAGCATTTGCCAATTCGCAAAACACGTCGAAAACAAGACTGAAATGCCATGAAATATCTACAGCACATTGAGTCATATTTCGATTCGATTATTTAGGGCAACAATTCAATTATTCAGTATCATTGAGGTTGTAGGTTCTCTTTGTAGATTGCCTCGATTGACAAAACTGAATTAAGTTAACTGATCCTGCGTCTCATCAATCGATCGATTAGGTTCACTGCCTGGTCAAGTTCGAAAGGGGATGGCTTCTTTGACAGCGTGTGACTTGATTCTGTTGTCTAGAAACTGTGCTTAAGAGATTTTAAATTAAACAATTTTATCGTAATATTTCCAAACAAAAACAAATTTAAATTTTTGCCTGTACTCTATATTTTGCCAGCTTGAAGTTCGAAACTGCACTGCCAGAGCGCAACTAGAGTCTGCGAACAGACAACTTTCATTTGAGTCATAGTTGCTGTTACGCTTTCATTATGTTGAAATGCTTGAAAGCAGCCGTAAGCATAGCAGTTTGGGCCAACTTGATTTGCATTCGTGTCCTGCTCTCTCATGTATGTCCTCTTTGTTGTTGTGAACTGTATGCCACTTTTTTTTGTTGGTTTTTTTTTTTTTGTTGGCTTTTTTTGTTTGCCAACACTGATGGGGAGCAACAAATGATGCGTAAGAAATGCTTTAATAAACATGGGCGAGGTATTTTTTTTTCTTTTTTCTTGGCTGGTACGTGCCATTTCCATTTCTAGGCGATTTAGTTTAGGGCCCAAACCAAATAGATCGGATCAGCTTAAGTCTTTAGCTTGCAGTCTGTGAAAAAATATTTGGGCTTAAAGGTTAATAAATATTTAAGGTTGAAGCAGGAAGAGCAGCAACTGAGATTGGGGCGAGAGGGCAGCCGGCAACGGATGGGTTGCGGATATATGTAAAACAAACTGGGAGTAGCAGCTGCTGAAAATGTGTGCGGCCAAACAAGTAAATCAAGGCACACTTCCACTTCCACTTCCACTCCAACAACAACAAGAACACTGCACAGGATCTACCTACTATTACTCACTGGAATGATAGCGGACTTGTTGTTGCTTTTATAGCACTCCGCTGGCAATATAATGTGCGATAAAATCCAGCGGCCAAATAATCGGCCATGCAGACAATGTAGTGTCGTGTCGTGTAGTGTAGTGTAGTGTAGTGTAGTGTAGTGTAGTGGAGTGTAGTGGAGTGTAGTGTAGTGTAGTGTAGTGTAGTGCACTGTAGTGATGATAGAGAATGTTTCCTCATCGAAAGGACGGTCATTTAAGATGGGAGCTTAACAAATAAATATTGAGTAGATTGAGTTAAGTCAAACTGATCGACAGGCTCAATGGTAACTAGGATTCGTGAAGATTGCTTAAAATTAAGCACGCCAGCTTGCATATGAGCAGTAAGACGGACATGACTTAATCATTGACGTCGGAGTTGTCTTCTTTAATGCGTTGCACATTTCGTAATAAAATTATAATACTCTCTGCCAGCGCATTAGGTATAAACACATGTGCAGCTGCTTCTGTACTACTTTCTATTGCCGTGCTTTTTGGTGCTTGGCTCGTTGCACAAATAAAACTCAGCTAGGTGCCCCAATCCCCATCCTCCCATCTCCATGCCACGTTCCCCATTGCCCCACTCACCCGGCAAATCCGTTCTCGGTTGCATGCTGCCCTTGCCCATGGTTTTTTTTCGTTTTTTTTTTTTTTTTTTGCCCCGCTGCTTGCACCGTTCTTGAAGAGTTGTGGCAGTGCTGTTGTTGTCGTTGTTGGTGTTGTCTACTGTCTGCCAGCCTTCTAACTGACTGAAAGCTTGGCACGTTGACTGATTTCGAATGGATTTTCATGATTTGCATGTGGGAGGGTCGCAAAGTCCCCATAGGCACAAAATAGAGCACTTCAAGCAACGAAGCATGTGCACATTTCTGTTCACTTCTCTTGTTCTATTGTTATTGTTGTTGCTGTGGTTGTTTTTGTTGCCTTTGGCTCTTTAGTCGCTTGCTTTTGATTTTTTTTCTTTACTCTTGGCAGTACATACTCAACTGAGAGATGACACGTATACCCTGTACATTTTAGCGCATACTCAGCGATCCCTGTCGTGTTAAACTTTGATTTAGTATGTAAAAGAAATCGGGAAAGAACAACAACTGAATAACTTTACTGATTTCCATCCAGGAAAGTGCATTTTCGAAAGAATCTGTAGCAATTTGCAATATTCATCTTTGCAACTGATCAAAAGACAAACAGAGAACAGTTAATGCGCCAGTTTTCTCAATTTTTTCGAGCTTGGTGATCAAGCTTTAAAAAGAAAACTATTATGCAAATTTTACAGTCGTTGATGGGCTACAGAATGCCAGTCTTATTCCCACTCATGTTCGATCCTATCGTTGTTATTGTTATTATTCGAAATATGTCGCAGTATTGGCCTGTGTCGTTTGACATAGGGGAGCCGGAATTAGTGGGGACGGAGTTGGTAGTCGGAATCGTTGCAAACTTAACGATGTGCTTAAGCGAAAAATCACGATTTGTTGCTGTGTTTACCACTGCTGCTGCAGCTGTTTGCTGTTGCAGATACTGTTGCTGCTGTTGCTATTTTTCTGCTGTCGATTCTTGAATAAATATGGCCAGTTATTGTAGCCGCATCGCCTGCATGTGCATGTGTGTTACTTTCTCTATGACATTGGGGCATATGTTTGGATTGGATTAATAGTGACGAGCATCGAACAGGGAGGGAGGCTACAGTTGCAGCAACAGCTCAGACAGCACGAGTTATGTCCTGTCAGGCGTTCATTGAAACAACAAACAACCAACAATCAACAGACTAATTTTCCAACTAATCTATAAATATTGTTACCTTCTTGTCAAAATTGAAAAATCATTTACTTAACGCATCATCATTTTCAGTTTTAAGTAAACAAATTTCCGTTGTAGCTTACTTCTAGTCCACTTCAGAGATCTGTACATGTATTTGAATGAATAGCAATGTGTAAATGTGATGTGTTCGTGACTATTTTATTGTATCAAATGAATTCGTTGTTAGATCGCAACTGCAATGCAATTATTTTGCACTCATGAATTGTGCTTTTGACTTGTGACACTCAAATGAATACATATGAATATACATATGTACTGGATGGATACATGTAAGTACAAATATATGTACGAGCATACATGCATACCTAAAGGAGCTCACATAAACATCTGCACACTCAAGACTCATTCAGAGACACTCGTTAAGCGCCCTTGACTGAGGGCAGTATGGAAATTGTTTTTGGCAAAGTGCACAAAGCACTTGACGACTGTCACATTGGACATGGGCCATGAAGGGGTTGTACTTGCTGTTTGTTGTTACTGTTGTTGCTGTTGATGCTTTTGTTTATATTTACATATATGAAATGTGTTGCACAAGGATAACAAGGGCACAGGCAGCCGTTGCACATGGCCGGCATGTGAATACAACAATAACCAGAATATACAGCTACCTTAGGAACGCCGATGATTTAATACACTTGCCGACTGTGGTTCACCAGCACATATATATATATATTTATATGTATTTCATTATAAATTTAAAAAGAAAACTGATCGATTGTTCCTAAGGGAACTGCAGCTTATTTATTTATTTGTTTGTTGCGGAAATAGCTCGATTCACAAAGAGTTGCTCATCTTTATATACACTGAAATATGGTTAAAATGGTTAAAAAGGATGAACAGCCGAGTCGATATAGATATGCTCGTCTGTTCGCTCAGCTCAGAGACTCTTAGAGCTAGAGTTTTTAAATTTGAATATCAGTTCTCGTATATCCCAAATCAAGTTTATTTCATTTTATATACATGTTCTTTCTTAGCTTTGCGCTGCCTTAACTTTTTTTCTCTTTATCTAGCTGATCTTAAGAAATGAGAGCGTTTGTACAACTGCTCACATTTGGGTGTGCAAAACTGGGTTCAGGGTATAACGTGGTCGTTGTGATTCTGATACTTAAGATATAATGATTTGGTTCGGCATATGTCTAACTATGGCAAAAATGCGGATATGTTCCCAGTTTCATTAAAACATGGACAGCCTGACAGACAGATATCTTTTATTGTCCATGAATGCTGATTAAGAATATATATATATGCATATGTATGTTAAGTGGTCGCAAATGACTCCATCAATGCGTTGCAGACTTCACGACAAAGTTATAAAACCATTCGCAAGGGTATAATGAGGGCAATTGCAACAACTTTCCGGCAATTTTATGTATGTATATACACATATGTATTTATTTTGCAAAGTATATACATGAGTGTATGTGTATTATGCGCATATATATGTATATATATATAATGAAACAATGGTATTTTGTTGTAGCTGCTGTTGTTTCGGTCAGTGCAGGCGGCAATAAAAATTTGTCCTGTGGAAAATGAAATGGATAGCAATTGCGATTGCGATAACCGGCGAACCTCAACCCGCACCCGGTCAAGCGGTCTCACACAGACAGGACAACCGTCGTCGAAATCTCGATACGAAAAAAATAACAAAAACAAAAACAACAACAAGACAAAATAAAGTTATAGCCGATTCACACTGGGTCGAGGTTAGCGTTTATTTATTTATTTTTTGTTTTTGTTTTTTTGTTTCACTTTGTTCTATTTTGATGTTGTTGTTGTGGTGGGTTGTTTTCTGCTGGCGGCGGAATTGCCTTTCGATTTTCTACTTGGGGCAAGTGCTTCATTAGTTTTTTAATATCATAGTTTTTTGGGGGCGATGGTGAGTAAAAGTTGATCTGGGACCATTTAGTGGGTCAATTGGCCGGTCATGGATTGGATGCAGCTGTACCTAATTAACAAAGGCCTGTGACAGCCTGCAAGTGGGAAGACCCGGAGCTCGAGCCAAAGAAAGGGAAGTTATTTCCCGTGAACTTTGACATGGTTTTGTGTTCGTTACGTTGGCATCGTTTTTGCGTACGTGCAACTGTGTCAGGTAATTGCGTTCAATAAGCAGGTCAAACTGTGGTACCTTCACTCACACATGTCCAAGTGCGTGTTCGTGTATATAGGCGAACACACTGTTGCAAGGAATTGCACAATTTACTTCATTTGACTTCAAAATAAAAAAGAATACCTTAAGGATAAATGTACAAAGTGTTGCATCAAAAAACCAATACATTCCATTGTCCATCTAGTTAAAAATATGTCAACCGCCTTTCATCAGAGCAGTTGAACAATTTTGATACATATATGCCAATTAGAACAGTTCATTGTACTCGGCTTTAAAATTATCAGCTGATTGCATATGGCACGACGCTCTTTTTCTGAGTATGTCTCCTTCATTTGCCATGGCATGAATAATTAAGCTTGCCCCACTTTTGGCAAGCCCTAGCGGCAAAGTCTTCTTTATTGATACACTTAGAAAACAACATGTTTTAAACTTGTAGAAACGAGTTAATTTCATTTTAGAAGAAGAAATTTTGAATGTCAATGATTATACCAAGATATAAGCAAATCTTGTTCAGTTCGCAAGGCATGTAAATTATCTGTGCTCCTATTGAAATATTGAATACAGTTTGGATTTTGCGAGTTTCTACAGTTTCTTTTGGCATTGGTATGTGCACTTTTGTATTTAAAAATGTTCGCGTTTTAAAAATGTTGTGGTTACTAAGTATACGTGATACTATTTTTCGATCAGTGTACATGCATCGTATAAGAAATCGTTCTCTTTGGCATTTCCTATTCGGATTAGCCAGCGGCGACCACAAATTTTGAGAGTCGGCCAATGCTTAATTTATACAACACTCGAAATGAAATCGTGCGAAAACCAAATTTGCACACCACACAGTTTAAATGGGCAGTTGCCAGCCATTTGAGATGACTTGTGGATGGGCTCAATGTGCACCACCAGTATTGATCAACTAGGCGAATGGTGGCCTAGTCCCACCGCCCATCGCGCCTTGCCTTGTTGCCTCTAATTCTAAATACTTTAATGATAATAGCCGACCAGGAGATACCCTAACATCAATTCCTGTTCATTTTAGTGATACATACAAAACAAACACACGATTTTTAAGAAACGAGGGTTTGTTAATCATGAGTTGACCTTCAAGTGAACACCAAACTCAAATTTGAAAATGCCATTTTGGCTTGATTTTCATGTTAAAATTAAATGCCATTAAAGTGCTTGGATGGATGGATCAGAGCTTTTCAGTATCATAACTTTGTCAAAAGTAATCTGACTTTGAAAAGAAAACACAAGGCTTTTTAATCATGGTTTACTTTCTTCTACTTACTTCTTCTCGTTTCTGACTGCAATTTTGGGGGGTGTTGCACCCAAATCTTAACACTTTCTCTATGGCGGGAAAATTCAAATATATACTCAACATTTGAAGTCTCTGGGACCAACAATTTTGATTAGGAGGATAATTTTTATTGCTTGGGCATTGCTTGGGATATAGTGGGCACAATTGCTTGGGATATAGTGGGCACAATACAATTTATTATGAGAAAACTCATCTTTCTGCTATTTCCTATGAGAGCTATCTGATCAGTTTGATCGAGCATAGCAGAAACTAGTTAATATAGAATAAAACAATCAATTGACTTGATTGAACTAAAGATGAGTATGTATATATATATATATATATACATTTATAAGTTTACTCACCGTTGCGCAAGTGATTATAAATACACGTTATTAGAAAGACACTCCTGGGTGCTACGGGGAATAGGATTCGATGACACCCATCTCTTAGACGCCGTCGAGAGCTGAGATCCACTCAACTTTATTGCTGAAGTTTGCAATCTACTGCAATTAGAGACAGACTTTGACTGCGCTTTTGGTCTGTGTCTCTTTCTCCTTAACGCGCTCTCTCTCTCTTTCTCTCTCTTTCTCCTTCTTTCCCTCTGCTTCTATTTTATGTCTTCAACTTAAAGGCAATCAAAGCATTTCGACTGGGCAAGAAGTGCACTTGGTCCTTTCAGTGGCTGCCATGGCGCTTTGGCGCTGCCGTCGCCATTGCGATTGCCACTCGATTATAGGGCTTGGAGCATAAATATTAGCAAGGCGTTACCGTTGACGTAGTCGCAGTCATTTAAATGCTGCAATGTTGTTTGTTGGTTGGTCCTGTGTGCTGCTGCTGATGTTGCTGCTGTTGCTGCTGTTGCTGCTGCTCCTGCCACTGCAACTGATTATGCCATAGCCCAAAAGCTGTCAACGAAGCATCGCACAGCTCTTAACCCAGTGCCCCCTCCCATCTAGCTCACAATGAATTAAATGAATCTCAATTTCCGTTTGGTTTGCGGTTAAAAGCCACAGCCGTCGTCGTTGCCATTTCCGTCGTTGTCGAGTTTGGCCCTTCACACCCCTTCACTCTTGTCCAACCCATTGAACCCCTTGGCCAGCCTTTCAGCAAATGCAAATTCTCTAGCAGCAGCAGCGAAATTGAAAATAAGCATGCCCTAGACGACGGCACTCGACTTGAAAATACCCTGTATCCAGCATCAAAATACCTTTGCATGTATGTTCATAAACACAAAAATGTCCCGCTTTAGATATCAGCTGTGCTTTCTCTTTATGAATACATGTATATCCATATATATCTTATGAGGTCTACGAATTTTTTTTTATTTATTAAATACATTACATCAATTTTGTGTTATCCATTTCTATTTGAATTTTGCGGAGTGTCCCGTGTAAATAGCCGACAAAATTTGTCGAGCAGAAAAAAAAACTAAACAAATTCATGCCGCATTCGTTGGCGCGTTGCTTCAATTGCCAGCGGTTCCAACTCCCTTTTTCATCTGCTCTCGAAGTTCTTAGCCAGGCCAAAAGAAATGCCGTAAATTGCTGGAAGATGTCCGTGCGCAAAACTGCGATATTGCAGCCAAACTTTTCTGTTGGAAAAAGTTTTAAACACACAACACCAGGCCAGGCAGGGCGAGGCGAGGCCAGGACCATGTCACGGCAGTCGTCGGGGCCAGTAGCAGATCATGTAAAAACCATCTCGTTCCGCGTAGTTCCGCTCCGGGCCAAGTTGAGTCGGTGCGCCTTTGCGACGACTCTACGTATGCACAAGTTTTCCGATTGTTTGCTCGAAATAAATGCGACGCATATAATTTGCGCAAAAGTTCCGTTGCTCTGGTCCTACGAAACTCCTTATCATATTATTCTCAACTAGAGCCTTCACTTCTCTCTCTCTCTCTCTCTCTCTCTGTCTATCTGAAATTTGCGCTCTGCTGGTAATTTGGACTTTCTCAACAAAGTCGGGAAAATATATACCAATAAGGAGTTAAGACATTCGTTACAAGACATTACTTACTATTCGTTACTGACTATTCGTCATTGATTATTCGTTACTGACTATTCGTTACAGAACATACGATATCGTGTGATTTGTGCGGACTTCTCTTTACTGGCTACTCGTTATATTTAACTCGTTGCTGAATTATTCATTATTATCTATTTGAATTTAATCGCACGTTTATCGATGTCACTTATTACGACATTGGCTCTTCATAGGTTCGTCGAAACTAAACTGGTGATTTATTTAAAAACAAACTTATTCAAATGAAATGGCTAGCGCTGCATGGTGGCAAAAATTGAGAATGCTTAACGATTTTCACTAATATTTTTTGCTAGTCATGCCCTCCACCATGATATGTCTCTTTTGTTGTATCTTGCAGCTATACAGGCGATCAAACTCTTCGGTGGAAATAAAGTCAATAATGGGAAGTCGACTGGTCAACGGTATTATCACATCCGCATTCTTTTGGGGTGTATTCATGGCTTTAGTTCCTTTAAAGCCGAAGCTGTTGCAGGCCTCCTTCGGGTTGATAACACCCAAATAGGGCAATAAACTCTGCGGCGGTTGCCCATTTGACCCACCCTGCGGACGCGGCTTTCGCATGCCAGGCGCTTCATGGGTCTTGCGCTTCCTCTTGGTACTCTTAATGCGTTGCTTGGAATCATCAACGATTAGGAGCATTGTTTTTGGCGCTGATATTGTCTGTGTCCGACTGGCCACTTCGACGCGACCAGCTTTGGCTTGCCTCAATTTTCCCTTGGGTGGCGGCGACAGTGCATTGCGCATGACTATGGAGCGAGTTTTAAGCAGTTGGAGATTTTTCTTTTTTTTCGAGATGAACTTTGGCCTCGGATTGGTTGTGTCGGTCTGAGGCTTCGGTTTGCTCGACTTGGGTTTGCAAAGCCCTGTTTGTGGATTAAGCTGCTTCAATTTAATTGCCATGTTCCTTTGTGGTTATCACTTTGAATTTTTGGTCCTCTATTTTGCTAACTTAAATATATGAAGCTTTGGATGTTGTTTCGAATGCGTTGACAGGCAGCCTGCTATGGTCATGATGCCCGTTACAGATGATAATGATGTTGTGGAGGCTGCTGCCAGTTGCCTGCAGCCGTCAGTCGGCACTGATTGACTGACTGTCTTGGCATATGAACTTGAACACGTTTTGGCATTCGGCACTGTCGTCCCGTCGTCAGCCCTTCAGTCCGTCAGCCCGTCAGCCCTTCAGACTTTCAAGATTTGTTCATCCGCTTCCTTTCACCTTTTGACTCGCTGAGGTTACAAGTTCAAATGTTACAACAACTGCAGGATCTTTCGGTGGCGGTCCCTTCCGCCTCAGTTGTGCTCGTATTTGAAATACATTCATCCTTATATATCTTTATACATATAGTGTATATATATATGTACATGTATATGTATATGTATGTATATATGTATATAAATGTTTTTTTTTTTGTCCAGTGCCTGTTTCTTGGTGCCGGGTGCTCCTGGTGCTCCAGTTGCTTGATTTGGAGTTCCTGTTGTTTGTCTTGGCCTTTGCTTTATGCGCTTGTTTGTTTTCCCTTTGCCTTTACTGCCATCTTCTGATGTTGCCTGCTTGCACTTGACTGCTACTTCATTTCCAAAGCTCAATCCTGTTGCCGTTCCCATTTCCATTCCCATTCCCATTCCCCCATTTCCTTACCCCCATTTCCATCCCATTCGCATTGCCAACTTGAAATAAAGTTCCGTTTGTTTTCTTAGATTTTTGTTGCTACATAGTATTTGCATATGCCACTCCACATATGTGTGTGTGTCTCTACACTGAAGTCTTGGGGACTACACTTTGGATTTGTGTAACTCTCAGACCCACCACCACCGCCACAAACGCCCAAACCTAATATTTTCTGTTTCATAGTTGACTGCGTCGCATTTCCCCCAACCTTGCGTATACGCAACGCGTGTCGGCATCATTTAAATTCATTTGCCCAATTTAATTGCATACTTTGCGGCAGCAGCTGCTTTTCTGTTTTTCTTATAACCCCACACCAATGCGAATCAACGCGAACCAAACCGAATCAACCCGAATCAACCCGAACCAACCATCAGCCCACAACTCGCTACTAAATGCAACTTCAACATCAAGTTTGACAGCAACATTGATATCGACTCATTAATAAAGCACATACATAAATTTTCCAACCATTTTTGTTGCCTACTTTAGTGTTTTCCTTCAAACTCTCTCTCTCCTTCTCTTCTTTTATTCTCTCCATGACTCTTTTCTTTTCTCTCTATCCCTCTGCTTAGTTGCCACAACTTTGTGGTTGGTTTCATTTTTCTTATGTCGTTGCCCCGTTTCAGTGTGAAGTGTTGCGTATCAGCTAATGTGACACACACTACACACAAAGCCAAAATGTTCAAGTGACAGTAACACATGTTTGTTTGCTGTGCTAAGTAGTTAGACATAATGACGCAATCTAATAACCGCGCCAATTAAACAAACAAAAACCGAGTACAACAAAAACCTAGTCAATGGGGCCCAACTAGAAGATGCCCAGTAACCAAATTCCAATGCCTCCAACAAATACACAACAAATTTTGCGTTTTGAAGTTGGTAAAGGAATTTCTAAGATGATTTGTGAAGTGATGATAAGGTCTATATTATTTGGACAATGGACTGGAGATAAATGTTAAGAGCTTATGTGCTATACATAAATATGAAGTAGCTAAGCTGCAGTTCACTTGTCAACTGCTAAACTGTTGTGTTATCAGGGTAGCTGTGTAATTGTGTAGTCGTGTAGCTGGTAGTGCCCGCATGAGCGACTAATATAGAACAATTCAAAGCAATTTGAGCGAGTTGGCTGATTTCAATTGTTTCACAGACAATGAATGTCATGTGCGGTGATTAGCATTTGAGCTGCATTGGCACCGGACGGACGCAACGAGCTGTAAATTGTTGAAGTGGCAGTGTTAGTGTGGCATGGATATGTGCATATATGGAATGGGCTAACGATTTGCCGTTTAGTTTGGCGATGACATCTGCTTGCTTTGGCCATAATTTGAATGCAAACTTGAGATTTTCATTGTCACTGACTACAACCAAATATGACTCCGGTTTCACTTGACTTGAATGCCGTCCTCTCAAGTTGGGGGGTGAAATACATACATACCATGCTCAATATACTAACATTACAGCACATGCACATGTCAGAGTTCCTGTGTGTTTGTTATCCTGTGCAATTAAATCTGATAACATAATATTTAACTCATTTAACTCTGATTGAAAAAACAGACTGAAAGTCAACTGAGCAAGACTACTCATCCAACTGATACCTAATGGCTCAGTATTTAGTAAATTTATATATATATATATATGTTTAATTATAAGCGTATTTTCTTTCAAATCAATCCCGAATTGCGTATTGCAGTATATATATATTTTGTATTATTTTTACTTCCGCTTTTATTATTTGACTTCAGGTTAAACAACCTTCAGTGCAGTTCTCGATAAATCTGTTAGTATTTGTGCCTGTGTGGATGTTTATGCTCTGCAACTGCAAATTGCGTGTAAATGCAACTGCAATTGCATTTATTAGTGATGGACATACGCAATTTATGTCACAGCCAATTCTGACCATGTCAGCTGAAATTATTGCGAGTGAAACGCATGCAAAATAATCAAATTAGGCAATCGCTCAACCCACAAAACGAACAATAATCTACATCACTAGTTAACGCAGCAGTTCAATTATCATATCAATTTCATTATTACAAAATATATTTAAGAAAAAAAAAACAATTATTTTTTCTAATCTTAAGAAATTTTTTTGCTTACCAGAAATTATTCCCAATATCCAGATAATTGTTCAAGTTTCTGTGGGATTTTCCAAACATGTTTTTTTTTTTTGTTATTCTTTTTCCCGAGTGTGGGATTTGGATACCATTTGTCTGTGCTGAAGCAGTTAGTTGTTTACATATTACACACGTCGTTCTTAATGGAATTAACAACACGTACAACATGGAATTCAAAATGAAGTGAGTAAGCCACACAGTGTGCGAGTGAAGCCGTATTGACTTTAATCCTAATTGTGATTGATTTCCTGTGAATCGCGGCAGACAGTGCGTTAATCGTTGATCCATAGGTGACTGATTAAGACATTCTGTTTGCAGGTTGATAGCACTACATTTAATAATAGTTGGCAGCGAGCATTAAGCAGCAGTTCTCAATTATTGGGACGATGGAACACGTTGAGAGCCCATCAAAGTCAAGTGCAGCTAAAGCCCAGCCAGTATGGCCTCAACGGAAATCTGCACAGTACCAATGTGTCAATTAGCAATTTGTACGCCTTGTTTATGAGTGCCACTCAAATGGATAATGCGGGAACCGGGCGGACTGTTTGCCAGGCCCCAAGTCTCATTAGCACCAAACAGCTTTACGAGTGACTACGACTAGAGTCTGATGTTTGCTTATGGCCATGACCGTGCAACCGTAACAACAATAAACAATAAAAGACAGCTAAATTTATTCAATTTGTTTGTATTCATGCACGGTTAAGTGAGTCAAGTGCTCGTTTGAAGACATTGGCAATTGAGGCAAGTGATATGCCCAAGTGCTGCTGTCAGTGAGTATTCGTTCTGAGTACTATGTAAATCAACATTTTGATTCGAAATCTCCGTCGTCTTGATTGCTACAAGTTACGAAATTTTCCATACAGCCCCAATTTGTTTTCATGCTATGTAATCGAGAGACTTGATATATATTTATATTTAAAATTAAGAATAGCCGTTTAATTAAGTATATGTTAAATGCGTTTGAGTCAAATCAGTTCTCGGCGTGAATTAATTGCTTGGACTCTGTTGCATATCATGAGGCGCTTAAGCTGACTGAAGCGCATAAAGCAACAACTGCATTAGCTGTAAGTCTGCTAAATCGCCACCCAACGCCAGTCCACACCCACACAAAACACCCAAAACAGCCAAAACACCCATCACTCATCAGCCATCGTTCATCGCTCATCGCCATGTAATTGAAACATACCGTCAAGCTGTTCAAAGCGGATTCAGCAACCAACAATGGAAGCGGCCATGAAAATGCTATGAATGAATGGCATTGGGCTTACAGTCCATTAACTGGCTGACTGACGAGCTGATCGAATGGCAGTGGCAAGCAGCCTGCACGAGTGCGCTGAGTGAATGCAATCGTATTGGCACAATTAAAAACTCACACAGCTCTTTAGGCAGTTTCTGATACGTGCCATGTTTATTTTTAATTACAGGATCTTAACTTGCTAACTCAACATAGAATTGTTAGCAATGAGATTGACTTGTTAAGAAGTTAAGAAGTTACCGAAGAGGTCGATAAGCCGGGTCATTATCTATCCACACTCTACTCTATTCTTGTTTATTTAATAATACTGCAATACTAATGCCTAATTTCATGGTTCAATTTAACAACATTTAAGCTGATTCTAAGTTGTAAAAATGCCATTAAGAAATCTCTCAGTACAGGGTATTAAATTAGTCATTATTCAAGTCATTCTCTGTTTTTTTTTTTGTTGCTTTGCTGCACATCATTTGGCTGCCAATTGTCTAACAAAGACTTAAAGGCTTAAAGCACAATAATCTCGTACGTCAATTGTGTGTGTGTGTGTGTCTGGGGTGTGGGTGTGAAGGGGGTGTGGAACCTCTTTGAAGCCCCTCCTGCATCTGTTTGTAGCTGCGGCTGCTGGTTTTGCAACAGCTCGCACATTCAATCAATGAAAATGAAAACTAGATAAGTGTCGAGGTGAGGTGGAGATGCGGGGTGGATTAGTAGGACTGTGTGCGCATTGGGGGTGTCTTGGTTGTGAGTCTGCCCACTTATTCATTCATTTGTATACTAATAGGCGCACAATCAGACAAAATGACAAACAATCATTCAAACAAATAAACAAACAAACGAGCACAGAAAACGACGCGGGCAACGGAGACAACAGTGGCAACAGCAGCGGTAACAAACGACATTATCCAAAGTCAACAGCAAACACACACGCAAATAAGTGGGCGGGGTAGACCCACATACACATACACATACACACACACACACACACACACACACTTCCTACTTATACCACACACACTTTCACACTCACACATCCACACGCCGTAGGTGCGCTTTATGCTTATCTCAAATTGCGATGCTTGGCTGCTGATGAGTTCTTTGAGCCACATTCAGAAGCCGCCGCCCGTTTTCTTTTGCCCTGTACCCCAAGACTCTGGCAATTCGTTGGCTCTTAAGTTTGTTGTGGTTGTTTTGTTGTTGTTGTTGTTGTTGTTGTTCTTGTTGTTGCATAAACCGCTTAGCGGTATAATTGAAATCCCTTTTGTGTTCAAAAACTCGAGCAAAGGCTTTCAAAATAATTATCATAATAGCAAATGGCTGTTGTTTGTTGTTGTTGGTATTACATAATAGGTTGGCACTTGGGCCTGTTGCTACTTAGTCAACTTGTTGGCCACATATTGATGTTATGAACGTCAGCAAGCAATTTAAGTCTGGTTTATTCTTGAATTGTCTTGGATTCGTTTAACATAACGTAATTAACAATTCAACGAAGTTCAAAGGATCTGGTATTAGAATTGAATTCACATGACTAACAAAGCTAAACAATATTTATAGAAGAACAGCTTGTTAATTATAATCTGTATCATACGGATGAGCCCGACCAAATATCTTGAATTGGGATAAGAATGAGAACTAATGAATGAGCTGTAGACTCAGAATGGGTCACAATAGATCAAACCAGGTCCATCAAGCTGTCAAATGAGATATTATAGATAAGCAGGCTATCTAGTAAGCATATAGTCCGCTTGCCTAGATTAAAGACACAACATAATAATGATTTTCTTGGCATAGTTAGTTAGTGACTTGTCTAGCAATTTTGCTGAAAACCACCTGTAGTTTTGATTGACTAATCGTATTGCAGTTGCTAAAAGTTCGGAACTGAGTTAAGAAAGTATTTGCAACAAGATTTCTAATTTGGGTTGGCACAACGCTCAGGATGACAACTGTCACCCAATGAACGATAGTTCCTTTATACTGCGACACAAACAATGTAATTAGAAGAGCGCTTTAATTAAAAATGCAATTCCATTATGCTATTGAATGCAGTTGTTGACATCATCATTACCATTGTGTTGTGCTGTGCCCCTTGGCAATGTTGCAGATAATGAGGAGTTAATCTGCTTTCAGAGCCATTCGAAGGCATTCAGGTATATCTGTGATATTCACTATTGAAGCTGGCACGGCAACTTATACTGTGCATACTTCTGATTCTCTCTACTCTTATGGCAGTCTGTCTCTCTCTAACTGTCTTGCAATGCCAAACGACGACGCCAAGTCACAATTAAAATGTCTTCTAACGTTTCCATAAAGTTGCAATGACTATTTTCTGATTGCCTTCAACATATTCGATATACGAGTAGCAGCTGGCAAAGAGTGGGCGGATTCCGGATGGGAGTAAGATGTTAGAATGCTGTGCTTGTTAAGTGTAAAAAGTGAACTTACCTGGCCTAGAGGAGGATGGAGGTGTAGGGCGGTGCCCAAGAGGCGACTTCCGTAGAACCATAATAAGCATTCTGATACCCGCCTTCCCCAGTCAGGGACATGCCAGTTTATTTTATATATGGCTTGCTTGTAGTTTCTTGTTTGGTTCGAGTTGCGCCCGGATGAGAAATTCCTCGATGTATGTGGGAATGTGGGTTTGTATGTATGTACCACGACAAGGAGTCTCTGCGTCGATTTCGTGTACTGCGCAATTTTCATGTCTGTGACTATTACTTTTTTCTATACACTTGGTGAGAGTATTATAATTTCGTCACGAATAGCTTAAGGCAGGTGTTGAGATATGAAACATCTCTGATCTTGTCCATAAGGTCCATAGCACTATATGTCTAATCCTGATTCATATACATCTGCCAAACCATATCAGTTAGTTGTTGCTGCCTCCACTTAATCATATGGCTGACAATGCAACCATCAGTTAAGAAGTATGTTTTCTTTTTTAAAGCATGTTGTTTGTCTTGTCAATCCACTTAGAATTGTTTTAGTTAGCAAAAAATTGCCATCTGATATTTAAAATAACTGCGAAACTTTAGCTGTGAACAAGTTGTCTGCTGGACAAGGGAATGTTATCTTCGGTGTGCCGAAAATCTTTTCTGCTGTGTTTTTTTTTCTTGTTTTTTATTCAGCCAGACTGCCAGAACACGACTTTTTGGTGTAGGGGCGGGCTAGAGCGGCGTGGCAGCCATGGCTGTCTGCACGCGACGTTTAACGTCTGGCGGCTGCTACTTAAGAGCCAGAGGCGCAGAGCAACTCAGCACATGCTACTATACGACTAGAGGACTAGACGGGCACGACGGTCTAAATGCCCGACTGCCGACTACCGACTACCGACTAGCGACTGCCAGACGATAGGCAAATGCACACATGAAACTACGTTTTTGGGCGACGCGACGGAAGTAAGCGTCTACCACATCGACGGACTTTGGATTTTTTTCGTCTGGCCATACTTAAGCGGCAATCCCGCCAACCGGCACCGCCAATGATTGGCGTAAATTCAGCTTATTGTGGCCTAACACTATTACAAGCTCTAAGATATGGATATGTGTGTGTGTGTGGGGCTGTTCCAGTAGCAATTCCAGCAGAGAAGGCTGTGGCAGCTGCTCCTGATATTCCAGCAAGCGCATGTGTGAAGTCGTTAAATGCGGCAAAATAAAATAAATTGAACAAAGTCATGTTTGGATTTGTAGTGCACTGGCAGATCCAGCAATTCGCCATGAACAATTGAAATGCACAAGGAATTGACTGTGACCGGCTGACATTGCATTTATATAAGTATAACAAATTTATCGCTAAAGTCTTTGAATCTACAGCGGCATTTTTTGCATACATACCCGAAGCTTTGCCAAACTTAAGTATATTTTTGCGTGATATTGTTTTCCATTTTATTATTTTAGATTATAGTAATTCTACTCTGTCAGTTATGCGGTTTCGACTCATTTCCCAAGCTTGGACACAGAATTTTCCAAAATGCCGCGTCCTGAAAAGAAGCAACTGTAAAATGTTAATCTTTGTATCTTTTTATGAACATTAATCTCTTTTTATATAGTATTTTCTGACTTTTTTGAGAGATATTTGATATCTATAGTGAAATGTTTCAGTTAGATTTGATTATTTATTCGCTCATTTGCATAAAGTCCAGTTTAAAATGCTGTAAATTCCTCATGATCTTAGAAGTAAGATTATTATTTTATTTGACTATCTTTAAATTGAAAACTCAAAATGCATATTGTCAACTTATTATTATTTTTTTTTTAATCTCTTTGCAGGTAAGCTCAATGAAATGCTTAAAATCAGCACAATCGGCGCCATTGTTTTGACGTTGCTATTTTTAAAGATCAAATGCAGAGCAAGCGGGGATTTTACTTCAATTTATTCAGGTTTTTTTTCCAGCTTGTACTTGTTTTTTGTGGGTTTGTGGGCATCCCGTTGCTTCATAAATAGCTTTGTAATATTTCAGTGTTGTACAATTTGATGGCGCCATTTTACAACGCAGAAAATTATGCTATAAAAATGCACTGCACTAATTAGACCAACAAACATGGCCAACAAGCAACCAGCTAACCAACGAACCAAACAACCAACGAATCGACAGCGAAAAAGTGGTTTTACTTAACTATATTTTTTGCTTTTCTTTTCTCTTCTCTTCTCTTCTCTCTTTTTGACTCTCTCTCTGTCTCTTTCTGTTGTTCAATCGGCGCCTTCTTAACGACCGCACATTTTGTCCGCAATTTGTATACCCTCACTGAGGGTATCCTAGTTAGAGCAAGCGTTCAACGATAGAGGAGGTAGTCAAACCTTGTCGAAACTTATCCGAGCCAAATAACGATTTGATCAGAAAAGGCGCCAATACAAAACTAATTTTATTTAATTTGGCTCAATCTCAGTTCGGTTAGACTCACAGTTTTCAAATTTGCTGACTTTTATGTTGAGTTAGCAGCTTTTATATACTATTCTCGTTAATATATCTTTCTGTATCTTTCTATTTCAACTTATGAGGTGGCAATCTATACTTGTCGGAACAATTTAATTAAACTTAATCTCGTGTCTGTTAGATTTACTATTTGAAGATTAGGTGACTATAATGTTGAGTTATCTCCATGGCTCACTTGCATTTACTAACAGCAAGGGTATTAAAGAGTCGGCAACTCGATGCAAAAATTGGCTTGGGGTTTTCACTATTTTGTATTGCTAGCTGCTTTTTTGGCCCATGCCTATCCTTGTCTTGCGCCAGTTCAGTTGTAAGTGTAATCATTTCACGATGAAAGCCGCTTACAATAAATGCTATACGATGTCGGACATTGCGTCCTGATGCTGCCTGCATCCTACACTCCGCACTGCCCAGCCCAGTCGCGGCAGTCGCGGCAGTCGTTGAGGGCGACCAGTTGGCTAAATCACTATGTTGGGGACTGAAAAAGGAACCGTATCAGTACTCGGAAAAACCGGATTTTTTGTTGTTGTATTCTGTTGCAGCTTTTGGTTAATTCATTAAAGGCGTAGCACAAAGTGCAACGCTTTATGGCGACTTCCAAGCAACCGTCGGTGGCCATCGAGCAGGGAGCAGCGGAGCAAAGACTAAAATGCAAACATAATCGCATTCAAAAGTGTAGCACAGTTAATGTGCTGCTCGGAATACAAGCAAAGCAGCTCAGCGATGTGTGTAGGTATAAATCCCTCATTAGAGAGATTTTAAAATGATTTAATCTGTGCAGCAAAAACAGATTGGCCTTAAGCACTTCGGTGGAATATCGCTTTGTTTTCAAACTTGTGGCAAAAAGTTCTGCTCAGTTAATAAGCTTATTTTGTGGTTGTTAAATGTAGTTAGTTTACTTTATTGAAGAAGTAATTTAATTTTTGTAACTATGCAAAGGTTTTATTCCATGCCAATGGCCTTAAAGCTGTAATTTAATTATAATAGATTTTGCACATGATTTTTGTAGACACACAATATTCATATTTGAGCATGTTTTTGTCTGACAAAAGAAATGACAGAACGGACTCATAATGCCAAAAATTGCAGTACTTTCATCATTTTGCTTGATTAATATTATTTTATGTCGCTCCGCTGATTGTTCGAGTAAACCGTCAGCAAATATTTAAATTTATGTAAGTATTTTTAAGGCAGCCAGAAATGTTATTCATGTGCCCAGACGAGGGTTGACGTTGTGGCTACGCAATCGGCATTTATTCTGCTGTGCCTGTATTCATAAACATTTAACGGACCAAAAAGAAAAAAAAAGAAAAGAAAAACTATAAAAAAAAAAACGTGAAAAACATTGTCGTTGCCTGGCGGTGACTATAAGTTACCATATTTTCCATTCTTAAATATGCTGATATTTTGGCGTGGCGTATCCCATTTCAAAATAAAATTCTATCAACATTGGCTTAACAGCAATATATTGCTCCGTCTGCAATCCGCTTTTTCCTCGACACTGGCTTCTGCACGGCATAAGTTACTTTTGGTTATTTATGTCATTTCATATTTACTAAGCGGTCTCCGCATAATTGCCGTTTTCTGACAACGCCAAAAACTTCTGGCACTAGACCACACAAGCCCTTTTTTTTCCTATATTTCTTTCCTTTTTTTGTTTGGACAAAGTGCAGCGTTTAAGGCCACCGCCAGAATCCGCTCGGGCAGCACTTAGAAGCCATCGAGCACTCTCCATGGAGCGTTGCTGGTGCTGGTTGTTGGTGTTGACGATGGCGATAAGTCGACGATGGCAATTCAAAAAGGAGCAAAAAAAACATTTTAATTTGTTAATTGAATAAAATCCACTGTAATAAGTGAGAACGTTACAGTCATGCGTAACTTGCTGCGAAATACTCTGATACTAATGTAATACCAGTTTACAGCAGGTGGCAAAGAACTGGGTGGACAAAGCCAAGAAATTTTGTATTATCTATCTTTGGAAGATGTTTCTAATAATTTTTTTTTAATTTGGTGACTGTAGATATAAAATTGTGGGATACATCTGATTTCATCGATAAGAGAAAAAGTAAATTAATCTCAATCTTTCCCAACATTTTGCTTCCATTTGAAGATAGACGTATTAATTTATTGGATTTTTCTGAGTGTTTCCTAATTCCTGCAACAAATGTTGAACTTCTTCACAATTTAATAGCCTAATAGTTGTGCACATTTGTTATAGATTGTCAATTAAGATTTAATATATATACATATATACAATTTTGCTGTATAATTTACGACTGCTTAAAGTGGAAATAATATACTTAATAATAAACTACTGCATTTGTGGCAGAAAGCTGGTTGTATTGCATAATTTTTGGCGCACTTGACTTTGACTTCGGCACATCAAAACGCAGTGGGAAAATGCAAATGCAACTTGGGGCATAACTCCACAAACTGTTGCCCTGTTTGCGGTTGCCAACCCTACTGTACTCCCTCCTGGCTAGCTGCGCTTACCACACTCGCTTTTGCATATTTTATTGTGTTTTAATTAACTAAAACTCTGCATTGATTTTATATGGCTAGTTAGACTGAGCCAAGTCGAGCAGAGTGGTTTTGTGCCCTGTCGAGCCAAGACTTTCACTGCGACCATGTTGGCCCGTCCACAGCCAGCAACGCTTATTGTGGTCTCAGATTATATACTCCGTTCCGGACATTTGTGTCACAGCTGCATGGCAAGTGTTGGCCAATTGAGTTTGTGGTCGATGTGTTGGGAATTTGAACCTGGCAAATACTTACGCATTTTCTGTTCCCAACTCAGAACGTTGCCAAATGAAAATTTCAGTACATTACGAATGGAGGACATCTTTCATTTTAATGAAATGTCCACTTGCGTGATATAATTTAACCTTAAGTCATGTATTATGAATCATATAACTATGGTCAAAATGCATTAACCATCAGTTCTGTTTATTGAGGTGAATCATTGAGCGTGCTGAAAATATTTACTGTCACTCAGTTCATTTTTGTTGAATGCAGCAGATTTTAATAGTTTCACACACAATTCGAATATATAAAACATGTCAGTCAGTAAGTTAATGACAATTGTTAATAAATAATTCACTCATAAAATTCATGGCAATCAATTTGAATGGAGCTTGTTGCAGATTGAATTATCGTGCTGTCATGTTTGATGGACAAATATTTTGATAGCTTGGGAAAGTTCTTGACCAAATTGTTGGCATTGCCTTAATCTATAAATCTGCATTAAAACTTCATTTGCATATTTGCCTGTTGTCGGCAGTCTAAAGAGGCCAGAAGAGATGTGGCTTATTGTTCATACCAGCTGCCTTGGTGAAATGGCCAGTGACAACATGGCGTAGAGTCAAAAGATTTTTGTGTTGAAAAATTAAATTAAATGTCATTGCTAAGGCACTGGCTAAAAAGTTGTTAGCCAAGTTAACTGACGTGTCATTTGCCACTTGCCCTTTGAGCAGAGGAGCAGCAAGTCTAAGCATCAGTCAGTTAATTTATTAGCAAATTGTTAAATGCAACTGTCTGCAACTTTTCAGGACTAGGCCAACAAGCTAGCAAAATAAATGCACAGAAGAGTTTCTTTTTTTTAGCCTTGTGCATTATAAATTTGTATTTAAAGCGCATTTTTTGTTCACCAAGTTCTTCGAAATTTAAGTTTAAAATATGTATATGCATTTTGAATGCTTTTTGAATTTGGGCGTGATATTTGCATAACTTTGATGTTCTTCGCCATTGTGAGCTTTCAAAATCTCAAACATCCATGAGGGAGCAAAAGAATCTTTATATTCTCCCATACCATTGCTGCAACCTACCCGAGTCGCAGCTGCACGCAAATTTTTGTCGCAATTTTTTGTGTGCGCTGCAAAAACCACAAAATGGTATTTTTCAGGAATTGTACGCCAGCTGTTTGTCATAAATTTAACAGCAAGTAAATATTTGATGTTATTCAATTTGAGATGGTTTCAAATAAATGCACTAAATCCAATACCCAGTGGGTATTATTATTTCTTGAATAAATGCCGATTTTCAGCATATCAGTTTGATGTGTTTTTTAAACGCTTTTCGATGATTGAAATTATTATTATTATTATTATTATTATTATTGTTATTTGCAAGGCTTTAGCTAGTAACCAATTGAAATGAGCAACAAGTAAAAATTGACGATAAGTTGAGCAACATTTTGGTGGTATTAAATTAACATGTTGCAGCTACCAATGGAATGGTATAAGGAAAGTTAAACAAATTACTTTTCTACTTTCGTTGCTCTCGTCGTAAACATTGCTAGAGTGATTCGAGTGCTTTGAAATGGCATACAAGGAACCTAGGGCAAGCATACTTTATAAGTATTGACATAATTTTGAGATCGCATGTGCACATGACTGGCATATTAAAGTGTCTGTCGTCTAATTTCTAAGCAACCTGCGCCTCTCGGCACAATACTCATGCCTTCCTTTCTCTCTCTCTCTCTCTCGTTCTCTGTGTTAGTGTGAGTAGGTGCAGGAAAATGAGCATAAAACAAAGTTGATGTGCAACTTTTTGATTACAAATGCAAATTACAACGCCGACGTTGACGTCGTCAGCGGCAGCGGCAAGCTGCTGCCAGAGAACTAAGTAACAAAAACAAAAAAAAGAGAGAAAAAAAGGGAGAAGAAAAGTTAAGGCACGCAGTTGTGCACGACTGGAACTTACCATATTCATAATTATGTGTATGTATACAAATTAATTAGTTTTCCACAGAAACTGCCACTGATGGATCACTGTCCATGATTGATAGAGTTGTACTCGATAATAATCACAGCTAGTTTCAATGCCATTTGTCTTCTCCTTTGAATTTTTACAGTTAGTACAGGGTATACAAAACCTTTGTTGAACTGCAGTCAAATTGCCCTAATGTTTGTTTGTTTGCTGCTTATTAGTGTGTGTGCGAGTGTGCGTGTGTGCGTGTGTGTGCCTTTCCGTCGTATAACAGTAAGTTGTGTGCTGTTTTGGCAGTAAGTTGGCAAAACATTTCATTTGCAGCCAAAAATGCGAAATCATAATGTCAAAAGGGAGACAGAGATAAGCAGAAATACATATATACACACATATATATATATATATATATATATGTATATAGAGAGGGAGGGAGAGGGAGAGAGTTAACCTTAGCTTGTTTCAACGTACGCAAGACGCGTTCAATAGGCACGTCTCGGGTTAATAAAGGTTCAAGCAACATGAAGTTGTCACCAAAGGCAGAGTGCACAGGTTATGTGAGTCAGGGCAGAGAACAAATAGAGGTGCTGCTATGAGTGGGTGGGATGACAGTAAGCAGGAAGTTTTCGGCTTTTCGGTAAGTTCAGTTCTTAAATTATCGCTCATTACTTCTAGGACTTTGCACTATGAACCAACTTTGTTCGACTACTTTCTTTAAGGCGCGCCAAATTTCAGGGAGTCGGTTATCCATTTAATTATTAATACATACAGTAGATATATATTACGAATAAATACTCGTATATATATGCTGATGATGGGTATGTCCAAACCGGCTATTTTCAACATCAGCACCATTACTTCTGCAAAATTACAAATGGGATCTGATTGGACGATTCATAATTTTTATTTTATTCTTTTATTTTACCTTTGTCGCTCATAAATTGCCAACAGAAACAGCAACAACAACAACAAGGAACGCATAATCGGTCTGACATTTAACATCCGGGTGAAATTGCTCAACGCATTTCCCGTTTGGGAAAACTCGTTGTCGCTGATTCGTTGAGTTTTTGACCTGCAATTATCGAAAAGTTCGTACACAGACAAACAAAGAGAGAGATAGACAGAGAGAGAGAGAGAGAGAGAGAGAGAGAGAGCGAGAGAGACAGAGACTGAGACAGTGGCAAAGTGCGACAAAGGTAAAATGGTGCAGACACCGATACTGCTACAGGCCAAGCAATGAGCTGGCGCTCCTTGTGTGCATTCATATAATTGGGGTTATGGTCGCCCACCTTTCGGTCAATTTGCAAAACTTTTGCGAAAGGCAAAAAAAAAAATGAAATTATGTGACACCCAACAGACTGAGGCAGCCAGCAGCCAGCACACAGTATCCAGTGTCCAGTATCAAGTGCACAGTGTCCATCTGCACAATGTGGCTGCATATGCAGACTGGCTGCACAGTTCAGCTAAGCTCTTAAGGAATTAATTAGGGTCCCATCAGTGGCCAACTAGAAAAACGGAGGTCAGCGGAAAAAGGTGCAGAAAAAAGGTGACGTAAACAAATCGAGTCGATCGCATCGAAATTAATCACTTCCTTCTGGCGAGTGTGTGGCAATCAGTGAATGAACGGGTATAAAAACAAAGTGGAAACATTAAAATTGAGTAATGATATATATATATATATATGTATATATACGACGATGACAAATAATAGTATGCATTCTAGAGCAAATCAAATACGAAAATTCAAACCCTTGCCCCAGCCATCGTTGGACATCACTCGAAATGCGAAGTCCGATGACGCCGCATCCATTAGGTCAGACGGTCACAGGTAGGGGCATAAGCTGAAAGACACGCTACGAGACGAGGCAGACGGAAACCAGGTGTCGCAACCAATGCCATAAGCATAAATAGTAATGTGTATGTGGATTGGGAACGGCAATTGGAGAATGGGGAATAGGAAGTAGGAATGTGTGCAAAACAAAGCGCGACGCTAATTAAGCGACGCTCTAATGAACAGACATTCCCCCTCACAACCCTAAAACCCACCCACCCAAGCGACACACCAAAGAGATGAGTATGTGTGTGTGTGTGTGTGTGTGTGAGTGTGAGTGTATGTGAGGGAGTGTGGAAGTATACGGGCACAAACAGGCACAGCACAATAGAGAGACACGTCGCATATGCAGGCTTTGCAGACACAATGATATACATAACAAGAAAGTACAGCTTTCTAAGGCACACCGAAGATTCCATGCTTTAGCTCACTGAAATTCACCTGGCCGCATCTGAATTGAATCGTTTGGCTAAGATTTATTGGAAAATACTCAGGTTTTCACACAACAATTTCACTTTTGCCGAGTAGTTGACAATCTGGATAATTATACAAATAAATAGACTAACTTCAATTAAAAGAACAACTGGATAAACCATTTAACAAAATTATACGAAAAATATAGAAAACTTATGGGTAGTCAACTGCTTTAACTGTTTCAATGCGTTACCTGCAGCATAATAAAATGATGATGCCCTCGGTAAGGGTATATAATGTTGAAGCAACTTGCCGCTGAAATGAGAATGTCAAGGAAATGTGCAAAATGAATTGTAAAGTCGTATGCCCCTGTCCTGCCCCTCCCCACCTGTCTAACTTAAGCATTCATTGTGCTTCCATTGTTGTTGTTGTTGTTGTTGTAGTTGTTGTTGTCGCACCCACAAAAACAACACGAACATTTTGTAACAAATATACTCTGGGTAGCTCTCTTCCGGCGCCCGTCGTTAACTTAAGACAGCGTTAATTAGTAAAAATCTAACAAAGCTTTCGCATTTTGCTCGCACTCGTGGAGCGAAAATAATGTACAGATAAAATTAAAGTGACCATTAAAACGCTGTGCGCTGCAACGTAGATCGTAAACAGAAAATTCAACGATTTAACACATAGAACAATTGCATTCTGTTTGAAAGAAACTCCCCTCAAATAACTTTTCATATATATATGGGTATATCTACACAGTTAACAGGCGCTGTATAATTTAGATTGCTTAAAACAAAAATCAATTTTATAGCAAGTGATTATTATATCTCTTGCTTTTCGATTTTAGGCAGGAATTGTGAATTTAGTAAATTTAGCTATTTTTGTGTTCTTATTCCCACTGACGTAGCACATAAGTAATTTGTATAATATATAATAATATTTAAAAATGTTTTTGGTTGTATTTATAATATATATAGATGTACATTTATAGATCTTACCTCAGAATAAATTATAGTAGATCAGAGACTTGGGTACTCGGTATCACTGAGTCAAGTTCTCTCGGTTATAGCTCTCTCTGTCCTCGACTAAGCATATGTGTATATATATATATATATATACATATACACACATACGGATTGATAACAAAATGCCATTTAGCTGAAAGTCTCATTATACTTACAGTTTTTTTTTTCGTTTTTTGACTATATTTTGCCAGAGTGTCGAGCCATGCCCTCACCGACTGCACAGTCCCATTCCCGGCGGAGAATGAGTGGTACAAAACGAAACCGTACCCGCACCCGAACCCAAATTCAAACCCCAAGCCCAAACCCAACCAAGACCAAATGACGTTGATAAGTTGCGCAATTATTGCGCATCGCTGGCAATGTTGCAGCATTCGCTGTCGCTGTTGACGTTGCATTCGATTTTCCACAATTGAATTCGATTTCATTCACAATGAAATTCGATGCCAGCGTCATTATCATTTTCATTATCATGACCATCAGCATCAGCATCAGCATCATCATCATCATCATCATCATCATGTCGTCTGGCAACGACCCGTAGTCGCATTTGGGGAGACTTGGTACATTTTATTTGACTCAATCTTTATTTCAATTCAATTTATTGGAATCATGAGTAACAATTTGCAAGGCTTGGCGCCCTCTGTAGCTCAAAACAAAATGAGCATATTTATTTGTATTTCTCGCAGAGTTTTGATTCCCCCACATTGTGTTCTTTATTTTTATTTATTTTCATTTTTAGCAGGTCAGAGGTCGTTGTTTGTGCCATGTAAATGTTTTAATTTTATGCCGCTTCTTGGCAGCCTATCAAAAAGGGGAAGAAAACAGAAACAGAAACAGCAACAAAAAACAAAACAAAAAATATACAAAATTTGAAAGGGCGAAAAAAATAAAAATAACAATATGATAATGTGCATTAAATAAGCTGTGCGCACATTTCGCAGGCGTCGCATTGGCTATTGAACTTTATTAGCCTTGTACGACGAGCTGGATTTGCGCCTGCTTAAAGTGGCCAACATTTTGGCTCAATAGTGGCCAGTTACCCGTCTCTGTCTCGGACAAAGTTTCAAGTTGGGCGAGGCAGTTTATCAAAAGCTTAACTAAACAGCAGCAACAACAACAAATACAGTCTTAACAGAAAATATGAGCAAAACAGCCATCAGCTGACCGCCGAAGATGAAATGCCCTAACAAGTATTGCTCAGCTAAATAATGTACTATCAGATATCAGCAAAAGATGGGGATTCAAATTCAATTCTTGTGAATTCCAGTAGCTCGCTCTCTTCTAATCCTTAAATAATATTGCACGTTTTTATCATTGTTTTGTGTAATGTGAAAATTATCTGAATAGCTTACAAAATTAATTAGAGAACTGCCGGCTGTGCTATATATATATATATATATATATATATATATACTCTTATCTGTAGGACATGGACCTAGTTACAAAACACACATCATTCTGCCGGGTCGTGCATGTTTCAAGTCCACTCTTAACTTGCAAGACAACGACGGCAAGAATAAAAAAAAAAAGCGTAAAAACAAAAGTCCCGTAGCCCAGTGTCCGGCAACTGCTGTCCGCCCTGACGCAACATTTTGTCCTCTTTGTGAACTGTGCTGTGCTGCTGTACTTGCGAGCTCTTGCTGCCGCTGGCAATGAATTACCCCTAAATTATGGTAATTTATTTTGCCCCAAAGAGCGATCCAATAAGACGACATCCAGTGTCCAATGGTCTCTGGCGTCATTGTTGTCCTCTGTCTCTCTCTCTCTCTCTCTTTATATATACATATATATATATCTATATATGTCAGCTACAGGCACTGGCCAATGCCACTCCCAATCTCAACGCCCACTCTTCTCCATTCGACTCGCATGTGGCACTACTTTGTCTAGCCATTTAAAATGTATGCGATTTACGAATAGTCCAGCTATAAAGTTGTTTTGCTTGCGGTTCCTTCTGCCACTGCCGTCCTCCATTTTGGTGATGTGGCAACTTTGGCGACCAAATGTCTGCCTGCCGTTGACGCCTCGTCAGCGTCATGATGTATGTGGCTGCACTCGATGAATAAGCGCAAAAAAAGCCAGGGCGGTTTCTTAACCATTTTAAAAACGGATTTATTTATGATATATTAATTTTGGAGCTTAAATGAAAAACTACAGTTGGGATCGACGAAGATTGGATACTCTTGCTGACCAGCGTGCAATTATTCATTTCTGAAATAGGACGACAAAGATCTTTGTTTATTTATAACTGAAAAGTTATAGTAAGCCAATCAATTTAGTTGACATATCTTGATGAACAAGAAATGTATTCCCAAAAGAGTTAAGCTTTCCTTCTCTTATATATATTTATATATATATGTAAATCTTGCGTAGAAACAGACAGATAGAAATAGCTATAGTTATATATACATATATATATAACTATATATATGTGCATTATGGGATCGTTATGCGTTACACATTTCAGGCAAAATAATAATACCTTCCGCAAGGGTATAGAAAACTGCAGAGTTATTGTCCTTAGTCATTGGCAGGAGAGTCGCTAGGCCGCGGGGCAATTAAATCACAAAAATTACGAGGCTCATGAATCAAATGCAAATAGCCGGGAGGTCTCGGAGGTGGCAAACAGATGCATTTACTAACTGGGCTTAACATGTTGGCCACGTGGGGCTCATTAACTGCGTTTCCTTTGCGCTCTCTGCCCCTTCACTTCCCCATAGGCTGCTTAACGACTGACTGAATTCGCACTCCAGTGGCCATGTGTGCACCATTGTCAGTGTTTAGGTGTGTGTGTGTGTGTGTGTGTGTGTGTGTGTGTGTGCGAGTGTGTGTTTTAAAATGCATTTATTGTGCTCATTTTAAATCAACACAAATGTAATTATACGCTTTGTACTAACTGTCTGCGGTGCAGCCTAGAAGCCATTCAACGCAGCCACATGCACGAAAAACTGCAAAATATCAACATGAATAATGGCAACAGTTACTGACTGCAGAATGGCCCAAAGTTAATCCTAATTTGTATACTCTGATGGTGAAGATATAGCCGCACCTGTAGGTGACAAGCAACTGCATAGATTACATATTTTTTCAATGCTAAATATGTATCTACCTAGCATATACCAATTAAATTACATGCATGCTAATCAATATTGTCGCATAGTTAATAAACTGAATTAACACACAATAAAACCACACACACTTAATTTATCGATGTGTTTGTCTGCACACCCTTAGCTAGGGGTTGTGCACATACTCACATTATTGAATGCAATCGGTCTGCCCATGACAAGAGTGACCCTTAACCTGCATCCTTTGCAACCCTTGACAGGCCGGGTTACATTTACTCGTTAGCAGTAAGCAGCTTTCGTGTAGTTATTCTCCGTGGCTGCTGCTCCGCTTACGACTCATTTGCGTTTGGCGTCCGTAAAGCAATTATGACCCAATTGGGTTGGCTTTGGCGTCGGCTTTGCCTTTGCCTTTGCCTTTGCCTCTGCGTTTGCCTTTGGCGTGATGCTGTTGTCGCCATCTGTGAGAGTAAGCCTTCCTCATATCCCATGCTCGCATGGCCCACTGCACTCCTCGTTCATCGTAGCTCGCAGCTCATTGCTTGTGTGTTTAACCTGATTTGCTGGCTATGTGTGTATGAAGTCATATGCGTGTGCACTGAAACAAATTTGTATGCTTATACATTAATATTATTATAATTCGGACGACGAGTCAAATAATTTCCATCGTGTTGTGAACGAATCGAAAATGTCCTCTTCTTTTTAAGCAATTTTTTTTATCCATAACAAATCCCCATTGATGTGTTTAAGTGCAAGTTGGAATCTAGGTTCTTGAGGATATATTGATGTTGTGAGTAGGCAAAGATTAACGTATATGTGTATAGGTATATGGAACCGTCGCCAAATCAATTGGAATATCAGCTGGCAATTGGGACAGACAGAATAGTAAAGACAGATGATAGATAGGGACCAAGTGAAGGAAGTTTCACCCGAAACTGTACTGACAACTTGCCCGAAATTCAACAAAGATGATAGGGAATCCAATAGAAGCAATTACACCAATTAGGCCACTGCCAGAATCCAGGGAAAGTCAGGCTTGCAGAGGTATTAAAATGTGGCAACAGCAGCGCGGACTTTAATCCTGCTTATCCTTTGAAGCATATCTTTTACTGCAGTTTTGCAGCATGGCACAGACGTAAATATATCTCTTATTTGCCCTGTTGCTAATTAGTATATTAACTGATTATTAAAAAGAACAAAAGGGTGAATAAAAAACACACACACACACACACACACACGCTCAATGTGCAAACATTGCAAAGCATTTGCCTTTTGCGTTTTGAACTTTTCAGATTTATGCTTTAATTTGCTTGCAACGATGCCGACAAACCAAGCATGGTGAACTATAAAACGCAGCAGAACATCAATTAAATGTCCTCTATGGAACAGTCCCTAATAAGAAGATTACCAATTGCATACTTTGAATCGTGCAAAAATATATATATAAGTATTTGATGTGAAATAATAAACACATAACCCAAAATACTAGCAATGAATACAATTTTTTAATAAATGGGAAAAGAAGTGAAAAGTGCACAAAAATTGAAAAATTGTTTATTACAAAAATATACGATTTTTACTCGAATTTTAACAAAAAATGTTTGTATTAATCTAGTTGATAAGCCATGATCATGATTAGAAAATCTATAAAGTTTTGAGAAAGCGATGACAGTCGAAAATTTGCTAGTGGATGATCTCTATATGAATATAACAATTTTGCACACATTTGACCAATAAAGGCATAACTCTGAATATTGAAATATGCAGGAAACAGCAATCTCAAAAATATTATTTTGAAGTTCAGCAACGATTTGGCATGAGTACAAAGTAGGTGTGTAATTGAAATATTAACTAATTTATGACAGAAGAGTACATTTAATTCAAAATTCAAATAAAAAATATACGGAAGGGTATGAAATCTTCGGTGGGCCAAGTGTCTGTCTTTTATTATCATGTTAAACAATAAATTGTGACACATGGCATTTCAACTTCTTCCGCTAATTAGCAGGTCAAGCCCGAGGTGTTGTTTTCTGTTGGCTGCTTCCTATCTGTTACCATAGTCCTTTGGCATCTTTCGCTCCATGCACGCTGCTTTATCGCTTTAAAATTTGCCAGTCATCTTTCGGAAAAAGGAATTGGTGGGAAACCGGCACCCTGTTCTAACGTCACCCATATCACAGCATGCTGACAAAAGCAAAAGTGTCGAGCTTCCTATTCCCATGCTCATTTCCATGGTCATGTCTATGTATATTCATTCATTCCTCCCACTAAGGCTCATCCTTAGCCGCAGCCCAATTCTCGTGCCCATCCTCATGTTTGGCACGCTTCAGTGGTTCCTTTTGGCCCTGGTCCATTGTGTGCGTGTGTGTCGCTGATAGCGCAAAACTGCCAGATGATTATCGTCGGCCCAAACGTTTTTTGTCAACTTTATAAACGAGCTTACAGCATGCAGCATGGGGCACGAGCACGTTCGCACATACACACGACCCTCAATTTCTTGTTCTGGGCATCTCTGTCGGTTGGTCATTGTCTGTGTGCCTCAGTGTGTGTGCGTGTGTGCGTGTGTATGTGTGCACTTTGGCCCGTTTTGTTTAACTTGTGCTTTTCTTAACGGCTGCACCCGCTACGGGTAAGGGTCTGATGCCTCGGTCGCTGTTAATTGGCTGCCACAACTTGACTTTTTGCGCCTATCAGCACACAAAATCTAGCTTAAGGAACACGCAAATGCAAAGTCAAAGTAAAAGGCAAAAGCTGTACTAAGGCCAGCTAGCTCTCTCTCTCTTTTTCTTAGTGAATATTATCATTGCCACACCCACTGAACGCCCCATTTTGTGGTGCGTGACTATCGAGCAGTGCCACAGTTTTGCATACGAAATTGAAAATTTTCACTTTATGTTTGTCTAACCATGGCCAGCATTGACAGACACGTCTGCACTCACCATCCACCCACACCCACACCCACACTCACACCGACACCCAGACCAGAACTTACACCCAAAGTGGCAAGCGTTCTTTTATTCTGATGAGTACCCATTACAAATTAGTAATAAGGGCATCACTGTGTTGTGCCAATTTTAATAATAGTAAACAATTTGAAAGTTACATTGCTGGCAACCTCTTCAGAGATCGATCCACTCACGCCTCTAAGCAGACTGTTTTCGACCTGCTTTCAGCTTTTTTGACGCCGGTATCAATAAATTCTTTTCAAGAATACATTGATACTACTCGATTGAGCTCGTCTCGAACCACAGCCTTGCATGAAACTAATGTATTTCATCTGTGTGCGTGTGTGTGTGTGTGTGTGTGAGGATAACTTACCAACACTGGCGACCGGCTGTAAAAAAATGGCAAAATGGCGTCCGTCAAACGAAACGGAACAAGGAAACAAAATGAAAGGAATGGCAAGAAATAATATGAGGCGATGCGAGACTTCGTGAAAAAGCAGCAGCGTTGACATTTCTCAACTTAATTAAATTTATGCTACCCCAACTAATATAAGCACTCGACGGCACAGGCTGTGCACACACAGAAACACCCACATTTTGTTTAGATTTTGCTTTACACTTGGCGCTTGATTAAATTTAAAAGTCAGCAGCTCCAACATCAACATCGCGACACGTCACTTGCCTCGGTTTGCAAGTGCCAGCATAAATATTTCAATTTCAATTAAAATACAATTTCAAAAAGGCGTTCTTGCTGTCAAGTGTTTGCCAGGCACTGTAAAGCACAGCACGAAAATACTGGCGCCAATCTCACACATAATACGCATTAGCAGCCTGTTTGCTAGGGTGTGGTGTGGTTAGCAAGGTTGGCAACTACACACTCGATGGAAACGTAACGTTCATTATATACATTTATTTATTATAAACATTTCTCTCCACTGTTATTTGCAAAAAAACCAAAAAGATTCGCAGATTTCCCTTCGGGAGCAGAGTATAAAAACACAGCTGATTTTCAATCCATTTGCTTGTGCGTAAGTTAATATTGTTTAGCGCACGATCAGTGGGGAAGTTCATGTTAAATGCAGTCGATGCATTATTTACTGAACAAATATTTCGCTTAGTTTTTGCTGTTGTAAGTTATTTGAGTGCTTCAGTTGATATAAACATTCGCGTTTTTCCACCAGCTTCAAGAAAAGTTGAAGATGCACTTCGCCGGTTGCGCTTCAACGGCCTGGAATGAGTGGATCCACTATCGATGGGTGTTGCCGCTTTCTGTTTTTTACGGGACAGGGGCCAAGAGTTGGGCTGCAATGGATGGTGGCTTATTCACTTGCTTAAAGCACAATAACACACACACTCACACACAAAAATGGGAAAATTGAACGCTTGGTTTTGTTATTATTATCCGCAGTTATAAGCGGTTATTGCAAAAAGGCGAGGTATGTTTCAGAAGTTTTTGCAAATGCAATAAATACATGTGTAAGTCAATTGAAATTACTTTTTAATAAGTAGTCCAAAAATGAAACTAATCTCATTGTTGGCAATATATGGATGATCTCGATTCGGGGTGGAGAGTTGCTGTGCCAGACTGCTAGGAGGATTATAAGAAATATGTAATTAATTGAAATTCAAGATATTTACATATTTATACGCATACTTAATAAAAGTTTTAGGGCGCTTAGATGCTTGGACACCCCTCGTCTAGCAAATGTGTGTGTACGTTGTGTGTTGCCTGGCGGGCATAGACGCCACACGCCACACGCCACACACCACAAGCCACAAGGCACACACCCCATGTCCCTATGTGCCGCCTTCCGCTCGCTTATTTTAACTGCCTGCCTTCTGTTGCTGGGTTCAAGTCAGAAAGTTCTATTTGGCGCATTTTCTTATAAGTAGTATAATAAAGTTTGCCTCAGTGCGAAGCGAAATTTTCTCTTTGTTGCTCGATGCAATAAAATTGTGGCTCAGGGGTAGGTCTAAAAGGGATGACTGCCTGGCAGCAAAACTGTTGTTTGGTAATCATTTCATTTGTTAGTCAAAGAAGCAGGCAAGCGGAAGTTATTATTTCCAATGCAACTCACTCAAGGGTAGAATTTACAAAGTGTGGCGGGGCGAAATTAGTAATAGAATGAAACAACGAAGCGTATTGCATAGATAATCCAAGAGCGGCAGATAAAGAGAGAGAGACAGAGAGAGAGAGAGAGAGAGAGAGAGGGAGAGTGATGGGGATTAACGCATAAAAAGAAAGGCAAATTTCATTTTTATGACGGATAACGAGGAAAGTTTTAATTGCCGTAATATGGCCCAAGGCAGGCAAAATGCAATGGCCGATTAACTGTTGAGATGCCTAACACCCTGCCTCTGCCCTCCTTCCTGCCTTCCACAATTTGCATCACGCATACGCTGCGTCGCCAATCGACTAATAAGTCTTTAGACGTTGAGTGGGGAAATTAAAAAATCTACCAGAGACGGCTAAGAGGCAACACCAGTGAAGTAATCAGCGAACCTCGTCCCAGTCATCGTCATCGTCATCTTCATCGTTCTCGTCCTTGTCCTTGTCCGCTGGCAACTAATAAGTATTTGTTGCCTTACTTGCATGTTGCCGTTGCAAGCCACTTAAGGTCCCTGTCACTCTGCTTCCATGTCTTAATACCGAATGCTTTCTACCCTGGCAATATCAGCAGTTGCCAAACGATTTGCATATTGACATAGACTCAATGCAAAGTAGCGAGATTTGTAGAGAACGAAAGAGAGTGAGTCAGAGAGCAGTCAGGCAGACTTATATAGCTCAACTCAGCTTCGAGTTGTGAACAATGGTTACAGGATCTGTGCCATTTGTCTGGACTTGTATCGCACTACAGGTCTGATGCCAGACTTAGAGGTCGAATCTGCTTTTAATGCATGCCTCGCTTAGCTTTTAGCTTTTTAGCTTGTTTATAAAGTTAAACAAGAGTCCCTTGTCCCTCTCGATTTGATCATGTGTCATTCACAGTACTGTATTGTTTAAAAATCATAAATTTAATAGAACTCAATGCGCAGATTGTTTGTACGGTTTTGCACATCAAACATGTTGTGGTTACTGACCGATACACTTACATATATATAGTATATATATATATATACTACGCGCCTAACAAATGTTTGATAAGCAATTTATTTTCTATTTCGCTGGCTGGCAACATGTCAGGCATGTTCACACGCAACCGCAGTATTGAAAAGTCAAGCGACAGCATAAAGTATATATTCCTGACCAGCATGAAATTTGAAAACAATTTTTTTTTTAGATATTGCCAAGACTCGCTGTCAAGCGTAAAGTTTCAAGAATTTGACAGATGATCCGCAAATTGTTTAAATTTGTTGCCCTGCTTATTCAAAATGCAGTTTGAAGCGGTTTTAGTGCATTTCAATTAGTCTGCAAACTTGCTAACTTTAATTATGGTTCTTTCTCTACTTCTACTGTTGGTTCTGGTCTTTGTTCTGGGCCGGATTTTGTCTCTCACATACAGATAGACACTACGGCCATCTCTCCACACATCCGCTTCCCTGCACACTCAAATTTTTAATTAACTGCCTTACAAAGATTTCGTTTTTTGGGAATTTGTTCAGTGTTTTTTTTTTTTTTGGTTTTTTTTTTGCGTAGTCAGCAAAATTGTGTGCCTGGGGCGCCTTGCCACGAATTGGCATTCCCTCGTTTGCTGCCTGGAATTTAATATGCCAGAGTTGCCTGGTCATGCTGATGCCCGGGGCACCCGCCCCAACCAGCCCCTATCAGGACCCGAACTACCCACGCGACATTTGCTAATTAAACTTGTTGTTAAACGCTTTGAACACATGGCGTATGCCAATGGCCGACAAAAAGGCCCAGCACTCCCCCCTTCACCCCTCTTCCAGTCCCGCCCGCCACGCTAATGACAAATGGATGTCAGTTTGTCAGCTCCCGGCTGCGTTGCAGCTGCTGCGCCAATTTTCACTTAACAATTGAGCAAAGTGGACGCAGACAGGTACCACTACCCACTACTCCGTATGTCCAGAAAAGTATATAAATATATAGAATATAATAAATATACATATATATATATATGTCTATCAGAATTGTATTTATAAGAAAATATTGTTGTGTTTGATGGAACCCAATGAATGAATAATGAAAGTTGAAAACTATTAATTGATTGATCAACATCAACAAATGCAATAATGTGGCGCCTCTTGGCGTGGGGCAACACTGTCGCTTTAAGCTGCAAACTTTGCCTGACAGGGGCTTGCACCACTGGCCGCATTGACGTTGCCTCATAATCATTATCATCATCATATATCATCATCATCATCATCATCATCATCATTATATCGTTTCGTTTTGTTTCTTTTGGTTTCGTTTGCTCTTCACTTTCCACTCTTGTCTTGTCTCATCGCAATTCGTGTTCATTTCCTTTTCGTTTTTTTGTAAAAATAATTTAACATGAATATATCGCATTTCATGGAGTCATACATCACACAGCGGCAGGCAACATGCGGCAACATGCCGCTGGGGCGTCGGGGCGTGCCCGCTTCAAGAGACGTCGGGCAGCCGGCAAGTGGCAGCGCTAACATAAACCACAATAATATCCAAAGTCATGAAGGAAGTAACCAAGTGTGAATTTTCGGTTTATGCCTCGCGAACCACAGCGCTGCCGGCGTCGCTGCCAGCGTCAGTGTGCACCCTACAACACTTAGGAATATCAATGCGCACATTGCTCTCTGCCAAGTTGCTGTTGCACGCTGTTGTACGCTGTTGTACAATTTATTATGTCGTTACCACTTCAACAGCGCCACCCGAACCACAAACACCCCACCGCCCAATGCCACATCGAAATATTAATTTACACAAGCAACAATCGACTGCAATTGCAATGCTTTCTTTGTACAGAACAGGACTATTTACGGGATGCATCATTTCGATACCAAAATTCCACTTGCTGCCAACTAATTTCAGTTAAGAATTACATTGAAAAGTTACCGATTGTTTGAATGGCAGCTTCATATATGTGTTCATATAGAAGCAGTTAGTTCGATGTTGATATTTTCGGTGTACCGTTCAAACCAACAACACTCAGACTTATTGAGTTTGGTAAACAAATCTTGGAAAACAAAAAAAGTTGTACACACACATAAACCATGAATAATCCACGAGTTTTGTGCATTTTTGGTAAGGAAAACAATTTTACCTGGCATAGTAAAACAAAAAATAGTAAAAATATTAGGCAATTTTCGCAAAACAACAAGTTGTACGTTAGAAAGCCCCTAAACAGATGTGCCCATGCTCATCCCCTATGCACATTGTTCGAGTACGAACATAAGCAAAGTAGCGGATTCATGCGGCATTCCCATTCTGGCCTGCCAATTCGATATAGAGACATATTCCCCACATCTGCCACACAAACATTGACTGTTTTGATCTGTTCTTATCTGGTATTCGATGTACGCTTATCACACTGCTCATTTTATTCTATTTTCTAACGCTTGCGTTGGTGGCTGGCTTTCATAGGATCACGCTATTTTTAGCTACAAGGCGATCGCCTTACAAGCGTCTGCATTAGATGAGAAAAAATATGTGTTTAGACTTAAGAATTTTCAATAAAATACAGGCTTGCTCGTGAGAGCAGGCAGTTCACAACTATTCGTCGACTCAGCGTCGACTACAAACTATACGTGTTTCATACACACTTCATGTACAATTGTTTTTGTGCACTCTATGTTCATACTGAATAGTTGAGTAACTCTGCATTCAAGGATCAAACTTGTTTTCCAGCTTAATGAAGAACCTGAATCGATTTATTCTTAAAGCATTAAATAGTTTTGACACATTGCAAAAACAATAAATGTGAGTTGTTGTTCCGTGTTAAGTGGTAGCTCATTACAAACTTCTTTCTAGCCGGTTGGCTTCTGTTACTGTGAATGCTCCTGTGAGTTATGTTGTTCTCTGTTGTGTTGTGCTGTGCTGTGTTGTGATGTGCTGTGTTGTGTTGTGTTGTGTTGTGGCCTGTGTTCTATCTCGCTTGAGCTGGGCTCCCCTTGCAGTTGTTTTAGTTAGTGCTTCCGTTTCGCGGACAGTTTGCTTTGCTGTTTTTATTCTTGTGTGATTCTTTGACTACGCTCATACACACACACACACACACACACACACACACTTGCACACGCCCAGAGTGCGGCACAAAAAAATGTTGCAACAAAATATTTACGACGTCATCGTTCCACAATTTTCGTCCACTTGTTTTGTATCTTAAAATAAAAATGGTTGCTGTTGTTGCTGGTTTTCTTGCGCGGGGGCAAATGTAAGAGCAACAAAACGAACAAAATGAAGAGCCGGGCACAGAGAGAAAGGAGCAAAAAGTAAGCAAAGCGTCGTGTCATTTATCATGCATTTCCACTTTTGGCTTCCGTCGACCGGGATATGGCCCAACACAGACGAATGCACGAAATGGACGGGGAGCCAAACGGATGGACAACAGCGAGTTGAGTTGAGTGGGAGCAACACCAGCAGCAGCAGCAGCAGCAGCAGCAGTGGGGCTGGGGCTGGGAGCGAGAACATAACCAAGAATAGGGAACAGCTGAAATGATGTGTGCGCTGCTTTTGCCGCAAGGTATAAAAAATGAAGGAATGAATCAAAACAAAGAGAAAAAAAAAAAAACAGACAAAACACATTTGTGTGGCATTTTTTCCAGCATCATGCCCACAAACTGTGACTCCCACTCCAACTCCAACTCCAAAATCAGCTTCAAACTTCAACTTCAGCTTGAGCAGCAACTCCAATAGCGGCTGCATAGCTGCGGCTGTCCAGTTCCAATTCTCCAATTCTCTAGTTCTCCAATTGGTGTTCGCTTTGGCGCATTCAGAGCGACAAATGAAGTGGCGCTCAAATCATCGATGGTCGCCCAATTTATGAGTTTTCATTTGGTCAACAATTCATATTTCATTTCTATTTCCTTTAACGTACCTCAAACCATCCCTTATCGGTAAATCGCCATGTAAAAATTAATCACAAGTACATTCGACCGAAATTGAAAAAAAAAAAAAAAATGCAGATAAAATATAAAAAAATACAATACAAACAAATCAATGCTTTTCAATCAATTTCCTTTAAGGCAAAGCAACATTTTTACCTTCGTAATATTTGCAGTTATCTTGGCATTGGCGAACAATAAATACTCTACTTTAATTAATTTGCTCTCATAATGCAATCATTTCCGTAGAAAGCAATGCAAACTTGCGAAGTTCTGGGATATTTAATACTAAAATGAAATGCATGGCTTATTAAGCTATCAATCAATTATGATCCAACTGTTCCGGTTAATCCACCCTACGCTCGTTCCCCAAAGCACTTTCTTACAGTTGGCTGCGGCACACTTGCCTCTGGTAGTATTTTCTGGTGTGTTAACATAAAAATATATATTTCTTATACCCAAATGCTTTCATCACAGCGTTACACGCTTCGTTACAAAATTTATAATACCCCCTGCTAAGGTATTTAAAAAAAAAAATAATAAAAAAAAAATAAACAACAAAAAACTTGCTCCGTCATTTTTGCGGAAATTTGAATATGGAAATGAAGCTTGACAGCACGCAGAGCCGTCTCCCCGTATTAAGCTGAATCCAGATTGTGCGGGCAAAATTCTGAAATGTTCCGTAAATTGTTTGCTTTTGATATGTGCCACATTTTTTGAGTGCTTTTCAATTTGCGCGTCATGTGCTATAACGCCAAAAGCTTCACAAGAGTTGCCAGCATTCAACATTGAAAAGATAAATTACATTCAAAATTAAAATGGTTAATAACCACAATAGTAAGCTCTTTACTGTGCATATTTCAAATCCAGTCAACTGACAACCCTTAGTGGGATTCTTTTATCCCCTTCGCACTTAAAGAAACTTGCAACTTCGTCTAAGAACAGTTCTTTCTTCTGTTCTGTGCAAATACTACTAATTATTCCCTTTAGAATTCTTGAATTATGTTCGCCCTTTGAGGACCTCAATGCACCAGAAATAGTTTTTGGCAGCCTCACAACGCAAAGTAATGAAAATTTGCGACAGTCTAATCTTAGTTGCTCCATGTCCAAACAAATATATTAGGCGTCAAATTAAGCTTCTAATTTGCGAGATGTCCAGCTATCAATATAATTGTTGGCACAGCTGCCCATATTTATTGGAGTCGTTGGCCATATCAGAAGCCGGGTCGACCGCATGTGGGCGTGTCATATGCGGCAAGTAGACCAAAATAAAGTCAAGGAGAAAATGTGCCAAACAAATGCGACGCCATTTAGTCTATGTGCCATTGCTGCCGTCTGTGTCTGTGCCACAGTTCTCCTCTTCGTCCTGCGCCGTCTCTGTCTCGTCTGCATCGTTTGGCTGTATCTGCGTTGTAACGCAAATAACCGCAATAAACTTGAGTCCAGTTATCAATGCTACATACTTGTGCAAACTTTGTCCATAGAGACAGACGACATTTTAGAAAAAAATATGAATACATTTTTATAAGTCCACCATCAACTTGCTAATAATCAGTTGCAACATCTGTTCGCGTCATTTTACAGAAACATCAACCACAACAGCAACAACAACAACAACAACAGCAATCTACTCAAGCCGAGGGATCTTGGAGAGGTCTCACATACGCACACAAGCGCCCTTGCAACTATGTCGAAGATGGGTGTGGCAGGGCTTACCCTAATGCTGCTACTGGCGGTACAGCTGCAGTTCAGCCATGTGGATGCCTATTCCAGTAAGTATACGTAATATGGTCTTCAAAATGTTTCATTTTTATTTTGTTGTCCTTGTTGTTGTTCCGTCCTCCTGCTCCTACGCCGCTTTTGGCGTGTTGGAGCCTTGCGTTCGGCCGGTTCAAGCAACTGGCTGGAGCCTTGATCGTCTTTATCTTTCTCTCTCTCTCTCTCTCTCTATTTCTGTATGTTTTCCTTTCCTTGTTTGTTATATTACTCCATTTCTTATATGTGTCTGCGTAATGTAAAAAATAAATATCATGCAATCATCGTCATCATCATCACTATAATCATCTCTCTCTCTCTTGACATTGTTGGCATCGTTATAAAACGTTCGCGTTCCACGTCTTCTCTTATAATTTGTATTATTTTGACTTTCCCCACTGAAAAACCAACAACGAAACACTTAACAACTGTTCCCAACATAAACACCAACACCAATACCAATACCATATTGACCCCGTCCTCGCGTCCTTCGACGATTCTGTCTCCGTATTGAATTCCGTTACCCGTAACGTATGTGCGTGCAGAGTATGGACGCGGCTGCGCCGACATCGGCTGCCTGCCCACTGAGGAGTGCATCATCACCAGCGATTCGTGCAGCTATAGTCAGCGCGACGGCAAGGACTGCGGCAATTATCCAACGTGCCAGCGCAAGAGCGGCTCCAGCACCAACCAGGCCAATCCCTCCTCCTCGTCGTCGTCAGTTAATCCGTCAGGTATTTATTTTATTTATTTATTTGCTCTTTTTTTTGTGTTGTTTTTGTTTTTTGGTTTTCCATTTATTTTTTTGTGTGCTTTATTCACTTTAAATTGTGGACTTGGGTTTGGTGGAGCTTGGCGAGCTCGTTCCAAATTGACGACTGCAAAAACACGTCGTACTAAAATATAGAGAGATCGGCAGACGTTCAGACAGATCGAGGGACATACATGTATACATACGTATCAATAGGTATACATATGTATATGTACATATATTGTAGCTAACAATTATATATGGTTGCTTATCATTTGCATTATTTTATATATGTATATTTTCGTACATTATAATCTACTACTTACATATGAAAATCAAGAACTTTACCTACAACACACACACACACACACATACACACACACACACACAGACACACACATACACACACATTTGCATAAGCGCAAATACAAAATACAACGCTCTCTATTTGACTCATTCAAAACAAGAGAAATTTTGCTTTTTGATTTCCTTCAACGTGCACTTTCTCGTCGCTCATTCATTGACTCATTGCCCAACACTGAGTTTTGGCTGCTGCACACATACATACTAATACATATATGCATCAGTGTACCTACATTCATACATACATACATACATAAATGGATAAATTCAAGCTTTGCAAATCTCTCGCATTCATTTGCTATTGCTTACTCGCTCTCTCTCGCTCTCTGTCTTTCACAAACACTGGCACACACTCATAGAAAAAGCACGCCCTTCCACCAGCTGCTGTTTGCGGCGTGCATGCAAAAGCTCTTCTTAGATGGCTGAAGAGCGCGCTCACATTGGAGACTGAGCGGGAGAGAGAGCTTTGACTTTGAAAGCTTGCTCAATCGCATGCAGCAGTAGCAGCCGCTGGTGGATCGTTCAACGCTGATTAACCAATGGATTTGCATTCTTCTCTCTTTTTTCCCTGTCTATCTTACTCGCTCACAACTGCTCTCGCCGATCATTGCCATGGCTTTCTAACAGGATCCAGCCTAAATACGGGGCCTGAGAGTAAAATATTTGCGCCCGCATCTTCAAATCCCACACTTAACACCTACACCTACTTTAATCATAACAATAACAATCACAACAAAAATAACCATATCAATGGAAATCAAAATAGTAATCAGCAGCAACCGTCGAATGTCCAACAAAATGGCGGCCTTGGCGGCCTTGGCGGCCTTGGCGGCCAACAAAATGGCGGCAATGGCGGCAACCAAAACGTCGCTAATGCAGAGGGCTCAAATGGTGCCGCTGGCGCTTCTGCCACCGGCGTCGATCCGCATTATGTGTTCGGGGCAAAGTATCATATGCCCATAATACCCAATATGCCAATCTTTCCATATAATTCGCCAACGCAAGCGCCAGCTTTTCAACAGTTTCCTCAACCCAATCATCCAGGTAGCGTGCTCAACCCGGGCTATCCGATGCATGGCATGCAGCCGATGAATCCCTTCGTTTTTGGCCAGATACCGTTCTATTCGGGACCGGCCGGTACTGGCGGACCGCCTGGCGGCGGTGGCGGCGTTGGCATGCCTAGCTCCAGCATAGGCATCCTCGGCGGCGGCGGTGGCGGTTTGGCGCCATATGGCAGCAACTACCAGGGCTACCAGACCCATCATCAAAACGCAAATATGTACAACAAGCCACCACCACAATATCAGAACCAGAATCAACAGAATCCCTACAATCGTCAAACCCAAGCGCATCCATCGGCAGCGGGGCGACTCAGCAGCTCCAATGCTGCACTCATCGGCCTATTCGCAGTGGTGCTGTTGCTGCTGGCCAACAGAGGCGGCGGCAGTGGTAGCACGTAATAAAATAAAGTAGCAGTAGCAGCGGCAGTTACTTTCCCCCACTGATCCCCCACTTACTCCTGATCCTGCAACATAACGAGAACAACGACGACGACGACGATCAACCATTGGCAAATCGATCGCTTTGCTTTGGTTTCTTTAAATATGCTTTCTCTTATTGAAATTAATGGTTTTACTGCTCTAGTTTAAGACTCGACATGGGTGGTTACAGCAACAACAGCAACAACAGCAACAACAACAAGAATTGCAATGGTAACAGCTGCAACAGCCATATCGTTGACTCCTGCTTTGTGTGGCAGACTGTGCTGTTATTTCATGAATGGCGGCAGCAACAACTACAGCTACCATACACCCACAACAACAAAGGGATTTGGGTCCACACCAAACATACCCACACACACACGGCACGTATACGTAATTTCAATTTAATATTGTGCGAGCAGACCGCTCACTTGATATCTGTCTATGTGTGAGTGTGTGTGCGTGTGTGTGTGCGTGTGTGTGTGCGTGTGTGTGTGTGTGTGTGAGTTCATTTGTGTGGTCTAACTATCAGTCAGTAGATGGTCCACTGCTGGCCCTGAAGGCCGGTTGCATTTCTCTCTGTTTTTTGCAGCTCAATTAAATTGGAATTTAATTTGGGGCTTGCCCCCAGTGCAGACAACAGCCGCAATCCTTGCTACACATGCACACACACACACACACACACACACATATCAACTTTGATGAGAATTTCATTTTTGTTGATGCTACGAATTTTGTGTTAACCATTTCCTGCTCTCGTTTAGTCGTTGCTGCTCTTCTCACAATTGCTTTGGTTGCAACTGCTGTTGTTGTTCATGTTGTTGTTGTTGATTGCAAAGGCAGTCTATGCTAGGTTTTTGTAGATAAGGACACGCATGTCAATCCAAGTGCATAACAAGCTCATTTTTAGGCCGAAAACACGTAATGAAAATAACACCAAAACAAGTGAATAAAATAAATAAAGAGCTGGAAGCTAAACAAAATCAAAAAAAAAAAAAACAACAAAAAAAAACAGTAAAAGTGCACAAAGAACAGAATTAAATGTAATAATAATAGTTTTTTTTAACAAGTGCAGATAAGGCGGAAAAATTGCCCACAACTTGCAAAAGTTTTTAATGATTTAACTAAAAGAGGAAGTAAAAAAAAAAAAAATACAAACAATGAATCAAACTACAGCTGAAAAATACTTCCAAGCATTACAAATTTAAGATACAACCGTACTAAAATAAGAAAAACATGTAAGAACATTGAAATCGGATGTGACCGACTGTGCAATACTCTGATATCTGCTAAATAGTGGAATATATAGGTATATAAAACTATATCGAGGCATAAGCAATTGGCCATCGATATCAGTGTATTAAGAATATATACAAATATGCTTGCATAAATACTTGAAAATCAATTAAGAACCAAAAGTGTCAACGAAATCTTGAATCAAACTCACCACAGGAAACAGCATTTTTACATGCAACATGCAACATGCAACATGCATTGCGCAACTTGCTGCCGGCTAAGGTAACACAAACAACTGATAGTTTTGTGGATATTCTATGATAAACTGGCCTTGTTAATAGAAATTGATATTTCTGCCTATCTTTGTCAAGAGTATCCTTTTTTGTACAAGCAACAAAGGCAGCGAAAAAAATAAATAAAAACTCTCAAAGAGATAGTTTTTACATCATTCAATCTAATATTACAATACCGAACACAGAAAAGAACAAAAACATTATGCAAATTGTCTTTTGTTTCACAATTAAAATTCCATTTAATTTGTATTATTTTTAATATTGGGTAGTATATATTTATTTATCCTATACGTGTTTTATTTGGTTGTATTATAAATTTTCTTCTGTCATTGAATTTATGAATAAATAAAAGACCTAAAATTAGAGCAGAAAAAAGTACATACATTTATATATACATACATATATAGGTATATTTACTCCGTCCGTACAAACATTTAGCGCACAGTTGTTATTTTTCCCCCTTTATTTAAGAGCACACAAATGCACACATTTATTTGAATGGAACCCATTTAAGAATGCAATGTAAACAGTATTAAAAACTAACTAACGCATTTGATCAATTATATTTTAACCTAACCCAGGCGTAACCAAAACAAAAACAAAAAAAAAAACAAAACAAAACAAAACAAAAATGAAAAGCATGCAACTATGTAGTAATAAAATATTAACAAAAAACAAAAAAACAATACTATTCATTAGTCATTGTAAATTAAATTAAAAATTGAAAGGGTATTCAAGCAACTCGACTATTGACATTGAAGCCAATTGGCGGGGACTTAAGTGATGAAATTAGGGCATTACTTATTCGTGTACACCCTACTAACCCTCTTGGGAAATTGATAACTTGGCGTTGTACATAGCATTCGCATTTACAAGTGCATAATATGTATCTATATACACAATAAATGTGTATGTGTATATATATTATATAATCATATAACAAATATACTTCAAAAGTTTAAGCATTTAAAGAAAACATTTACTAAACCATACGGCAGAGAAGACTTATAAAGACTAAGCTATTAAAAAAAAAAAAACAAAACAAAACAAAAACAAAAACAAAATATGATAACGATATTGCTATCGAGAAATTCATCGATTGTAGGCATACGGATAGTACATTTATCAAAATAAAACGAGCAACTGTAATGAAACCTAAGCTAAGTAAATCGAAAAGAAGCGCATACCAAAAACTCTCCATCTAACTGAACCCCCTTCCCCGTCCACTTTCCAACCCACTTCCGATCATCAAATTATTATGCTTTGATTTCATTTTGCCATTATGTACATATATATATATAACTATATATATATATATATATATTCTTTGTCTAAATCCATTTTGTGTTTCTCTTTTATTTTTGTTTTTCGTTTTATTTAACGCTTTTGTGGCTAACATTAATTGCTTGCTGCTGCTGCTGCTCTGCTGCTCTGCTGCTACGCTGACACTGACTCTGATGTAAAGTGAACACCGGCAACACCCACAACTCGTTTGCGCCAATAGCGCCCAGCGCTCCGATGCCGGATGCAGCTGGTAACCATGGCGGCAGCTCCGGTGGATATGGTGGTGGCTACTCGGCTGGCGGGCATAGTCTCTATCCCTCGCTTCCCAACAATAACAATGGCGGTGGTGGCTACAATCCGTACGGCGGCTATAATCCACAAGGTGGCAACAACCCACAGGGTGGCTACCAGCCAGCTCCGGGCGGCTATCAGCCAGCTCCGGGCGGCTATCAGCCTGCCCCAGGCGGCTATCAGCCTGCCCCAGGCGGCTATCAGCCCGCGCCCGGCTACACTCCACCCGCGCCTGGTTATGACGGTGGCAGCGGCGGCCAGAAGCCCAAGGATAAGCAGGGCGGCGGATTCTTTTCCAACTTCTTTTCAAATCCGGCGGTGAGTCAAGCGGTTTCTGGTATCATTGCAGGCCAAATTGCCAAGCAGTTGCAGGGAGGCGGCGCCAACGGCGGCAATGCTCAGGGCGGTGGTAACAACGCCTATCAGCCAAGCGGCGGCTATTCATCCGGTGGAGGCGGCGGCGGCTCATCCGGCGGCTCATCAGCTGGCAGCAATCTGCTTGGTGGCCTGTTTGGCTCCGTGCTCTCTGGCGGCGGTGGCAATGGCGGCGGCGGCGGCGGCGGTGGTGGCGCTAGCAGCTTCCTGGGCACCCTGCTCAGCGGCGGAGGAGGTGGCAATAGCGCTGCCAATCGTGGCGGTGGCAGCGGCCTAGGCGAGATCTTCAACTCCAAGAACTTTGGCGGTCTCTTCAGCGAGAATCCATCGTCGTCCCGTGGCGGTGGTTCCAGCAGTGACTCTTCTGGCGGCGCCAAGGGCTACCCAACCCAGCCGCCCGGTAGCTACTACGGCAAGTGAGCAACTGAGCAAAATGTGGAGCTGATGCAATCGGAGTGGCGAAATTTTGCAATAGTTTCTTTCAATATCCCATTTATAACTATGCTTTACCCGCTTTTACAAACATATGTATAATCAAATGGAGGGTTTTCAATTAACAGCTAGGAGAACAATACTCACATATAACAAACATATACAGAAATAAATACAAATACAATTACAAAATACAATTACAAATGCAAATACAATACATATACAGACTTGTACTGATGCAGACATATAAACACATAAAGGACGATGATTGCACATTACAAACAAAATAATAATAACAATAATAATAATACGGAAACCAATTATAGTTCATATTAAACATATACTTAATATAAATACGAATCGAAATTGAAATCAAATCAAATCAAATCAACAAATAGACCGAACACAAAAAAAAATCATTTAATTTGTAAATAGAAAGACGTAAGAATTGAAAGCCAGACAACAAATTGCCTTTTCTTTCAATGGGCTCTTTTAGATCAAACTGGTAAGTTTAAACATGAAATTCGACTAGTAGAAGATATGCAAGAAGATCGCTCGAATTACAGCTCCAATTGCGGCGAATGGCAATAAAATACACACGTTCAGAACAAATTATGAGAAACATTTAGTTATCATATTTACTCATTGAAAGAAACCTTCTTAAAAAAAATACAAAAAAAAAACGCTACAAATAGCAATTTCTGCAAATTTCTTGTACCAAAAACCTATTTTTTTCCTTACAGGATGGTAAATATTTTCATTCTATATATTTCATTTCGGGTGCTTTGTCAGATTCGCATCATTTGAGAACATAAAAAGAATTTCACTCACGAACAGCAATGAGTTTAAATATGAAACGGGGGCATCTTGGATCCATACATCCCACAAGTAAAGCCAATAGAGAGGAACAGTTCGCAGGACATCATGTTTCAAGTGCCTAAGGAACGGAATAAAGCTGTTGACTTTAAGCTGGAAGATTGCGCTCGGGTCTCTCTGAGCAAAAGTTATTCATTAAATCCTAACTATCAGTTTCTAACCCATTTATCACCCTTTGGCCGAAAATGTGCGAAAAGGTGAAGTTATGCAAATGCATTTTAAAGCGTGGCCAGATTACAGGCAAACTTTGTGATTTGAGCTGTGAAATGTATACTATATGGCTTATTGATTTGCCCACACTCCCACATTGTCCGACCCGGCTATATGCACACGTGCATTTATTAAAGTTTCAAGTATCCAAGTTGGGGAGATGAATGCCTTCGGGATCAGAGTACAAAAACTGCACACATATCTATCAATAAACGGTTTGTGGCTTTTTACAAAGTGTGTGAGTGCATCCGATCCAAGGTAACTACAACAACGAACCCACTTGTTGTGGCTCTATTTCAGTTGCTAGCTGCAGGTAATTTTGCTGTTGCCTCTGCAGACAGAGATGCACATTCCGACTGGTTGGACTAGCAGTCGAACAATATATTATGCGCTAAGATCCTCAGCTAGTAGTAGTGCCAGCCAGGGCAACAGCAACGGGATGGCCATTTGGCTTCGGTTAACCGACAACCATTTTGTAATTTATTTAAGTAATAAAATAAAGATACGAGTATGTACATTGTGCTGCAAGCACCTGCACAGAGTGCACCAAGAGATGCTTACGTGAGGAGGCGGGGCGGGTCGGATTGGGCGGGTGGCAGGAGAAGTTCACATACAGCCACATCTGTGGCAGTGGCACCGACTACTACACATTGAGTGCGAGTCCTGCTACTGCTGCTGCTGCCGCCGCCGCCAGTGTTGGATAATGCAACAACGTTGTTGCTGCTGTTGTTGTTGCCAGCGAAAGTACGCTTGAAGTACACGGAGCACCTACTTGGCCAAAGTGAATTTAGTGTCAAGTGCAGGAAAATTTGAAAAGCAGCAACGAGTTAGTTTTTCATATTTAAGCAGCACTCGAGCGACAACAACAACAACAACACCAACAACAACATCAACAACACCAGCGGCAACGTTGACGTTGGCGATGGCAATGGCAACGGTTGCACCATTCTTCCACCTTCCACCTTGCAACGTTCCGTTCCCGTAGCCAACCACATTCACATCTATATGCGTCAGGCACCAGCAGCATGGTTGCTATTCGGGATGGTGTTGCTGTTGGCACTTTTACCCCCTGTGTGCGTGGCTGGCGGGATAAGGGGAGAGGTATATTGGTAAGGGGTTGCCTGCTTGACGGCAAAACAATAACGCGCCGCATTTAGAAGCCAAAACTAAAGCCGACGCCGACGCCAACGCCAAAGAAAACGTCGTCGCCAACGCCGACGCTGACGCCAAAGAGGTTGTTCCTTCTGCCCAGCGTCGGATGTCGTTGACTTTTCAAGTCGCATTAGGCGACTGGGCGACTTGAAGAGGCAGCTTGAAATGATTGGAACGAGGTGCACATAAAAATACATATAAGAGGCTTTCAGCTTATTGTTTGGCACAGTCGCTGTCGCGCTTTATGATTGTACACTTACGCCCTTCAGTACCGTCCCCGTCTCCGACTATGCCGGTGGCTGTTCCAGAGCACAACGGCCTAATTTTATTGATATTACACATACTTGTCGCAGTCCAGGTCGATAACAGACACGCCCTTCGCCCTCCACCCTACGCCCTCCGGCCCGCACATAATTTGTTTTGCGCGCAACGGCTTTTTTTTTTAGCAGCTAAGGGAGAAGCAGTAGCGACAAGTAAGTTGATCAACTTTTATGTACATTTCTGGCTGATCCAATCCAATTACATGGAACCATATTCAACCAGACACGCTCTTGTCCCTAAGATGAACAAGCACAGAAACTGGTTTATCAACTGGCAACTGGGGAAAGGCACTGCCAATGTGCAGTCTTCGTATTCAGTTAACAAGCTTGATTGGAATTGGTTTTAAGATGCCAAATCTAAAATATGTTTACGAAAGTAATAAGCATTTATGTTTTGAGCTATGTTTAAGCAAATCAAGGCATAAAAAAAGAACTGAAGTTAGTCAATATTGCTTTAAAATTTAAAATAATTAGGGATAATAAAAAATCCTCTGCACTAATTTTTGAAGTAGCTTGTTGTATTTTGAGATTTGTATTTGAAGCTGAAGTTCGCTGTTTTAAGGTAATTAGCCATCGAATTAAAATCGATAATGCATAATACTTGAGAGGTTATACAATTACTTAGTATTCACACACTGAAGTAGTTGAACTTTGCCAGTCTTTGCTGACTTTGATTTCAATCCCCATTTGTGGCTTGCACTTTGTTCCACAAATTTCAATCTGTGGTGAGTCGGCAAATGGAGCTCAACTTTGCGTGACAAACAATTTATTTTTTTTGAGAGCAGCAAAAACAAGACAGGGCAGCTATCTTCGGTACGCCGAAGATAACACACCCTTGTTAAGCAAAATTCACCAGGCAACATATGAATTCATTCATTATTAATTGAAAACAGTAAAGTTCCATTAAAATAGCTTCAAAGCTGACAGACTATAACATACATCTGCAATAGAAACGGTCAATTTTTTACAATTAATAATAAGATTTCGATGTGTGCAGATGGACTCCATTCTGCAAGGGTATATAATCTTTGGCGTGCCTAAGATAGTTCTCATTTCTTGTTTGCTGTAGTACGTTACTGTTGCTGTTGCTCTTGGGCAATAAACGCGTTACAACCTAATTAATTAAGTGCAAATGATAAAAATGGCCAACCGGCACGAATTACTCTGACCAACAGTGGGAACTTTAACAATTACAAGTAGAACTACAGCTAAAAACAAACGACAACAACAAAAGCAACTACAATTTGGTCGTCAGCTGCAATATACAAAAGAAAAAACTAATTAAGTTTTATGTGCAATTACTGTGGCTCAAAACCAAAAGGTATTGCCTACTTATGTGGGCCGCATGCCAAAATAAGTTACGCTGACCAAGGGAGCCAGTGGCTCCCAGTGGTTAGTGGCCAGCTACAAGCACATGTGTCGCTGTCGCTTGTTAACATGCGTTTGGAGCGTGAGCCAAATAAATCAAGGCCAAATGACAACGAGCCCGACCCTTAGAGCGGTAATACCAACTAAACACAGAGAGTACAAATCACAAATTTAATGCATGAATTAATTGTGTGAAATTTTGTGGGAAATTTAATTTTAATTTTAAATGTTCCTCTACATAAAGAAGTCTTTAAATATATTTCATTGCCAAATGCTTTCAAACATTTTGAAAATACACTCTGTTTGGTCAAACTAATTCAAACACAGCTGATCACTCAATATCAGCTGTCAATTTATCGCGGCTTTGCATAACACTGGTGGAACTTATTCACTGATGTTAACAATACTTGTAATTTAGTAAAACATCGATAGTTCACTATCGAATTAGCCCAAGTTGTAATAAGAACTAGAACAAGCAACGCGCGCACCTTTGTGAAAGAACAATAAAATAATTAAAATAGTTAAATACCGCCCAGACTTGAAGTCTCGTGTGTGCATAAAAAACGCTTTGCACACACTCTCCAAACGTAAATTTATTGCGTCAGACTCAATTTTTAAAGTTGCCCAGGGCAATGAATATACTTAAATTCTGTAAAACATTTCAGAAAATTTCTCGAGTCTTTTTCCTAAACATTATCTGAATGCTTAAAAAACTATCTTTGCCATATTTTCTAGTCATCTGGAACTCATAATATAATCTCGCATCTTATTTTTTAAATTGATATATATATTTTTTTTATTGATATTAAAATTGTTTGCTTATGTTAAAAATACTTTGTTTCGACCAGTTTTCTTAAACTTATGTTTTTTACATTAACTTTTATGAAATGAGAAATTGCTAAGAAAGTTGTCATTTTGTCAGCTTAATTAAACTGTAACAAGGTATTTTCAATGAATCTGCCAATATTTAAAAATCGTATAGTTTTTCTTTGCAAACTTTTTATATTTTTAAATCTATAATCATTGATGTACGCATTAAACATAATTTAAGAACTGTCTGCCTGATTCGAAGTGAAAATGTTAAGAATTTTTCACTCTGCGTGGTAGAATTGAATCAGTAGCATCTTCTGTGACTTAGTATGAGTAAAGAGCTGCTGCATAACAGGTACAAAATGTGGAAAACAAACTGCAGTTATTTCCCTTCCACATCGCTGCCCTCTTACCGCTATTATTCCCTTCGCTTGACATACACTGTCCTGCCCCAAGCCCTACACAGATTTCAGTTGCTGCCGCAAGTAAATTTAGTTGAATGCCAGCGACACGTGGAAAGAGCAACGGTAACTGCCACGCCACGGGCAACGCATTTGAGTCCCAGTTGCCGGTAACGCTGACATGTTGCTGCAAGAGTACGCAGTCCGTCCAGGCGACAAAAGTGTTGTAGAAAGTAGTCTTAACTTGATGCATACGATGCGATCAGCCATAGAAATAATTGATTGATTAATTCATTAACTTAGGGACCTTGAAGATAGTGTTTCTACTAAATTCTCATCCAGCAAAACATTACACTTGTAATTTAATCAACCTTCAATATGCGAGAAGGACGACTTCGGTATCAGTGCTCTTGTGATCAAACCTAGCTCAAAATAATGTAATTCAAAATACTTGTGTATCCAAATCGAAATAGAACAAATTTAGGAACAGAAACAGTTCAACATATCTTTTTAATCGCTTCACAAATTTAACGGCCAAATTCTAAGCAATCAAATAGAAAGAGATCTTTGAAAACTTCACACCTCAAGATGAAATTTCGCAACAGTTAAACGAGGAATTTGTACAAGTTGGTTTTGTGTCCACTCGTAAGGTGTGCGGAGCGATAGAGAATGTGCTCAGTATGTGTGTATGTGTGTATGTACTAGTAAATTATTCTGTATATGTGTGTGTGTGTGTGTGTGCTCTTGCGTTTGCCTTTGTGTGTTAGCTGAGTGTGTATGTGTATGTGTATCTTGAGCAGCAAAACTTTTAACTTTAGTGCACAACTTACCTCAACTTTTACTGTTGTAAAAATTTGTCAACTTTGGGCTCGTTGCTTTCGACTTCGTCCTGATTTCCGCGGCCTGTGGCCCTGCGCCCTTCGAGTGGTTCAATTTCAGAGTCGGCTATGCAGAAACTTTCTGTTGCAGTTGCAACAAAGTTCGTTGCTTCTCGTAATTGATGCACTCAAAGGCGGCGGCATGCTAAAGAATAAAACGCACGTTTTGCAGGTAATAAATTTCCAAAGCAATTTAAATTGATTTAAGGCAATGGACAGTTTTAATATTAAATAAAATGCCCTCAACCCGTATTTAAATCGTGACAAAATTGCCACATGTGAGTTTCAATTAAATATTTAGTTTCTGCGGGGTTTGGGGCGAACTTTTGATGTAACTTTTGTCAAGAATAGCAGTAGTAGGCTCAATGAGCGTGTTGTGGCCTTTTCGAGAGCTTAGGAAGAGAGGAAACTGGTTACATGGAACATAGTCGTACATGACATGGCAGTGTGTAAAGCGAAGCCTCCAACTCAAATACTCGAATTCGAAAGAACAAACGGCAGACGGCACAAGGAGAAATGAACAGCGGCAGACAGTCAAATGATGGGAATGAAATATGTGTGGGTATCCGGGAGCATGGAAGGAGCATGAATTTCCAAGCAGTTGAAATGTTGAACCGAGCGGGATTTGCTTTGTTTTGTCGCCTCGGCTCATGCAACATAAAATGATCAGGACATGAAAAACAGGCAGCAAAAGGAGCAGCAGCAGCAGCAGCAGCAGCAGCAGTAGCAGAACAGCAGACAGCAGCCAGCAGGCGACAGACAGCGACAGCAGTTGCAATAGTCGGAGCTGCATGCGGTTTGCGGTGGCATTTCACTTGCTGCATAGTTTGCCTACAGGCTGGGGACTTAAGTTTGAGTTCGAGTTGAGTTTTGGGCGTTCGCTGAACCTCCGCTGCTGCAAACCCACAAAAATAAAGCAAAGACGACGACGACGACGACGACAAAGTATGGCAACAATGCATAACTTTTTGCAGCTCCTCACTCTATACGTATGTGTTTGCGAAAAATTGAAACCGCAAATCATTTTCTAAACAATGCATATGCCATGTCATATATGAGGCAAGCAAATGGGTAATTGCGCCTTTGTTCAACCCGCCAACTTCAACCCAGTCATAAAGTGTGTCCGAATGAAAATCATGTTCATAACATTTATAGAATTGCAATTTAAAATGTATTTTCACTGACAGATGATATTTTTTATTATCTTGACGTCCATTCGTTTGTTGCGCATAAGGCATATATAATATTCTTGTACAAACTCAATTGCCGAATAGCAGCCACGTGCGTCCACCTGTCTGTCTCTGTATCCTCCAGATTCTCTCAACTCGAGCTTTCAGACTTTTGGTGTGACTAACTTTACTAAACTGTAAATAGGACAATAGGACTGTTCGATCCGATATTTATTTAATGCAAAATAATCGATACATTATAAGTTCGATATCTTCCATAATCTGGTAGCACTGTGCATTGTCAAAAGAAAATAACAAATTGTCAGGCAAAAATTCCTAATTCAGAAACAGTTTGGAAAAACTGTTCAACCGAAGCAGATCGAGCTCAACAAATAGTCAGTTTACAAATTTGCTGTCGTTCCGATTTGACTGCATACAAAATATATTGCATGTAAGTACTCCGAATTCAGGGATTATTAGACAGCAGCACATTTATAATGCCTTCTATTTTATTTTTGTATATTCTCATCCCAAACTGAAGGATTAAAGATGCCACGCAAACTATACAAAAGGAAATGGGCAGCTGCTGAACCAACCGAAGTCCCTGACAATTCTGCTGAGGCTTCTCAAGTCGCTGCCACAACTGCTGAACCTTCTCAAGTCGCTGCCACAACTGCTGAACCTAGCACGGTAGCTGATGCATCCGAAGTAAGTGCTGAAGACTTCGAAGTCGGTGTCAAGACAGTAGCTTCAGCGGTCGCTGTAGAAGTCGCTGCCACAACTGCAGAAGCTGTTGGAGTCGCACCAGATGAGTTAGACAACGACAACGTCGACGACAAACCGATGTCCAGCCACAATGCTGTTGCTTACAGCAAAAATCCGAAAGCGGAGTCCTGTGCAGATCCCGTTTTGGTCGATTTACACAATAACATGCTGCGCATGAGCGATATCAAGCTACTGCATGGTCCTCATTTTCTGAACGATGCTGTGCTCGGCTTTTATATGACCTATCTAGACCAGATTAAGTACAAACCAAATTTATTCTATCTGTTTGTGACACCGGAACTGTCCCAATGTTTGCCCTACATGGACAAGAAGCAGCAAGAAATGGCGCTATTACAAGATCGCTTGGCCCTTACCAAATCATTCATATTCTTTGCGGTGAATGACGGATTGTCGAACGGACGCGACGGCATCTTTTGGTCTCTGCTGGTTGCGTCGCGGCCAAATAATTCCTTCTATCACTTTGCTTCGTATAGCAACAACAATATAGATAACGCAGTGGAGCTGTTCAACAGTATTAAAGATGTTGTGGGCATGCCTGAAGCAAGCTTTCGCGTCGGGAGTTGCACGCAACACAAGAAGGACTACGATTGTGGCATTCACGTCATGTGCATGGTCGATCATCTGGTTGACCATGTGATTTGCTACAATACCATCTCAGGTGTTAAACTGTTGCCCCGGAAAGTGATCAAAATCAAGCGCAATACGCTTATCACACTGATCGCCTCGCTGAGTAAGCTAGGTAAACACTAAACCATTACAACAGAAATAGAATAGGACGCAGCAAACAGCAAGTAATAGAACTCCCTACACTACGATATCCAGTTTCCATTAGGAATACTGAAAAGCTGTATACTAACGTAACCATAAATTAATGTTTTTAAACATTAATAAACTTATTGCAAGTTTATAAAACAATAATTTAATAAGGTAGGCTCGAACATAAAATAATATATAGTAATAATAATGAAGACATTTAATGTTTGTTTGATAGATAGCATAAAATGTATTGACACTTAACTCAGGAAACACTAGGCGTGATTGTGTAATATACAACCAAAACTAAAGAAAATAATATCTTACCTTGAGGCATTTACCCTTTTGCCCTCCCCTTGACCCACTCTCCCCTTCCATATTTTTCAATAGCACCATACGTGTAATTCACAGCTTGATTCGCTCCCAATTGTGCAACACACACACACACACACACACACACTTGACTTCCTGGCTAAGGGTTATACAACAACGACACTTGATATATAATCAATTTCGGTAATTCCTGTATTCCAATTGGCTCATTTTAGATCCTGACACAAACGAAAATTAAAATTGCCTACAATATTAATGGATTCAGTTGTTTATTTGAATTGGGGCTTTAGGTGCATTTCGACTATAAATGATCTACATCTAATTACTAAATTTTATAGCTTTCACTGCAAGAAATACTTTGTCCGAGGAAGACGTCCTCCATACTCCATATAGAATCGTTCAATTGCGTCAAGTCCGTGTGCGCCTCTGCCATTCCAGTTTAAGGAGACGCCATTTGCTGCATAAGGAAAAATCCAACACTTGTGCTTTGTTTGCCATTTCAAAAGGGCGTAAAGGGCGACAATTGTCCAAGTAGTCGTAGTGCAAATGCGTAACGTCCTCAGCCATTCATTGGCCAGTTTCCTCTTTGCCATGCGTACTTATTGTTGCATTACTGTACACAATATAAGCTAGTCTTACGCTCGAAGTGAAATTATTCCAAATCCTTGTCGAAACCTTGTCTGATTATTTACTTAAATTAACCGGCATATTATACATATAATATGCAACTAATCTAAGAGATCAGATAGATCGATAAGTGCTTATGCATATATATATATATATATATATATATAATTCAATGTTTTACTTACGCCTTAACCTGCCCTCGCTGAATGCCACCGGTCTGGCAGCGATTCAACGATTAAGTGTGTGTATAGCGTGTCGCGATGTAAATACAATTTTTGCACATTTCACATTACGCATTCAGCCCTCAATATGGATATGGCAGCTTTGAAATGCAATTGCCAGAGAGGCTGAAAGGCAGACAGGGCCAAAATACCAAATGGTCACCAGAAATTGGGCCTAGAGTCACTCCAGAGTCGGTACGCTGGCCATTCAACGCCGCAGACAAAGCGGCGACTGGCGAAAACGAGTAAAATCCCGTTCCTAGTCGCAGTCCGGACAAACGCAAAGTTCTGCACTGAATGCCAGGTCCTGATATTAATGCGAACGAACTCAATTCAAAGGCGACCATTCAAAAAGCAGCTGCCCCAGAAGAGTATAAAAAAAAATGCTGAACTCTCTGTGTTTAAGTCTGCTCTTGCAGAATGTGTAAGCTATTGAATTCATCCGTAAAAGCGGGCGGGGGATCATTAAATGAAAATCAACCGAAATGGGTAAAAAAAAAAGGTTAATGAAGTTAAAGAAGTGTAAAAGTATGTAACAGGCAGAAGAAAGTATCTCGGATCCCATATATATATATATCTCTTTTTAAGCTTGTAGGTTTAAAAATTAAAAAGTGCACGACTTATTAGGTGAATAGTTGGGTTCAGGATATCTCATAGTCGACATCTCTTCACTGTAACATTTTCACATGTTTTCTTTTTACAAAAAACCTCTTGCTTTTGAAAATAGGATTAGTTCGAATAAAACTATACAAGCTGTATACAATTTGGAGCCGTCTGAAATAGTTTTGGAGGAGTGAGAACTTTTGGATCTGGAGCTAACAAGTACGTGCAAATAAGTCGAAAAGATTGAATGAATACTGAATAAGCTTCAGTAAATTGTTATGAATAAATAAACACTTAGATATATTTTTATTATGTAACGTAATAATTTGGAAATTTGTGGTTTTGGATAAAATAGCTCGACGACCAGCAATTGAATAAATATCTAAGGCCCACTAAAATCCAAGCACTTGCTATTGAAATGAAGTGTCAACACTGAGTCCTAGTTCCAATCTTAACCACGTTGCTGGCTTTGCTCGCGTCGGAGACGCTGACCATAAGTGTGGGCGCAAAGGCGAAATGAGTCCAGGAAGCGATCCATACACATGTTGATGCAGTTCTCCTCCGGACCACTCAGATGGTCGCGTGGCTTTGTTACGCACTTCTCGAAGCACTTGCAGCTGACGGTGGCCAACAGCTCCTGGACATTGGCTAGGGCAATCTGGTGCTTGAGGTGACGCATCACCTCCTTCGTCTCCCTATCGTAATCCATGCTTCTCTCTCACACGCACTGTCTACCTCTTTGTCTTCTGCTCACTCGCACTCCCATTCAAACTGAAATTTCTTTATGTGGCTCTGGTCCTGAATCGAAAACTGGCCCTAAAAGCATTGATGACAAATACAGAGTCAACTCTGTTAAATCAAACTTACTTCAAATGCTGATCAAAGCTTGCACAACACATTTTGTGATACCCTCTGGGAGGTCGACATTGCTATCATACTCTTGGCTGGGTTATCTACTTATTTACAGAGACTAGCTTAAAACTGAAAACGTAGAGGATATTTGGGAATAGCTGAGCTGCTGGGACTTCAGCATAATAGCAATGCAGATACACTCGGGAAATCGTCAAGTAGGATCCAGTGCGGCCAATCAGGTTTCTTTGATCAGTTTTCGGCAGTTGAGGCCTAGACATAGGAAGTGCAGATGCTAAAGGAATCCACCGTCACGTTTTATATTGATATAAAAAAAAAATAAAAAAATACAGCTACAGAGGGAAAAAAAAACAACAAAATGCCAACAACCAACAGCTAACAACAGACAATAAATGGCTGAACAAATTTCTGCGCATTTCACATTTGCCAGCCCCGTTCACGCCGTACGTGCTACGAGAAACGGGGGCTTAAAGAGTGGCAAGTGGGGCAACCGGTCCTAACCCATTGGCAAGCGGATGCCGGCGTCCACGTACCAATGGAAATGGTATTGGCAGCGCCAAAACCAGCGACACGGCACGGAAATTGCAATTGAGTGCAAATTGTTGAATTTGGACGATCGGGGCGGTGGCGGTTGCAACATCAAATGGCGGGCGGAGCGGGGGATGGTGGGCGCAACGTGATGGAGTTTTGAGCTTGAGTGGGTCAACCGGCAGAAGCTTTGTTTTACCTTGGCAACGGCTCCATGCTTAACCAAAGACCAACAATCCGGGCAATGACTAAATATTTCATATGCTGCAGCTCGTAACTCGAGCCGCAAATGAATAAATCTGTTCGAGATTTTTCGTGCCTGGGACCAAGCTGGCATTATGCACGGCAATTTGTGTGTCCCACGGACAGGCGGCTTTAATCCAGCAGGATTCAGCAGACAGCAGACAGCAGACAGCAGACAGCTGGCAGCTTTAAGGACTCATGCTTCTCTCGAAAGGTAAACAAGTGGGTGGCATCATCATGCGCACGCACAATATAAACAGCACAGCACAATATACAACAAGCAGGCTGGCAGGCAGGCTTCACTTAATGCCCCTTCTCATCCTGGGAGAGGCCACCCGGCACTCTCCCGTTGCATTGGCTTTGTTTGCTCTAGCCTTTAACGCTGCCGACGCGGCGCGACTTGTGTCGATTGTCACGTTCGGGTGCGATTTTTATCGCTCACAAAACGCTTGAAAGGCAACTTTAATTTAAGCTGCTCGACAACACAAGCTTAACTTTGGCTCGGTAAACCTATCTACAACAAATATACTTAAACATACAACAAATAATACACGAAATGTGACGAACGCAGTAAAAACTCACATCAGTCGGAACATTATAAATATGCCTAACCGGGTCAATTTGCATAGCGAGTGGAAAAATAGATTTTTTTGATTTTGTTTTGGTCTGTCAAACTGAAAATAATTATGGAAACAGTTACAGTTTGTGAGGCGAGAAGTCTGAGAAGTCTTTCGCTTAAGCCTGTCCAATGGTCACCTAGCCATCGATGTGGGACTCAATAATGTAGTAAGCCTGTTGTCACATAATAACTCAATTATTAACTACAAATTTATGTTCAAATTTCTTGATTGTGATTTATTCAGGCATATTATGCCAAGCGACAAAACCCAAATAGATGTCTTTAACATTGCGATGTGTGGCTCTATCGGCATTTAGTAAATAGTTAAGCTTGTGTGTTCTGTGTTAATAGGATCTTCCAAGTGACTTCAAAACACAATTATTTTATATTTACAACAATTTTTTGGACACATGTGGCTGCGTGTGTGTGTGTGTGTGTGTGTGTGTGTGTCTGTGCTTAAACAGCAATAACTGTAAATGACAAACAAATGCACACATTGAATTCGTCGAATAAAATCACTTTAAATATCAACAAAGGAATTCAGGATTTCTGGACAGTCGGCACACCCAAACACAAACACAAACACATACACAGAGGAAGCACAGGTAAATAGGCTGCACATTAAAGCAAACAAATAACAACAGCATCCTGTCTGCCCCCCTCCCCCCCACACCCTTGCAACCAGCCCCACAGCACAGCAATTGGACTCCATATGTGCCCAAATTCCTGCAGGTATAGAGATTGGCTGCCCACCTTTAAATATGACCATTTATCCCATCAGACTCTGTGCATCTGCGTATGAATTTGTGGCTATGTATCTGTGTCTGGATTTGTAACCGTGTGTGTGTGTGTGTGTATAGGTTTGTTGTCTGCTTGTCAGAGTGCGTGTAAATGTCATGCAGAGGCCCAAATACGAGTAGAAAAATATTTTAATAACTTCTCGTATTGTCGGTGTTTGCCAACCAAATGTTTTCATTAGCCAACAAAAAGAGCATCGTCAGATGTGTGGTCAGTAAGCTTGTCAGTTAAGTTAATGGCCACAGAGACCGTAAGCCGTTGAGAGAGATAGAATTAGAGAGAGAGAGAGAGCGCGCGAGTGAGAAGGAGAAGTAGTCATGGGGAATAGCAACAATCGATTGTGCACAGTGTTTGGGGTACTTACCCCGTATACCCTGTACTGGTACAGGCCCACAATGCTGAGTTTAACATGCTACAATGACATTGATGAAATCCTTTTTGTGTCACATACATATATACATACGTATGCATTTCACTCGTTTTCACTATTTGCTATTGTGTTTTTCGGCAGTCAAAGTCTTAACAATGACCGACAATTTAACCCGTAGATACTCAACTGATAGATACATATGCAGCCTGCATGTACATGTGTCCATGAGGATTAAGGACACATACGTAGGAATACATAAGTTCAACAGAGAGAGAGGGTTGGCACTAATCCTCAGTTAACACCTGCTTTGACCATACTATGTATATCGAATTCGAACTTAGTATGTATTCGAACTAGAGATGGGCACAGGACTAATTATTCGTCCAGATCCATCCTGTACCGATTCTTTTTTTGTTCCGACCCAGCAAATCCCGAAGACCTCAGATTTTGTACCGTGGGTTACTCGGGTTCCAAGGACTTTATTTTATTATTATGTTGTTAAATTTTCCCATAAAAATTTGACTTTCATTTGTATTACTATTAACTTCAATGTATGTTAAAAACTTGATTTTGTATTATTAACTTCGAATATCGAGCTCTGTTTCTGTGGACGCCAATTCCAAAGATTCATTGTAATACATCCGTGTATTTTGATGAATACGATTCCCATATCAAACACATATAATAAGTACGAAAAACGTTCTTATTTTTCATGATATCCAGTCCCAGCTCCCTTATTAAGAGTGTTATTACATATATGCAACATATCATGAACATCTCATTGATAAATTCATTCGGTTTTTTAAATTCATAATTAAATTTAGAGTTGTGCAGGCGGACTCTGGTCTGCTGGGCTATGAAATCTTCGGTGTGCCTACAAAAGCTGTTCCTTCAAGTTTTTAAACGTGATTTTCACTTGGTATGCACAGCTGTGCTCGTTAAAAGCACAAACAAATGGCAACGGCAGTGTCCAATAGCAATACGAACAGCTCCAAAGGCTATCCTTAACTGAATGTGCCAGTGGAGTGGAAGAGTCCGTCTGCTGGCCTGCACATATGAACACGGACAGTAGTTGGCCTGTGGTGTAAGTCATTTATTGGAAACTCACAACTGTGACAAACGGGGTGTGCCAACGGCTGAAATTGTGGGGGGTATAAAGAACTGAGAAATACGGTTGAGAAACGACTACCGTCCAAGTATGACAAACAATATCCAAATGGGTTTTTCCTTCAACAATAACTTTTCAATATGGTCCAACCAAAATTACCAAAAGAGTTGGCTACCAGAATGATGCGGAAGATGTGTTGCCAATGCGGGAGAGAGAGGCAAAGAGAGAGACAGAGAGAGAGAGAGAGAGAGAGAGGGAGAGAAAGAGAGACACATAGGTTGAGTTGCAAGCAAACGAATATTGTTGTTGTCATTGTTGTTGCCGTTGTTGTCGTCGTCGTTGTACTCTTAATTGTTTTTATCATTCAGCATTGTGGGCGCTGGCGAGGCCACTGTTGGCCAAGGCTAAGAACATTTTCTGGTCGATTGTCGCTGCCATTAAACGTGCATAAATGTGACAACAATAATAATAGCAACGGAAAGCGTACACAAAGCTGCGCCTGGCCTCGATCCTGTCCAGCTCGCTGAATGTTTGCCTATCTGTCTGTATTCCTTTTACTTTTTATGGCATCCACGGTGTCCAGCCGGTCTGGGCTTGCTGCAGCAGCTCGTTGCAAGAGGCCTTTAAATAAGAATTGTCTGAAAATAAATTTTAATTTTGTGACATTGGCCATTGGATGTAACTGCAACTGCAACTGCAACTGAAACGGCCAACGAGACTGGAATGAAATGAAAATGGAAATGGCCGTCAGAATGTAAATGGAAATTGTATTGATGACAATTGCATGAATGCAGGTACCAGTTGTACCTTGCGTAACGATATTTTGACACATTTGAATAATAGGTCTTGTCCGAAATAAGTGAAGATTGTTATTCGATTTCAATTATATTGATGATGAGATTAACAGCTATAACGAGTGAGTTAAATGCATTGTAGATTCATTCAGTACCCATTGAAATATATATTTCATATGGTCTTGCATCACAAAGCTGTACATTCTTTTCAGGAATTTACTTTTATATGATGATGCTTTAAACACTTCATAATATAAATATAATAATAAAAACAACATTATTAATGCGTTAATTGCACTTTTGACAAATTTATGGCCTTGGAAAGTTCTGAAACGTCTCAAAAACCATATTTCAAGGCAATAATTTGAACATATATTTCGAGCTCAAAAAGCATTTGCAACTTTGAATGCAGTTCTCATATAGAGATCAAGCCATGATATAAATGCCTTGGTTTTAGAAAATAGGGTCTCTTTTCACAAAGTTAAGGCCTTAGAAAGTTTTGAATTCCTATTTTGAAATTCAGCATTCAGATGTTCAGAACAGAACGAACTCATCTTAAAATTCTATAATTGAATTATATAGAAACTCGATTAAATACAAATTAAAGGGAGTAAATAAATGAAAAACCTTAAATGAAAAAAAATACAAGTGAGAACGTTACTTGATACCTTCGTTATCAGAGTATAAAAATATGAAATACCTGAAATAATAAATAAGTGGGTATTCAAGTGTAAAATGAGAATACATTTGTTGCAAGGATACCCCGTATAAAACTCTTTTAGACCATAAACATATGAACATTTTGGCTAATTGGGCGAAAGCCTGAAAAAAATACAATTTGTTGCGAAAAGGTCAGGTAAAAAGAGCTGTTTCTCAAAATATAATGAGCATGAAAAATGCAAAATGCTTGCAACTTTTTTCAAATATTTATCTGTTGTTGTTGTTCTTGTTGTTGTTGTTGCCTTTGCTGTTATGCCCTCATCTGCCCAGCGGCTTTTCACCTGACCGCGCCATAAACAGTGCTTTAAAATTAACTCGAGACAGTGAAGCGGCTTGCCCTTGTACTCATCCTCATCCTCATCGTTGTCTCCGTCCTCGTCTCTGTCCTCGTCCCCATTTCCACTCAGCGGTCGCCCTTTCCGCATGCTGAATGCGCACTTAATGAGCGTTTAATTGGCTCAGTGTTTACAAGGTGCAATGCTGACAGGGGCGAGCATCAAAGGGAGGCTGAGAACTCGACCGAATGCTGCAGGTGATATCCTGCGGATATGGTGGGGAGGGGTTGGGGGGGGGGGGTCTTATGGGCGGTCTTGGGCTTTTGGCAGAATCGGGTCGCCATTTCGAATTAATTGAATGTCTTGGAAACACTTTTAGTTGACACCCATTGTTTGGTGAACAGTTAAGTAAATGTTTGTTGCTCTTATATTGTCGAACTAATAATTTATTAGCCGTTGGACTTTTAAATTGTTGCTGTTTATGTTTATGAGTCTTGCATTTTTGTGCCAAGGGTTGCAAATAAATTTGAACAAAATGCGTAAAATACGCGTTAAAAATTCGCAGCGCATTTTCATTTGGCAAATTGTTTTCGCTTGTCTATGAAAGCCATCAAAACAAAACAGAACAATAACAACAGCAGCAAGGACTGAAAAGCAAGCTGAAACACGTTTCAGATTTGTACAAACATAACACCCCTCACTCTCTCTCTTTCTCCCTCTTCCCTCATCGAACCCCCGGCCTCACTTAAGTACCGCTTTCAAGTTGAGAGAACATTGCCTGCTGTAAGTCCTGTGTTCATGATTTTATTTTCAAATGCTGCAGCGTTTTATGTGGCCATTAAAATATTTTATTGCTCTTGGCGTAAATTTAAGCAATAATAAAATAAACAAGTGAGAGGACTCTGGCGAACTGTTCCCGACTACGAGATACCCTGCTACCCCATGAACTAAATATGCCTTTTCCTTCCTGATACGCACACTGTCTAAAACTAGCTGCAAATGCTGTATGCATATTCCACAAGTAAGATGAAGTACCTCCAATTTAAGAAGTGATTAATACTACACATATTACAAATTTTCTAAATGTTCTAGGGGTCTTATAGGTTTTTTATTTTACATGAATAGGTTCTCAACTCAGCTGGTCAACCTAATGAAGATGTTCTGGAATGGTATATGCCTTCGCCTGTTACTTATACATCTTCATTTCATCCAATGACATCCTATTAATGGGTACAGGGTATAAAAAGGCCACTGCAACAACAACAACAACAACAACAACAACATGAACTGAAATCCCAAAAAAAATAATATAATAAAGAAGAAGCAAGCAACTCAACTTTTCCCCCCTTCCGGGCCTTACAAATTCAAAGGACTTGATTTGTGCGTTTCGTTTTTGTTTGGTTGCTCGCCGGTGAAAATTTAATTTGCATTTACCCATAACTTGCGTGTATACCGAAGACAGCGACCCGAACCACAGGTAGATCCAGAGTCAAACCCAGTGTCAGAGCAGACCCGCAGCGAGGACCCTTCACGATAGCTTCATCTTAACAAGCACAGCAGCTCTGCCTCAGCCGTTCTTTTTTTCTTTCTTTTCATTTTTGGAGCTGTCACGCCCCGCAAGCCTTACTTACACCATTTCACGAGTGTGCCTGTGGGTGTATGTGTGGCTGTGGGTGTAGGTGTAGGCGTAGGTGTAACATATTCTGCGAGCGCTATGCAAGGCAGCAGATGTTCTCGCCCCGCTCGTCTCACATTCCACTCAATGGCTAAACTCAGCCAGGATCACTGTTTAGGTTTGGGTCTGCAGGTCCACAGCTTGTGTTGCTCTGCCTCATTTTTTTTTTGTGAATGCCACGAATATTAATGGCATTCCATTGATATACTTGAGCCAAGAGTTTTTTTCCCTGTACAAATTAAAAATTACTAAAATAGTGCAAAGGTATGCAACAGGCAGAAGGTAACATTAGAATGTTGACGGACATGGCTATATCGAATCAGTCATTTCCCCTGTATGGAATGCAAGCCACAATTCAAAATGAGTCACTAGAAGCTCTCCAGGTTATTCTGTGGAAATTGCAAATAATATTTAATCATTAACACATTGAAGAAAGTAAATTTCTTTTAATCATGTCATCATGTCACTCCCATAAAAAGCGATTACACAAAAAAATACAATGAAATGCAAATGCAAGCTGACAACAAATTTAATAATAACAAAAATCCAATTATTTGTAATTTTAATTAATAAAATAAAAAAACAATAATTGCTTTTAAAATGGGAAACATTTGACGATGATATATAAATATATCCTTCCTCTAAAATTGTTGAATTATTGAAGAATTAAATAAATTTAAAGTCTATAATCAAAAATAAATATTCCTTATTGGATGGGAGATGCTTCCTCCTGTCTGTTACATACTTTGGCACAACTTCATTGCACCAGCTTTACCCATATTAAATGTGTTCAGGGTGCAGATAGAAGCTCTTTTATCGAAATAAAAGTGTGCGTTTTCTTTAAATCGTGGACCGTTTTTAAATCGCACACAGGACGCTGCTTAAGACAGCCTCTTTGCAAATAAATAAGCTGTTTTGTAAGCGCACTTTGCATATGATGGGAAGCGTTCTCAGCATCCAAGTAAGTGTCACATAACCGCTGAACTTAGTGCAAAATTGTTCACAGGGGAGTAGGTAGACATGGCATTCTCATTACTTATTCCACCAAACTTACTGCTGCCGCTGTTGCATTTGCTTCCATTTGGCTTTCCCTTTACAAGTGGATGGTTTCATCTTCCCATGCGTATTCCTGGTGTTCATATTTCGCTTTCAACATGTGTAAGATTTCAACAACGAATTGCACTTAATTAATCAGTACGGTTCATCGGTACATTAAAGTTCGTAAGGATCTGCACTTAAATTATGAGTTCAGAATTGTTTATCCTACAGGTCCTTGATAGACAGATTAGGTATTGAAGAGGACATCAGATAGATCAGAATAAAAAGCTTTGCTGAAACCCGTAGCATTCAATTCAGCAATTTGTTAAAATTTGCGGCATTTGCAAATAAGTGACAAGCGTCTTTTAGGCTGAGTGTAAAATCTTGTAAATAATTGAAAAGCTTTATCAATTGAGAGGCATGCGATAACAATCGTTGGGGTCGTTAGGCAGTCGAATTCTAACACAAACACCTCCTCCACCCGTTGCTGTGGATGGGAGTGTAGTTAGGTCAACATGCAATGCCACGTTGACAGGCCAGGCTGGGCCGGGCCAGGTTTGGGCCGGGTTTGGGCCGGGTTTGGTCTGGTTTCGTCTGGTTTGGTTTGACCTGACCTCGTGAACATTGCAATTGGCAAAAGGTTACAAAAGGTTACGGCAGCAAAAGAAAATTCAACGTTTTATATTCAGCGTTTTATTGGAATGGACGCAAATACCATCGCACTCGCAAATTTGCAAATGAAGTGCGACGAATTGTAAAATCGAATTGGACTCGTAGCCCGTGACTGCTAATAAAATACGATAAAATGTCATCCAGCCATAATAATGCTGACTTCTGTTGCTGTTGCTGTTGCTGCCCCCCGAATTGAAAAGCGTAGCTTCTGACGGTTGCACCCTAGTTGAGTTGCAGCATGCCATTGATCGATTTAATTTCATGCGCTGTTTTGTCGTTCCAATTTGATGTTCGCACAGATTCGGCATCGTGTCGATGGTGCGGAAATTAGTTGCCGGTAACCAAACTAAAATCAAACTGCGATTTTGAATTGCAATTGCGTTTTCATGGCAACACAGGAGCCGCACTGCATGCCATATTCCCATTTTATAACATATTCTCAAACATACATACATATATCCAAATAGATACTCGCATTTTGTGCGACATTTTCAGATAATTAAAACTATTGACGTTTGCTGATTGAGTGACTTTTAAATCAACGCTATGACAACTGTCCACTATCATCATCGGGATGAGAATTTAAAAAAATTACTTTATTCAATCAATCCAGATTCTAGATTAGAGACTATGATGAAGCCTTCACATCGTCTAGACACCATTTAGGATTGTTCGTCATTGTAAACCCATTATATAAAATATGACATACAACATATCACGATATAACTTTATCACAATTAAACTCCCTAGATAGGTTGAAGGAAATATTGTATTTATTTTATCGGGGACTTTTGGTCTGGTCTGGCTAGGCAAATGAAGTAGCACTCACAACACCAAGGACTAATTTGGCCAACTCGCAAACTTTCTGCAATCGAGCCGAGAAATGTAAATGAAAACTTGGCCTAGTAACTTGCTAATTAGATTAAGACGAGGACCAAGAGCAAGGCAAGGACCAGGACCAAATGCCAACTGCTGCTCGAGCAGCAAAAAGCAGAGACAGTGCAAGTGTCACACCAGGATTTATGGCTGTTGACAATTTGGCTGATGCTTTTTGTTGCTGCATGCAACATTTTGACTGCGCGCCAAGTGGCAACAGTTTCGTCCAACTGCGTGTCACAAGTCTTGGAGTGCCTGCCGCTGCTGCCGCTGCTGCTTCCGCTGCAGAGCTAAATTAATTCCTTGCTAGGCAATCAACAATCAGCATAATTATGACATGCCCACTTGAGGGCGTTTGGGTAGTGAAAAATGGGCAAAGTTTTAGTCAACGTTTTTGCATCCAAACTTTCAACGAGACACTCGGCTGACACTTTTGACAATGACCAAGAGAAAGGACCGGTAGACATCTTATTTTCATTGCAGCAGCATCTGATCCTTGTTCATAGGTTGACATAGTCCATGCGTCACTCTATCTATTAAATCAAGGCGTCAACATAATTTGCCATAAATTAGATACAAAATATCCATTCCTTGCTTGAGTTACTAAATCAATTAACATAGAAAAGTCAGTTAATGCTAAATTGCTAACAACTCTTTGAACAAACAACAAAAGCACCCCAAAAAGACACCCAGCTGCGAAGCGTGAATTGAGGACACTTTCCGGTTTCATTTTGAGATTGCGTTAGTGTCTGGCAAGAACAATACCATAAACGATAAACATATACGACATTAGGAGCAAAGACAACCAATAACATGGGACTGGACAGCACTTTCTCTGGCCGTGCTCTATGCTTGAATTTCGATTTCAATGGGCACAAACTGCATAATTTATGGACATGGCATCGCACATGGGCCGTTCCCGAGCCATATGCAAAACGGCAATAAAATTTAAATATTTTGCATATAAATTAAATCGATGGGAAATTTCGGTGCAAAGCCAAAAGCCCAAAGCCCGCATGAACCGTACCAAAAACTCCCAGTGGAGTCTTACACAATCCACCTTCTGTCACACACACACACACACACACATGCACATGCACACACACACACGCACACACACACACCCACACACAAATCCACACAGAGGCATACGCAGGTGTCCTGCAAAAGTTGGGACAGCCTGCTAAAGTTGGACCGAATTGGGTCAGTCCTTAAATACACACTTCATGATACGCTTTTTACATAATGGGTACAGGGTATACAAATTAAGCGTGCTCTAACCGACAGAACTCGACTAGGGCATAAATAAGTCTGTACCTATCATAAATCACACACATAGATATTCAACCAAGCGTTGAGTGTAGAAAATCGAGCCCAAAACAAGTTCGATTATCAAAGTGAAGCACAAAAAGACAAACTGCATAAGCAACAAATACCGTTCACTTTTAAGCCTAACATGAATACATACATAAGTAAATATATTTATTTTTACGCATGGTTAATTTACTTATATACATACATACATATGTATATGTATTTGTTTTTGGTATTGCTTGTCAAACGTATTTGTTGCTTGTAATGAGGTGCAAGGCATTATTGATTTATCAGTGCCACGAAATGTGCATAGTAGGAAGTACTTGAGTGTGTGTGTGTGTGTGTGTTTCTCTGTTGTGTGTGTGTGTGTTTGTATCCTGTGCATGCTTGCTTGGCTAGAAGTGCACACTGTTTGCCATGCAAACTATGCCTGTTGCTATTACATCGAGTGCTTCTGCGTTTAATCAAATATCAATAATATTGTTGCTTATGTTTAATGTGTTTTTTAATGTACACACACATATATATACATATGATAGATATATACTTATATATATGTATGCACACAAATATGTATGTATGTATCCAAGCAGGAATGCAGCATTCGTGTGCAGCCAAACTCCGGTCTATCGTGGCATCAACTTTTGCCGTTGTGTTAAGCCCGCAAAATGCAAAGTGCAATTGTACACTGCCCCGTGGCGCTACCTCCGAATCGCTCCGAGCTCTACATAATGGAATAAATAGTGGATTTATTTGATTTACATTCGATGGAATGTGCAACGTAAATGCAGACTGCACTTATGCATGCAATATGTTTCAGCCTTTTTCTCGCTCTTACTCACGCTCTTACTATCTCTCTCTCTCTCTCTCTCTCTCACTCTCTCTCTCTCTCTCTCTCTCTCTGTCTCTTACATACACCTTACTCATTACAAATATACTTTAAATGTTTTAAGTACATGTTAATGGATAACTATAAGGATTTTGATTTGTGTGGCTGCGTGTGCAAAAATATCTAAATTTGACCCAATAAGTTGGGCATGCAATTAGAACTGCATCCATGGCAGCTATCGCAGAAGTGCTGGAGGAGACTCCAAAAAATATCCATCAAAAACTAATTTAATTTGCTGAAGGCCTGCCACCATTGGCTGTTGAAGAGTATCATTCTTCCCAGTAGCAATGATTGAGACAGTGGCCATCGTTTATCGTAATAAGGCTAAGGGTCTTCCCGAACAGAGAATATCTCAGCATGCGCAACTTCTTGCTACAAGTTGCAGAGGGGCAAGGAGCGCTCTCTTTTGCATTTGCACAAAACTTTACTTTAGCAGGCTTCGCTTGCCTCGGCCAAGAACCAGAAATTGGATAGGGCTTGCCAGTAAAGGTCAGTGTATATGTTTATTTAAATACAATCATTGCAGAAGCGAAACACCGATTTGTGGTCTTGTCCATGTAAATTAATATGAAATCAACTTTCGCAATCAACAGAAATGAAGTGCTTGTCTCATACACGGATATGTTTTAATAAATTTAATTACTTTTAATATTATCAAACATTATTGCAATATCTGAGAGCTGCCGGTTTGCTTTTAACATTCGTTGCATGAATTATACAAAAATATTAAATGAAAAAAAGAAACAACAAATATTTTGATTGTAAATACATTTTGTATTTATTTATGAAGCATTTAATATTGTTGAACAGTTTCACAACTCGTTTGATGATAAAATAAATTGGTTTTTCCATTTACTGTATACCGTTCTAAAGTTGATTGCTGCTGTTGTGCAAGTGTTGCGTCTAATATCATGGATTTTATGAAAACCTCAACCAAATATGACAAAATCGCATAAAATAAGAAAAGACAGCTGGCTGGATTCCATTAGACATGTATATGTATATGTATATGTATCTGTGTACCCTCTGCAGACCAAATCCATGAATGTATCATGCTGAGTATGAGAATATACTGCCGATTTCAGTAAATTTTGCATCCATTAAGCCACTCCGGAAGTTTTTTTCAAATGTTATTAAAAATCTGCCAGTATTCATACCTAAAACGTGAGGCGCACACATTTCACAAACTAGTCAAATACTTCAGACTTCATAATCTGAATTTGGAAAATTGCGTGGGGTCAGGATGTGGTGGCGAGGGGCTTAGGACTTGGCGGTTGGGTCTGTGTAATGGCGACAAACAAAGGGCGGGATGATTAATAGACCAACAATATAAATGCAGGACGCTGTGCCGCAAATTTATGCTGATTACAATTCATCATTAAAATACTAAATAGGGCAAAAATAAATTGAGAGGAAGAGAAACAATGACGCTCGGGTTCAGTGTGGTGAACGCCCTGGGTTATCAGCCGAAACCTAAACAAACAACTTGCCACAAATTTCATTTGATGCTACGCAGAATCAATGCCTCCTTGGCACCGACAATAGAGACCTGTCAAAGGGCTTTCAGCACCAATTTGTTTACATGTCCCCGGTGGTGTCGGCTTCTCCAATGGTCGCCCGGTCGCCCTGTCGCCCGGTCTCCTGGTTGCCAAGTTGCTTGCTTTGCTACTCGCACGGTTTCCGCCTGGTTCCGCTGATGGCGTTATTTATTGTTATCAGACACTCGAGCACATAAAACATTTTATCACTTGCCAAAATCCGCTTCATACAATTCAGAGAGCAAAAGAAAAAAATTGGTATGCCTTATGTCAGAAACCGGCGACTCGACCGGAGACGTTAACGGGCACAGGCACATGGTGGGAACGAGCGCAAGGATGGGTAAGTGGGCCAGGATAGGACCAAACCTGGTCAGGCGACCGGGCGATACTTCATCACTCAAAGAAAACGCCATGTGTTGAATGTGGGAAGACAAAACTTGAAATTGAGGGGAAGCGAATATAATGCATGGGTGCCGTCGGCCCGTTTCCTCTGCCTTTGACCTTCTCTCCAGGTCCAGCCCTTTATCCATGGCTTCACTGCGGCTCGTTTATCTTTAAGTAATTTGTGTGGCCTCTGTCGGCTAGCCGGAAGCGAATATGGGCATAGGTGAAGCGACAAGAGCGAACAGGAAAAACAAATTATATTTATTTTATTATTAGTTTTTGTCTTTTTCTTCTTCTTCTTATGCCCCTGGCAAAGGAATTGTATTTTTGTCACCGATTGTGCGACGATTGAAAGAGAAATCGTCGAAGTGTCATAGTAAAAGTACTATGATATATTTTCATGCATTGAAAAAATAAATAAACAAAACAGTGTCGATTTTTTCATGTAGATGAAAAAATCAAAAGTTCAAAATATTTTGCAAAACTCGTATTCAATATTTCCAAAAACGGATTAATACTGTGAGTCATAGATGATGATTTTCTAGTGGCACTTCTGGCTCTAGCTGGGAGCCCAAGTTGAGTTGTTGGACAAAATAATAATAATACTTGTATCCAACATCCATCATATGAAATTTGTACTGCGGTACACCATTATCTTGTTTTAATAAGTTATTACCTTATGTCAGTTATTAAGGTTGCTTATTGCCACTTAAGTGCTGAATAATTTAGTGGCAAGCAGTCAAAGCAAACAGGACGACTTTACTGATTGCCATTAGTTTGTTACCTCAGCTTATTTGTAAACTTTTTGCTTACTAGACAGATTGCATTACTTATAAACTTGTGTGTGTGTGTGTGTGTGGGTGTGTGTGGTTCTTCTTGAATGGCCAACGGACAACAATTAACTTTACTTTTCGCTTACATTTTCACGCTATTTTCAAATTTCCTTGACAGTTGCAGCGTCGAGTGCTGCCCGTGGATGTTCTTATTGCTTGCTCGAGGGCAGAGCTAGTTTTTGTTTGTTTGTAGCAGTCGCTATTGCCATGCACACAGGCGCTAAAATATATATAGAACGAGAGAGATATATAGAGAGCAAAATGTATATATATATATATATATATATATATATATATATACTTTATATATATATAAATATATATAGAGAGAGAGAGACAGAGAGGAGCAGCGGGCTGGAATGAGCTAGGATGTAAAGATAAAGTGTAAGAAGAGCTGTGGAACACCCGCTGGACTTCGCACCTTTTCTGAACTTTCTCATCAGCGCGCTTGGCTCAAAACTTTTGGTGCAAGGCGAAACAAAGTTAATACCAAGCAAAATGCACCTCAATGACCTCCTCCCCAATCCTACCACCTCCACCTTAATAGAGTGGCCAGCTGATACTTGCTGTACCGCTGGAGGTCGTCAGCTTAAATGGGCGTGACAGTGCAAAGACTAATTGAGTTCTTTGGGCAGCTTATCTTAAAATGAAGGTAATGCGAATGCTTCTCCTATTCTCCACCATCCATAGATATCAGACTTCTCTTCAGCCAGTTTTTTACATTTTTACATTTACACAATAAATTAAGTTGAATCTTGTATTAATTTGGATGTTACCTTCACAACTAAATTAAATTATATATGTGCTATATTTACTATGCTGAAAATACCTATTCGTTCCGAAGTAATTATTTCATATGTAATAAATAAATAATAAGAAATTTTGCTAAACATTGTTATCCGCTGATGCATAAAAAAATAAAAAATAGGGACACAGGGTATAGCAACAATTCGCAGCTAAATATATCAGATTGCAGTTGTACACACCCCCACACAAACGCCCAATCTGCGCATATTAATTACGTTACAGGTTCAGTACGTGAGCAAATTTTACAAACAGTTTTAATTATGTTCTTTTTACGCTGATTTAAATTCTGGCGCTTGTGTTACCTGGGCATTTCAAAGTTGTTTTCTTTTTTTTTACCCAGGCCAAATGGAATTTAATTTAATCCTTTGAAAAAATAATTTCGGCATTGCCAAGCCTACCACTACACTACCACTGCCCAACCACCACCCATTCGCACCGCAGCCGGCAACTCAAATAGAAAATATGCAAAACGCTTTGGTGCGGCAGTTGTTTCATGATATTGCATAGCTTCAAACCCATCGTCGGTCGATCCTTGCCCAGTTACTCTTTTGGCCAAACAATACAAAAAAAAAAAACAAAAAACCTCAAAAGCTTCCATTCAAAAACACACACACACACACGCACTCATACAAAGACACAAACATACACACACACACACACACAACTTCATGCACACTCACACAGATTATGGAAATGAACTTCGGTCTACAGTGACCAGTAGGGCTTTCATGTTGAGATTTAGTTAATGTAACACCATTTGGCATAATTACATTTTTCTATAGACCAGTGCTCTTGCAATTTTGGCGCTTTCAACTACTTAATTAAATATTTAACATTTAGCTCGCAAGCTTTCCACTTTTACGGCTCACTTTTCTTGCTTTAGAACCATTTTCTGAATGTCGTCACGATAATATTTGTTAGTTAATAATAAAGATATACAAAGAATACAGCTGAAAAAATAGTAATTCTATATGAAAGGAAACAGTTGAGATACTACTGATTTTATCTCAGTTATTAAAGAAATGTCGACCATTTATACGTAGGCCGAATAAAATTCGTATAGTCCTTACGGCTTTTTCGATTTTTTAGGACCTTACCGGATTAAAAAATTGTACTGAAAATTTGTTAAAACCAAGCTTTCTTAATCTAATAAATGTATGTCCTTTAATGGTACGCAAAACAATAATACATAGAAGAGAAAATATTTTTGATATTAATTAGAGATTAAAGTAAAACAGCAAATTAACCGAAAATGTACACAAGTATTATACACAGCTAAATTTGATTTATTCAATATAGATATAAAATGCATTCAGCCCCTGGACTCAACTATATAATTATTATAATTACAACCATATCAAGCATTATCATTTTACATTCATTATTTATAGTAGATAGTTAACTAGACATACTGGCATAAGTACTTGTTAGTGGCGTTCAAAAGGTTTCAAACGGAAACCAACACGCCCATTTATAGACTGAACTGTCCGCTTAGTGCTGAAACCTTTCATTGCACTCAACGGCGATCGATATCGTTATAAGATAAGTACATAGATAAATAACGTAATCGTAATTCGTTTGAAATCTTTTACACACAATGATTCAAGATGCCTTCGAAACCGAAACCGAACAAACCTGGGAACCTAAACCAACATTTACCGTTAACCTATCACTGGAACAAAGCGTCCTAACTTATCACACAGTAATTTTCCTATGATATAAAACATAATATAGACATAAGATAGTAAAACAATTCGACTACAAAATATTTAAAGAACTAATATTAATACTAAAAAAAAATTAAAAAAAAAAAAAATAAGTAAAAACGTCAAGTTCGGAATATTCCAATCCTAGTGTTGTAACCGTTGAAAACAAGTTCGAGTGATCTTTCTTGATAATGGTAATGACAATAGTTATTCTAAAATTCTAAAAATCTTAGCCAACGACTCGAAAAGAGTAAAATATAGTTTTTCGTTCAAGAGGTGGTGGCGGTTATTGGTAAACTCAATTCAAAGTTTTTGTTTTCCTATTTTTGAAACAGCGGAAAAGTGTCAAGCTTAAGCTGCGTCAAATAAAATTATGTTTATGAAGATGGACGGACTGACAGACGGACAGCATTGCACATTAAAATTGATTTGTGGTATATATATATGATTCAGGTCATGGTCTCCTCGAAGCCGCAGTGCACATAGCCTGTTTCCAGGGTGCCGCTGACTGCTGCTGACTTTGAGGGCAGATCGCTGGCGCCATTTGTTGTTGCCTCGCTGTTGTCCAGGATCCGCTCAAAGACCGCATCGAAGCGACAGCGACTGATCGAAAAGTTCACCGGCACCTGAAGACTGGCAGCCATATCCCGCACCGTATCAAAGAGCTCAGCGAGCGTCGGCTGCTTGAAAGACGAGCCAGACGAGCCAGACGAACCATTCGAGCTGTTCGCCTGCTGACGTATCTTGACGAGGAATCGCAAGCTATGCGAATGGTGCTGCAGGTCACAGGCACTAGGCAGACGCTGGGGCAGCATCTTGGCCAGCGCCGCCTGCTGAATGGGCGCACAGAAGCAACTGATGGCATAATAGCCACCATGCTGGGCCTTCAACTGAGCCGGACTGTTGCTGGCCACGATTTTGCCATCCTTAAGCACAGCCACGCGCTGGCACAAGTGCTCGATCTCCGATATGGAGTGCGAGGTCAGCAAGACGGCACGACGAGCCGCCAACAGCTGCTCAATGGTGCGATAGACAAAGGAACGCGTCACCGGATCCATATCACTAGTGGGCTCATCCATCAATATGGTGGGCGTGTAACCGCAGCAGCTGATAGCCACAGTCAGCTTGCGTCGATTGCCACCACTCAGTCTCTTCACCTGCACATCCCGATAGCTGCGCAACTCGTACGTATCCAGAATGCGCTCCAACAGCTGATCCAGTTGCTTGATGCCACGCAGCTGACCATAGAGCTGGATGCACTCCTTCACAGTTAGCAGCGGATCGAGTGGATTGCTCTGCGGACAGTACGAAATGCTGGGCTGTGGGGCATTGAAAGGTAATATTTATTCGAAGTGTATTAAGTTTTTAGCTACTATCCCCCATAAGAACACGCTTGCCATGCTGAACTATAATTACAATATATTATTTTCAGTAAGCATTTATACATCAACCCGCACCTAACCAGCCAGCACTCAGTGCTTAGTAACTTACATGCTCAAAGTAGATTTGTCCCACATTCGGCAGCAGCTGACCCGTGAGTAGCTTAAAAATGGTCGATTTGCCGGCTCCATTCTTGCCAAGCAGCCCAAAGCATTCGCCGTGGTGTACGGCGAAGTGCACCTGGCGCACCGCATAGCGTCCGCGTCGGTAGGCGAGCCAAAGATTGTCGACACGTAGAGCCTCGCCGGCGCTGACGCAGCTCTTCATTATGCTCTGTATGCTGACGAGCTTGAGCTGGCCCAGCTTGCGCAGCTCTCGCCGGTACTGCCAATCGAAGAAGCTCGTCACCTGATGCCACATGCGGCTAAGCAGATGCAGCTCGATGAGCAGGTTGAGCAATACGCACACAATGCCAACGATGGCAAGGGCGGTGAAGTGACGACTCAGCAGATCACTGGCCAATGGCACCCTGTAGGAGTCAATGTCGTAGCGCTTGAAGACCACAGCGGCCATGTAGTTCTTGCACAACTCAAGCAAGCCATCGCCCAGCGCATGCTGCGGAAATATAAGGAAGGCATTGTTCAGGCCATGACGCCAACTGTCCCAGCTGGGTCCGTCGCCCACAACACCCAAGATCAGCACGATGCCCATCGTTACTAGTGGTATGATTATGTTGGCGCAAAAAATGGATACAATAGCGATGCTCGAGTCGCTAAAGATCTTCTCCACCACATGCACGGCGGGCACGCAGGCAAAACTGTGAACACAAAAATAGATGTGGAAAAAATCAAAAGTGAAATTTGAGCCGAATAAATGTGAAATATTGGTAAAATAAGAATATAATAGGAACTGAACAAATATGGAATATTGTTAAAAAGTATTAATTTAGAAAGATGTAATCAGGTGCAATATAATTTGAATAGAAGTGGAATTTAAGTCAAGTGAAGGAAAATATATTCAAATTATGAAATGTATTGGAAATCACAGCATACCTAAACATTAGGGACAAGCCCACAATGCCAGACAGTTGCTGGCGATCCACAAAAACGGGCATATTAAACATCAGCACAATGGCGAGGCAAACGATCAAGGCCAGCACCATGACGAGATAGTCCCAGAGGAAGGCCACCAGCCAGTAGGTGGCAGCGCTGACACCGCTTAGGCGCTGCTGCAGCTTCTCACCATTGATGCGCTCGTTGACCAGATAAACGGAGCCGGCAGCGACAACCAGACCAAATGCGATCAACAGTATGAAGACCATGCAGGAATCACCAGCCTGACGCAGCACTGAGCTAGTGCTCAGCTCGGCATAGCCCAGTTTCCAGGGCTCATTCAACGCTCGAATGTCGTAGTCCGTGCTATTGAGCGATGTGCGCAGTAGATGAGTGTTCAAATCATTGAGCCACGCAACCATGGCATGGTAGCCTTTGTTGTTATACCAGACAGTGGCGCCGGTGCCATTGAGACCATAGCCGCCATAGCGGCGACCCCGATACTCGTCCAAACTGTTAAGCATCCAGTAGAAGGCGTGCCGCGAGCTATTAAACTCACTGCATCCGAAATCCTTGTCGCAGTCCGTCATCAGATTGTCATAGAGGTGGTCCGTGAAGCGCGTCAGCCGCTCCTGGCTCAACATTTGTGCAGTGTGCGGATAGAGATCTCGACTAAGGGGGAGCACGGTGTCAAAGTCATCCTCCAGGCGGTAGCTGACAAACCACATGGCGCATACCTCGAAAATAGCTGGCAGCAGCAGCACGTATAGCAGCAGGCGATAGTTGCGCATCAGATGGCGTCGCCGTTTGCCCAACAACAGCGAGAACTGGGTCCCGAAAGAAGGTGGCTCATCTGTCACATCCGCGGGTCCAGTGACAATGCTTGACGTGTTCGTCGCCCCTTGCAGATTGAGTGATGCGTTCACGCTGCTATTCAGCTGCTCGAATTCCTGCTCCAGGCTACTAGAGCTACTAAGTGCCAAGTCACTTATGATGCCAGCTGTCTCCTGCGTCTGTAACAGCTCCAGAAACTGCACCGCACTAGGCGTCAGATTTTCGGCGTAGCTGGCGCTAATGATCAAATCGCCTGGCTGCTTGCCGGCCAACGAATGGCTGTTGCTTAGCAGTTGCTGTGCTTGCTGCACAATGGTAGCGGATGCATTTGCATCCATACAGTGCATCTCGATGCTGTAATCTGAGGTGCAAAGGCGATGCAGTGATTCACGGCTGTGCTGGCCCACAATGCGACCCTGTGATGAAGATGAAGATAAAATTTAAGAAATTGAAGTAACCCAAGGTAAATCAAATCAGAACTTACATTGCGCATGATGAAGAGTGCATCGCTGAGGTACTTTGCCTCGTCGAGGAAGTGTGTGGCAAAGATGACGGCGCGTCCCTGACGCAGTTGCTCGATCAGATGCCATATATCCTTGCGCGCCTTGGCATCCACCCCATTGCACGGCTCGTCGAGAATAACAACGCTTGGCGAGGCAATGAAGGCAAGGGCCACACACAGCCGCCGCCTGTAGCCGCCGGATAACTGATAGGCATAGTAGTTCTCATGCTTGCCAAAGTTGAGGCTATCCAGAGTTTGACGCACCTCATTCGCAGCATTCGCCTGCTCGCGACTATTCGACGGATCCAGCTTGAGCTGAGCATAGAGCTCCAGATGTTCGCGGGCAGTCAGTTTGGGTATTAGAATATTGTCCTGCCAGCAGACACCCACATTGTGCTCACCGGCGAGGAACACCTGGCCGGTTGTCTGCACCGTCTGGCCCGTGAGCAGCTTAATCAGTGTGCTCTTGCCGGCACCGTTGCGTCCAAGCAGGCAGCTTACCTGGTTGCGTGCAAAATCCACACTGAGATTCGAGATAGCATACTTGTTGCCATACATCTTGGTCACGCTGCTCAGCGAGGCGCCAAGCTTGGCATCCAGCTGAGCGCGAGTTACCCGCACAAAGCTATAGTTATCTGGCAAAAAATAAATCCGATTAAATTCAAATCGGTTCGATTCGATTACCAGATAAGTGGACTCACTCTTCTTATAGCGCTGATAGCCAAAGCCAATGGCCGCATATAGCATAGTGTCGAGTATGAACATGAGGAAGGCCAGAGCGCACTCGCTGCCAGCCGGTCCCAGGTGGAACAATTGGCCAAGTGTCAGGCCCTGTTCCTGCAGCTCCATGCGCATTAGTTCGCTCCAACCCTTAGCAAAGGCCGTCGTAAAGGAGAGATCAACCAAGAAGTTCTGCAGCAAATTGAGCTTGGCATCAAAGAGCAGCACTATGATATACGGACAGAGTGTGATAAAGAAAAGCAACGATGTGGCGACAGCACCAATGTTGGCCGAAATAAAGAAGTTCGAGCACATGTAGCTGTAGAATTCAAAAAGTTAGATAAACTGCAAGCGACAAGCAATCCCTGAATCCCCGAAAAGACCTTACCAAAACGATATCAGACACGCGCCAAACACCAGGCAATAGAACATCATAAAGAACCAGTTGGTAAAGGCAAGAATACCGCCAGAGTAGAGGACAATGCTGATCAGTACAAAGATGACCAAGAGTTCCATGAAGCTCATCAGAATCCAGGCAACCAGTTCTGAGTGTGCATGCAAGCCCATAGAGCGCATCAGCTGAAAGATTTGTGTGGGCATAGCATTAGACGATGCCGATAGCAACTTGGATGAGACCTTTGATGAACTCACCATGCTATTGCGGCTTTCACGCATCCAGATACGCTCCCGCACACATATGGCGACGGCTATGACCAGGCCCACACAGTATGCCACCTGAACGGCTTGGGCTAGGTAGAGACCACGCTTGAAGCTGTAAGGATTATCTAATAAAATGGCCAGTCTATATTAAACTCTGGTAAACTTACTCATCACTGACATAGGCGGGATAGGGAAATTGCTTGGTATAGAATTGCATATCATCCACATTAAATTTCATGCCCTCCGAATCATCACTGCCGCTACCAAAGCTGCTCAGCAGATCCAAGAGACCCTGCCGCTTAAAGCGAGCTCCACTCTCCCGAGTATCCGACGCCTTCTGCAGATCAAAGAGTTCTTGGCGTCGCACGCGCTCGCCGGGTTCATCCATCTCGCTGTTGCTGTGTAGTTCAGGTCTTATGGTAGATATAGTAGATTCCTGTGCTGGGATAGTCTCCTGTGCTGGGGTAGTCTCCTGTTCTGTGGTTGTCTCCGCATCCTGTTCACTGAGAGTTGTATCCTCTGGAGGGAATGTCGTCCCCTCGACACTGCTATTCAGATCTTGATCAAAGTCATCCTCCTCATCAAAGAGATCATCTTCATCGTCCACGCGCTGTACGCTGATCAAGGGGCGTGTTGATCGATCCGATTCGGGCTCCTCGACGGGACCCAGCTCTTGACGCTTATGCTTAATGATGCCCAGATCAACCATCTGCATAAGCTGTACAAAGCCGCGATGATACTTGAGATCTACCAGCATACTGCCCGCTGGCCCCGGAAACCAGAACCGATTCTTATTCTCGAAAGTGGGCTGCGTATTATCCGTGTCCATGTGCAGTCTGTAGGTAATATGCTCACCCGCCACGCTCTCAAAGTTTAAAGCGGCCATGAAGAGACGCTGCTGGTTCAGCTTGAAGGCGCGATGCTGCAGCTGCTCCACATTCTCTACCGGTATAAAGCGATCCACAGAGAGGCATTCCAGCAGATCGCTGATGGTACTGAAAACCTCGTATATGAGCTTATTGCTACGAACATAGTTCATTATGCGCTCAATCTCTTCAATATCAAAGTCATCGCCAACGAGACTCTTCACCAGCGGCGAACGTGCCAGCTTCAGCAGATTCTCAAACGCATCCTGGAAGGTGGCATTCGTGCGTAGCTTGCCAAGTACAGCGGCAGTAGCTTTAGATAATTTCTTCAGCCGATCCATCTCCTCAAAGGTGCCATTGGTCTAGACAAGAAACACAAAATAAACAATAGTGAGCAGATCTATTGATCAATTAATGCGCGGCAAACTCTTACAAACTTAACAATGCTGTCAGTATCCGCATTGGATGGCGTATACAGAATTTTGCCCTGTATAATTGGCTTGACGAAATTCCAAGTGAGCTTGCCCTGGTTCGTCGAGGTAACATCCAAATATAAACGCTTGCAGTACTTGGCTATAAGAAAGAAAAACACGTTAGCGTGAAACGAGCTGAAACAATAATTGGGAGGTGCTTACTCGGCATGGCCTGCAGCTCATCGTCGTTGATCTCGCTAAAATCTTCGGAGTAGAGAATGTCGTTGACCAAAGGTATGCTCTCCGTGCTCGGGAAGGGATGTCCGCACAGCAACACGCCCAGTTTAACGAACGTCTCCCGATCTACAAAAGAGAGCAATTTGCGGTTGACTTTGATAAGCAGCACAAGAGCAAAGGTCAACTTACTTGAAAACAGTTTTGAGATATCAAAACTATAGTTCATCAGGCGTTCAATTTCAGGAACCAGTGAAATAATTTCGCCTATGTTGTCTGTGGAACACCGAATATTAATTGCGGACTAGTCATGCTGGGCATAGCTGAAGACCACTACTCACTGCGAATGAGATCAAAATATTTACTGGTGACCAACGTGGTCACCGCGCCCACAAAGTTCGCCTTCTCCGGCAGTTCCAAGACCGCATTGTACAGACGATCATCGGTTACAAAAACGTTTGCGACATCGATCACGTTATGCAAGCTGTAAACCAAAGATGATTATGATTAGTTCACATTAGATACGCAATCTGATATCCAGTTACGGCAGTTAGACTTACGGTGCTGCCTCCCATTTGGAGTACTCTTCGTAGGGATCGGTGCACAGGCACTTGTTCTCTATGCTACAGATATAGGAGAAGGAGCTGGGCACTACCTGATTCTTGGTGGGCAGCAGACGTGTGGGGAACTGACAGGCATCCAACGATTCGGATCCATACTTGAGCCGTATAAGATAGAGCATCATGAAGATCAGCACGGGGAAGAGGATCTGCGTCAATGCCAAACCCTTCTGGCGCCAGCGCACAAGCACATCTTTGCGCAATAGGGCCCTCACTTCACTCTTCCGGAACGACATTGTTGCAGTGGCAACTTGCAACAAACTGCAGTTTGAGGTTTCCTCAGTTACGCTCTGTTGATTCGACGGCGCACTAAATCATTGGCACATTTTGCAGCTATTTATTTTCCCTGCAAGGCATAAGATGTTCTCGCATTTATATACATATTTAAATCTATCTAGACCTAAGCTTTAAATTCTGAAATTAGATGCGCTTTTTATACTTTGAGATAAAAACAATTACAAAGTCGTTTACATTCGGTTGCAAAAGCGAACTTGTTCACTCATGTGACCGGTTAAAACTGGTCGAAGTCCATTTCAAAAATTAAGCAAATTTAATTAAAATTTTGCGTTAGTGGTCATTTTGTTTTTGATGCTGATTTTAAATTTGTTTTATGTGCAATAAATCAACTTGCTGCCTACTACAAAGAGTAATGTGCATATGTAGCAATACAAGTATTTTTACTTCCATCAAGGATTGTGATTTCCCTCGTGCACATAAAATGAATTTAAAATGCATTTAATGAGGCTAAGTGATTGATGACTGATGGTTTTTGAAAATAAAATAGATAGCGGGTTTGTAATTTGTGCAATTAAATACAGAACGTACATAGAATACATTTTCAAAGTCAGTCAATAAAGAAAAATGTGATTAAAATTAAGGCTTTATTTAAATAGAATTCCTCCCGGCACCATATCGATCAACTGTCAAAAATCATAAAGGCCGGTTCAGAAACGCATAAGTTGTTAACAGAGCGTTGACGTAGAGCGTTAAGTAGTTAAAACTGGTAAGAAGAGGCGCCACAACAAAACGTCATAAAATTACTATTGCTATTGGGCCAGTTAAATGCCAACTGGGCCCCTGTGGCTGTTGATGTGCAGGTCGGCACAGACTCAATTCGTTGGCCCCAGCAAAAAGGTAGACGTTAATAGATTTTTCAAGTATTTGCGAAAATGACGCTTGACGTGTGAAACGTTAGATTTTGTTTATTGGCCATGTTTGGATGCCTTATCGCTTCGACACGCCACGCACGACAGCGAGAATACGAATAATGTCACGGATTTGTCGGCTTAAACTTGGACTTAACACTGCGCCAAAGTGGTTGACTTCCTCAATGTGCATTATCAGAATATATATATATATATATATATATATATATATATATATATATATATATATATATATATATATACATATATATATATATTTATTTATGTATATGTTTCATTGCTTTATTAAATCATATCCGCTAATTCGACTTGTGAACTGTTTGCAGTTCACCTTGAACACTCAATAATTCTATTTGACATTTTCAAATGTATTCAGTTCGAGACTCTGGTGGCCGGTTCTTTTAATGATGCGCTCATTCGTAAGCCACATGGCTAATAGCACTTAATTTTTGCCAGAACAATGCGAAAGGTTTCCATAGACTTCAATGTGAGCGCAAAAACCAGTTAGGTTTTGTAAGCAAAGCATGACTTGTGACTTTTTATTTCAACTGGTTGGGAATTTTTTCTTCAGCGGTTTTATTTTAATTAGTATTACAAAAGGCGTTTCACAGCCGCAGAATACAAAGGTTAAATGAGTGATCTTTCCCTTCTTACACTTCACAGCCAATTTCATCAGTGGATATGCGTAATTTGATAATGGTATCAACTATTTGAGATAATCTGGCTGTGTCTTGTGAGGTTTTGCAAGTATTCGAATAAGCAAAAGTTTCAGAACTCCAGAAAAAAAGAACTACGTACGTGATGAAGCCAATGCCAATCTAAAGAATAAATCAAATACGTATCACGACTAAAAATATATAAAAACTTGCGATATCTGAATCAGAAACTAGTCTTAATTACAAGTCTTTGTTATTGTATTCATTGTATTATTATAATTGGTACCTAGACTTGAGATCTTCTACGAACAACACAGCACGTTATCAAAGGTTATCTATTGGGAGTCCCCTTAAAAGATATATATCTTGAGCGTCTACGAATGGATCTTACTAGCTCAGGAGGGATGGATAGTTCAGATGTTATGTTAACTCGTATACATATATGGCTTATTATATTGCTATGCAATATTCATAATAATTCATAGCTTCATAACTCGGTCCATGTTGTGCCAGTCAATATGACTTGTGTCTGACAATCTCTGAACCAGTTTATCAATCATTCAAATCGCACATTGAGTGCATTGGTGTGTGTGCAACTCAGATGAGAGCTGTTGCTCTCATTCAAGCGACTCAAGTAGCTAATGACATTATTATGACACTGTTATGCATTTCATTGATCTATTAATGAGATGGCTGACGATCTACTTGGCCCGACTACGTATATGAATAGACTCGTTTAGTGGCAATAAATGCTGCTTTAAGCTGATGTTTATTCTATGTGAGAAACTGTGCCAGTTGACTCCACTATCAGTCGGAAGCTATTTGAACTACTGCGACTCTAAGTAAGATTCCCACTGATAATTCCAATTAAAATGCACTTACGAGGCAATTAAAATTAAGTGGCATAAGCCAGAGAGTCAGAAAAACACAGATAAGAATTTAGAGTTTGATTTTGTTTTTTGTTTTTTTGTGCAATGTGTACCCATCAGAAGAGAATGCCGAAGTGAGCCAAATGTTAAAATGCAAGTGGTGTACATAATAATAATACATATGTGCACATAACTCACAGGCTAGTCAAACAGCAGAGCCTACAACAAGCAGAAAACAATTGCGATTGCTATAATTAACACATTAGTGAGAATATTATTTATTTGCAGTGGCCAACCACACCTCAACCCAACCGCAAGCCCTCCCACAACACGCACTTTGCACAGCACAATTTGCATACGGAAGAAGCGCAGCCCGAATTCATCATAAACCATTGTATATAAACCATTATACATACGTATGTGCATACATATCTGTGCGAAAGATCACACCTGCAATTAGCCAGGCCAGGCACGTACAAAGACCCAGACAAAGAGAGTTGTCGGCTCGAACTATACGCTAGTTTTGTGCAGTGCATTCACATCGGCGAATGCCACAACCAACAATAGATTTGGCTAGATTACACGGATGTTGGCCAATGAAGCCAACTCACTCAGACCATTGTGCCACCGTATTCGGAAACTGCTCCCTTTCCTTGACTCCGCGGAAAAACAACGAGATCAACCGGATTTGCAATCCGAGCAACAAGACTAGATGTCAAAATTACTTGAATATGAAATGACACATTAGAAAAGCAGTAAATAAAAGCAGTGATAAGTCACAGATCACCCCTATAAGGAGAGTCTTTGTATATCAAATGCACCAAGTTCAATAAAAGACTTTTTGCTAGTCGGCTAATTTTTCATTGCATTACTCATTTAATGATTAGATGAGTTAGGTGCTTAATTAGTCATGTACACTAAGCGAAGCAACACAAAACAAGTAGTCGACAAAGGTTAACTAGTAGAAACTTATTTCTGTTTGTAAACAGAGATTAATGAAACTTCATCAGATGAACAGATCATCAATACTATGCTGAGCAGCTAATTGACTTGGCTGTTGTTTCGGATCAAGAATATATTGGTAAGTTTTGAAAATGCGTAATTCTGCTTCCATCACCTCATTTACAAATTCCGATTCTTTATATTCGTCATTTGCCTGATAAGCGCTTACATCTGTATCACTAATCAGACAACACATAGAGGCGTCAAATTTACTAAAAAGTGCATCATGTTTATTCTGTGCCCCTGAGCCCTTTTTTTTACTGAATTCAATTAAATTTCAGTACACGGAAAGCACAAACAATTTTCAAAGTTCATCATGCCACTCTATAGTCAAATCTAACTGAAAACAGAGTATTTCGCAACTACAACAACGCTTCGAAGTATCGCCAGGAGGGATGTTCAAATGGATGTTAAAAAAATGCCTCCAAGTGAAGCTGCACAAATTAAGATTAGTACAAGCTGAACACCTTGGGGCTGCCGGCTTAGACAATTTGCAATTAGCCGCCCCCCAGCTGCAGCTGAGGAATAAAGCAACAACTACCCAGCTAAAATGAAAAAAAAAAAACATTTAAAAGTAAAATCAGGTTACAGTTGACGATGCAAAAACATCGAAAACGACAGTAATTCTGAAGTAGTCCGTGCGATAAATCAAAATCAAACATAAATAAAAGCAAATGATCATTTGGAAAATCGCCGCTCAATGTCAGTTCTGCTGATTATGGCGACTTAGCCGTCATCTGTATAAATAAAACAGTTTGATTAACCCGAGTATAAGAATCAGACAGTTTTACAGTAGCTTTTCAATTAGCACATTTGTGAGAAATGTAAGCTGCAATTAGCGCAAATACGGGTCAAAGTTTGCATTAAAAATACATAGTTGCCGATACCTCAATGTATATATACACTCTGCCAAATTCGATTGAAGGCACTCGTCTTTTTTCCCTTATAAAATTTAAAATAAAATATTTAACCTTTTAGCTATTCTAAATATATGTCAAATAAAAAATTAATTAAATTGGTAACTTTAACAGACAACTTTATTTAATTTTATTTTCTAATTTGAAGTTAAAGTGCGAAATAATATATAAAAATGGCATAGATTTGTTTGTAACTTCAAAAAGTAGATTTGGCATCGATTCAATAACTTTTTGGAAGGCAGGTAGTGCAATTTGAGACCATTCCTTAACGACAGCCTTTCGTAGCTACTCAACTGTCCTTTTGTTGTAACTGAATGCTGCCCAGATCATGAGTGAACCACCACCACAGCTTGGAGTGGGGAAATATCTCTCAGACTTATATCTCAGATATATATATATATATATATATAGCATGGAGTTCAAAAACTTATATACTCAAGCAAATGCTGTATTTATTTATTTTTTCTCAATAAACTTTAAGCAATACACTCAAAGGTACTACGCAGCCAGGGTGCAAAGCCGCAACTGGATAATGCAAGTGTAAAGAAAAAACAAAAAAAAAAAAAAAAAACAAATTAATATTGTTTAATTTATGTAGTCATTGGGAATTAGCAAGCCAACCGGCCCCCTTCTCGCACAAGCGAGTTTTGCTTCATAATAAAATGTTTTTTATTTTGATTATGCCCACTTAAATTTACATGGCTGCCACTGCCAATATACACACATATGTATGTACATATATATGTATGTATGTATGTATTTAGGTATGTATGTATTTAACTCTGAACTCTCAAAGTGTGACTTTGTTGACTTACTGATTCAACAGATTCCGGACACCGATCTGCGTATAAATTGTATATATGAACAGTAGTTGTCTGCTTGCAGCACCGCTTTGACACCCAACAATTAAACGATGTTGCCGCAAACACGAGCTTGAGTTGGCAAGAATTGTTGGCCATGGCCTTATCGAACATTTATCGCATTTATTTATTTATAAACTTGAAACTGAGTGCATAGGAAATGCTGGCGAGATTTTATTTTTTATTCTCTGCTTTTAGCCCGCTCAGCAACTTGCAAGGTCAACGTGCAACACTTGCAATGCAATTAAGTCCGACTACCTTCAAATGTAAACAAGCATCTGTCTGCTACACGAGGGCTACTGTTGCTGATGCTGTTGTTGTTTAGCTGAGAATACTTGAAATATGCCAAAGATACAAAATATTAAGTGCTATTTCCATATTTTGTGTTGAAACACAAGAATCAGAAATGAAACGAAACCAGAATTAGAATTTACAGAGTTGCATTTAGATGGTTTATCACACTGACGAGAATATCGAACTTTTTTAATAAAAATATAAAATAAATATATTTTAAAAGTTGACAATTATTCAACATGTTTCACTTTTACAAGCGTGTTGGATTGTATATGATAACCTCCTTTAAAAATCGATGTAAAATATATTCAATATATGTGTAGGTAATTGTCTATATGCACATTTAATGCGCATTTCAGCCCTTAAGCCTGGTCCAAAGTAGCTAAAAACTGGTTAGGATGTCAATTATTATAACTGATTATAAGTCAATGACATATTTAAAAAAAAAATCGTTAGACTTGTTGATCAAATTATATATGTAGACCGACGCGTCGAGTTGATTTCAGGTACTCTATACGAGTCCGAGCTTTAACCGGTTAAAAATGTACTGAAGCAGTAATCAAGTGCAAGCCATAATTTGCATACAGACCTACGCACTTGTATAATTGTAATTAAAATATATATATTACAAAAGAAATTCCTTCGAAAAACTCTGAAAAGAATTCAGTAGCGTTAAAGAGATTTTTTTGGCACGTAGCGGAGCGTATATTTTACAATGTATATATATATATATATATTCGAATATATAAGCAGATATATATATAGGCCGCATCACATACATAAGTACATTGTCAGCCAGTTTAATTTTAAATCCAAACTATTTACACTTTTAACTAGAGAGCTATAAAAAATAAACATTTGCATTTTGAAGTACTAATTTATAGAATTTGTATATCTTTTTTGAAGTAGCACTTTGGATTGAATTCTAGTTAAAAGTGCGAATAATTTGAATGTACAATTGAAGTACTAAGTTAGTCGATTATAGGTATACGTAGATATATATATATAAATTCTCACAAGCACATATATATATATATACATATACATATACATATACAGTATGTATGTATATATAGCTTATATATACAACTGAGAAGCTTTTGTTTTCAACTTTTTAGATTTGATTAAAAAGCAACTGAAGTGATTCGCTATTTGGGCACTATTCGATTAGTTTTCACTTTTGTCTGTTGTTGTAAATTTGCTGTTTTTGTTTTTTGTTTTTTTCGTGAACGATTTCAATTGTTGCCAACTCTGACGAACGGCCCTTCACGGATGGAATAATAAGCCAACAACTCAATTGCCGAACAATGGCAATAAAAATAATACCAAAAACAACAACAACAACAACTGCAGTTAGTGCAGCGTGCCAAGAAACTAGTAACAACAAAATCAGCAGAAAGTGAGTAGATAGCAGTGAGTCGCGAGAGTTGGCGATTTAATACAGTTGTCGAGCTGAGGACATGTGGACGGACGATCTTTATGCAAAGCTTCTAATCAAAGATTCGTCTCTGCAACGTGGGCATTTTACGTCTCTCTCTGCTCCACCAACTACATTTACATTGTTGACGTTTATTGTTTATTTTTGGTAACTAGGTGTTACCAAATTTTGTATGCGCTAGTAATTAATAAGGCAAAATAGGTGCAATTGAATTGAGTTGACTGACTAACCTCGCTGCACTTGCTGCTCCAAAGAAGTCGCTTCGATTTCGTCTCTCCTCTTCGCCTTTGCACAAGCGCATACAACACAAAAACACAGCAAATGAAACAGAAACAAAAATAAAATAAAAAATAAGCCACGACTCGTTCGTTTCTTTATTTATTTTTCTTTCTTATTTTTTTCTTCTTTTTTATATTTGTTTTCTCTCTTTTTTCAATTTTTGTTGTTAATGGTATATTCGTATTTCGGGTATTGGTTTTCGCTTTTCGGCTTGAGAGAGCGACGACAAGTTTTACTTTCAGTGTGTCGAGTTTTGTTGTGATCGCTTCTGTTGTTACTTCACACACTCACACACACACACACACACACAGGCACACGAACTTAAGTTTTTCACTTGTTGTTTTCTTGTGATTATTCTTTACTGTTGTTGTTCACTTCTTGCTGCTGTAATCCAGCTGATGTGTCTTCTCCTTCGGCGTCTGCTGCTACCGCTCCTACTTCATCTGTTTGTTTTTCAGCTTCTTCTTAAACGGTCGCGTCGTGTGGTAGTTGCAATTTTGAAAAATGCGCAGTGACTGTAGATAGACGTCCGTTGACAACGCTTGCCGCAATTGAACTGAGCTTCACAAAGCGCGCTTACGGAAATTATTTAATTCCGCTGCTGCGGCGCCGCGACGATTCAACAACGATTTCAACGACGATCGGCTAACAGCACGGCAACAGCAAACAGCAACAACAACAGCGACAGCCACAGCCACATCAACTGCCACTGCTCACCTGGCCCAGTCCCAGTCCCATCGATGCCGCAACGCAATGTTTCGGATCGTAGTCGCTTAATAATTCGATCGGCTCCTCATCCCTCTCCCCCATTCTCCTCGCGCTATTGCCAAATTCTTCCGTAATTTGTTCTAACTGTACATGTTGCGTGCAGCTTCTCTACCCATTCATAGATATGTGTACATATGTATATACGTGGACCCAGAGTTCAGGCCCAAAAAACCAAAAACAATATTAGGAAAACACCAAAGTTATTCGCATCGCCGGTAATTGAGATGTCGTATAGCATTAGCTTTAATTGCACTACAATTTCCTCTTCGTACATGTCATATATTTAAGCCGTTCTATTGCCGCATAATATATGATATTATGATTCTTCACGCTGATTCGACACAAACACACACACAGCCGTACATACTTAGTCGTATTTCTATATTTATTTAACTCCATCCCGCCACTCCCCCCTGCCCCCTTCAAACAGAATAACCAAACAATTTTAATAAACTAAAAGTCATCGTTTAGCGGGAAGCGCTAGTCAGGCGTATTGTACCTAAACGTTAATGACTTGGAACTTAATTTGACTATGGCATAAGCGATCTTTATCAATTTGACATTGCTTCTAATTCAATGACATTCCCTGGATTTAATTGGCCATCTATCTATTCCGAAAAGGATTTACATGTTAAATAAGTTTCAACAACGATCCCTAAACTGCTCTGCAAATTGGGTTCAGCATTGGTTTTCAATCACCAATCGCCGCTTCTCAGTCAGTTTAAATTAGTTTAAATATCTTCATATGTATTTATAAAGATATATGATTTCCGTTTATTTTTTAAAAACCAAATTGTACAAAAGTAGAGAAACAGCTAACTACTATTACAAAACAGCTGCAAAACAGGCAAAACAAATTTATTAATGTTTTAAGCCAATAAAAAAATAAAACATTTTTTCATTGCAATTCAAGTATGGTAACTTACGTAAATTAAATAGCAAAAAATGGAAAACACTGCAATCGCACATCACCGACTGCCTAACACTCTAATATCAAAGTGGCCATAAAAAAGGTTGGCAGCGTTCTAACTTTCATATTCAGTGACTTTATCCTTAACAGCTCAGACGATTTTACCGAAACACTTTGCCTGACACACTCTTACACTCTCTAAGAGAGTATATACTTCAAGCTATGAGTCCTTAGTTTTAAAAACCAAAACTCATTCAATATTTAATATCCACTAAATCACCTCAACATTCGCTATCATTGCAGAAACAGACAATTGTTTTACCAATTGCTTATCGATATCAATTAAGATTTGAAATACACATTCCTCACACCTTTGAATGTATGTATGTATTTGTATTGCAACAAGCTGACGTAATGAGGACAATTGAAGTTGTAACATCCCACACAACATTATCCGTCTTTCCTCTTGAAAGCCTCGAGGTCAAAGTCTCTCAGAGACAGGTTTTTTTTATAGTAGGGAGGTGTCTTTGTTATCTATGGCGTATAATTGCTGCAATGTTTACCAGGACCTCTTCGATAAATAAGCCAATTACTTCAAAGTCAGACTGAGTCCGGCAAGAAGCATTAGCAGAACAGAGGACTGGTGACTGGTGACAAATTCTGACATCAATCTGAATGAAGGCAAACGAAGGATAACTGGATACTCGTTTTACAGGGGAAGCAGAGTATTTCATAAGAATTTAAATGCCTACTATCCAGTCTACGATTCCTGCTAACGCCAATAGACCGGCCAGTAAATATAGAATAACAAACGTTCAAAAATTAATTTTAAATTTTATGCTCACTGAGTGTGAAATACAAGTTTTCAAGCACCAGAGACATTTAAAATTATAAAAATTTGCCGCTGTCCAAATTCAACTAATGTGTAGTTATTATGTATTTTTGTATTTAGTCATCAACATACAAATACTTCAATATAATTAACATTATTTTGCTTGTTGCGGATTGAAGTGGGATTTGACAAAGTCCCCAATCAGCACCATCATCAATTGGGGGTCTTGTAAGTTATATTTTGCAAGGAATGGGTTGGGGCAAACCCAACTTTATAATTACAACCACGGTATTATGGCAGCTAATGTCGAAAAGTTTTTTGTTTGTCTAATTTTTATAAAAACAATAATTATTAATTGCTAAAAATGGCAATAGGAAAAATCCCAGTTGGACTCGGGCCGGATAAACAATTGCCCTTCGTACCAGAAATCAAAAGTAGAACCATTCTGAACAAAATAACATGGCAAAAGTTGTGCTTCGCTGCGTATCAGTTGCGCATAATTGTCAAAGTCATTAAAAAAAGTATGAAAAAGATTGGAATATTAAAGCCACAACAAAGCAAACGCAAGTGGAAGTGATCGACCCGCAGATAGCCTGTAGTCCGTCCTAAAATAAATTCTCAGTCTCTTCGCAACTATCAACTATAACTTTAGCTTGAGACAACCAAAAATCAAATTCACAAACCGAACCCAGAGCTAAGACACTGGTTCGAACCGTTAAACGTTTTTTTGTTGTTGTTTTTGCTGTTTATCTTTGATCTTAATTAGAAATTAATGTGTGTGCACAGGAAATCGACTATTGATGCTGATCAATAGTAAATTTATTACCCCTATATTATACGGTAGTTGATGCATATTTATTATACCCCTTCCATCTATAATTAGAGTAAATGTTAAAGGGTATATAAATTACTGCCTACACTTATAATTATTTAATAAAACTAAACGCGTTAAACGATACCAATCAGCAATTTAAGTTATTCCACAGAAAAAACGTAGAAACGTGCCCATTCTAAATCTGGGAAAGTAATTTTAAAGTTTATGCAGGTTGAAGGTTTACTTAAGTCAACAAATACGGCCAGGGAGCATTTAGAAACAAGTGTTCTAAACCAATCTTCATATAATAGACAAAAGATAATATTAAGAATTTGAGTGATCAGAATTAATAGCAGAGTTGATCTATATATTTTTTCATGCTCCCTGAGAACGTGTTAATCTAATAAGAGAAAAACAACATAGTTGTGCTTTTCATTTACCGAGGCAGTGGAAAGAATTTTAATAAATTCCTTGATCACTGACATCTTAAGACTGAAACAAATGCGCAATTTCAGCTCTCTAGCTTTTATCCGAGGCCGTAACAGCTAGAAAGCTGAAATTACTTTGATGCAATAAGGTCTTTTAATAAATATATGTATGTATAAAAAAATAAAATTCAATGCGTAATTTAATCGTATATATGTTACATACATTGTCATGCTTATATATGAATATGATTGTTGTTTTAATTTAATAATTTAATTGCAGCATTTTAGGTATTTAGAGGCAGGAGAATCGCTTTTTCCAAATAAATATCAGGGCTTCGCTTCGTTGACCATTATCTAGGTGATGTAATTTTTTGCGTACATAAAACAAGTACAACAAAACAGAATTAGCAGAAGTTGACATACATATGACCAGTAATTCAATCGATTGTTTAATTATCCTAACATACCTCATTGAAAGAAAAAACAAGACAAATGGATTTGAAAGTTCGAAAAGCTGAATATATTTGAATAAGATTTTAAAAAAAGCGTTTGTCAAACAACAAAACCTGCAAAATGTGAGGACAGTATTCAGCTAAATTACAATTAAATTAAGTAAAGCACCTTTTGTCCGTCACAAGGTCAGGCAGCTTAGCTGTTTGACAGCTGGAGGTATAAAAAATTAGAATTAGAATAGCTGTCAGGCTGCAAAACCTGTAAAATGTGAGGACGATTTTCAATTAAGTTTAAATGAAGTGAAGTGTGAAGCACCTCTTACCCGTCAAGGTCAGCCAGCTCAGCAAATTTACAACTGGCTAAATAATTATTAAATAATTGCGATAAATTTATATATGTATATACACTCCGCGAAATGCGATTAAAGGCACTTGTTTCACTTGTGGGATTCAGGTCGGATGATATTCCTGGCCACTCTAAAAGTTTAAATTCTTATCTCGAAATAATATTGGTGCATAATCCTGCTGGAATAAGGCATTTTGGTCTGGTTGATGTTCCATAAAGTTTTGTTCTGTTAGTTCTGTTAGCCCAGATCATGAGTGAACCACCACCACTACTTGGAGCGGGAAAATATCTCTCAGACTTGTTTGAATCGTGCGAGTAATAATTTAAACCGTGTAGACCATCGAAATTAAATCTTATCTCATCAGAAAATATCACATTTTGCCACTCATGGAAATCAGAACAGGTGTTCTTTAGCAGCATTTAATACCGTAGCATTTTTATCCAGCCCAGCCTGTAAGATTGCAGATTTCTGCCAGTGTGATAATTTTTCCGAATAGCTCGTGGCTTGGAACTTGTGCTCACGGCCCTTGTCCACGACAACTGCCTCATTCATATCCTTAAGCAGAAGGGTTTCCACTACATGCGGCTCGGGTATGTTAAGCATGTCCTTGAGCTTTTCAATGGTATTCAGACTTAAGCGAGCTACTCCATCGAGCATTTCACATCTTTTAATTCCATAGGGCTTTGGTTTATCAGAGGTTTATCAAGCTTTCGATGAGGGCCTTTTTGAAAACTTGATCGGACGATCGCGTGATGTGTGTTCCGTGTTCGAGGAATCTTTGGCATTGTGACTACCTACTGAGATGGATGGGCGATCATGTGTTTCGTTTATCTTTGTCGTTCCTGCATGTTTTCGATTTGATCGTCCATCATCTTTACTCAGAGGCATATTTTCGGCATCACTCTACCCTGATGATGACTTATTTTTAACACTAGCGCTGGAGATAATAGACTTGGATTTGAATTTATCGCAGAATTTATCCATTTGGAGTTTCTTAACCTTGTCGGCGTGCTTGCTCTTTATCGGCTCTGGGCTAATTGGATTTATTGTGTGCTCGTGTGACTGTAGAACTACGCATTGTTCTCCGGCGCTTGTAAATGACATCCTTCCAGCGCAATTAAAACACAAGCATGATCAAATCAAATCAAATTGACATAAGACGCTAATAAGTTTTGTGACAACACACACACACACACACGAGCAGTTCAGTGGAATGAGGGTTGGGAATGAGTTGCAGCCAATTACATTTACAGTCCACATATAGATACTATTGTATGTACACCTATGAGACTATTTGCCAAGTCGATCATACATGCACGATTGCTCAGTTGACTGATCTGCGGACGATGGGCACGAGTATGGGAAACTGGCAACTGACAACTGGCGGGGATTTGAAGTAGTGAGACGAAAGGCACTTAAGTGTTATTATAAGTCACCGATTTACAATACACAAGCCATGATTACAGTTATCTACAAAAGATAAACAGGTTTTTATATGGCGTGTTGTAGCCGCCGTAACAAATATAATTAAATCCAATGACTTAAACACTAGCAACAAGCAGCTGCAGCAGTCAACTGCCGTTTACTGCTCGAGCAGATTACGATACTCGGCGAGCAGCTGCTCCTCCTGCAGCAGCGGCAAATTCAAATAGTCCTGATCACCGTGCGTCAGATCGGCGTGCAAACGCTTGTACGCCTGATATGCCTCGATCTCGGCTTTCGATTTTTTCAGCACAGCATCTATGAGGGACCCAGACGGTGCGCTTGCCTGTGAAGTGGATGCCATATCAAAGCCGATAGCATTGCTGCTAGCCAGCTGTGTCACACGATCGACAGTCTGCACTAACTCTTCCTCGCTTTCAATGGCCTTCAGCAGAAAATCGGTTGCCTGCTCCAAGTTGTTTTGCGTGCTCTCGAGGGCGGCACGCGCCGCCGGCTCCTTAAAGCCCAATTGCAACAGTACAGATAGCTGGACAGCGTCGGCGCTGCTCTCTTTGGGTAACGATGCACTCAGCTCAGCGGAGCCCTCTTGCAGTAGTTCCACCTAGACGAATTAAGCAAAGAATGTTAGGATCAGATAAGACGTTAAGCTTTGTGTGGCAGCCAGAGTCACTTACTGCACGAGGCACATCGTTTTCTGTGCGTCGTAGCGCTTCGGTAGCTAGACGACGATCAAAGCCCATTTCGGTGAGGGTACAAACGCTACGGGGATTAACCCAGTCGCTATCCTTGGTCGCCTGCTTGGCATAGCGTCGATGCATGGCACGCTCTCCTTTCGACTGCTTGCGAGCATCGGAGAGCTGTTGCTTTCGCTGCTGTATCCACTGCAACGCACGCTCCACGTTTCCGGCACTGGAGCGCAAAGCGAGGCGAGCCTCGCCTACCTCAAAGCCCATCTCTACTAGCAGAAGCAGCTGCTCGTCGTTGACCTTCAGCTCGGAGAGCACCGCGGCGGCCGCCTCGAAACGCTCATAGGCGGCATCACGTAGATTGCGATGGAACAGCACAACACCTTGAAGCAGATGCAGTCGCATAATAAGTGCTCGCTCTGGGCAGACGCGACCCTTCAGCGCATACAGACGCGAGTAGTTCTCGCCGTAGCTGCGCCGAAAGCTGCGATCGCAGATGCTCAACCGGCGATCGGCATCCGGCAATTGTGAGACATTCTTGAGACATAGATAGCACCACACAATATCCAAATTGAGCAAGGCATAGTTGTCCACAGACTCAAGGAATTTACTATCGCAGGCACTGAACTGCTCATCCGCTTCGAGCAGCAGCAGCAGCGCCTCCTCATAATTATCACGATTCATTGCGGCGCGTGCCTTCTCACAGTAGCCCATGCCTGTAAGAAGTGCGCGATTCTCGTTAGGCGGCAGAAATACCGGATTGCCATCCTGATCCTCCATCTAAACGATAGACAAACACACATTGTATCATTATATTTATATGTGAAAATACTTTACTCTTATGGAGTAGTGATACTGGCTGCTTTCCTGTACTTTAAGGCTATCTTGAAATAAATAAATCCTTATGTTGCAGGCAATATATATATGTATATATATACCGCTCAAATCGAATCACTACATCATTGCTAAGGGACGAGTTATTTTCTTTAAAATCTTGCTATTTGTTTATGAATATCGATTACTGTCGAGGGAGAACACCACATTGTTCACTATGGAAAAGTCGCCAACTTCAAGTTCGCAGTCCACCTACCTCCATTAACTGGTTTTGGGATGCAACCACTGTCGCAACATCCGATTTAATCTTGCTGATACGTTCGTGAAGGGCGCCGCTTTGATTGTCGCATTGGCCAACGATGACGATCAGTTGCTGATTGTTTTTCAGGTTCTGTGCAGCCAGCGTTGCATGTGGCGAGATAATGCGGCCCGCGGAGATGCACTTGACGTGATTGGCATCGTCGATCTGCAGTTTGCTGGCAATCGCCTGCTGCAACGTGGAGCCCAATTCATTGAGGTCACACTTGATGTCGATTATGTTGGTTGTGCCATTGCGATTGTCGACGCGACGCACCTTGAATGTGGCCAATCCCGTTTCGCTGAACTCCTGACGTGCCTTCAGCTTGCGCAGAGCATTATCCTGCAACTCGGTGAGCACGCACTTGCAGCGCGAGGAGTCAATGCCCAGATGTTCGCTAAATTCGTCAGCCAAGCGCTGTATAGAATTTGACTAGTATATGTTGTATGTACATATGTAGATTAACTCACTTCAATGGATGCCTCAATGCTGCCCAAGCCTTCGGAGTAGTACGGCTCCTCCCACAGCTTAATGCTGTGCGCCTGAAGACGTGCACGAACCTGATTGAAAATGTTGTCTATGTGCGACATGTGAGCGGATGTGAGGCTGCTGCTGAAGATGACTGAGCGTTTTAATGTTAGTTGCGAAATTGTGAAATTAAATAGAGACACGTCACAAAGGAGCAGCATTCAAAAGTGTGCCACGGCACACAAGAACTTTGGGTACATTTACCTTGGAGAAGTCTTCTTAATAATTTCTTTGTTTAATTATTACAATTTATGGACTGCAGTGTTAAGTTAACAGTGCACGTATATATTTAGCAATTTAACATTATGGATTATAGTCTGCTTAAGTGTTCGTTGTGTTGTAGAAAATGCGTGTTTACTTTGTTTTGACTCTGTGGCGATATCTGTGCACTTGATATCAGGCCGATATGCGACATGCGATATGTTCTGACAACGCAGGCTGCTTTACAGAACATATCGTTACAGTATCATTTGCAGCATTTGTATTTCAAAATTTATTAAGTTGTATTAACAAGTTAAAGCATTTACTATGTCGGGCTAAGAAAGCAGTTAAAAGTGTGAGTTGCAATGTATTTACTTATGTGAGCTTATTATTATTTTAGCTGCCTTCTTTGTTCGTAGTTCTGTTGAAATAAATTCGTATTAAGTTTGAATTGTGTTTGGGCATCGATAGCGATATGTAATATATCGATTAACAACTCATACAGCTTTTGTCTGTGAACACAAACGTTAAAGTAAATTGTATTGCGTTTGTATTTCAAATGTATTTATTTGCATAAAAAATATGCAACATTAAAATGTGTATTCTATTTGTACTTATAAATATTAACCTTTGAGCTGCCGTCTTTTTAGGCAGTTGTGTTGAAATAATTTCGTTTTGGCTTAATTTAGCTTCGATAGCGATTTGTAATTTGTTGACTGACAACGCAGGCAGCTTTTGTCTGTAAGCACAAACGTTGCAGTAGCCTGCGCTGCATTTGTAATTCAAACGCATTCATTTGTATGAGTTGTCAAAACAATTACTCTGTTGGGATAGTATTGAGAATTATAACATTGGCAAGCTATTTGTATACTGTATCAAATGCATACATAAATGTGTACATGCAAATGTAATATCGTTCAACAATATCAGTCTGCAACAAGTCCTGCCATGAATAACAGGAATATAGCATCTACATCTGCACCTGCATCGTTTCGGTTGAGCGCGCGCAGGTAACCAGTTCGTGTCCTGCAACACAGGCAGCGGTGCCACTGTTGTCAAAGTTGGTCTCCTGACGCAGAACGACACCAATCGGTGGTGAGGCGCTCGAAGCATTGTTTACTAAGCAACATCAATAGCACAAAAACACACATAAAAAACTCAATAATTAAAATGTGCAGAGTTAAAAAATAAAACCCATTGTTTCTAGCGATCTAATCTGAAAAATCGACAGATGAGCACCAAATTGCATGTCGAAATGAAAACAAATCAAATACGAACTGCTGCCGCTTCTGCTGCCAAAAATGCTGCCAGCAGCTACCGACTGACAAACGTACGACAGCTCAGCAGAGAGGAAGAACTGTCAACAAGGCTAAGTCAAAGACAGAGGCAAAGTCAGCCGACGTGTGAGCGCGAGCGCAAACACGAAGCGGCCAGAAAGGAGAGAGAAGCGAAAGCCCAACACAAAAGAGATGCGCCATTAAGGGGACCAACGTCGACGACGCCAACGCTGACTCCGACGCAGACGCAGACGCAAACTTCGAAATCGACTACAGCAAGCACAGGGCCGTTACAAAAGTCAAGCAAAGAAAAAGAGAAACAGCTGCCAGCAGCAAAAGCTGGCAAGCAACCGATAAAGCTTAACGCGCAAGCTGCCAAAGCAAATAACGCCACCTCTTCAGTTGGGCCCGAAACCAACTATGAGGATACCACGCAGCTGCGACTGCAGTTAGAGCATTTGGCGCAGCTGTCAGAGCCGGACTTTGAGCGACAGTTTCGCAAATGGATGTCAGAGGAGGGCATTGAGAACCAAATGCATTCGCAACTCCGCGTGGAGTTAATCAACAGATTTAACAGCACCTCGCTGGGTAAGTGACTCGCATTGGTGAATATCATTGCCCATCCGAGCATTCATTTCAGCTTATTCCTCTTACGTCTAGGTAAGCTGCTGAACCGGGCATCAGCGACCGCTGCACAGATGGGCCGGCAATCGAATTGTTTGCTGCCATCTCCAATAATGCTGGCACTGCACACGCTCGTCGCCGAATTTCTCTACGAGCAGAATTGTCATTATACGCTGTCCGTGTTCTGCAGCGAGATGCCGCATCACCATACACTGCCAAAGTTTCAGGGTCGCACCGAGTTCCGGTTTAATCGGGAGGAGCTGCAGCAGCTGCTTACCGCACTGATGGGCAAGAAAGCAGCTGAACAAACAAGCAAGGGAGAGACGGTGCAGCAACTGTATAGCGAACAGCCACAACAATCCCTGCTGCTGATCGTGCTTAAAGCCCTACTAGAATTCGATCCTCAGCCGAGGCAAAGCAAAACGGAGGCCGTACAAACGGAGCCATTGGCGTGCTTGGAGATCAGCAAGGAAATGGGCACTAGTCAGCTGTATGAGGCCGATGAGCTGATTGGTGCCGCCGATGGACGCACTGTGTTCATTGGACCACATGCCTCACAGTTGCTTAACGACGTGGGTCAGCAGCTGTCCCAGTTAATGCAACACATCTGCAATCTCAGCAAGTCCTGTGCGCCACCCATCGAAATCATCTCGACAAAGGCGTTTGAACAGCTACTGCAACTGGAGCTGGTGGAGCGGCAGCGTCTCACACGTGCTGGACGAACGCTGGGGCCGGGACAGATGGTAACTCAGCTGCCCGTTGTACCACGACAGCATCAGGAGGTACCCGAGCAGGACAAGCTGGGTGGCACTCATGTGCTCTCCTCGGTGGGCCCAATTGAATTGCCGGTGGGGTCTGCATCAGTGCCAGAGTTGCCGCATTTGCATGCGGAGCAGGTGGCCACCTTGGCAATAATGCACCAAACCATACAGAAATTCAAGGAACAGATGCAGCAGCCCTCGTCATCTGTGCGTGTGACGCTGGAGCGCTGGCAGGCACTGATGGGTGAGCTCACTGATTGCGTCCAAGTGCTGAGCAATGTGCTTAATTTGTCCATGGAGCAGGAGTGTCTTGTGGGCAGGCATCAAGGTTACAAGCAAGGCTATCGCGAAGGCTTCTCCCACGGACATTTTATGGGCGTGCAAGAAGGCAAGCTATTAATCCAGCCGAAAACACAACAGCTCCTGGACACCGCGAGCCAAACACAAGTGCCTCGCACAGTGGAAAAGGTTACCCAAACCACCGAAACTAAGGAGCCGAGTCGAAGGCATGCAACCACTAACACAGATTGCAGGCAGCAATCCTCAAATAATGTCGCCAGTCAGACACAAGCAGCAGGTCCAGTAAAATCGCGTAGCTACGTGCAATGGATCTATGAGATGCTGCATAGCAAAAGTGGTCGCATCTTCCTGGATCGCGTCGAGCTGTCACTGAACAAAGCGCTAATGCTGCAAAAGCAGCGACTTGATGAGCTCTACAAGGTGAAGCTGCGTCACCATGTCGAACTAATCTACCTCAGTATCCGGCAGAGCTCCTGGCGCGTAAGTTAATACCCCATTCCAAGAGCATGAACCCCAATTAATCGAATTCATCTATACATATTGCATCCTGCAGACGCTGTGCAAGCATGTGGAGAGCGACTCGCATTCGCCGGAAATGAGTGAACTGGTACAGAAGATTTTTCATCTGCTGGAGCACTATGAGGCACATCATCAGCTGTTGGCGGAGAAGATTCAACAAACCGAAATTGCCGCCCAGCAGGCTGTGCGTATTCAGCCAGTGTGGACAGAAACGGAGCTCAAACCTTGTACAACATCAAAATCCAAATCGAGTTTGAATTCGCCGAAGGCGCCTTTACTGCAGCAACCACCGCTCCCACTCGCATTAGATCCTTACAAGGTGCAGGATTCGGCTGGCGCTGCTCCTCTCATTGCTTCTACCCCTGCTCCTGCCACTGCTCCAGTCAATGCTCCTTCTACTGCTCCTGTTACTGCCCCGGTTTCTGTCATTGCTCCAGTAACTGCTCCAGTCACTGCTCCAGTAACTGATCCAGTCACCGCTTCAATCACTCTGCCAGTCACGGCGCTAGTCACTGCTCCAGTCACTGCTCCAGTCACTGCTCCAGTCACTGCTCCAGTAACTGATCCAGTCACCGCTTCAATCACTCTGCCAGTCACTGCGCTAGTCACTGCTCCAGTCACTGCTCCAGTCACTGCTCCAGTCACTGCTTCAGTCACTGCTCCAGTCACTGCTTCAGTCACTGCTCCAGTCACTGCTCCAGTCACGGCGCTAGTCACTGGTCCAGTCACTGCTCCAGTCACTGCTCCAGTAACTGATCCAGTCACCGCTTCAATCACTCTGCCAGTCACTGCGCTAGTCACTGCTCCAGTCACTGCTCCAGTCACTGCTCCAGTCACTGCTTCAGTCACTGCTCCAGTCACTGCTTCAGTCACTGCTCCAGTCACTGATACAGTCACTGCCACAGTCACTGCTCCAGTCCCTGCTCCTGCTTCTGCCACTGTTCCTGCCACTGCCGCTGCTCTTGCAACTGTCGCTGCTCCTGCCACTGCTCCTGCAACTGCAGTTGAGTCGCGCAAGTCACAACTGCACCACTTGGCTTCCAATACCAAAGCTAGTCACAAAGCACACATCTTGGCAGGTGTTCGCTCACCGGCCCACGTGCCCAGCTTCAATGAAGCACTGCTTAGCGCCAAGTAAATACACAATACCCCATACCATTTCCATGCAGATAACTAATTAACCCAACTAATGCCCGCAGGAACCGCATGCAACAGCTGGAACAGGAGAGCGATCTGCTGGAGCAGAGCTTTCTGGGTTATCTGGATCATGCGCGTGCCCACACAGAGAAGATCAACACGCGCACCAGCTGTACCCACGAACAGCAGCACATTCATCGCACACTGGACAGCTGCCAGGAATGGCAGCGACGGATGACGAGGCACGAGGATGTCCAACAGCCAGTACAAATGCTTTTGCCAACAGTGGCCTCACCTGTATACAGTGCTTCCGAGCTGGATTCTGAGAGATATCAATTCACCAATGCCATTGCCGTTGCACGGCGCCAACTCTTTGCTGAGCTGCAGGCGACATTATCAGAGTCCCCAACAGCGGCACAGCAGCTGGAGCTGGAGCTGGAGCTGCCAAATAAGATGCTCGTCGGCCAGGTGCAGGATGAGGCGCAGCAGCTCCTAAGTCGTGTGGAAGCCACATTGGCTCGCGTCGGCAAGCACCCTAGTCTTCAGCTGCTCACTGCAGAATCCCAACTGCCACTGTTCGACGCTGAGCTGGATTTGCTCAGCAGTGATACGGTTACATCCCTTGCAGACACAATTTCGATGAGCGGCGACGTCGTCTTAGGCGACGATAGGCCGCTAACGCCGCCTGCCAGTCGCAAACTGCAGCGTTCCATGGCCAAAATGCAGCAGCTCTTTGCTAGCCAAGCAGGAGCACAAGCCAAGTACTACAACAAGCTCGTTACAGAGCCGGCAACGCGCCCTTGGAGCGCACCAACAGTTAAACTGAATACCACCTGCTCAACCAGTGCGCTGTGCCAGCGACCACATACGGCGCCCAGCAATCGAACTGATGCAACTCCCACTACTGCTCAGCTGAAGGCGCTATGCGGTATCGGAGACACCCCACCAACGGGCAATTCAAGCAGCCTGGACACCCGACCCACTGTTCTGCGTGAAGTGTACGCTCAGCTGGTGGACAATGCCTCAACCACATCGCTGGCATCGTCGGGTTCGACATTGTCGCACAGTCTGGAGTTCTGGAGACGCATGAACCTGTGATGGTCACCCTGACAACTGACGATTGCTTTACCGGTCGCGCTCGCCGATAGGTACACATGTCTAATCTGTCAATAGGGATTACATCAAACTCGTGAATACATCAAGCATTTAAATAGAATTTATTAAGGATTAGTAGATTTTTTCAAATCAGAACTTATTCAATCAGTATTATCCATTAAGGCCTAATCTATGTACATACATATGTATACTAAATAATCCGGAATACAGCAGTAACTTAGAAACAGTGAAATCGTTAGAACTAGGTTAGATCTACTAAGGTCTGCATAGCGGAGTAAGCCTTGTCATTTCAAAAACCGATTATTTGTTGCTATCAGACATCGAAACCGATAGACACTCACTGGCGGACAGCTGGCTTCGATTAACGTTGATCCAGAATATGTGTATATATACTATATATATATATATATATATGTTGTTTTACAAACATTAATTATTTTATGCAAATTATTCGAAATGCATTTCTTGGCTTTGGTCAACTAGACTTTATGATTTAAATTCGGTTTTGCTCATACGCAAATTCATATTATCGATATTGATAACTGGAAGAGCCATAATATATAGCCACAGCGACGAATCGATGATTCGAACTACACCAAAGATAATATCCTAATCTTGACGTTCTCTGTTGACCATCATTTATAATCGAAATGTGGCCTTAAACTGCAGTACCATTAATGAGATCGTATTGTTCCCGCTTCTGGGCTACGCCAGTGCCACCAAAAAGGCTTGCATGAGAGCGTCGGCGATCGCGCTCCATCTCGTCCAGATCGAAGGCTTCTCCGATAGCTAGGCTACCACGACGATGGGCATCGTCGAAGGCATACGCGCGCTGAAACTTGGCCGGATGAGATGTGTTGCTGCTGCTCGAGACTGGCACGGCAATGGCAGGCGTGTAGAGCGGCTGCGGATGTGGATAGCCATTGACGTAATTGGATGGCGAGGATGGTATCGCCGTTGGCCACTGCACAGCCTGTGGCTGTGGCTGAGCCTTGATCTGTGCCTCCTCGCCATGAAGCAGCGTCAGCGTGGACAGATAGCGATTCTGTGGATGCAGCTGGTGCTGTTGCTGCTGGTGCTGGTGCTGCATCAGCTGCGAAATGCGCTGATGGCCAGGACTGTAGCTGCTTAGCTGTGAGCCCAGGCTATCCTGACTGCCCGCTGGTTGACGCATGAACGATCGTGGCAACGTCCGGCTCTGGTTGTGCTCCGACGTCAGGCGTTGTTCCGGCCATGCCCACATATTCGACGCTTGCGTGTGCAACGAAAGATTCGAGTTGAGTTTGCGTAACGTTGGCAACATCGGATCCATATACATGGATGCGGCCATGCCATGAGGATGCACAAGCTGAGCGTGATCTACAGAGACAAAGACAAAAAATACATCAGTTTGTATGATTGGATGTTAGTACTTTGCCAACTTACCAGTCACGACGAAGAGATGATCATCGTCCAATGAAGGACCCGAGCGAAATTCTTGAAATCCATGCTCATCGCCATCAGCATCATCGTCATCATTTTTGTGGTAACCATTTTGGCTTCGGCGTCTCTTCGACGTTTGTGGCAGCTGTGACTGAGGCACATCGTCTGCTTCCTCGCTGGAGATGTAGTAGATGTTCTTGGGTTTATTGCGTATGCCGGCACGCTTGCAAAACTCCTGAAAGAGTTCGTCTTTGGTCTTGCGCAGGCCACGCTTCAGACCACATAGGCGAGCCGCTTGCTCCTCGTAGTTATCCCGCAGCTTTTGCGTCTGGGTGTTGGTGGCCATGTTGCGTCGATGTTTGTGCTGCATATGCGTCTTGGGTGATGCCGCCGACGTGTAAATGTCCGTCGTGGTCGAGACCGAGCGCGTCAGCGGAAACTCCTGGGGCAGATCGGCAAACATGGCTGCTGGGGGTAGTGGTCGTTGGTCAGCCGGTGACGTGTCCGGGGCCAACACAGCTGGCTCAACACACAGCTGATTTAGTGACTTTGCAAAGCTGCGCGAGTGCAGATTACAGTTGGAAGCCGCTGGCTTCTCAAAGTAGAAGCGACGATCCACATCGTTTTGCAAATAGAGATTCGAATTGGAGCCGAAACTGTTGGCATTGGGATGCTTGCGGCACGCGTAGCCGCCAGGCAGCGTCTGCGTCTGAGTGGGTCCACGTCCCGCATCATGCACCTGATGCAGTCGTCCATTGCTTGACCGAAGCGCCATTTGACGCATCTGCTGCTGGCCATGTCGTTGTAGGTGTTTTCCCAGCTGTTGTCCATGCAACGGCATAGAAAATGCCACCGCCTCCTGAGATCCTGCTGCCGGCGTCCCCTGAGACTGTTTATACCGTTTGTAGGAATGACTGTGAAGCGCATGCTCATGCTGGCCCTCCTTGATCTTGGTCTGCATGTTGACCACACTGAAGCATGGCAGTCGCTGTCCAGCATTAAGAGAAGTTCATGTAAAATGAAAAGAGAAACAAAAGGCAAGAAAAATTAATTTTTAACTAACTTTAGCAGCTTCCAATATGCTCATGACTATTGTGTATATCTAATATTATTATCATAAGTATATAATATATACTGAAATGTTGACAGATGTAAATGGTATATTATGCATTTTTATTTTGAATTATGAAGCATAAGTTAGGGGTGCCAAGTGCACCAGGAGGCAACCAACTGTTTCCAGGCAGTTCATGTTATTAATTTCTTTTCGGCTTTTGCAATTTCGCTGTCAGCCGGAAGTGGGCGCTATGGGAAATGCAATAGTCGCCACCCAAGATGAACGGTAAGACGGTCTTGTCCCAATATTCATTATTACAGAGGCGGATGCAGTCACAGACATACACCTACCAACCACCATCCAGCAATACTTACGCTGTAATAACTGAGCTCTTGCAGATTAATGTAGAGAAAGATGTTGAGGACTCCAACAAACTCGGTGGCAATGAACCCAAAGACAAATAGAAAGAAACTCTGTCCATAGGTAACCTTGATGAGTGGCGGCTGCAATGTGGAACGCGGTCGCAGCTTGGAGCCAATCTCAGCCTTTAATATGGATATATAGGCAATCAGTCCGATTAGCATGATAAGACCTGCACACATCAAACAGACAATTTATTATTTATTAGTTAAAGAAAGATATGTGGCATATCTATAGACACCTCAAATATAAATAAATATAAATATAAATTGCATAAGTTTTATTGTTAAAACATTGGCTTTTCCCTGCTCAGATTTTCTTAAGTAATTTTCTTAATATTTGTACTTGAACTATTGTTTGCTTTCTTTACTTACCGCTGACGATGAAGAGTATTCCGGCACTAAAGTAGTAGACATTATTTTGATGGGAGCACGTAGGTATCAGAAAGACAATGAAACTGATGAGCAGAAAGATGCCGGAGGCCAAGAAGATGGGGGAAGACTTAGTCACCGTATCTGGCAAAGGGAAAACAACAGTTCAATAAAACCTTTTACAATGCTCTAAAGGACCAACACACAGGTGTAAACAAAAAACACTAGTATTCATTAACTTCCTTCCCTTTACTGTTCTCTCTGTTCTCGATGCTATCTGATTTAACAGCTTATAAATGATTTGGACGCTAATCGAACAAAAATTGTGGTCATAAGTTAGTTTATAGGCCGGGTGTTTTTAGCCCGTGGCTACATTGTTCAAGCACAACCGAAAAAAAATCGTATTAGCTCGAACCATTTTAAGTCCTTCGAAATTAAATTATTTATTTGTGAAGTTGTCATCCGTGTGAAATTGTCACCCGCGGCGACTTTAAAATATAATTTTAAATTGGTAGTTTGTTGTCAAATTCATGAAATTCCATTAGAACAAAAGAGATAGTATAAAAAAAATACTAAAAAATCCAATTCAAAATATTTCTTTAATCGAGGCTGTCTTTCCGAATATAAAATGTACAGGAAATAAATTATTTGCATTTCAATTTAACATTGTTTCCGTATAACTTTTTCTACACAAAATATCCCTCTGCATCACTTAAACCTGTTCCAAGTTCTATCTCTTCTTTCCATCAATTATTAAACGGCTTACGAATCTAAGAGCAAATGGATATTTAAATATTAACAGGCTTTAGGAGGCAATCAAATATTTATTATTTTAATATCAATAACAGCCTACACCAATTCAGAGAAGAAAGGAATTCAATTCTTATTGAAGCTTGAGAGGTCAAGCCACAAAATCAGATATGTCTATTCTCGTATGGCATGCATATTCACAAATCAGTTCTAAGGAAAGACTACAGAAGATTGACAATGCTTTGTCAGTCTAGATACAGGGTATATCATTGGCGGGTATTATCACTCTGTCAACTGTGTCGGAGTTTTTTACTTACATGGTATGGCTGGCGTTGAGTCTTGCGGATCCGGTTGATAGCCTTCCTCTGGGAAGTAATCAATTTTAATGCAATTGAATGTGTCCACATCCAGGCCTTTAACAAAAAAAAGGATTAACAAATATCTGTTCATAGTATGTATGTGTGTGTGTGTGTGTATGCACACAGACAAGCACACATGGAAGTTGGCATGAGATAAGTTTTGGCTGCTGTCAGCGAAATAAATCGGGTCAGTTGCCGCACTTTCGTGTTAATTGGCTGCAGTTGTTCCGTTTATTTGCTTTGATTGATTGCTGGTTTGACGGACAAGCTGACTTACTGATGTACAGTATGATTGGATGCAGTGATTGTGCTCCATTTCGTCTCTGCTGTTGCCATGTCGTCAGACAATATCTTGTTTGGCCCACATGACGTATGCGCAATATCATTCATTGTCCACAATTGTGCTTATGAAATGCTCGCAATTACATTCACACAGACACACACACATGCACACACAGGCACTTACCTGGCAGCGTTGTGCACAATATCCAGAGACTGGATTTGGTATATTTGGTTATATATGCACCATCGTCCTGTGCCTTGAAGTTGGCTGTGCCATTGTAATTGATATTGGGCACTTTCTCCTCCGTAAAAAGCCACTGGGGGCCCGCCAAAGCGGCGATAACAATTGCCACCGAAATGCTGCAAAAGATAGCCAGGTCTTTGTTTTAGCCCATGCATGTTCCACGTAATAAAGACACGCCCCATCGACACACACTCGGCTGGGTAAAGTCGTGTGAGATGTGGGCGTCTGTCTGAATGCTGATTAAAAAAAAATACCCAACTTTGTTTAAAATTCTGCCGTGAGCAGAAGATAAAAAATGAACATTCAACAACCATTACTTTTGCCGTCGAGTACATAAAGAGTAAAGTCATCATATACTCTGCAAAACATTATGTTACTTTAAGTTTAATGAGAGTCTGACAGCTGCATCAGGACTTGCAAAGAAAATATTACTTGTTGCTTATTAATATTTCTAAAATCAATAAATATTTATAAAATCTGTAAATAGGTTTTGGGCATTAGGTTTTCATTATATGCATTTACAAGACATAAATTATATAATAATTTAAATGTGAATATATTTAAGTGCGGTTGCCTAAGTATTTGGCATCTATTAATTATGAGAAGGATGGCAACATCCAACACGTTGCCAAGTTTATGGCATATATGACAGAATGACAACGGACCAATAAACTAAAACTTAAATTAGGTTAGTGAATGTAATGTACAAAATAAAGAGTAGCAAATTGTGCCAGGTTGCGTTAAGGACGTTAAGGAACATGACGCTGTCCAGGTAAATGATGAGGCGGAAAAAGAGGAGGGAAATGCAAGTACGGGCTCAAGTGGCGACGTCAGTGCCAGTCACTGCAAATTCATTGCTAACAAGCAAATTAAGTCCACTTTGCTGTGATTTGATTTCCCTAACAAAATTATATGCCAGCGGGAAGGCCGAGAAGGAGCGAGAATACTTATTTACTTATATATATATATATATATAATACATCTAAGTCTCTGGCTGACCCTGTCAGCCTCAGTTCAGTTCATTCTTTCCCTGTCCTTCATATTCAACCTTCTTAGGTTTCCTTTGTTTCCATTGGCGTGTTGATCGAGCGACGAAATAGTTTATATCGAAATATCATTCATTTAAAATTGATTTTTGTGGAAATCAATGAAAAATGACAAATCTTATATTATTGCACAGCATTTTCGAGCGTACGCCGAAGCAGGCACCATCAAGTTTAGAGTGGTTTGGATTAAAATGTATGTAAAAATTACAATCCCCCTCCCCAGCCAGATACGCACTTTGAGCTTGATTTAAGAAAAGTTTACAACTATTTTATGTGTTAACGGAATAAGAGCTGAATATGTGGGTACTTAATGGCCCTTAATTATTCATTACTGAGCAGCTCAAAAGTGGCTGCTGTGAATTTAATTTAGGAGTTTTAAAAGTGAAATGTGCTCGTGTACCCACCTAGCCGCGACAGGTGTCAACAGCCACAGGTAACCGCCGCCAACGTTGGCCATGTTATTGAATCCGCTTTGACCATTCAGGACACCATTGCTAGTTGTTGTTGTTGTTGTTGTTGGTATCCGCTGCTGTTGTTGCTCGGCAGCTTTGTATAAGCCCAACGATACCACCTGTCGCTGTTGTTGCTGTTGTTGTTGTCGTTGTTGCAGTTGTTGCTGTCGTTGATCGTTATTATTGCTGTGGCTGTTGCTGTTGCTGTTGTTGTGCACATTGTTAAATTGCAAGTCGCTTAAACTATCTGCGAGTGAGCTATAGCCAGTTGATAGAATGCTACCAGATATTGTGTTGATGACGCCTGTTTGCAGTTTCTGTGATTGCTGCTGCTCTGAGTGTTGTTGCTGTGCACGTCGTTGACCGTTGCTGCTGCCACGTGGCAATGTTGCATATGGCGATTGCTGTGGCTGCACGGATTGATGTGGATGCTCAATGGACGCACTGGTAGTTAACTGATGCTTTGCCAATGGCTGTTCCTTTTGCAATTCCGCCTGTGATGGTTGATGCTGCTGCTGCTGCTGATGTTGCTGCTGATGTTGTTGCTGATTTTGCTGTTGCTCGAAGCTGTTGCTCTTGCTGTAATTGATGTTGCTACTGCCATGAAGTCGCTGTTGGTTATTGCTGCGAGGCGTTGCCGTTACGCCCAGGCTATTAATGCTGTGCGATGAGGCCACACGAAATACATTGGGCACCGCTGGATGATCACGCATTTTACCAACTATTCCAGCCAAAGCAATTTATGGTTTTCACACTTGTACACTTCAAAAAATTAACAAACATTTAAAAAAAAATCTCTAAATAATTGACGAATATTTTTGCGCGCTAAAAAATGAAAGCACTGCAAAATTCAGTCAGCTGCTGTCGTTGTGACGCGTTCAAGAACTTCTCATTAACTAAAAATGTCGCCAGCCAGGATGCCAGCAGCAACAGCAGCAGCAGCAGCGACAACACGAACCAGGACTCGGCTATGAGCATACACGAGTGCCAGCCAGCCGAGGCTTGTTTCTTGGCTGACTGGCTGACCTGCCAGCAACGGCGACGTCGACGCCCTCATGTTGCTACCTTTCGCTCGTACGCATCATTACAGCGAATGTACAACACAACAACACACCACCAACAGCAGCAGCAGCAGCAGCAGCAGCGCAGCAGCACCAACAAACAACAGATATTTGCAACTTCCGTTGTTAGTCGAAAGTGACTTCCGGTAGCTTTGGGATCTATTCACTTATGCATGAGTATGCCTGTGTCCATGCCTATGCGTGTGTGCAACAAAAGGGCCAATGACAACGGCTTTTGCTTTTGTTGCACTCACTTTGCAGCACAGCCTGACTCCTTTGCACTTACTGCAGCTCGTTCAATTAATTGAATCCCCACAAGTGACTGAAAGAGAATCAACGTGATGATTTTGGTGCACGTACAACAAAACAGACAAATAAAGTATGTTAAAAAAATTGTTGCATAGCCACAGGCGCAGCATTTGGCAACATATTTTCTGCAATTATGTTCCCTAATGGAAAATACTGTACAATCCTTATTACAGGTGTCGCTTATCGCCTTTTTAACTTCATCTGGCACTTCTTTTCTATCGACTGCTGTGTGCAAAGTTTATCACTGTGGGAAAAGAATGTGGAAAAAAATACTCATTTTAGCTAGTGTCTTTGCTTATCAGCCCATTCCCATTTACTTAATAATAGTAACTCTTTTCAAAAAGTTGTCTTCACCAGTTTTTCTTATAATTGTGCTGAAAATCGCTAAAAAATAAAAAAAAAGTATATGGGAAATAATAATACTTTGTAAGACTTTTGGCAATATTTAGTTAATGTTATTGTACAAGATATTGGTTAAACATGAATGGCCAAAGCCAATGAACGCTTTAATATATAACACCGTGACACGTTTACACACACACACACACACACACATATACACACACACACATACACACACACACTGTACTCATTTGTGTATATATTGATGAGCGCTTTGGGTTGTTGACCAATGTGCTTGTTGGGTGTTGGGTGTTGGGAGTGGGGCAAGAGACTCCGTCGGTTCACTGGGTTCACGTGACACGCTTCAATGCCTCCGCGACTGACCCACTCACAGCAAGAGGCAGCGAAGCGATAACAATTAGCAAACAATAACTCATAACTAAGCAAATGCGACTACAACCAGTCCACGCAACGTGCACATCTTTAACTCATAATGCTGCCACAATCCACAGCCCCAATGGGATTAAATGCGTGTCGCAACACATAAACTATTTCAGCCATCGAATGACCGACCGACTGACCGACTGACTGACTGACTGACTGGCTGACTGTCCTACTAATTCACGTCCGGCCTAACTGTAACTGGTTTATTAACGATAACTGCTTTAAGGCACTGCCAACCAGCAACAAATCCAAAGTTGAAGCCGCCATTCCAATGGGCAAATTTGTATTTTTGCAGCGCGCTCTTCAGCTGTAAGTGGAGCGGAAGCCAAGGTGCAACACCAAACAGCTACAGCTATTTCAACATTCAGCATTTAACATGCAACTGGCTGGCTTTCGTTTGCACCTGCCATGTTGGAGCTTTGCTAAGCATGCTGCAAAATGTTCAAATTAGTGCAATTTATTTGCAAAACAAATTAGATTGAACGCACACACAGAAACACATAGAAAGTTGCCGGCAATTTGGGACCAGTACTCAGTACTTTGTACTATTTACATATTTGATTGTAAATATCTTCAATATATTTACCAAAGCTCACTCGAAATTAACAATAATTGAACTACAGAGTTTTAACCAAATGTAATCAACTGCAACGCAGTCAGTCGATTGTGCTGCAAGTTGGAGCCATGCCAGTCAGATGGGCCACAACCTCATCAAATTATTTATATATTCCGAAATTGTTTGCGACTTTATGACTTTCCTATTCTTGACTCTCCTCTCGTATGCCCCCCCGCCGAGGATATTGTTCTTGCTAGTTTGAGATCCTTTTAGCAACTTTGCGCAGCAAAACTTTTCGCTTTTCGCCAGACTTTAAGCACTCTGATACCTTAGATGGAAAGGTATATTGGTTCTGGCCTCTTTAAATATGTATCAAAACATTTCTGCTTCATACAAAGTATTATGTTCGCGGCACGGCTTGTTAATAAGTTAACTTAACTTAGTAAAGAGCAAAGTATCTAAGTACATCTTTAAAAAATTGCTGTATGTGTATTACACTGTCATTAAACTGGATCAGAGTATTATGAAATGGGTTACATCCCGCTGAAACTGAAACTTTTTACTGGTTCCATTTTGTTTTTAAGCCAATTCTGTTTATTATCTGACATTTTTTATATAGCATTTGCATCTGGTGCATCCAACTTTTGACCAGCAGCAGTCAAAACTTTGTGCGCTTTGGAGCAGTAGAAGTCAGTCAGCAAAACAGACAGACACCGACAGAAAGACAGACAGACAGACTGTAAACCCAACCCGCTGGTTTGAGAGTTGGAGAGTGCGGTCAGTGGGACAATTGTATCAGCTCGCTGCAGTCGTTTAAAAACTAAAGCATGCTTAGAGCCACTTGCCCCTGGACTATAGGATGAAAAGGACACATTTTACGACAAAAAATAATTGCTTAAGAGAACTTAAAGTTGCGGATTTAGGACTGCAATTTAGATCCCCGTTCTAAAGTAGAAAATTTCGATATTTTCTTAAACTTTTTGACGGTGATCGATTTCGTATTGTTAGCTGGATTTTTACGTAGTAGTACGTAATGGTACGTTAAAAAAGTTTGGAAAAAAAAGGGGAGAGCATTCCAGTCGGACATAGCTGATTGCGGAATACACTGATTCAATTTGAGCAAAAAAAGGGAGTCAGCAGATGGACTGAGGTCTGCAAGGGTCTGTTAACTTCGACGTGCCTAAAATATATATTTTTTCGTTTTGGTTTTTATACCCTAAGCCCAAAAGTTTAAAAAATGGTAATTGTAGATGAAAATATGTTCGACCTCATAAAGTATATATACTCTTAATCAGAATCAGCCGAATCGGGTCTCAGAGACACATACACATACATATGTTGGTCTAAGTAACGGGATCCATGAAATGAAAATGGAATTTTCCCATAGTACGCTGAAGCCCTTGCAAACTTCAAAGCAACATGATAATGATGCTGCTGCTGCTGCTGCTGCTGCTGCTGCTGCTGGTTGTTGGTTGTTGTTAATATGCGGTTGGGCCTTTGTTCAATGATCTGTGTATCTATTATAAAACTCATTCACAGAGACAGTTAGCCGTCTTTTTTTTAATTTTTATTTTATTTTTAGCTGTCCAGTGGTCACGTGTCCTCATCCCACAAGATTAAGCTTAGGTGTTAATTGTGCAGAGAGCAACTTAATTTGAGACTCAACCCTTAGATATCATTATTGCATTACAGCCAGCAATGGAGCTTAGAATGTGACCTATTTTGCTGAAGCACACAACAAAAGCAGAAACAAGCAGCATACAGTTTATTAGATATGTCTGTAATCCACCTGCTCACATGCAAATTCGAATTTTAATTTTAGTTTTGTAGGGTTTGTCACACAAGGACTTATCTGTCTGCCGCACATTTTGAAAGCATCTATCAGATCTACAGCTAACTGCTTCAAAGCATTCTCTAAAATCGATACCAAAAAAAAAGCAATCAAAAATCATTTGAACACAAATATTTAAGGCCTGCATCAAATGGAGTTTAGTAAGCTACTTCTTTTTCAAAACGATGCTGCAAGAATATTGATGAATGAAAAATATAAATTGATATATGTGCATATCAACTATTAAATAACATAAGAATGAATGTTATTCAGTAATGAATTATTATTCGATTTTTTTTCTCCAACTTTTATTTATGCTCAAAGGTACGAAATACAGTTAACTGTTTTATTGATTGTTTGTTTTGTTGTTTTTATTTGCTGGGTATAAATTTGTTTATTTCGATTCGCAGGTGTTTTATCAGATAAATATAGTATGCATTTGTATATTTCTATAATGAGAAGTTAGATGAACGTATGCAACGCATATTGCAACATATGAACAATAAACCAAATTTTCTATTAACCAACCAATATTTAGGCCAAATTTCGCAAATTTGAATGCAAGCGATATGAAACCTCAAGAATTGAGCACCTGACGATGAGTTTTGAATGCATTTTCAAAATAGGCATTTGCATTTATGGATGCTAAATTAAAGCCAAGGGCCAGAACATGTATTTGTATAAATTGCAAACTTAAACTGAAAATGTGTATTTGAATTTTCAGACTGAATGCAAGAATTTAGCTGACAACTTGGGTGTGCTCATTGTGTTTAGTTAGCTTTCTGCCTCTGTTCATTTACTATAAAATATTATATGTTTCATTGCCGTTTGCACATCCAGCAGCAATTCAATAATAGTTTTTATTTATATTTGAATGCATAAATATATTTATGTAATTGTATGTATCGCTTAATTGTATACATATTTTATAGTTGTATTTCCTAACCGTCTCAGTGAACTATTATTTAATTTACGTTATTTCATATCTCTAGCTAATCATTTAATTAATCAACACTTGCTCATTATGTTTTATTATTATTGTTATTATTATTGTTATTATTATTATTATTATGAACTTTATTACATTGCTCTTGTTAGTTGTCTTTGGTTTTTGAATTTTGCTAGGCTTACACATCTAAAGTTAATTTTGATTGAAAAAAATTCATTCACGCCAACAACAATAAATATTTAATTTATTTAACACTTTAAATCAATTACAACAATATAATACTTAAATTTCAGACAATTTTGTATGGGGCGTTTTTCTCGTTTTGGGTGGGCTGGGGGATGGCATTTTGTTAAGGGCGTGTCTCTAAATGCATATTTGTCATCATATTTCCACTTCTTGTCTGCCACATTCACACACTCATTTCGCTTCAATTCATTTTCAATTTTCGTGCAGCACCAAGAAATATGCAATGGACTCTTTCCATGAGACATTTTTACAGTGGAGTCGGAAATCGAAGGCTTGACTATATATATGTATGTGTATGTATGTAATTTCGCCCAATTGTTACTCATCTCCACGTATAAAATACACTATCAAATACTTATCAAAAACATTTCAACTATTAGTAGCTAAAATATTAAAGATTTCTCCACTAGAAACTCAAAAACAAATATATATCTTTTAAGCTGAATACTTGCGGTTAACGTTCAAATCAAAATGGCCATCATTTGTAATTTGTCGAATCAATACCACATTAAATACTGTTTGCATGAATCATTTTGGGAAAAAAAATAATTTTCAAATTGAAAAGTAATCAAAATTTTGTTGGTTGCCTTTAGAGCGAGTTCCCTACAATCTTCGATTTTTGTAGAGATGTCAACCCAGCCATCAAATTATTCCACGCAATAACAAAAAAAAAAAAAAACAGATTTTTTATTCTCAATGCGGTTTGTTTGGACATGGCGGAAAGTTACTAGAGAAATGCTGAGATGCAGAATCTAGTTGGGCACGACAAGGCACAAGATGTGGGCGGAACCGATAAGGTATTATTTGGCGATGATAAACTCCACTGAACCGCAAAGTAACTATGTACGTACATATATTAAAAAATGCGTATCTAATTTTCAAATTTAAAGTCAATAAAAAAAAAAATCGAACCATTTTGAATTGGTTTTCTTCATGCATATTCAAATCATTTGAAAGGAGAAAGCTTTTCCGTTTTCCCAAAATTGGAGCACGCCTGCATATTATTTTTACTGAATCTATTTTTTGTGATATGGAAATATTTGGAGAATGCTTGCAATTAAACATGGATGGGCCTTAACGAGCCATCCGTGCCAGTCTCGATAATAGCGAACAGCAGCTAAAACAAATGTTGAAATAATTTTTGTTTCTTAAATTCTTGCTATATTTTTAATGTGGTCAATCAAGTTTATGTAAGCTCAACATTACCTTAAGGAGAAATATTTGAAAGTAACAAAACAAAATGGGGCACATAAATAAATTGTAAGACTCAGCTGCGAATCTGGGTTGTAATCGAGAGAGTGGAATGAGTACACTGAATAGGTTTGTCCACATTTATGTATATTAACGATTGCTAAATTCGAACTCTGAATGAGCTCAGGCATCCAATGGCCACAAGTACACATAGTTACACACTTAATCTATTGCAAACGCATACAAACTAATACTATATTTAATTATATGCTGTGTATTCTTAAGTTTAGATAATAAAAAAATACATTTCGTCAATCAACATGGATTTTGTAGCTTAATCAATTGGTTGCGCAACTCGACCTAATCGCATTCAAAGTAGCTGTTATTAAATACATACATATTGTGTAAGTAGTATATATGTATGCATTATGTACTCTTTGCATTTTGGTATTCGTATGCGAATTCCATATTGCCTAAAAAAATATACATCTAATAATACTCAAAAACACAAGTCTAAACATTGTCCCACGTTGAAGCGATCTACCTTCGCTTTCTATATACACACATTAGATATATAGTACATATTAGTATATGCATATAGATATATATATATATACATATATGTAGCATCTACATATATGCTGATGCGCTTTCACACGGCCGTCTCATGGTCAGTCTCGTCGATCCGGCCCAGACGCCAGGAATTGGGATCACCGGCTGCAATGAAAAGTGTACAATTTTGTTGTTTGTTTTCTTCTTTTTTTTTTTTGTTTTTGTTTTAATATATTTTCAAGTGAGAAGTAAATAAAAGGTGGCTTTAAATTAAACATTTAACCATCTTCACTCCACAAGACATTACAACATTATACACACACTCGCCAATGGTGTTGGCATTGTGGATCATCGACAGGGCATTGGTAACATTAATGCTAAAGATAATAACCGATAAATGTTGCATTTTCTTGTTTTGTTTTTCTTATTTTTATTTAATTAAACCGCACATGCAAGCTACATTTAAGAAGGTATGTATGTTTGTATGTATGTAATTGCAATAACTACGCCAAACACACGCATACACAGCCAAGGACACAGCATGGATGGATATGCACACAGACAGACTGACGAACAGATTCAGATAGATATATATGTATGTAGTTAGACAGTTAGTTAAAAATATATCTATTTTATATATATGTGGCATATAGTTAAATATATATATATATATATATATATAGGTATATATAGGTGGAGAAACAAATACGCTTGAATATGGTCGCTGGCTGGGTAACTCTCTCTTTTTGGGTTTTGGGGCCTGGGATTTTTTGTTTTATTTTATTTTATTCTTTTTTTTTTGGTTTTTGGTTGATTATTTTGGCTAGAAAACTGGAAATGCAACTTACCGCAATCATAATACTTCGATATCCTGGGCAGAGCTGTTGACATTGGTTGTTGTTCGTGGTTGGGTGGTTGTAGTGGTGTTGTTGTTGTTGTTGATTAACGTTTATGAGCGATATATATATACATATTTATATACAAATATATATACATATATTTATATATATATAAGTATATTTGTAGTATACGACGTTTACGAGTACATACGACAAAATTATAGGCACCCAAAAAATATAGAAAATCATTGGAAAAAATTCATAAATTCGTTTGACAATATTGAAATCAAAATACTAATGAAATACAAGCATGTTTCAAATGTTAAGGATAGTGCGAGACACACGACACACACACACACATATTTATATATTTATATAGATATATATGCACATACATCAGATCGGCAGCACAATGGAAATAGTATTAGAAGCGAGTAATTAATTTCAATTTTAATATTACAAGCAGGGACTGGGACACGGTTTAGCTTCATTTTGCAACGGTGAACGTTTTACTCTGTAAGTCGTGAAATTGGTTTAATTATTCATTCTAAAAAACTAATCTAATTAGGGGAATTACAACCCAAAGATAACAAGAGAATACTAATGGCAACAAGGAAACTATTTCGTCTGACAAAACATGTTTTCATTTCTAATGTAATTGTGGAATTACAATTATTACGCTTTTATTGCCAATTAAAAAATTCAATTGATTTCTACTTTTAATTCTTGTACTCATACTCAAAGTGGCTATTAAAAAGTGATCAAAATTATCGCACTTTTACCCATCGATAACCTCTTACTCTTAGAAAGAAACTAATCCCCGTTGTCTGGTCAATAATGAAAATATGACTAGATCATCTGGAAAGAAATCTTCAAATGCTTTCTAAACTCAAATGATTGGTAGATACAATGTGAGAAATATAGTAGAGTGTGTGCAGTTAGTGATGTTACCAATGATGTACAGCGTCACAAATGGCAAATCGATGGCCATGCGAAAATACAAAAACAAATTAATCGAAACTCATCAGCCAAAACTAAAAATGATAAATGAGCACAGTTGTTTGCATACTTGTTTATTTCACAACAATAGCACGTGGCCTACATACACAGGCGCCGAAACGCGCACTTCTGTAAAATGGCCAGCGGGGGGCAAGGTGGGTGGTGGTGGTCCCACAGGCGGAGCGGAGCGGCTACGTCGGATGCACTTTGTGTTAGAAATTTATGGGCATGCCCAAAGTGTTTAGAGATAGCTTCGAGCTTATTATCGCGATTATTGTTGACGAGGCAAGGCAAGGCGGGGCGGTGGAGGGGCGCCAGAGGGGATGGGCAGGTTGGTAAAAGGCTTTGAAAGCCATACCGAAAACAAATTGCGATTGATTGCGATCGGCAGCAAAAGCAAAAATATTATATTTATATACAAAAATATTTTGCAGCGATATGATCATTATCGTATTTATTATTCATTTTAAATGTGAATTAAAATAAAAAACAAATCAATGCCATTTGCGCAAAATTAATGTTAATGATACGCAAACAGCCACAGCGCCCAAAAGGCACGCGTTCCGCTCCGTTCCGATTCGGTTCGATTCGATTCGAGTCGATATAATACGATCGGTTCGTTCATATATATATATATATATATATATATATCGCATTGGGCTCGTCTCCTTTCGTGCTCTGCATGCACGGGGTTCTTTTTTCACTCAGGGGAAACCTGTGCAACCTCTGCAAGCCAGGGGGTTAAAGAAAACTGACTAAAGGAACACCAGAGCAAAAGATGTAAACAATTCAAATCAGTTAAACAAATCAACTACAGATTTTTTTAATTCAGTAAATTTTCAATTTTTCTGCATTTTGTTATTATTAATATTAATATATGTATTTGTAATTTATATTTATGTATTTTTTCTTTTTGTTCTACTTCATTTACGTTTATTATTTTTTTTTTCTCTCTTTTTTTTTTGGCTTGTTTACATTCACATTGATTCCGCATTTCACTTGTAGCATAGTAAGTAAGTATGTTAGGTGTATGATACAGTTGTATGTACAACGTATATATGCATAACGCTTAGTCTGTTAAATAGGTATGTACGTATGTATGCATATATATATATATATATATATATATATATTAAGTAGGTTGGTTTATATTAATTACAAGTATTTACGATATTGTGTACCCTTCTTCGTTTTGTTTAGTTTCGAAATCGAATTAATATGCAAATCAATCAGCGATCCAAAAACAAATCTCATTAACAATCAAGTAAAAACGTTGCAGTCGAAATTGACCGACTGCTTAATACTCTGCTTCCAGTGTTACACCATGTGGAAAGTCTTGGGCAATGACCTCTACTAAAACAAATGCTGAAAGTGATTATGGGCTAAGCACAAATTTTTGGCTCCAGGACATACATTTCTTTATTTTTTTCACAAATTTCTCTATTTTAAATATTTGTGCAACGCCCAGTGGACGTGACGGATATATATATATATATGTATATATATAGGTATATACATTCCAAATTGCAAATCAATGCAGACAAACACCGTTGAACAAAACTCTTTTTAGAGTATAAAATTAACACAATGTGTCAAATCACAAGAAAAAGAATTAAAGAATAAAACAAAAAAAATATTTTAGAAATATATGAAAATAATATTAAAATTAATGTGATAATGATTGGCAAACATATGATCCGTATATATATGCATGTATATTGTTAACGAAAATTGCTTATGTGCCCGCACAGTAAAAATTTTCCATTAAATGGGGAACGGAAGTCGAAACATTCATTTTGTTTTTGTTTTTGTTGTTGTTGTTGTTGTTGTTTCCTTTCTTATTGTACATTTAAATTATTTGCAATGAAAATATATATGTATAAAAGTGCTCAGCTCTTGCAATGGGATCAGTCACATGGTGATCGAAAGTCGGTGATAAAATGATACAAATGTATGATAACATGGCCAATTAGATGGACTCCTAGTTGGGATCTTTATGAGAATACGGAATAAATGCCATGTCACCGGAATGCGTAATGTTTACGTTTGAGTTTTAAATACAACGAAGTGAAGATCACTTGACGATCATGACTAGAGTTTTTTTTCGGCTGTAAATCACGATCACAAGATTTGTGGATCACAATTTCAAATTTTTAATTCATTAAATCCGAGTCAATCGCTCAAAATGTGCCAATTCTTTTGCACATTATCATGACTTCATAATTACAAACGACATCAACAATTTCAAGATCTAATCTTGCATGCAAATCATTTTAGCGCCTGCTCAACTGATCGATCTCATTTGAAAACAACAAAAAAAAACCAAAAAAAAGCAAAACAATAAAAATAAATCGCTGTTCATATCAAAAATGGGTACTTCTCCGACAAGTGCAAAAAAAAAAGTTGGTTCATGTTTAAACGAACGTTAAAGATCTAGTTTAGCGAGTATTTCATTATGTTTACATGTTAAACTCTACAATATCTGTTTCTGCCTTTGTTTAGATGAGCATTCAAGTGCTGGTGCTTGCGATGACGCTGTGGATTGACGACGCTGATGATGCGATGATTGATGATTGATGACTGATGACTGATGATGACTGATGACTGACGATGATGATGATAATACACATACACAGATGTGCTATATATATCAACGATGACTCGACGGTTGATGCAGATGCTGCTGAGGTCGCTGAGCTGTTTTCTTTTTTCTTTTGTTTTCTTCTTTTTTTTTGTGTTTTTTTTTTTTTTTGATAATGATGGTCTTCTGCTACTCTCTGTAATGCTGGCAATTGATATTGGTGTTGTTGTTGTTTTCTTTTCTTTTTTTTTTTTTTTTTTTGCTAGGCTTGGAATTTTTGTTATGTCTTGCTTGGATAAAGTTGCTGACAAACTTGCAAAATTGCTGATTGCAGCCACAAAACATATGCATATAAATAGTGAGTGAGTGTGTGTGAGTGTGTGTGTGTGAGTGTGAGTGTGTGCGTGTGGGTGTGTGTGTGTGGGTGTGTGTGTGTGTGTGTGTGTGTGTGTGGGTGTGTGTGTGTGGGTGTGTGTGCTGTTGCTTCTATCAGGATTCAGTTTCAGTTTCAGGTTCATTGAGTGCCATCGTCATTAACAGCAGCAGCAGCAGCAAGTGCAGCAGCGGCGGCGGTGGCGGCAGCGGCATTGGCGTAGTGATCAACATTGGTGTCCGCCAAGTTGGCGAAACCTGGCAGCGGCGGCTGCTGCTTAGTGTGTTTGTACGTGCGACCAAGTAAAGGAACATGCTCTTCTAAAATTAGATAGCGAATCGTAAAAAACGAACATAAACATCAACGTTTGTACAGTTAACAATAATAAAAATAAAAAAAAAAATAAAATCAATAAAAAACGTATAACAAAATGCAAACCAAACAGCAAATTAACAAAACAAACAAACAGACAAACAATAAAAAGTGAATTCAATTCAAATCATATACTGGTTTTTAGGTTAGATTATTATTATTATTATTTTATCTTTTTTTTCTCTTTTTTGTTTTTTTAATTAGATGTTTTGTAGCATGCAAGAAGCGCGCGCGCCCCAAAGCCCAAATGGCGACCAGCGCAAGCGTGCAACAAAAGCATTGAGGCGGCACAGGGCATGTTTGGTTAATGGTTAAGGAATCAAAGAACGACAGCTCTTAAATATGGGCCAAGTGACACGTTAAGAGACAGCGAGACAGTTTTTGTATGACAGAGAGACACACACACACAGAGAGAGAGAGAGAGAGAAAGAGAGAGCGGGAGAGAGAGAGAGAGAGAGGGGGGAATAGAGAGTGTGAGAGAAAGTGAGAGAGACTGGTGTGTGGCAAGAGGACGTTATATGTACATATGCATAAGGAGAAAGACGCACAGCGTTTGCAGTGAACAAAAAGAGTTTCTAGATCTTAAGCATCTATGTAACTATCTATGTATCTATGTATCTATGTATGTATGCATGTATGTACGCATGTATGTATGTATCGGTAAATAAATAGTTGGCTAGTTGGGCTAGTTAACTCACCCTGCAACTGGCGATTGATGAGCGCCGTCAGTCCATGGCCAACATCGACGCTCTTCTTCAGTATGAGCATGGGCTTGTCCTCGGCATCCTCTGCATAGCCGCCCGAGGGCAGAAAACCGTTGCTGGCTATCGATTCGCTGACCTGCACAACAATATAAATATTAATAAATATGATTAGATTTAATTTTTTGTGTTTTTTTTTTTTGTTGTTGTTGATTTTTTTTCAGCTGTCACCTGTGTCACCTGCATCAGTTTTTTAACCACATCGCGGCCGAGTATGTGATCGAATACCGTTTGCAGGAACGGTTCGGCCATTATTGAAAGCTTGAGCTTGTCCCGATGCCAGATGAGCACACGTGACTCCTCCATGGCCATAATGGACACCTACACACACACACACACACACAAACACACAAAAACGCTGTTAATAGCTGACTGTAGAGCACAGGACATGTTTGGCGCTTACCTGAAAAAAATCATCGGTCGAGACGCCAAACCACTCTGGCGAATCTAGGAACTGATGGGGAAACACAATGTGCAGTGCCCGCTGATGCTGCGATACAACTAATCTGCAATGAGTAACATTTTCCAAATTTCAAACATCAATTTGGTATCGATCAGTTGTTGTTGTTGTTGTTGTGTTGCATCGTTGCTGCATCGTCCACTTACTTGCCGCTCAGCACCAGCGACAGGCTGTCCACTTTGGTGACCTTCTCCTGCGCATAGACCTCCTGGTATTTGAGTGCCCGAATCACCTTCATACAATTGAGCACCTTCCTGAACTGATGCCGGGTCACGCGCAGCGGCTGAAACAATGCCACATACACCTGCAACAAAGTAATTTAATAAACACATTAAGCTTGCAAATTGAACAAATTGAGCATGGAAACAAAGTCGGTGTGATTAATATGTGTCATAGGTATATATATATGTATGTACATCTCTCCCATTTGAAATGGGGATGCAGGGTATATGATCTGTATTATTGACAGCAAAATGATTAGCGTGATTTCTCTGTTAACTATCCTCTTTTTATATAGATATCATAATTCTGTCGTCAAGTTTGTAACACCGAACCCACAAACCAGATATATTCTTAATCAGCATCACTAGCTGAGTCTGTTTCTATGCAAACTAGTCCATAGTCCTTAGTTTAAAGGTATCTGGCTGCAACTTATCCTTATTCCTATCCCATCTCCTATACGATGTTATAGGAATAACCAATCGACCAATAAATTCTTGTATGGACAATTTGTTTAACGAGTTATGCGAAGTTAATGCTTCAGTTGTTCGTGTGAAAATATTACCAATATTACCACAGGAAAACTATTTTATTTAAAAGATCTTCAAACAATTCTTCTTTGAAAAAGTATTTTTGTTTAGCAATTTCTTTTAACATCTAACAATCTTAATTTTTAGACAAAAATTTATCAACATCAAAGTAGCATTTGATATAGGTTTTTTTTTTAGGAACAATCGATCGATTTATAGTGAAATGCAAATGTCTTTCTTTATTTAGCTGTCTCCGGGTTGAACTTAATTTAACTGATGTGCACAATACAAAATGAAATCGCCAATTTATAGCAATCAATAGTTGTTGTCAAATATGCTCAAATAGATTAAACACAAAGTGGTCCCTTTGAGATCTGATATACTTCCATCGAGTGGACGATTAAAGACAACTGCAGCAGTTGAACTTGTTTAGTTGTTTAGTGTTTATTGATGTATTTTTTTGTTTTTGTTTTTGTTTTTGTTTTTGTTTTTGTTTTGACTGGGCAAATATTTGGGCAAGTGAGAGTAAGCTGTGAGTTCTGAAAGCAATTGCACTTGTTAATCACTCGGTTCAATAACAAGCAATCATGCTTATGACACCGGGCCTATACTCAATAAAAATAATAATGATGATGATCTGACGGCGCCTGGCAAAATGTTCAATGGGCCAAAAAAAAAAAATAAATAAATACAAAAAAAATAAATACGTAATCACATGGCCTATAGTCAGCCAGCTAGCCAGCTAGCCAGTTAGCCAGTTAGCGACATGGCCGATTGTAAGATGGCATTCAATTTGCGGGCTTTTGGTAACTCGTTGCCAAGCAAATTGTTTATTTAAACGTTATTTTTTTTTGGTTTTTTTTTTGCTGACGCAGCCGCTAGACGTTACACCCTATATCTGCGGCGACATGATATAGCAACGGATTATAATGCTCTGCCAAAAATTGGACATCTTTCCTACAAACACAGCATGTCGCAAATATCAAAAGCAGAAAGCTAATCGCACTAAGCTTGTCAAAGCAGCTGCCACAAATACGCTTCTGACAAATATAGTTGAAAAGCTCTAAACTTCTTCGGCATCATCATCTAAAATTTGGGCCTGCTTTGTTTATTATTTGACTAATTGAACGCTTTAAGCCATCTTGTGCATCTAACTAAACTGAACTTAGTTTTGCATAGATATTCTCTCAAAATCTCTCAAAATGATCACATTATAAGAAAAAGAATATATTTTATATTATATTTATATATTTAATGGTATCGTGTGTTGCTTGAGTGTATTCAATGTTCAGCTTTTTAAAATGATCAACATTCGTTTCGCGTGTAATTCACTTCTTGCGTTTCCTCTTTTTGTATTTTTTGCCAAGCAACAACAGCAGCAACAACAGCAGCAACAACAGCAGCAACAACAGCAGCAACAACAGCAACAGCAACAACAGCAACAACAGCAACAGCAGCAACAACAGCAACAGCAACATTAATACACAAGCATATAAACATGTGCACATATATAAATAATAAATAATAATAATCAAAAGCTAAGCTCAACGGCGAAACTGTAATCCGGGCAGGTTTATTTGCTACCGTTGTTGTTGTTGTTGTTGTTGTGGCTGACCGGCTTTGCTGCCGCATGTGGCGCACAATTTGCAACAGAGAGCAACAGCAACAGCAACAGCAACAGCTCTCGCTTCGGCGGACATCGCCACCGATGCTAAAGTCACGTACGCCAGCGATCGCTGCCTTCAGGCACCAATCACTCGTGGCGTGAGATAGCTGCCACAAGCTCCGACCAGAAGGGTGGCCTGTGGGTGGGCGGGCGGCGGGGGCCTGACCCGACTCAAATTGCGGCGACGTCGAAGTCTACGCATTCTCCCAAGCCTCGTCGTTCTGGCGGTCAATTTTTTATTGCATATAATCAAAGCCCATTTGTAAAACAACACCAACAAAAGTAGATAGAATGCCTTAGATTATGCACCGGACTCCACCTGCTATGAATTAAACAAAAAATGAATGGAAAAGTCCATCATAGAAGAAATCATCTCTTGACAGCAACAGAGATGCAGATGCTCAATTTCCTATAGGAACTATAAAAATAGAGCATAGATTTATAGCTCGAACTGATTTTGCGATCGATCAAATGACAGCTATATGCTATTCCGACAGTTAATTTGAAACCATAGCATTTAACTTGCATAGCAACATAGCAACAGACAGACACAGTTACTTTAACTTTAACTGTTTTTTATGTGCATTTCTTATTTACAGCAATCAGTCGAACTTATTTGAACTGACCTGCCTGAAGTCTCTGCGCACCAAGCCAAACATACACACACACACGTACAATCATACACACACACACAGACATACAGACATACAGTTACTCATTAGTATGTAGAGATATGTCCATAATACTCGAAGCGATTACAGTAGCCACAGCCAAATCAGTGCTAAGCTGAGCCCAGAGCCATTGAACTGAACCTGTTGCTTTTGTATTGATAAACTGTTGGCAAACAAAGAGGAAGAAGCTTTTTTTTTACTTTTCTCTGTCTATCTCTCTCTCTCTTTCTGTCTCTCTCTCTCTTTGCCTTAAGAGCGCCAGTCAGCAACAGTCGTAGTCGCTGTCGCAGTCGCAATAATCATTGCCACGAGTTTTGCACACCGTCAACAAGATTATTGCAACTTCACGCCACACACTGATAACGCCATCATTGTCGCAGCAAGCCATTAAAAACTATATATACACACATATATATATATACTCTTGTTCAGTATGTCAATTCAATAATCAGCGATTTCAATTCGAAATTAATTATTTATTTGTACACATAAATCTGATCGTTAAGCTACATTCTCAATCCGAGCTGCGAGTCTAGTCTAGTCTGGTGTCAACAATGGAGGAAATTCTGTCTACGTGTTTGATAATTGCCATTGTTGAATTCTACGCAAAGCGTGTCTTTGATATGTGCTATGTGGATCAATATTCAATATTTTATGGTAGTTATTTCGTCAAATTAAATCAATTTCGCCAGCAAATTGGCAACACAATCAGCCGATAGACGATCGACATCGATCACAAGCATCGGTCATGATTAGACGGCCAATTTGTAGATAAGAAAGGGAGAGAGAGATAGATAGATAGATAGAGAGAGAGATAGATAGATAGAGAGAGAGAGAGAGAGACTTTGGATTGCTTATCTCTTGTATTAGTGGCATATTTTTTCCATTTTCCATATGATTCATGGTTAACAAGTGTTCACAATAGACCATATTAGACCCACAGCGCTTTAGCAAATCACGTGGTGAAATACCAACACCAGAAATCACGCCCCCCAACCGCGCCGAGCCCCTTAACAATGATTGAGCGAAAGCGTGCGGCGTTTGCTATCGGGAGAGGGTAGAAGAAGCAGCCGACATGATTTGGATCTATGCCACGGACAAAGTGTGAGACATGTGATGAGACTGACGAAGATGCTGCTCTGCTGACGCAAGGTGTCTGTTTGTTTGTCTGTGCGTGTCTCTGTCTCTGTGTCTGTCTCTATCTGTCAGGTGCTTTGGGAAAGCTCAATGAAGTATCCCTATAATATTTGATGACGCCAAAGCGAGCGGGAATATGTTTGTATTAGTCTTGTTTTCTTTTGGCAGCTGACTTGTTTATAACCATGCAATCCAGCTAACAAACGAAATCGTAAGAATGAACTGTGAAATTGATGAATATATAAGTTGACAATCGATTGACTAATAACAGAACAATAAACAGTTATTATTGTTCTATTATCTTTTTTAGTCCAATGTTGAATTTAAATTAATAGAATTAAAAGTCACCTCGACAGTCTGCAAGAAAAACAAAGATAATGTATGACTAGCTATCGATATCAATTGAAATGATATGGTAGCTGAGTGAGTCAGAGACTTTCAGACGAAACAGACTAATTAAGCTATAGAAGGATTAGCCTTTGAACGCTACCGTAAAAGGGTAACTTTTTCCAAAAATAAATAGAAATAAAAAAATCGATATGACGTCAAAAATAAGCTTGAAATTCTATGACAAAATTTGATTGGGTTTCCATATATATTTTGCACAATATATGAAATAGCTAATGGAGTTTTGGGCAATTTTGAAGTTAATATAATATTTTTTCTTTTTAGTTTGAATTTCTCTTTTCGTGGTCTTCAAATATCTTTTGATCCGTTTAGTCAGATTTACGTGACATTCGGCACTCGTCCAATGGTTGATATATGCAAAAACTATAATCTTTCAACCCCCCCTCTGTCCATCAAAAATCTAGTTCGCAGAGAGAAAAAGAGCGTGTGAGAGAGAGAGAGATAGAGCGAGAGAGGTAGATTGCGAAAATAAACAAAATGATTAGCTGTTTAAAGGTCAGACAACAAAAACGAAAAAAAAAAAAAGAATACAAAAAATCACAAAAAAATTTGATTAAATTTAATAATCATGGCCAATTGACTATTGTTAGTTCTGATTCGTGTGGCTCCGGTCATCGAGCACTGAGTACCGTACCGGCTACCACCGTTGAGGTGTACGAGTGTGCGAGGCAAGCTTTAAAGGTTCCCCAAATCCAAAAAAGGAAATGTCCCGTCGCACGATGAGTGGGCAAAAATGCAACAACAAAATGAGTATTGATAATGATGATGATAATGAGGCGCCGAAAAAGAAACGCAAATGTTTTAGAATATATATATATATTATATATTATATATGTATGCATGCATACACAATCAATCATATAGAATCCATATCAGTTCAGTAATATCGCGTTTGTATGCAAAATTACACCTCTGTGCTATAAACGCGTCGCTAAACAGCTCCTGACTTTTTGGAAATCATACTCACTGACTGACTGACTAACTGATTGACTGACTGACTGACTGACTGACTGACTGACTGATTGTTGTTGTTGCTGTTAGATATTCGGCATTCGATCGAGACAACGTCCGGCGCTCGAACGGAACTTGCCGCAATTAGATAATGAGCAGTTTGGTGGCCGACAGACATTCATCAAAGTGTCGATTGTGCTGCCTGCCCCCCTTGTTGCCACCATGCCGCCGACAATTCAATATGTTTGCGTGGCAACCTAATGCGGCTATCGACCGCTCAACAAGATGCGCAAATCAGATATGTTTTTTGGGTAGATTTATATATTTTATATATTTATATTTATATGTATATATATATATATAATAAAAAATATAGAAAGCAATCCGTGATCAAATATATTCGATTTATATCTCGTTGGCATGTGGATCACGTTCCATAGATAATCACGTGGGTTCTTCGTGGCAGCAAAACAGTGAACAAAGCCAAAGACGAAAATCAGTTAAGAAATTGTAATGCTAAAATCCTTTAACTAACCATTATTCATTACTCCTTAAGCCCAACTTGAACAATCAATTAACCATATTGGGAGTATGCAATCGAAGCAAACAAGTAATTAAAAATTAAAAAATAATATTTTTAAAAAATGTTTGCTTCTCAAATTGTTCAGCATTTGATTTAACTAAAAACGTACAACAAATTTGAGATCAGCAGGAAAATAAATTAGAGTTTCAAATAGCAAAATGATGACGCTTAACGGTTTGCTCCCGTGTCTATCCACTCTATCGAACACTTACTCATCAACGTAGTCCCCGAGTTGTAGGAATTTTGGGTGTGTGTCCGGATGACGTGAAAAGAGTTTGGTTTCTTTTTAGTACCCGCTGTTGGGCAATTGAAACGGGGATATTTTTAAGGGGATTTTTTTTTAAACAGAGAATATTCTAGTCGGTCACTTTCTCCTAGATGCCTCTTGCCGGTTGCATTCAATTGAAAGAAAGTGCTGTAAATGCCAACAAACCTGCAACAATGTAAATAGTCAGAATGGAATGTCTGATGTGTGTTTATATACGCATATGTATGTAAGTTATGTAAGGTATTACCGACCCCCGACGAATCCCCCACCACGCCTCCGTTGTGGCTGAAACTATGCGCATGTGGCGTCCATTATCGATAGAAACCCGAGAACGGCGTCCATTTGGTCGCGCCGACAGCACGTTCACATCCCCTCCACCCCGACCACCGGACAGTTCAGTCCAGTCCAGAGGTGGCTTGGCCATAAAAGTGCGCAACTAACGATCGCAGCGTGACAAGAAGCATTTAATTGCATGATCTTCGTCTGCGATTTAAGAGCGCAAAATGTAACAGGTGCTTTCTCTCGTTAGCTTGCTCGCTCTCTCTTCCTCTCTTTCTCTCTCTTTCGCTTTCTTTGTGGCATACATTTCTTGCCTGTTAATACAGTTTAAGTAGCAAATTGTACATCGCGGACTGGCACGATTAACAAAATGGGGGGGGGGGCTTACAACCCCCTCCCCCAGCCCGCAATATACGAATGTGGATCAAGTGCACAATGCGTGCGTGGGAGCGTATTCGTCGAAGCCGAAGAGAGTTCGGTGTTCGGTGCTCGTTGATTTGCTGATCGTTGCGACATCCAAGAACTCGCGACGCGCACACATATGCGCAGGTACCTTATAAAAGCGTACGACGCAACTTGCTGGCCATTCAATCGCACATATTAACTCGTCGCGTAGACGTCGCAGCCGCAGAAGCAGCAGCAGCAGCAGCTAACCCAACCCAACACAACACAATCCCCAACAATCCTATCCGCTCAAATTCTAAGCCGCTCGCACGCAGAAATTTACTAATTAACTAACCAAAACGACACCAAAAGAAAAATCCCAACAAAAAAATATATTGCAATTTTGTCTTTTTTTTTTTGAGTGCAAGCCAAAACGAGCAACTGCAAAAAGCAAAACCGAAACAGAAACAGTGCAAAAGAAGAAGTATAAAGAACCGTTAAGCAGTTATATAATACAAATGCAAAAATGTGCCATAATTCGGGCATCGAAAGTGAACAGATCGAACGGTATATGGCCTTCGGTCTGCCACAAAAAGCCGTCAAATCGGTAAAATACACGATGCGCAAGCGTGAAAAGCAGCAGCGCAAGGAGCAACAAAAGCAGCAGCAGCAGCAGGATCAATCACAAAACAACTCCGAGAATGAAGACAGCAGCAGCAGCAGCAACAGCAGCAGCGACTGCGGCACTAATTTTGATATTAAGCCAGTGCAGCAACAGCAGTTGCCAACCGCAAAACAAAATACAGCAACTAAACCCGAGACAAAGACGGAGATAGTGAAAGCAGAAGTAGAAGCAGGTGCAAAAGTTGAGCACAAAACAGAAGCTTCATTAACAGTCAACAGTCAGAATAACATTGAGAGCAACATCAGCATTTTAAAAATTCCCAAATTCTGTGGACGTTTTAAGAAAATGCAACAGCAACAACAGCAACAACAACAATTGGAGGCTGTAAACTCTGAGCACAACAGCCCCGTCACAACAGTTTCACCAACAGCAACAACAGCAGCTGCATTAACAGCACAGCAGCAGCGCAAACTTAGCTCCATGGAGCCATCGATGGACGATGCTCTCGCAATTGGCACTCAAATGACGCGCAAATTTACTGAGCGCTGCCATTGCCTGATCGTCCAGCTGCAAGGGAGTCGCCTATACACGTGAGTCTCTTTTTTAAATCTTTGCTGTGCCCGTTTCATCATGTGATAATAATGTTAATGCATAATTTACGAAAAGTGTTTCTGTCTCGCTGTCTCGCCTGCTTATCGCTTGCAACTGCGAATTAACATGGGGCTCGATCATGTCAATCACGCGAAGGCGAAAGATTACGATTCCGCTAATATTATTTCACGAACTTTGAGGCGAATATATTTTTTATTGTTTTCGTTTCTGTTTCTTTTTGCGTTTACCTACAAATTTCCGCTGTCTGTCGTCCGTTCCGTTATACAAACAAGAAACGAAAAAGAAGAAAAAAAAAGTCTTTGCACTCCACACAAGCACAAATCACGTGCTTTAAATGGAGCTTAAGTGGCTGAACAGCATTCCTAATTTCAGCTACCAAATCATGTGCTATCATTTATATCAATCTGATTTCTCATTTCTGATTTCTCATTAAATTTCGATCACGAAGAAATTAACGTCTTTTCAAAAATTGTGACTGATAAACAGCTATTCGATTACCACTTTTTTTTCTATGCTTTGGAATAAAACATTATCACAAAGTCTCGTGGTAAATGCTTTGCTTGGGTCATCAAATGATTCACCTTGCGACGTGTGAGCCCCCCAAAGTAAATACTTTTATCTATGCTATTTTTATCACAAGTCATTTATAAATAATAATAATAACTAAGGGCATCGACCGAAAGTAAAAACGACAATAATAATTCTGATTCATTCACAAGTTCGAGGCGATCCAACCTTAGCCGTTATCATCTATGTATATCTATATGTGTATCTGTTGTGACTTTGGCGTGTCAACAGAATTCCCTCCGCACCCAACAAACACACACACACACAGAGGAGTCCAAAGTGCGAGTCGCATTCAACGTCACTCTGGCTGTTTCAGTGTGTGAGTGAGTCTGGTCGGTCAGCATTTTTTCTGGATTTTGGGGGGAAGTTGGCTTTCCGCAGCGACTGCATTGCCTTGTCAGCTTCAGCTTCAGCTTCGCCTTGGAGAGCAGCTGTTCGATCAATCGTTCAATCACAAACAGCTGACTTGCAAATTCGCTGCCCACACATTTTCCCCATATATACCTGCTTGTGCCCCGCAGCAGATTGCGAATCTGTTGTATTTCATTAAATGACCATTGTCGCTGCAATTATTTGCACGAATACCTGCATATATAGAAAAAATATATATATATGTGTTTGTGTTTGGTTGCATGCTTTTTTGCACGTACGCCACATTTTACTGAATTCGCCGCAATGTCTGTCAAGAGCTACAGCAACAACACCTTAGCAGTGACGACGCCTCAACGTTAAACGTCACTTCCCCACATGATCTATGGCAATATGCAAAACACAAAAAGTCTGCAAAAAAAAACCGTCTGCCCTGATCGGCTGTTGGCGACTTTAAGATACTCTACATTGTAAATATATTCCGTGAAAGAATAGATAAATTCAAATGATTTTTTTTTTGCCTCTTGCCTGTTGCTAGCACTTTAATATACCCCTTTGTATATGAATGAGTAAGGGGTATTAAAACGAATAAAGCGAACGCAACGCAACGCGGCAAATGCGTAAGCAACAACACCGAGACAACACAACCAAAACAAAATTATCGAGCTTCAGCTTCAGTGCAAACTACTCGATGTTAGATAAGTGTCGTTGCTGTTGTTGCCTGCTGTCGTAGACGGCGGCACTTCTCAGCGTTTCGTAAATGTTGCCAAGCGCAAAAGTTCAAAGCGTATCTAATCAGCAGATAACTGAAAGAAAGGCATACGTGTTAATGCCAACATGCACTTCGAATCCAGAGCAGATAATTACAGATAAAGACCAAGATTAGCCTTAACATATCCACATCATATTTAACATAACAAATTTAACAGCCAGCTTACAGATCAATAACTCTCTCTATCTCTCTTACAGAATACTGACGAGTACCACACAGCCGGCGCATTTGATGGCCATTTTCATATTGTCCTTTGTGCTACTGACCGTTGGACCCGATCTCACAACGACAACGACAACAATGGACGACAGCCAATTTGCAGCAACAACAGCAACAGGGACAGAGATGCGGAGCAAAGCTTCCGCAAAAGTGGGTGGCAGCGTGCTGGCAACGCTGGCGTTTTTAGGCGCATTCGCCACACACTTTGGCTCTCAAATTTGGATGACCTTTGTCTCGGGTAAGTTTCCAACCAACCGAACAGCTGCTAACGCTGCCAGTTAACGTCGCTGCTGCTATCATCGCTGCTGCTACAGCTGCAACTATCGTTCGCCTCAACATCAACATCAACATCAATCATTGAATTGAGTCAATGTCATTCGCATTGTTGGCATTACACATTAAATCTTTCTATCTCTATCTCTCTCTCAAACTTAATAATAATCGGTGAATTTGTTTATATTTTATTTTTGTATTACAGGCCTCTCGCTATATTTCTCGCTGCCCCGCCACACCTTTGGCCAGTGCCAGCAGATATTGTTCCCCAAATATTTTGCACTAAATGCGATGCTGAGCATCACCATGCTAATCATTTATGTGAAATATTTCCTGAGTGGCTGGTCAACGTCGGCCGGTGTGCAACTGGGCGCTCTATCAGTGACGTCAGCCATTGAGGTGGTGATACGTTTATATCTGGCACCGCCAATGCTTCAACTCATGCATGAGAAGTACAGGCTCGAGGGTGCCATCGGCAGTGGCCAGGAGGTTGGCAGCCTGTTGCAAGGGGATTTGGTCGAGTGTCCGCACTATCAGCGCATACATAAGGCATTCCGGCGCATACACATGAGCATTGCCATTGGCAATATGATTATACTATTGGCCACATGTCTGCAATTATATTTTCTATCATTGAAAATACGAATTAGCTAAGACGCCAACCACCGCATTGGCAGCCCAGGCCAAAAAGCACATTTTCGTGCAGCGCCTGAAAGGCTGTCAGGTTTTTTTTTGTTTGGTTTTCAACCATTTAATGCAAATAGAATTTATAATTTAAAAAAAATTTTGTAGCGCAATTAAGCCATTAAACCATCACCAGTCCAACACACACACACACACACACGCACACTGTTACACACGCACACTGTTACACACGTACACATACACAGACTTACTCATAAAAGTTGATATTGTATTTGACTGTCAATGATTGTCTCAAATTTATTATTAAAATAGAAAGTACTACGCGGCTTTTATAGGCAATGTATTTATAACAAACACACTCACCACACACACACACCCGCACACACACGCACACATATCTATCTATCACTCATTAAAAATAACCAATTTAAGCAATCCAAATAGAAAAATAATTGGAAAAAGTTACACACACTAAATGAACAGTAAATTGGCTCGGAAATTACATAAAATATTTGATGTAATCGTTTTCAAAATGTTTTAATAAACCTGTGATAAATCTCAACCCGCCCATGCCCATCAGCCCATCAGCCCACCCCCTCCCCACCCACCTTGCACACGCACTAAATCATACGCAAAGCATTTTAGTTTAACCGCGTAGCCAGTAATTTACACACAATTGTTAATTAGGAGTGTTTAGTAATTTAACAACTTTTTTTTTCTTTTTTTTGCTAATGAAAAAACTATCGAAATTATTTATTTGTTTAAGTGAGTTATGTCCATTTGTTTCTATGTTGTGCATTGGGCCACAGCAACAAAACCATAAACAAAATGAAAATATACAGAAGAAAATAAAAGCAAAACAAACAAAATAAAACAACAAAAAAAAATTCAAACAAATCAAAATATATGCAAAACAAATTGTATCAAAAAAAAAAAAAAAACTGAATTTTTATTTGGGTAAAACAAAATTAAATTAACAAATCTATAAATGAAGTTGGCCAGAATTGCTATTAATTCTGTTACTCTTCCATCTTCAAGAATCACAAATTGTCTAACGTTTATATATACGAGGGCAGTCTGATAATTTTGTGGATTTTAAAGCAACTCTTTTGCTGTTAGCTGCCATCCTTTACTACACTACTGTCAAACACCATGTGAAAAATATAAACTCATAAGTAGGACCACAATCTGCTAGGCCATTCAGCATATTTACAAGATTTATATTGCCATAAGGCTACTTTCTGTATCCAAATCCTGAATAAATGGAATTATTTTGGTGAGATGAACTAGGTGGAAACAAGTAAGAGTGCCTTAGTTGAGTGAGCACGACAACGACTTACCCTGAACCTAGCTGTTAGATAAACTCTAAAACTATTGGCGAAATTTCCATATAATAAGTTTTGCACCCAAATGTGAGCAGGTGTGCAAGTGCACCCATTTCTTTTAGCAAGCTCAGGCCAGGCATTGAAGAGTAAAAAAAATGAGCAGCGCATGTTTTTATTCAGAAGCCCGAACTGATCCTAGCTGATCCTAGCATACATACATACGTACACGCAGTCGTAACGGGGTAAAGGGGGTCTGCAGAATGTCATCTCTTTCTCACACATGCGCTCGCATATTTATGAGGTCAATATGATAATATATCTTCGACAATAACTTGGGTCTTTCTTAACCGATATATATATATAACCTAACCTAACCTAACCTAATGTGTTCAGGGTATAAAAAGTCTCAACTAAATGTGTCTAAAGGTAAAAACTCTCAAACCCAGCAGCAAGTAAATAAAACATGTTTTATATATACAAAAAAATAATATATATATATGCATTTATACACAGACCGCTTAAACTGCCCTCGTATGTCCTGATTGTATGCAAGAATATACACAAAAAGTTGCCACTTACCGCTTCAATTTCCTGATCAAAACGCACCGGACGCAGCCGGCAGAGCACCACAATCAGATAGACAAAGTTGATGGCGATGCCAAGGCCCGACCAGAGGACCACATCCGGAGTGCACTCAATCAGGTAGCCGTACATGCCCATCATGATGCAGCCGATGAGCAGTGTGGCGCGCATCCATAGCGACCCAAACGGACCGTGTGGCGCCACAAACGCCAGAAAGAGAAAGGCCCAGCCCAGCTGAAAGTAGAGATGATGCGGCTGCTGCCAAATAAGGCACTGTTCAATCGACCAGTCGCCCGGATTGATGGAGCGCAGTGTGCCGTTGTTGTCCCACGTGATGGTGCCACTGGCGGCACTGGTGCCCGCTGTACTCTGTGCTATCAGTGTACCAGCTGAGGCAGCGCCCACAGCACTGCTGCCGGCACTAGCAGCCACGCTGCTAACGCTGGCACCGCCGCCGCCGCCAACGCCGATGCCGCCGCCATCAACACCGATGCCCATGCTGGCGCTGCTGCCGGCACTGTTGATCAGTGCGCCGACGCCAGCCGCACTGCCTGCCGTACTGGGCATGGTGGTCTGATGGTGTTGTGTGTGTTAATCACGTTTTAGTCTGAACGATTCTTTTGCCCGTTTCTTTGTCCCTCTGTTTCTCTATTTCTCTGTTTGTTTCTCTATTTCTCTGTTTGTTTGTTTTTTTGTTGTCCACGTCGTCGCTCGTTCGTTGCTCAGTCTGCTCCCTCTCTCAGCGTTTGTTTGTTTGATTTTGTTTGTTGTTTGTTGTTTGGTGTGTTTCAGTTTCAGCAAATTGGTTTTACAGTTGGTTGTTGTCTTCGCTAATTATCGATTATTATTTGATTCGATTCGATGTTGCTCTTCTGTTGCTATTGCTCCCTCGTTGGTTGCCTCTGCCACTGCCACGGCTGCCACGGCTTCTGCTGCTGCTGCTGCTATCGCCTTATTATGCTTTGGGTCACATCGCTGCATAGTAGTTCACTCAAGGCACTTCAGCTGCAATTAAATTAAAAAGTGAACGGCGCCCTTAGACAGGCCATCATTGAAAATCGATTGAAAGCAATTAAGCTCGTTAAATGTTCAGCTCAAATGCAGCTCGCAGATTAATTGACTGAAAACAACAACAAGTTAAGTTGCATTTGGTGTATACTTTTTAATATGTGTATGATAAATCAATAAAGCTGCTAGTAGAATATGGCCCAAAACACTCAAATCAATTTGAAGTTCGATTTGATGAACGCTTAAGCTGTTTTCCCTAGATCAAAGGACCCAAATCTGACAACTCATTTGTGACCCAATTGCAATTACAAGTTTCAGCTGAGTATGAGTAATAATGTGTGCATAACGCTGGTCAAAGTTTCGTTAAAAGCCGGGCTAAGGCAACACACCAGGGGGTCACACAGACAGGCAGACAGGCAGACAGACAGAGAGACAAGTTGGCCAAAACAAACAGGTTGTACGATTGACCCAAATAATGGTGGTCAATACATAAGTGAAAAGAAGACAGCAGAAGGTGGAATGCCCATTGAAAAGAGTTGGCCAAATAACCAAAAACAAAAAAACATTTCCGGCATTGAAATACAGAAATGCCTAGGAAAGAAAGAAGAGCAAACGAGACAGAGAAAGACTTAGACAACGAGAGAGAGAGAGAGAGAGGGGAGAGAGAGAGAGAGAGAGAGAGAGAGACAAAGACAGAGAGAGCGAGAGAGAGAGAGAGAGAGATACAGATAGAGAGAGGAGGACGCGCTGAATAATCAAAGTATGACAAAGTCTGTGGCCATTTTCAAAGAGCCACTAAAAGCCACAAGAGCTAAAAACACACTCTCCATCCATGTTTGTGGTTGCTATTCTTGTTGGTTAGTTGATTAAGCCAAGCGCCGCCAAATGACACACATGACAAAAGCAACGCCAACGCCTCCTTGGCATGGGGGTGTGCAACACACACACACACACACACACACACACACACAGTGTTTGTATGTGTGTGTGTGTGTGATCTGAAAACAAGCAAATGGTCAAAGCAGATGAAGTCATCGCATTTTTTGTTTTTGCCTTAAAAACAGCCAGCAAACAAACACAGTTGATGGCTCAGCTCCAAGCTTTATGTGTTGGTGGCATTTATGCGGGGCCACACACAGAAATAGACACATATACATATACAAACACAGAGACAACCTTCAATTGTGGCATATATATATAAATATAGCAGCTTGAATGGTTGCCAACAACGACTATTATAAAATGCTGTATCGTCCAAAATTAAACATTTGTAAGAAATAACCATTAAAAGTTTACAAGCAAAACAATAAACATACATATCTATATCATAAACATATAGTTCGTTTGTATCCACATTGTATATGATATATGGCATATGCCACAGTCACAGTCGATCCACCAAAAAACGATTAGATGGCCTACAAATAGATACGCGGATGTGGCAAGCTGCTCAGCTTAGAGAGAGAGAGAGAGAAAGACACTTTCCTCTTGCCTCACGCACCTTGCAACAAAATGCGAATACCTTTCTCTTATTCTTCTTCTTCTTTTCATTCAAAGCTTCTAATTCTAATTGCATATCGGTGAGTAAGTGTAAATATATATAAACATGTATTACAGCTGCGGTTAAAATAATAGTAATGCACACATATGTTTTGTAGAATGTTAAAAATAATACCTAAAATATATTTTAAAAAAAAAACAGCTATCAAACATTATTATTAACAATCAATATAAAAGTCCCTTAATAGATGAATTTTGTATATATTTTATATATTTTTTTTATTAAAAATTATTATTTAAATTTCCCATAATGGTACTGGAATTATGGTGAAGTTATCTCAGCATTTTCTGCGGCTAAATATAACTTTATAAAAACTAGATACGATGGGTGGTTATATTTTACTTTGTTTAGTATTTGGCAAATAATAGTATAGCTAAAACATAGCCAGATGAGAAAGCAAACATTTTTTGTTTTGCAGAATTAATTTTTTTTCAAATTGAAGCCTTTTAAGAGTCGTCTCGATTTTATCACCATAAAATGAGTCATAATTTATTTAAATGCTTTGGGAAGCAGCTCAGCATCTTGACCGCAACTGTATATATGTTTGTCTATATGTCTGTCATGGAGGATTGGAACAAAGAATATTGAACGAGATTTCCTATCTGAGCTGATCTCCACGCAGCGCGAGTATAAAGGCAATAAGACGTTGAGGAGAACATGCAAATGTATTTGTATATCGCATATATTATATATATATGTATGCGTGTGGAGGAGTAAATTTGAATATTGTAATCAACTCCACGAAACTCTAAATACACAATTGAGAAAAATAATCTCGAAGAGCAGACATGATTGCGATAATGCAACTGCAACTATGCAACTCCCACATTAATCATTTGCATTTAAACTTTGCATTGTGAATGTGCTTCATGCAGCCCTGGTGCGTTACTACGTGAGCACACACACACACACATATAGAGAAGAAGAAGACGAGGAACAACAACAACAACGATACATCAATTGCCTGCACAACAAATGCAATTGGCTCGCGTGGGGCACACGCGAGTATCGCTGCACTCTGTGTGAGAGTAGAGAGAGAGAGAGAGAGAGAGAGAGAGAGAGAGAGAGAGAGAGAGAGAGAGAGTGAAAAAGAGGGAAGGGATAGGAGTCGAGGAGTACTGCTGCTTTTTCTATGGCACACATATTAACATACATAGCACTTTTTCTATTTGCATGTGCGTGTACAACATGCAACTTACAGCAACACCACCACCACCACCACCATCAGCACCGCACCACCCGGCTAGCCATGCGTTGATGTTCGATTTTTCACCATTCTTTCAAATTGTATAAGCTGCATGTGCATGACTCCATGCAAATGTATGTGTGTTTATGTATAAATATATATCGTAATAAATTTGGTTTTGACCATGCCCAGCAGTTAGTCCTTATGCCCACACATACATACATACGCACGCATTTTGTGCATGTTTGTGTGTTATCTCCACTTTTACCACACACGGATTTCTTATTGTTATCACCACTTACCAGATTAAACAGTTGTTGTTGCTTCCGTAGTTGTTGTAACTGCTGTTAATGGTATTTTATTATTGTTACTGCTGCCTCCAACTTCAATTGTAGGCGGTGTCCCAGCGCTGCATAACAGTTGACATATGTATTTCAACAATATTTGTTAATTTATAATTTACTCAGCGCGGCATAAACTTTAAATCACATACACATGCACACGCACACACACATACACTCGCACAAGCGCACGAGCACATTCATATGCACTAAAGTAATAACAAATAACAATAAAAAAAAGAGTAACAAACACAATATTACTACTAGTGCTGCTGCTGCTGCTGCAGCGACTGCCCTTCGCTTAGGTTATGTACACGCAGCTTGACATTTTAAGTTGATGTGTGTGTGTGAGTCTCTGTGTGTACACACATACATACGTGCGTAGTATGAAGCTTGGCAATTGTAAAAACCAATTTCTATTGTTTATATATCACACACACACACATACAGACAGACACAGACAAACACAAACACACGCACTTTCATTGTAAATGAAAGAGAATAAATCAATTTACCAGTGGAATCGCGTGGGCTCAACCAAAATCAAATTATTCAAAAAAATACTAGCACTTCAAAGTAAAAACAATAACAAAAAGTCGGCAGAGCAGCGACAACTTCCGCGCGAGAGCAACAACAGCGACGACAAGACGACAGCTATTTAATGAATTGGATATATTCAGTGCGCAGGTCCGCTATTGTTGTCAACACTGAAGCGAGTGAGACAGAGACAGAGAGAGAGAGAGAGAGAGAGTACAACAGAGCTCTGAGGCTGTGACGTCACAGCTAGCTAGTTGTCAGCGTAAGCCTTGCTCATAGCATTCGCGAAACATGAATTTAATTCAAACAGAATTCCAACAAAATTGTGGTTTATATAAACTTATATCATATGCAGCTTTTTGCAGGTTGTTCTTATTAAAGTAAACAACAGTTAATGCATAATTGTTTAACAATGAAAGCAAGCCGAAACTTAAAGCTGTGACGACAGCGACCAAGATAAACAAGATTGCTGTTAGCCATTCCAAATCGTGAGCGGTGACCTTATTGATTGTATGCGTGCTTTGACATATCGATTGTAAAAACGCGTTTTATTGAAAAAAAACATGATAATTTTTAAGTTTTGAATCATTAACTTTCAATGGTTGGTTCATATGTAATCTATTTTGTACACATTTGCTTTATTAGAAACTACGTGTAAGTTATTTGTCTTGCTACTCACAGATCCAATACCAATAACCACTTTTTTATATGCATTGCGCCGATTCAAATTTTATTGCATGGCTGGCACAGCCGGCAATTGCTCATTCATCGATATCGCAGTGGTGTGAACTTGTCGATAAAAATCCGCATACTACGAGCGTCTCGCAAATTTTCTTTTGGGCTGCCACGAAGCTTCGCCGCATTTATTTTCGTACATTTCGTTTGTTTTTTATCTCATTTTGCGCAAGAAAAAGAGCGCAGGTAATGTGCCGAATTATTGTGTGCTCAACGTGGAAATCCGTGTGTGGAATTGCGTGTACTTTCGTCCAGGCAAGCCACTAAGCAACGTCCATCCAAAGCCGCACCGGCATTTCCTGGACAGCAGGAGAGAGTCAATACCCAAACCAATATTATATCAGCTATGACCGTGGATACCAGCAACGTGAGCGGCGGTGCGGGGACAAAGGCAAAAGGTTTCCTAACATGGGAAAAACAAGAACATCTCGTCAAATTGGCGATACTTATTCTGGCCGCTGTACTCTGTGAGTATTTTGCGTGGTATAATAAAAATTCATTAGCCGGGGGCGGGGACACCAGCCAACCAGTATCAGAAGTCTATGTTTATGTATTTGTTGTGTATGTGTGTGCGTGGGCGTAAATAGCGATAGTTACCCAAATCGATCTAAATCTAGATCTAGTTCACACATTATCGATAGATCGAATCCTATCGCAGAGAGTTCTTATGCGTTCGATAAGTGTTGGGAGCAACCAAGCTTTAATGCCTTCATTTTACTTCTTTTTGCAGCATTCGCCACACGTCTGTTTTCCGTGCTGCGTTTCGAAAGCGTCATCCATGAGTTCGATCCATATTTTAACTATCGCACCACGCGATTCCTGGCCGAGCAGGGCTTTTATAAATTTCACAATTGGTTCGATGATCGCGCCTGGTATCCACTTGGTCGCATCATTGGCGGTACCATCTACCCCGGATTGATGGTCACCTCGGCTGCACTGTACAGGCTGATGTGGATGCTGAACGTAACCATTGATATTCGGAATGTTTGCGTATTTCTGGCGCCGTTCTTTTCCTCCCTCACCACGCTCGTCACCTATGCGCTGACCAAGGAGATTCATGTGAGTATGCATCAATTGAGGTTAAACACGATAATGTGCACGTGGTCCTAAATTTATTTCTGTTTCTTTCTCTCCAATGATGTGTACAGAGTACTGGCGCCGGTTTGGTCGCAGCAGCTCTTATATCCATCGTGCCAGGCTATATATCGCGATCGGTGGCTGGTTCCTATGACAACGAAGGCATCGCCATATTCTGCATGCTCTTCACCTACTATCTGTGGATAAAGGCAGTCAAGACAGGCACCATATTCTGGTCAGCAATGTCGGCACTCGCCTATTTCTACATGGTGTCCTCGTGGGGCGGTTATGTCTTCCTTATCAATTTGATACCACTGCACGTGCTGGCGCTGATGATCACTGGCCGCTTCTCGCATCGTATTTATATCGCATATAGCACACTTTACTGTGTCGGCACCATACTCTCCATGCAGATATCGTTTGTCGGCTTTCAGCCCATTCAAAGCTCGGAGCATATGCTGGTGAGTTATTTTATGTATTTTGTTTATTATAAATTTAATGTGGTTTTGCTTAATGATGATTACCTTTGTAATTCTTGATAGGAAGAGTATGACACATAATGAGTACTATAAAATTAACTGATTCGCAATCTTTAGATCACATTTTTATGCACATCGTGAATATATCAGTTTAGTGTCTCATCGGCATCTTATTTTCTTTTTATTTTTGAAAGGCACTCGGCGTTTTTGGTCTCTGTCAGATACATGCATTCGTGGACTATCTACGCTCGCGCATGCCCAAGGATCACTTTGATCTGCTCTTCAAGACACTGGTGTCGAGTGTGGTCAGCCTGGTGTTGATTGTGGGCACGCTATTAACATTAACCGGCAAGGTATCACCTTGGACGGGTCGGTTCTATTCGCTGCTCGATCCATCCTATGCCAAGAATCATATACCAATCATTGCCTCTGTGTCGGAGCATCAGCCCACATCATGGTCATCATTCTACTTTGATCTGCAGGTAATGCATTTTATGTAATTGTGTTTAATTGAAATGTTTCTGCCTTCCACTTGAGTGATGACAAAACAAACACGATGCGAATGACTTGCACCTTAAAGCAGCCATTGATTACAAGCACTTTGATCGCTGAATCAATTCCATTTACATCGAATCGGCTTTTAAGCGATGTACTAATTCGATTTTTCCTTGCCTTTTTGTGCTATTTCAGATTCTTGTCTTTCTATTTCCCGCCGGGCTCTACTGTTGCTTCTCGCGCCTGACGGATTCGAATATCTTCATTATTTTGTACGGCGTGACAAGTATTTACTTTGCTGGTGTTATGGTGCGACTAATGCTTGTGCTGGCGCCAGTTATGTGCGTTCTCTCTGGCATAGCCATATCGCATCTGCTGGCCAAGTACATCAAGTGCGTGGACACAAGCAGCTCGAAGGCAGCGACGGAGAGTAAACGCCAGCATAAGAAATTGGAGCAGCAGAGTGGTGGGGTCAAGAGTGAAGTGGCTATTGGTTTTGTGTCCATCATTACACTAATGCTAATCGTTTACACATTCCACTGTACGTGGGTAACATCCGAGGCATACTCCTCGCCGAGCATTGTGCTCAGCGCCCGTTCCCACGACGGTGGTCGGATCATCTTTGACGATTTTCGCGAGGCCTACTACTGGTTGCAAATGAATACGCCCGAGGTGAGTTGTTGTTGTTGCAAGCAGGAGAATGAGTATGAGTGAGATGGAACTATCATTGTGTCTTAGTTTCGCACTGGTGATGAATACAATTTGTATATTCTTGATAGGAAGAGTATGAAACATAATGAGTACTAACAAAATATTACTGAATGTGCCTCAGCAACGAGTGCAAAGAAGACGTTCTACAAATCGTTGCTCAAAGCTAATTTTATTTTATTCTTGTCGTTGTAGAATGCACGCATCATGTCCTGGTGGGATTATGGCTATCAAATAACAGCAATGGCCAATCGGACGATACTCGTGGACAACAACACGTGGAACAATACGCACATCTCGCGCGTTGGCCAGGCAATGGCCTCATCCGAGGAGAAGGCATACGAAATAATGCGTGAACTGGACGTGGACTATGTACTGGTTATATTTGGTGGATTGACGGGCTACTCATCGGACGATATCAACAAGTTCCTGTGGATGGTGCGCATTGGTGGCAGCACCGATCGCGGTGCCCACATCAAGGAGAAGGACTACTATGCGGCAAATGGCGAGTTTCGTGTGGACAAGGAGGGTTCGCCCACGCTGCTCAATTGCCTTATGTACAAGATGTGCTATTATCGCTTTGGACAAATGTATACGGAGGGTGGCAAGGCGCAGGGCTATGATCGTGTCCGTGCTTCTGAGATTGGCAACAAGGACTTCGAGCTGGATGTGCTCGAGGAGGCGTATACCACCGAGCATTGGCTGGTGCGCATCTACAAGGTTAAGGACCTGCCCAATCGAGGCGTCTAAATATGCCAAGTGCACTCTCTGTCGCTCTCTCTCTCTCTCTCTCTCTATCCATCTCGGTCATTCTCATGTGACTTTGTCTCTTTCTCGCAAACATTCGCATTCAGTCTATAGGCCTCTGTAATATGTACATTTATAAGGCTTAGTTCTAATTTTTTTGTACGAAATCTCCAATTAGTATTATTGTTTCTGTCTTACTTTAGAAGAGAGGCCCACAGGACCTCTTTTTTCTCTCTCTTTTTTTTTTGTGTATTTTAGTTCAGAGACATTAAGTAGCACTCTATCGAGTTTCGTTGAATGAACCGGATGCGAAGCAACAACAAGTGCATAATCCTAAATTGTAAGCCAGCAAACTGCACGAAAATATACATATGTAAAAACAAATCTCATGAAAATGATACAATTTGTGCGTTCTTTATTTAATGTTGAATCTCTTGCGAAAGAAAAAAATTGTTAACTTGCTAACTGTTGATCTTGTTGGGAACGTGTGATTTGCTTGACTTAGTTTATATGTGATTCGTGTCTCGTTCAGATTCAGTTTCAGGGCCAAAGACGCCACTGATGGCGGCATCATCGTCAGATGCCAGGCTGCCCTGCTCGTCGACCAGCTCCATGCGGGCAATAAACTCATCTAGGCCATCTAGTGTGGCAACGACCTCGTGCAGTGGTATTTGTTCCAATGCATCCGCCATGGGCATGTTCAAGTCTAGCTCAGGATCCGATTGCATTTCGCCACGATTCGAGTTGTATAATTCGCGTAGCGTGGTCCGTGTCAGATTAAATTCCCTCATGCCGAATCCCATACGCTGATTGGCATCCTCGGCAGCATGACGACGTGCCAGTTTACGTACATCGTGCGCCTCCTGCTCGACCAGGGTGCGCTCCACGCCCGAATTTTGTCCGGATGACCAGTTGCTGGCGGCCGATTTGCGTGAACGTTTTATAATTTGACGACACTTGTTTGTGATGCCGCCAACAATTTCCGAGACGAGCGCCACGGCACCCATCAAATAACCAATGCCCATCAGGAGAAACATGCCCTCCGTGTCGGCGGTGGTCAATTGGCGCTCCTCCTGTATGATATCCCGCAACGATGAACTGGCGCTGGCCTGCAACAGACGCCCCGTCGACGAACGCTGCATGGTCCAGCTGACCTCGTGGCCAAGTTTAATCAGCAGACCGCTCTCCTGTGCAATCATAATCATCGCATCGATCTTACGCTTATACACCGAATTGCGCGGAAACATGAACCCAATTTGAAACAGAGCAAAGCATTCTTCGCTCAGATGCAGTGCAGAGCGTCTCGATAAGTTTCTGCAACGATCAGCCAAACCAAGGTGAATATTATTATTCTTATTCTTGGTATTATGATGATTTGCTTACTTACTCATTTGAATAGTTGGACTGCACCAGATATTCGAGACGTGCCTTGGAGCCGAGAAATGCATAGTTCCAGAAAAAACTCTGCGTCACATTGCCAATGCCCTCCTCCAGGCTGCCGACAAACTCCATTTTATTGTACAGCTTGGACGTTGGCTCATGCGTGGAGTTTTGGAACCATCTCTCCCAGCCACCATTATCTGCAAAGCACAAGTTGGCTCACATTATGCTCGATTTCCAATCCAAAAAACATACCCAGAGTGCAGACGCGAAAGAAGAGGCCAAGCAAGTCCGTTATGGAGTCGACGGTGTCGGGAAAGGCGGGCAGTGTGACAAACGCAATGATGGAGCCCGTGTAGCAGGACGTTATAATAATGGTGAAGAGCCAATAGGCGCCAATTAGGACACGCGTCGAGTTCTTCTCGGTGTTGCCCCACGAGTATTTGCCACTGAATGTGAAGGCATTGGTGAACATGCCAAAGACATACCAGAACATGTTCTCAATCTCGCCCCAATTGCCCAACAGATGGCTGAGTGTGAGGCGATCGGTGAACACAATGGGAAATATGCCGCCAAGATAAACGCATATCAATGCCACCCAAACGGGCCACTGGAATGGGCCCATTATGGCTCGATATTTTGGCAGTGCCTTCGATGCGAGTGTTATGAATGCGGCACAATCACGCGAATGACCCACAGACATGTCCGTCTCGAGCATTCGCTCCTCCGTAATATAAATGCCCGACATGCCAATGTCGATGACACCCTGGATAATCTGCGATTGAACGTTATCAACGACACTGGCGCTCAACGGCGCATTGGGCGTCTCTGTGACATCCACCGTGAAATTTAAACGTTTCGCTATCATCTGCAACAGACGCAGCTCGATGCCATCCCAACGCAACTGGCCCATGCCCGATGAGTCCAGCGATCTGATGCGAAAGATGTATGGCGGCTGATTGGCGGCCGATACCTGAAAACGATGGCCGGCAAAACCGCTGTGAAACTTGGCCGGAAACAGATTGATGTGTGGCCGCGACAGTGCTCCCCGAATCCAGCTGGTCAGCACCAAACCGTTATTCGAGCCCAAGCCATCCGCATACAGGTTGTGTGTGTATAGCACATAAGGGCGCTCCTGCAACAAATCGAAGAACAAATGCAGCGACAAATGTTATGAATCCAACAAGAAACAACAGTTGCTTCAATCAAACAGCTCGAAGAGAGCATACCCTTTACTTGCTAATTCTCAATTCTAACCGAGCCCCATCAGAGCTATTTTATTTATAAGTTGTATTTGTATACCCATTAAAATTGGGATCTTCGTTTTTTTGGAATATAACTTGTCGGATACCACTCGCAGATCAATCTTATTTCTTATAATGCCAATATTGATTTATTTATTGATATATTATTAGCCAACTGTACAAATTATATCAAAGATCGTATAAGAAATACCCCCCGTTGGCTTCTACTATCATGTTCTCAATCCATATATATATTTAATTTGGAGAACCGACTGATATCCCGTACAATATAATTGAAAGGATTTGTATTTCATCTTTGCACTCACCCGCTCTGGACTGGTCATCAAAGATTCGCCTATAACCAGGAGATTCACAATATCCGACGACAACTCCGAGCTGAGAAAGTCAAGCAGTTTCCACTGCGTCGACGTGGATATCAAAACGACGCGACTCTCTGTCTGTGGTCCCAGGATGTGGCGGGCCCTCAAGGGATCGGATAGAAATAGAATATAGCTCTTGCAGTTGGAATCGATGTGCAAGTTCAAGTTGCGATTCACTGGCTCGTAGCGCTCATTGATTTCGCCATGGTAGAATGTAATCGGAATGGTCTGCACATAAAATATTCAATAAATAAATATATATATATATACGACTTGAGTGCTCACCTTGAAGAGCGTTTCCAATATCTGACCCTTTGACTCGGCCACATTGCTATCATAGTAGATGACCGGTGGACATTTGGCCAAATAATCCTCGGCTATTTTGTTGACCAGCGTAACCAGCGAGTTCGCCTGGCCGAAATTGTATGAATGTAAAAATTTATTGGCCAATAGCTCGGCGCGTGACTTGGGATTGCCATGAAATGTGGGATCCACACGACGCCTGAGCCGCCTCCCATCACAATTGCCATAAAGTTTTTGGTTCAGGCGATGGCGCTCGATCAAACGTCGGCTCACACACTGCTGGGGCCCGTCCCCATTGTGGGGCGACAGCATCGCAGTCCCTTGGCTGAGGAGGCATCCAACCAGCAACAGCACACACGTCCAACGCGGCCACATGCTGCAAATGTTAAGCTGCCCCATGTAGCGCCGCCTATTTATATTGGTAGACGCCAACCTGGTTGCCGTCACGCGACGGGTCGCCACCCAAACGAATTATATGCATTTGTGATTTGATTATTGTTTCCAAATATCGTACATCCAGTTAGGACACAAACACCTGGCTGCACAATCGGAAGTGGTTATTAATATGAAATCAAATTGTTTTCCACGATTCTTGTCTAACCCCATTTGTTGTTTTCAATCCTGACCCATCCCTGACTATCCGCAATACAAGTGACGTTTTATTTTTCAAACTATTCCCATTTAGCTAACTAAATACTGATTACTGTGTATTGATTAATGGTATCGCAATTAGCACAATTGTCATAGCTTATTATCAGTGACATTTAGTGTTTAATAGCAATGACTTCATTTGATTTTAATGGCAAGGGCTTAGTAGTACTACTTACTTATCTGATATACAAATCAAACAGTTTAGCTGGTCAAAAAACAATACTCTGAAGGACTAACAATAATGTAAATATAATAATGGGCTTTTGTTTGTTTGATTAATCAAATTTAAACCAAAGCTGCAACCTGCTTAAGCCCAGATCCTACTGAATCAAATATTGAGTTTGAGTCTTCCCTCTCAGATTCCCTCTTAATTAATTATTATGGGGGATTGCACCGTGACCTACAACGATATATTGTGCCCCCTTCTGAGAAGATAGCTCTTCCATCAGTCCTAACTCCCGCACGAATGTGAATATTTCTCTGAAATTCATAACCTGCATCCCTAGGACGCTGCAGCTTCTTCTAGTTAAGGCGGCACATTCTGCTAGGATGTGCATCGAGGATTCCTCCTCTACTTCACAAAACCTGCACAGTTCGCTACTAGTTTAGTTAGGTGACTTCTTAGTCTACCTGCAGTGTCCTATCAATAGACCGGCAAGTATCCTAAGACTGTTCTTTCCCATGTTTATAACTTGCTAAAATCGTCTAAGATTATAAATACCTAGGAGACATCTGGCTAGTCGGAGTCCTGACCCCTCTGACCAGCTCTGTTGTCGCCTCTGTTTCTCCTCATTTCTAAGTTTTGCTCCTATATTTAAAAGCCAAGCAATTTGTAATTATTAAAAAATGAAGTCTCAAATCTCAAGCCAGACTGACAGAAATAAAAAACAGTTTCTTTAAAAAATATATATATTTATTATTGTACATATATATATAAGGATATATAATGTACAAATACAAATAACAATAACTGCAAGCCGCAGCGGGGATAATAGGCATTCTGGTACTGGAAGTATATGAATATATAAAATACATAAACAAAATAATATTTAGGGGATTGTTTGTTGTTCATATCGATATCGGCCTTATTCATCTGTCGATGGAATTGTAGGCAACTGTGGCTTCGGTGGCAGCTGCATCCTTGGCATATAATTGGCCAAATACGGTGTTAACAGCTCCATGGGCAAGGGGAACACAATGGTTGAGTTCTTCTCCGCTGATATGCTGCTCAGCGTTTGCAGATAACGCAACTACATATAAAAGAAGCACATTGAAATTGATGTCAGCCATATTTGAAATTAGAGAATTGTGAGCGACCCACCTGTAGGGCAGATGGACTAGAGGATATCACATCTGAAGCATCCTTTAGGGCTGCTGCCGACTTCTTTTCACCTTCGGCAGCGATCACCTTGGCGCGGGCATCACGAGCCGCTTCCGCTTCAGCGGCCATGGCACGTTGCATGGATATGGGCAGCGATACATCCTTGCTGCAATGCATCAATTAGAATTCGAATTCAATAATTATTAGAATTAGTTCAATTAGAGTGTTCTAGTCGTGAGAGAGACCTAAACAGTGAGGCATATGCGTACCAGCATTCCTATCGCCAATCGATTTTTATCGATATTAGTAAAATAATTAAATCAACTTTGCATACGAAAGCTAACATTCCACATTTGAATAGTCTAGCTGAGACGGATGGACGAAGGGACAGAGAGACGGACATTTGTATTTATGTACATAATTCACATACAATCTGTTATTGGATTGATGCATTGATGCTTACATTTCCACACGTTCAACCATAACGCCCCAGGGCTCTGTGGCATCGTCCAGGGTCGCCTGCATATTGTGGGCCAACATTTCGCGTTCGGTCAGCAGCTCGGAGAGATTGCGTGTGCCGACAATGTTGCGCAACGTGGTGGCAGCGAGCAGACGTGTCGATGTGCTGTAGTCCTCCACGCGGACAATTGCGTATAGGGGATTACTGATGCGATAATAGACAACCGCATCGACAGTCACCGTCACAGCATCCTTGGTAAGCATCTCCTGTTGGGGCACATTGAATGTCACCGTACGCAAATCCACCTTGCGATACTCATCGATGCAGGGCAATATGAAGAACATTCCCGGTCCCCGAGCGCCGCCACTCAACCGTCCCAGCCGAAAAATAACGGCTCGCTCATATTCGGCCACAACCTTGAAGCATATGAATATGGATATGGGACTGGTGACTATAAACACCAGCACCGACAGCACCGTGACCAGCCATTCCATGCAACCGAGCGGCTTGCTTTCCGCTGCAATCAGCAAACAGAACAAAAGCTTGTTGACTAAATGCATACATATATATATATAGTTGTTTTGTTATGGATAATGATGTGCTTGACTCATAGCTAGCAAATATGGATGACATCAGTGCTATCTGTAATTCTCGTCACATGCCACTGCTCTCAACTCCGCACAGAAACAAAATCCCATTGAATTAAAAAAAAAAATCCCAAATGTAACTCAGAAAATATATTTCTACTTTGTGTATTACTACATATAGCAATATACAGTGTCTCGCAGCTTATTTCGGCAGTGTCTAGCAAAAATTTTAATTGCCTGCCATAAACTAATAATACAATATTTTTCAAAAATTCCAAAGACCTATGGCAGGTACATATATTAACCACCATAATGACTATATGACCCCCATAAACTGGGGTTTTCCCGCCGGCTGGGCCGGGTTATGTAAAAAAGTACCTTAATTTATGGTCACAGCTTATTTTCAACAGTGACATTATGGACACCTGGGTGCCATAAAACCCGGATTTTTTACGTAATGTTGATTATTTTCGGTATAAATAGACCAATCCTTCGTAGTCAGATTAGTTATATCCTGCATCTCGAGTGCAACCAGCCAACAAAGACTATGGGCAAGCGGACTACCATTGAACAACGGAAACTGATCCTGGAACACTTCAGGATTGGATATTCATATCGCCAAATAGCTAAAATGGTAAATCTAAGCACCACAACTGTATTCAATATCATTCGGCACTTCGTCGACGAAAATCGGATACAGGACAAGGTCAGAAATGCACCAAACAAGATTTTCACCGAACAGGAGGAGCGGAGGATCATCAGGAAAATAAGGGAAAATGCCAAGCTATCGGCTCCAAAACTGACTCCACAGATGGAGGACGAAATGGGGCAAAAGTGCAGTGTGGAATCTGTGCGCCGGGTTCTGCGCAACCATGACTTTAATGCCCAAGTACCACGGAATAAGCCCTTTATAAGCGCCAAAAATAAAGGGACTAGGATGGCATTCGTCAAAACCCACTTGGACAAGGATTTGTTGTTCTGGAACAAATTCATATTTGAAGATGAGCCCAAATTCAACATTTTTGGCTCAGACGGATGAAATTATGTGTGGCGACAGTCCAATACTGAGCTGAGTCCCAAAATCCTAAAGGCAACAGTCAAGCACGGCGGAGGAAGTGTCATGGTATGGGCATGTATCTCGGCAGCCGGCGTCGGGAATTTGGTGTTTTTTGAAACAACAATGGACAAGAGTGTGTATTTCAATATATTCAAGGAAAATTTACTCCAAAGTGCCAAGAAGCTAGGAATCCGACGTAATTTCCGGTGCTACCACGACAACGACCAGGACAAAAGCCAAGCATAAGTCCGGATTAGTACACTCCTGGCATATCTGGAACTGCCCCCACACGATAATTCCACAGGCCCAGTCTCCAGATTTAAATGTTATTCAAAATTTGTGGGCTCTGCTGGAAAATAACATCAGGAATCACAGATCCGATCTCAAAAATGCTCTGCTGGATGAGTGGAGCAAAATCAGTCCAGAAACGACCCGGAAGCTGGTATCTTCCATGAACAATAGGTTAAGGGGAGTTATTAAGGCTAAAGGATATCATACTAAGTATTAACATCCTTATTTAAGTTTTTATACGCCAAATATGTTACTTTTCTCTAGACTGTTGAAATAAGCTTTGACCTGTATTTTGGATAAGTTTTCAGTTTTTGACTAATTTTAGTTAATTAATTAATATTTTAATGAAAACTGAAGTTTCCTTTTCAAACGTGATATAACATAAAACAAATTGACATTTAAACATTTTGCGTTTGTTTTTTTGTTTAAACTTTATAGCACTTTAAAATTTTTGCTAGATACTGCCGAAATAAGCTGCGAGACACTGTATATATAGCATTCTGATTTTTTTTCGTTGCTTATATTATTAATGTACATTCGATTTTAAGATTTTTGAATTTCAGCTATACAAATATTTTAGAAAAATTCAAAAATTATAAATACGTGCAACTAATTTGCAGAAAAAACGTACGATTTCACGGAGATTTGAACCGGTGACCCATCGTTTGGGAGTTGAGTGACTGCTTCCCACTGAGGGATGCACTACAACATAGAACAAATTTCAAAACAAGATTTTTTTTTAAAATAAGTGTTTGCATTTCGAACTTTTTAAAAAATAAATGCTCTTATTAAGAAATATATTTTAGAAAAATAAAAGGAAGCCTTTCTTATTTGTAGAATATATTTTTCGCATATCTGAAAATTTTAACCAATAACAAGCGAAAACTTTTTAGTTTTCACGATGGCTTTCTAAATTGAAGAGATTTCGAAAACTTACGAGAAATTCATTCATTTATAATGTATTTAAATAAGTAGATTCCTAGCCACGTGTTATCAACATCATTGATAAGATGTTGATCGCTTTATCTACGCGAAGAGAAAAAAATTATATATATACATATATATATATGTAAATATAGCTGAGTTTGCCGGAACGGAACTATAATAAAATCACTTTGCTTATCTAATCTTATTGCGTTTTACAAAAAATTAGGCAATTGACAAACATTATTGCTACTCACATGTCTTGAGACCGCGATATTGTGGTTCGCCAGAACGACCTTCATCGGGCTGCACAAAATTTGCCGGTCTCTGCTGGCCGGCTGCTACATCGACAATATGGACAGTGGAGCCACCTGGTTGCCCTGAATTGCGGAAAGCCTCGTAATTCGAATACGATGAATCCCGTTGCTGTTGCTGTTGCTGATCCATAACGATGAATACGTTGTCGCCACAATGCTACCACAACAACCCACTCAATTCGCCGACTGACCGTTTGTTACTGTTTCTACAGTTCATCGTCGTCGTCGTACTTTCAGCGAAAGTTTCCGCACATACAATAGCCAGTTATCTGGTTTTCCCAACACTACGTACACTGCAGCCTGCCCCGCCCCGCCCCCACAGCCCATCAGTAAACTGATTACTGTGCTCACGCTCAACCGATTGGCACTTGGGACTTATCAAACTTCTTGGCGAGCTAAGGCTAACAATTCAAAACAAGACTCAATTATCCATTGCAATATTTTAAATATCAACAGTATTATACTGGACATAGTTGCTTTGACAGCTTTGTATATGATTTAGTTATTCGACAAAACTTGCAGAAATCCGTTACATACATATGTATATATGTACATATCAGAAATGCATACATACATATTAATTGCATACATTGCAAACACCCAGTTTGTGTGCACGCTCTCAATGAGCGCGAAAACTGGTTGTGCTCATTGGGAATGTGTCGTCACCGACTACGTCATCCACAGAGCAAGCTACAAAAGTATGGTGTTTTAGCACTCGCATTTTATCAAAGCGCTTATAATTCCCAACTTGTTATTCGGCATGCTGTTGGTTTATATAGAGCTTACCAAAGCAGCTTATTCGGGCGGTCGAGCATCTCGCAGCATAAAGGGTTGATCACATCCCCGACTGTGTTGACAAATTGTGGTTGGGTTAGGTTGTTGGTGTTGTGGTGGGGGGGCTGTGACCCCTTACCTACCTACCTCCTTCTTTATAAACAATTCTCACGCTCGCTGAGCGCGCACAAAAATCAGCAACGCTCTTCTCTCTTTAATACGAAGATATATGATTTGTTGTACAAAAGACCAACATAGAGAAAAAGATGATATGCAAAAATACGTTATATAAAAGAAAAACGACAAGAATGAAAGATATATTACAAGAGATTGAAATATCAACAAAAAAAAAAAACTGTGTGTGAAATGGTTAACTTATACAAAACAAAAAATGGTTATAAAAAATATGTCGAAGAAAAAATCACCAATAAACAAACAAGAAAAAACCAAAAAAGATATAAAAACAGCCAAAACACGAAAAAAAAAACACACATAACACAACGCTGCGTGATGCTCCGAGAGGGAGGAGGGGAAAATCCTACCCCCCTCCTCCTCCCTCTTGGTTGATCGCTTTTTTGGTACACAAAAAATTGAGATATAAGGGTTACGGTATAGTATGTCTATAAACTGACTGATCAGTGTGTGTGCTTGGTATATTAAAATTGTTGAATTAAGCAATAATAAAACCTAAAATCAAGATATTTATGAATCCAAGGTATTGAAATTCCTTACCAAAGCACTTAACATTTGTGCTTGCTAAATGAACAATTGTTTTTGCATTTTACATAAAAATAATATATTCCTACAAGTGATTGTTTATTTCTTCGACAAGTCCAAGATTACTTTTCTATAGGCCTGTAAGCTATATTATATATATATATATTATTTTATTATACAAAAAAAATAAAGCGATGCGAGCCAATGTCAAATTGGTATTTTTTCTGCAAATTCCTGTAAATTAAAAAAACACAGTACTTTAATTGTTTACTTTTCACATTTTGTCCGTTATTTATTATATTTGATTCATTTGTCTCTTTTTTTTTCACTTTATTATGTTCACGAACTTTTTACCGTCCTTTCTCTTTCCGTCTGTTTAGCTAATGATACCAGTATTAAGAAATATACAATATTTTTGCGTACGAAAATAATAATGCTAATTTCATTTATCGTACAATTGGAAGGTTTTTCATTTTTTATTATTTGTTCGCGCCGAGAACTCTTCATCAAACGAAGAGAATTATGCGGCGCGCCATGAAAGCGGGCCCATTTCTGATCTCTGTTTTGGGAATATAATATATATATATATATTATTATATGTATATATTAATGTGCAGTGGCAGTTTAGGTCGAAAGGTAAAAAAGAATTAAACCCGGAATTGATATAAGAAACAACCAATTGGCCAAATATGTTTACAGTTGTTTAAAGAGACTAACTTTAAAAAAATAAATGAACAGCACAAGCCACAGCTGTCACAATTTCTGTCAGTTAACCACTAAAAATCTCTATATTTTCAATATAAAAAAAAACACGTATTATTAATTATTTATAATATTACGACTGCGACACGTACGATTGATGTTATTTTATGGATGTATATGTTGGTTGGTTGGTGTGTGTGTGTGTGTGTGTGTGTGTGTGAAGAGGGGGGTGTGTGAGTTGGTTGTATTGGGTACTTGGGTTGCAGTCTTTAATCATCGCCCGCGGAACGCTTCACTTTGCGCTGTTTGGGGCTTTGCTGTTGGCTGGCCTTGGGACTAGCCTGCTTGCCCGGCTTGGGTGATGTTTTTGGCGTTTTCGATTTGGGCGGCGATTTCTCTGCAAGTATGCGAAAAAAGTAACGGTGAGTAACGAATGGATTTATTATTATTAATGCATATAAGACTTACGCAGCGCACGGAGTGTCTCCTGTGGCACCCAGTCGTAATCAATGTTGCTATCGTTGGCGGTGCCGGTCTCGATGACCTTCTTGGCGGCGGCACGCTTACGCTTGCCGGAGCTGCCCAACAGATATTGCTGACCAATGACCAGTAGGAGCACAGCAATTCCAGCAAGCAGCACATACAGGAAGAATGTCTCGCCGTCCAGACCCTCGTCAACTTCGGAGATCAGCACCGTCTCATTGAACACAGCCTCGTTGTATTGAATGCCATTGGCATCACGGTAAGCCAGCTCAATGTTCAGGCCAAAGGGACGGCCAGCAAACTGATCGGATGGCATGAACGTATAGGAGACGGTCGATTCGAAGCCAGGTTTCACTTCGCGATTGTATGCAACCGCCGAGAAGTTCTGTATGAAGTAATTAAAGTCCATGGGATAACGGAAGGATGCCTCCACCGTTTCAATGACAAACTCCTCCTCGCCCTTGTTCGTGAATCCGATCAAAAACTCAACCGGCTTGCCACCGGGCAGATCCAATTGCTGTCCGGCCGTATGCAATGGTTTCGTGAATAGTAAATAGGTGTCGGCATTCGGGGAGGTCCTGCTGCTGCCGCTATCCGGATCCTCATCCGGCTCAGCATCCTCGCCTGTTACGGCGCCCTCATCGCTATCCACATCAACGAGATCATCTTCCACAGGCTCGGCGGCGTATGCACCAAATTTGTTTGCTGCAAATACAATTGATAAATATATATATATAAATATATGCGTGTGTGTGTGTGTGTGTGTGAGCGAGATGGAGATGTGCAAATGCATATTAGCGCCCATTTGCCAACGCAACACTTTTGCCCAAATCATATGAATTGCGATGGAAAACTTGAGACATGCTCAATTCGCCGTTGTGCTGCTCTTCAATATCAACGCTTTTTTTCATTAAACACTTCTTGAGCGGCTAACACGTCGACTGCCACGTAGTCGCAACAACAACAGCAACAATGCCGACGATTGGTGTTTCGAATAAAAACACTTACGTGAGGAGAAGGTGCAAATGATGATGGGCAACAACAGCAGCAGAAAGAACTTCAGGTCCTTCATCTTTGTTCGATTTGATAGAATGTTATTTCACTGATGAATTTTCGAGAGTGTGAAAGACAGAAACGAAAATGCACAGTATTTGGGGCAAGTGGGTAACTTGGCGACCGACACGTTTGAGCGAAACTAACAGAGTGGTAGCCAGCAACAATGCGTGCATCCGAAGTAGCGCACGAATTCAGCCGACTTTCACTTGTCAAATGTATACGTGGTGCCGCGTCAAATGACAGTTTAGAGTTGTCGAGTTGCCTCATGCAATGCTGATAATCGAACATTTTGCCACTATGCAAGTTTCTGGCCTATTTGTTTTGAATTAAACTCATACGCGTTTATTAAAATAGACAATATTATTGGTATAAGACTCTTCTAGATAGAGAAACATTATTATTATATTTCACAGTGTGGCAATACTGTGCTTTGTGGCAGTGTTGTGAGCCTGTTGCAACTGTCAAATGTCCAATTCACTAATTTGTCAGCTATTAAGCATTCAGATTTATAAAATTAACTATCTTAATTTAAATGAAAAATTATTCTTTGGTATAAGCAAGCCATTAAGTTGTAAGAAGCACAAATATCACTTATTTGACACTTCATTCCATGGTCGCTTACAGCACTATTTGTCAGAGCAACACTGCGCACTAGCGCCGCCACCTTTACGTCGCTGAAACAACAATCGGCCCACTTCCTTTTTGCTTGCGTCTGTCAATTGGAGCGCAACTCGCACGTGAATTCTCTGCGCGAAAACGAATTGAAAATACACAAAAACCATGGACAAACCAGTTGTTTGGGCACGCGTGATGAAAGTTCTTGGCCGCACCGGCTCCCAGGGCCAGTGTACACAGGTCAAAGTGGAATTCCTCGGCGAGCAGAACCGTCAAATCATTCGCAACGTGAAGGGACCCGTCCGCGAGGGAGATATTCTGACACTGCTCGAATCTGAACGCGAAGCCAGACGACTTCGCTAGGAGTCGCTAGCAGCCAATCGCTTGAGATTTGTTTAAAATGTGAGTTTAAAGTAACTGCAATTTGTACAATATTCACATGTATACTATACTCTCACTTTCAGATGTTCTTCTACATTTTGGCAATTTCCTCGCGAGGCTGCCGAGGTTTTGGAAAACAATATAAACAATATACAAACAGAATTACACAACACCAAATTGAAATGTTTTGAATAAATTTCAAGTATTGCAGTGGTAAAAAAAATAGCGGTTGTGTGTAATTTGCTTTTTTTTATTTTTGTTTTGTGCACATTTGTGAAAATCGGTGCGGAAATGCGAAAGAGAGGAACGGAAGATGGAACTGATCTGCTGATGATCGGCAGCTTAACGCGAATAAATTGATAAATCGCTTATGAAGACTGGTGATAAATTTGTATATTTGCGTAATTTAGTTTGCAATTGCCATTGACATTGGCAGCAGTTCCGGCCGTCGCTCCGCTGTCGCTAATCCCATGCGAAAGCTTGCCTCGTAGTGTTGAGCTAACTGCAGATCCTCCTTGAACTGCTTGACTGTGGAAGCCTGCACCAGTTTGGGCAGCAGTGAATGCGAATGCAACTCCAAATACTTTGCCTGGGTCTGGAGCACACTTAATGCCTGAGACAGCCAGGCACGCCAGTCGGCCAGCGGACAAAGCTGCGACTTTGGCACCTCGCCCAGTTCCTCTGTTAGGGCGTTGCTTTCCCTCTCAAAATCGGCCACTTGTTTGGCAATTTCAGCTAACTTCCCATTTTGCCGATTGCTGCAAATACGAAAGAAAGACAAGAAAAACAATACGAATGCATTTTTAGCTATTTGACATTTACAGCGGGGGGTTGGGGCCAATTTACTAACAGAAACTTGTGGATGGACTGATGTGCAACTTGGGAAGATATCAGCAGTCTTGCTTCTGCAGCCTGGTCAACGCTGTGGCAATTACATATAAATATTTGTAGTAGGTATCGGAATGATCATTATTTCATTATTTGTTTTACCCAGCGACTAGATGTTGTCGTTGGCTCAACTCCCAAAGGCGGTTCGCCTGCGTGATTAGATGTGGTGCTGTGGTGTTAAGTGTGTCATAATAGTTGCGTATGTGCACTATGGTGGTGTGCAACAATTCGCTAAGCTGCGCTTTATAATATTTGTACCGCTGCGACTCCAGCGGCATATTTGTTCTCCTTTTGTTTGTCAATTTGAACAAATTTCGCGTGGTGTGTAAAACTGAATCTGGCAACGCCGTCACGTCATGGAGCAGGCATGTGTTATTTGTTATCGATATTTTGAATTCAATTATTTTTCATTGCTGCGGAAAGCCTTTATGATCTGCCAGCGGTTTTACAGCGTCTCTTTTTATACGGAGATTTTCATTATCGATAACATACTTTGTTCTGTACACTGTCCTTCACTCAATTGATAAATGTGAAGTATATCGATATTAAATTTATATCGAGACTCATACCTGGAATGCGTAGAAGCAGCTGATACGCAGCAAAAAAAAGCTACAATATTTTTTTTATAAATATAAAACAAAACGTTTACATCAAGCATTAAAACTTCATAAATAGAAATTTATTAACCGAATAAAACCTCAAAATGACAACAGCGGCGCGCCCCACATTTGATCCTGCACGCGGTGGCTCTGGCCGTGGCGAAAAAGACTTGAGTGCTCTTAGCAAACAATACTCAAGTCGCGATCTGCCTGGACACACCAAATTGAAATACAGGTATGTACATGTGTAAATATATATATATATACATAACTTAACAATTGATCGTGTGTTTTGCTGTAGGGAAACTGGCCAAGGAACTAGCGATGAGATCCGCAATCGCGACTTCCGCAAGGAGCTCGAGGAACGTGAACGTGACGCCCGTTCTGGCGCCAGCTCTGGCAAGGCGCTGCCCTCGATTGTGCGCAAGGCGATTGAGGCAAACAGCAGTGCGAGCAGCAGCAACAAGCGCGCCAAATTCGAAAGTCTGTCACAGCAGCAGCTGCTGCAGCAGCAGCAACAGCAGGCAGCAGCCAATCTCGATGCGGATGAGCCGCTGGACAACGACAGTTCAGGTTCGGACAGTGATTCAGATGATGATGATGCCGCTCTGCTGGCTGAATTGCATAAGATCAAACAGGAACGCCTACAGGAGACGGCCCGTCGTGAGGCCGAGAAGAAGCAGGAGGACGAACGCATACGAATGGAGAACATTCTGTCAGGCAATCCGTTAATCAACTATGAGCCGGGCACGGCGGCATCGGCTGCTGGCCGCGCCTCTGGACTCGGCGGCGATTTGAAAATCAAACGACGCTGGGATGATGATGTTGTGTTCAAGAACTGTGCCCGCTCCGCGCCCGAGAAGAAGACGCACTTTGTGAACGACGCGCTGCGCTCAGATTTCCACAAAAAGTTCATGGACAAGTATATTAAGTAGATGATTAAAAAGATAGTATAGTAAGCCAATCAACACGATTTGAACATTCATTCGAAATAGTGGAATCCAACTTCTCTTTCATTTTCATTTTTCATCTTTTTTTTTCTGTTTTTTTTTTTGTATCTCTTGTGTTGCAAATCAATAAAATTAAAACATACCTCTTGTGTGAGCTGTTCTTAAACATATTGCCAGGCGCTGCTGGTTTGACCCATTCATTTGGCTGACCGCGACAAAGCCACTTGAGTGCGAAGGGCATGGAACCTTAACCAAAGTGTGAAACCGCAAAAAACATCAGTAGCAGCAACAGCACCAGAAGCAGCAGCAGAAAGAACGGGGCAACGAGTACGTGCGCAGCACCAGCCGGATCAGCAGCAGCAGCAGCAGCAATATGATCAACATGATCAACCTGATGAGCTCGCGAAAGGGCCAGGGCAATTGTCGCTGCTGATGAGGCACGAAGCAAAATCAATTTGCCAAAGGAGGCAGGCAGAAAGCGCAAAATAACTTGGCCAATTACGCGCCATGCCGCGTTGGCGGCGACGCTGATGATGAACTTTTGGCTCAAACAGAGTTGCAACCCATGCAAATCATCAAGTTTTTGATATATATATATATATATACATGTACATATATATGTATATGTATATGTATATTGCCACACAATACTGTACGCCTCGTAAAGCCGCGCACGCGGCCTGCGAACTGCGATACTGAACTTCGACTTTGACAATCAGCACACGTCCTCGGCCCGGGAGCCACCTCCTTGGCTGCCTGGTCGCGACTTGCGCGACCCGCTGGCTCCTAAACTTTGCCGAACGCTCAATTTTACCCTAATTCGATCAGAAACAAAATCAAACAAAATTAGCCCATCTTCACAATGATCATGATAATAACACTACTGAACACAATTCCATCATTTTTTGAAACATTTGTCATCAATTGAAACTTATGATTGGAAAGGATCGAAGCTGATACAGCTGATAAGCCTGTATATATTCTTGATCAGCAGTTAGAAGAAACTTTATGTGCTATCTTGATGTGGAATGTGGAATATATTCCCCTTGATGTTGCAGGCAGTACATATGTACATATATGGATATAATCAAGTATCAGTCGATAGATACAGGTTCTTGTCTGCCAGCAATGCTTAAAAACCTTTCCACAGCCATAACTTGATCACCTGTTGACTGATTGTCAAAATGAGTGTTTTTATTTATAGAGAGCTTCAATTGCTTGATGCTGGTCATTTCAAAACAGATAATACTTTGTATAATTAAAATATGAGCAGCATTTTTTATTTTTAGCAAACCAAACCACATAGCGATATGAATCTATATAAAACTTATGTTTTCAAACTTTGCTCACTGCTGTAAATATAATGATGATTATTCATGTTGATCGTTCCGCAGAAGCAGCAGCAGCAGCAGCAGCAGCAGCAGAAGCAGAAGGGGAAAAATGCTGCTGATTGTTGTTATTACGCTGTTTGCTTCTGTCTGACTGTCTGCTGCACAGTGGCAGGCTCTGACTATGGGCTCTGTGCTCAAGCTGAGGCATATACATACAAACAGGCAAACAGACAGACATACGTACATACATAGATGGGCAGACCTGACCTGCTCCAGCAATACTAGCAGAATAATTTATTTCCTTTTTGCATTATGCAGCCCATTATTTGTGCATTCATCAGACGGAGGCAATCTGCAATGAACTTTTCGGTAGTCGCAGCGCGCTAAATTGTGGCCACTGGCCAACAGAACAGGCCAGAGCAGACCAGACTCCATCATCAGCATCATCATCATGATCATCATTATCATTGGGGCATGGCCTATCAATTGACAGAGATTTTACAACTGTGGCAGTTAAAATGGCGACTGTGGAGCGGAAATGACCGTCGCGGTTGCAAGTGACAAACAGCCAGCGGTTAAAAAGGACATCGCACACGGCTGACCACCAAATAAAGACCACGAACATATGTTTCTGGCTGGCTTTCATGCAGCCAGCAGCCAGCAGCCAGTAGCCAGTAGCCAGTCAGTGCAAACCCACCCATCTTAATTAGAGACGAGCTATATTTTTGAGTTTCGATTTGCCAACGAATTTGGAAACGCAAATTGAACATTTTCTGTTTTTGTTTGAAGTATATTAAATAACAATTTGTACTGCAATTATTTCTACTTCTGTCGAATTTGTTGATGCCAATATCTAATTAGGTTCAAAACTAAACAACTAAAGTTCAGCAAATATGCATTGATTTAGTTAACTTATTAATTCATACGAAAGTCTTTTGAGAAGATATGCAATTAAAAATTTAATTTGCGATAAATCTGTCAACTTTTCTCCTTAAACGCTTTTTCAACGAATTCATACATTTGATGAACGTGATTAAGCGTTTCCACTGAAAGCAACAAAATGCTTTTATCGATCGGAATATGTAAACAAATGCGTCAAAGATGATACATAGTTTTAAGAGATCAAGTTGAATATGTAAAAACATATTCAAATTGAAAATTGAAAGGAAGAACGTTGATTATTGATACTGTGATACCAACAAATCATTTAACCTCTATTTTCGGAAGAGGTTTAAATTTCGAATGTATCTTTAAAATTGCGGGAGACATAGGCTTTTGGGATTTTTGGTTAGATTCGGTATCAGATTATAAAAAACTAGATATTTAAAAATAGTGTAAATGCATTTAAATGTCTTGAGTCCCAAAAAGCTCCAAACCGAATAGTTCCATTGTCCAATGACCAGAAATGTATATGTATGTATGTATGTCGAAATATGTATGTATTTCGATACTTTAACATTTTATAGAATGCAAATTTGCCTCAGCTGTTGCATTTTTTCAGTTGTGTGAACATCGCTGGGAGAAGGAGGAGGAGGACGGGGACTGGGATGGACGGAAGGGGTATCTGTGGCAAACTGACAGCTTGACTACTGGTGCAACTGATGCTGCATTATTTAGTTGACCAATTTACACTGGCAACCGTTTGCCACTGAGTGCAACCGGAAACACATGCACCAAAAGGGCGAACGGCTGCTGTGGGTGCTCCACCCGTTCTAGCCCACTTCTCCCCCGATTTGTTCCATCTACTCTCAGCTGATGTCTGTTTTTGCTGGTTGCTTTTGAATCCGTAGTCGTTCGATTTTTTTAATACCCTGAACCAATTAAAAAATGGTCTAATGACATGGTCGAAAATTATGTAACATGTATATTTAAATACAAAGCATTTTCGATCCCAAAACAAAAACATTTGTTAGTAATTCCGACCATAAATTGATCTCAAGACTTTTTCGATGTACAATGTAAAATCTTCAATTAACAATTTAAGGCTTAAAATGATGAGAAACAATCTGAAATCAAGCACAGTGATATCTTAAATTAGAATAAAAATGAAAAGGCAACCTGAATTTGTTTATATATATATATATTTGGCTTCCGATTTTTGCTGCTCTATTTTATATTTTTTAAACTTGAATAAAATGTACATTCTTTAAAGAAATATATGTCTTTTTTTTTGTTTAAGTTTACAGATTTAGGGTATCTGCAAGTCGGGAATTCTTGTCATGCAAACTGGTAGTTGTTTTGTTGTTGTTGTTGCTGCTGCTGTGTTGTTGATTTTCGGGTCACCTGCACTTGACATATTTACTCGTTATGGCCATTTGTAAATCGTATCCACTGATGGCAGACACGCAGCGGGCAGCACTTTATTTAGCATGCCTTACTTGGATGAGCTTGGGCAGTTGTGGGGTGGACGTGTGTGTTGACGAGTTTGAAGGTTAAGGGTAGGGATAGGAGTGGGGATAAGGGTAAGGCTGTTGCACAAAGTGCCCAATCAACAAGAGCGCAGCAACTGCATTAGAAATTAAAAAATGTATTTAAAAAAAACAGATATTTTGAGTTTGAGGCAAGAAATAAAATGTTCTTTTATCACTTATTAAAAAAACAGGTGAGAATTCTGTTGTCGAGAATTCTGAGCTCGACTACAATATACCCTGAGCCAAACTATTAAAAACATTCTAGTTTTACTGCCATTGCTCTCATTTACCAGAACATTGACTCAGTCTTATTTATGTCAGTGTTTTTACTTCACATAACCCTCGCCATCTACTTTGGATAAACAGTGTAATAAAGTCTCAAAGTATATATTTTCTTCAACCAAATTCAAATACTGCCTAACAGTAAAAATGTTGTACAATTTTGTATCCATATCATGGAAAATCTGGCAACAATTGATTACGTTTATTAAGTAAGTTGATATTTTCATTTGTGTATATTTTGTATTTAATATAATATGATATATAGTATAGTATTTAATTTATATAGTATGTATAGTATTTAATATATTTGAGCATTGTTTTTCTTTTGTATCCTGGCAGAGTGTTGCATAATTTGTTCTTAATCAGGGTCAAGATTGCCAAGATGAAAACTGCAATTTAAATTGGCAAACACATCTCTTGGTGGAATATGAGACTGAATAAGAGATTATTAATTGACGGATAAATGTGGGAAATGTGTACATAATTTTGCAAAATAAATTGTACAAATGTGAGGTGCTATTGCCAGTGATCAATTAGTTGTTAATATAAATGAATAATAAAGCGTTTCCGACAAACTGCAGCCATTGCGTGAGTTCAATGCACCGCCAGCCGGTGACGGAAGGCATATGCGTAGAAGGGTTGACCCAAAGGGGGCCATGAGTGGGGTTAGACACACAAACATGCATAAATAAATTCAAAATTATTTGTTACCAAATATTCTAGTGAATCAACCTGATAGATATAAATATATAGTCGATATAGAGTTTTCTTTGTGGCATCGTCTTAATCGGTCTTAACACATGTGCCAATGCCAATAAGCCCGAATTTGCAGCTGTGCTGGCCAACTAATTAAAGCTTCAGCGTAATTTGATAAAAGAAAAAAACTAATTTGTGCAGGCATAAAGGGGCAGCAACCCAATGGACCAATTGGTTCAAGCCAACTAATGCCAGACATCTGAGGTGCTTCCTTGTGGGGCAACAGGTAATATGTGGAGACCCGTCGGGGCCATCGTCCGACAAAATGCGCAAATTGAACGCACGTTTTTTGGGTTGGTGTATATTTATGTGTATGTGTGTGCAGGTAGACATACTAGGTGCAATGGATGCAGTGATGCAGTTACGCATTGGTTGGTTAGGAGAAAGCGAACCAAAACTAAAAGCTAATTTGCAGTTACTTCCGCTGCTAAATGAAAATGCATTTCCTGGCTGAAAGAGGCGTTTAAGTCGCCGCCATTATGGAACGGGTATACCAATCTCCTTCTCCCTCTCCCTCTCCCTCTCCTCTCTCTCTCTCTCTCTAAGGCTGCTACGGATGCACGCCAAAACGGTGTCTGTGACATTTTTATGCAAAATGTTGCGACATCTGTAAATGATTTGCTACCATTAGAAGAAGCTGGCTCGAATCAGAGTTACATTCGGACACCGGCTTTGTTTCCAGCTCCATCTCCATCTCCATCTCAAACTCTGGCAACTCTACCTTCAGTTGCAGGCGGTCAGTCGAACTTCCGGCCAAAAGTCACCAAATGTTACTATCGTACCCGATTCCGATTCCGATTCCTCGTTAGAGCACACGCACTACAATCCGGAAAGGGGCACTTCACTCTGGCTACAGGCGCATCCAGACACTGAACTGGAGACTGAGACGTAGCTGGAGACAGAGAAAGATACGCATTCGTAGGCACTAGCCGCAAAATGCGTTCCGTTCACATTTTCTTGCCAACCATATGTGTAAATGGTACCCAAAACCAAAAAAAAAAAACAAACAAAAAATATTTATATATATATTTTGAACAAAGAATTTGCACCGACTGACGAATACACTTTGTAGCCAAAGTGTTGCTTGAAATGAAAAGTATTAAACACTCAGTCTCAAACTCGAATTTGGTAATTGAAATGCACCCATCAAAAAAATACATATGTTGAATCAAATCTTTGCAAAAGAGCAATTTGCTATAATCAAACTAGTTGCAAAATACAAATATGCATTTAATTTGTGTCGCTTAAATGTCAAATTTTAGTAAAGAAAAGTATTTATAAATAGATTTAGTTGAGAACAAATGCAGAAAAAGGCTTAAGCTGCTATACCCGTAATAAGGCCAAGGATGCGAAGCGGTACCAGTCAAAGGCAACAAATGCGGAAAAGGGGCAACTCTGGAAAACTCTGGGGTGTGAGTGATGCCTGAGGCCTGTTACCGATTCCGACCAAGGCCAGGCCAGGCTAGGCCAGGCCAGTCCATCCAGCCATTTAGAGTGAGAAATTGACCATTAAAACAGACAGCTACACATGTTGACAAATGCAACGCGTTCCGTGGGGTTAGCAAGTCCGATGGGAGCGTGGGGCATGTGCGGCGGATTGTTAATTTGCAGTTGTTGCCAACAAGCCATACAGTACACACTGGCAAAAATGAACAAGCTCAAATCAGCTCAATCATATTCTCGACTCAACTGAAAAGTCAAGCAAAAGTAGAAACAAAAATGGAAGCTGAGAAATATGCATAAATATATTCGGAGGTTCAGAACATTTATCATAGAATAAGCAACCTTCAATTGGGTTTGTTGTCTCCTGTTTGATTTATTGTTTAAAGATTAAACAATTCTTTTTCTTAGCAATTTTGCGTATTTTTGCTCTGTGTACTGTAGCCGTAGTCGTTGCCTAATCCACACAACAAGTCAACTACGATGTGAGACTTTTATTCTGTGCTGTCTTCTCTCTTCTGCTAATTTCTTGCATAGACACAGCAATACACACACACACACGCACACAGACTCCCACACACACATACATTTGGATATGTTCTTTTGTGTGTGTCTCGATTGAGGAACCGCAATGCTTGGACCCTCCAGCGGGGTGGCTAAGAGCCATCACCCCGGTGGCTGTTGCCTTATCCAAGTGTAGCAATTCTCATTGCGATAATCAAATTGTAGGTTTCTCGCATGCGTCTGCTTTTGGGTTAGTCTGCCAAGTGATGATGACGACGATGATGATGATGATGATGATGGGTGCAGGCACTGAACGAACATCCGGCAGAGCTGCATTTGCATCGACTGCAATGCCAAAGTGTCCTCTTTTGGGGGCCAACAGTGCGACTACAAAACGCATATATTATGTACGCCAATAAATAGAGGTAGTTAAGAACCTTGCGGTTTCTCCACATGCATTTCAATTTTGAAAAATGCCTCTGGTCACTTCGTCCGAGTAGTGTACCTCTTTCTCTATCTCTCTCTCTCTTTCTGTCTCGCTCTCTCTCTTTTTTTACTCGAGATGCTCACTGCTCGGCGCTCGGTTTGAGTTCTTTGGGTGTCATCGAGCAGTTCGGCGAATTCACACGCCTTCACGAACGATGAGAGTACAAATCAAGTGCGGGAATACCCTAGTCGAGAGAGTTCGACTGTGAGATACCCTCAAATCGAGACCTAAGTTGTAGCTGAGGGCGTCAAGTGTGTAAGGCATTACGGGAGATGTCTCCGAGAAGTATATATATATATATATATAGTCAGTATATATGTTTTTGAGCAGCATCAATAGCTGAGTCATCTTCGTCTGTCTGAATTCATATCGTTGCCATTAGAACAATGGGTAAAGCTAAGTTTTTGTCATTTAAGATTGTCTTAAGACATACTATAGTCATAACCGTGTCTCAGAGATCTGCGTTCGAGTTGATTGCATACGCCGATCAAGAATATATATGCTTATACAATATACATTTTGGGGTTGAAGGCGTCTGTTATATACACCGAAACAACTTCATGGATTGGGGGAATATGAAAAGCAATAGCTAAAAGTAAAACTATGACTGTGAGTTCGACATCGATTACGATGATGATTCTAACGATGAGTCCGGGGCCAAAGTTGGCGCAATCTTGTGCAAACATTTGCCCCTTTCGGTTACCGGCTCCCGTCGCCGCCAGTTGCAACAAGTGCGATAATAATTCAGCAGGCAGGGCGCGAACTTCAAACCGGTTAGTCGAATGCTGATGCTTTGATTTATTCACCCAGACAAATGCTTGTATCTATTGAGATTGGTTTTTTGGAATTGTTGAAAATGCGTGGGTCGCCCTGTGGTTGCACGTAATATCCTTTGCAGCGTTAATTGTTGCTGCTGCTGTTGCATCTTCTTCTGCCCCTGTCTGCGGCTACAATTTCCGTCAACAGCAACAATGTTTAATGCGGCATAAAAATCAAAGCTCTGAACTTTTTTGCTTTTTTTTTTGTTATTTTGTTTATTGGAGTTCCCGAGCGATTGCCATCGCCATACGCATACTAATGGATACCCGGTTCAGGTTCAGGGCGGCTCTTTGGTTTGGTTTACGTGCGGCCAACGGCGTATATATACATATATACATATATATATATGTATTTACACACGATCGTGAGATACATATACGCACGTCGATCCGCTTGTGCAGGGGCTAGGGGAGGGTGTAGCTGTGATTACGTCGAAATTGGCATCATCGTCAATTGTCAGCGCGTCACTTTGCAGCGTGCTGTTGATGAATCACTGCTGTTGTTGTTGCTGTTGTTGTTGTGATCCCACTGTCCGCTGTCCACAGCTCACTATCCACTATCCGCTAGCCATTGTCTATTGTGTTTGCCCACTGTCATTATTGTCTGAGAGTCACACATTTGGGTACCTAAGCTTTCTTGGCTGACTTGTTTAGTAGCATTCTAATTAGACTCTTTAAGTATGCGTATAGGATTTGTTTACCCTGCTCCCAACGTGAGTTTGAATTATTTATGTAGAGCCTGCTCTTGTACTTCATTTATTTATTAATATTTATTATAATACATTTATATTGAAAATATTATTGCCAGATAATGAGATAAACCAAATGACTTTCAGACAGATCTAATTAGACAAGAAGCAGAACAGACTTGAAATTCTCATCGGTCTCATCTAGTGATAGGACACTGTAAACTAAGAGTTAATCAAGCTTCATTCGATATAATCAGTAATGAAATGAATAAGTGTCTACTATTAAATATCGGTCTTCAAAGTGAATAAACATCAAAGCACAATTAGTGGCGCCGATGAGAGCATCTACCTTTCGTTGTCACAGTTCTGAATGTGAGGTTTCTTGCCTGGTTATTGTTTAATTATGCCAAATCCATAAATGTATGTATGTGTAAGCTGTGCAAAAGTGCTTACAGCCGGGTTTTGCCCGTGTCCATGGGAAACGTGCACCAGATCTTAAAGCCACGTCTACCGATACCGATGCACATACTCGAACTCGAACAGCAATTTCACAGGCATCCAGAATTTCTCCCATCTATTGGGTTTTTTTTTCTTATTTCTTACAATTAGCGTTATCAGTTGAAATCGTAGATGAAATCAAATAGATAATCAAAATTAGTAAGTTAAAAATCGCTTGATCGGGGGATAGCCAGATAACGCTTTAAATAAAATAAAATAATAATTTTGTGGATGAAATTTAATTGGAAACTTGAGAGAGAAAAATATCAAGCGATAAAAATGTGGATCAAATTTCTATTTAATTTTTAGTTATTTGTTAAACTGTAAATAGTATTTAGTTAATAAGCGGTTAGCAACAACAACAACAACAATAACACAGTAGTATAATGCCTGCGGTGGCGCCAACAACAAATATATCACAAACGAAACTGGTGCTAAAATAATCAAAAGGCTAATAAAATAACTGTAATGATGTGGGCGTAACAGCAATAACAACAACAACAACAATAGCAACAGCAACAACAACAACAAGAACCGCAGGTTCAACAACAACAGCAACAACAACAACAACAAGAGGAACAACACTAATCAGCAAACGCAAACGCGACGACCTTTTGAAGAGGCAATAAACTGCAACCGCTAATCAAGCTGCCAGGTTGCATTAAAGGCGCCTCCCGTCACCCGACCGACACCCGACCCGGACGCGGTAAAGCGTTGCGGGGAGCGCTGCACAGACACGTCTGTGTAAAGCGTCAGTGGATGCACTTTCACCCGGCTAACCACCATCAGCCTCGCCCCAAATGTTGGTAGCCGTGACCTTCACGGTCCCCATTTGTATGCGGTTCTCGACAGGCAGGCGCACCTCATATTTAATTACAGGACCTGCAGATGAATGCTTCATCATATATATATATATATATATACAGCTATATATATTCATTCAACTATTTATTTATTTATTTAATTATCTACTGAGTTTTTAAACAAACGCTGCCGCTTTTTATAAGTAAAACAAATAGCTTTAGTGAATGTAGGATCCAAAGGTTAAAGAGTTGCCGCCCAGCACCCGCAGCAACCCTTGCGTATGCATCTAAATGTCAACATATTTGAACTGAAAGTCTTGCTGTTATACCTATTTGGAAATAAATAAATAAAGTAATTAAATTCTGTTTAAGTTTGAAATGAAAACAAGACATGTGATCTGTTATTAAAAATACAGTTCACGATTCAATGCTGGGGGGTTTTTTTTTGTATACCCCTGAAGAGAGTATTTTAATTTTGGGATTAAGTTTGTAACGAACTGAAGGTATATGTTCTTGAACAGCATTATTAGCCGAGTCTCCGTCTGTTCTCATTTTGTATTTCTCTTGTAAATCTCTCATCAATTCGCATTTTTGCTAAAGGCAGTGCGGAGTCAATCGGATCTGGATACTATACAATATAGAGAGTTTCTTAGTTGTGTGATCGAGATAGATAGATATACATGCCACCCTTTCTGATACAATATAAGTACACAAATGTACATACGTATAAAGAGATTATAATATTTCGAACTTAAGATATCAGCAACAGATGGACTTCGGTCCACAAGAGTATGTAATATTCAGCGTGCCAAAGAAAGCTTTCTTTTGTTTTGGTTGTTGCCTAATATGATAATATGTGATCAAATCAACTGGTATTTTATTTTATTATTTTGATCAGAATGATCGCTTGTGCACACATCCCTAAGCTAGAGTTCTATCACCAAGCAGACAATACGAAGCAATACGTCGCCTTCGGGTCGACCCGAAGCAGAGTGGGGCACAGCAAAAAACATGATGCAGGTTTTAGTCGATTTGACGCCTCTATGTTTTGTCTGCTTAGTGGCTCTACTTAATTCAATGGCACACGCCATTCTCCATATATTTGTGCCTCTCTCTCTGCCCCTGTCTCTGCCCCTGTCTCTGCCCCTGTCTCTATCTCTATCTCCATCGCTTTTGGTGGTTTGTTGGTTTGGTGGCTGGTGGCTGGTGGCTGGTCTGTTGTTGTTGCCTGATTTTTGCCGCCTGCTGTCTGCGTTTGATGCGTGTCTGACACATGCCAACACATTAGCCGCGTCCTGACATGCCGTGCCCAGTACCCCCGCCGTCCGGCATCAGTGCAATTGCCACCACATTGTATTTGGTTGTCGGCTAATTTGATATATTTTCTCGTTTGGTATTTTGTTTCGTTTTTGATTTTGTTGTCTTTTTTTGTTTTTTGTTTTTTTTTTGTTGTTATTATTTTTTGTGAGCAAAGTAAATTAGGCAATAAGCAAAATTTACATACAAAATCGAACCGGGCCGAGCCGAGCCGAGCCGATGGATGCACCAAATGCCAGGTGTGTGCACTTTTTGCTAGTCTCAAATCCTGCGGTGATTTGTCAGTGGCCATCATCAAATGTATCCTCTACTTGTGTGCGTGTGCGTGCCGTCTCACCACTGACAGCCAAATTGCGATTGCAAAAATACAAAAAAAAAAAATATAAAATAAAAAACACAAAAACGGATACAGAAAAACAAAAACATTAAAATTGTTAAGAAAATAACAAATCAAAGCTCAAATCGATGCTGTTGTGTTAGTAGCTTTTAAGCGTTGCTTCGATACGTAACTGACTAATTTGCCTGATTAGTCACAGAGCCGTTGACATTACTCATACGCATCGAATATTGACCGTTGTCTCTATATCAATTAATATACATCCATATGACGTATGGATGTACATACGCGATGAGTATAAGTTAAAGCTACTACGTCAGCAGTGATAAGAAGCCGAGCTGTCATCGTCGTCGTCGTTGTCATACTAAGAAAACCGCATGGCAAAAGTTTCCAGCATCTCACGCGGCTAATAATACCATGTGGGAAACGGCATGTTAAAAATAATACATTTTGATGTAATACCCATGTAATACAACTCATACAATGCTTATCAGCAATATCACCAAGTTGCGCATTTGCTCTGCTTTTTTTTATATATTTTATATCTTGTTTCTTTCGTGCAGAGCAGTCCATTCATTGCGGCCCCAAAGTGTTAGGCCAGGGCCACTGCTGTGGTCCAACTAACTGGCTGAAAACCCAGCGATCCGATGTGAATCATTCCTCGTTTCTTGGTAACTGCTGTTGCTGTTGCCGGAGAGCAAACTGCTGAATTCGCGCTCACAAAAAGAGACAGTGAGAGCGAGAGGGAGAGAGAGAGAGAGAGAGAGAGAGGGAGAGAGAGAGACTCTACTTCTGGCACTCACGTAGGCTGGCAGGTTTTTTGTTACTACAACTGATCATCAGCAACGAACTCTTTAAATTTGGGAAATTCTGACTGCGTTTTGAAATATGCATGCAAATGTGAATAACAAATAAATATGTATATTGGGATATGCCCCACAAGCAATCAGTTAATATTGACATGAACACATCTAGAAACACGTTATTTTATATATCATTAGGAAAGGGTTTTTTTTGCACTTTATCGCGTTTACTATTTTCTATAGTAGACTTGTCTTGTTGGGTTGGGTATTTTGATTGTATAATATGTATGCAAATGCAAATACAAGCGAATTTCAATAGGTAAACAGCTGACCCTATAACTGATGTATCTTCATATATATATATATATATATTTCTTTATTTGATCAGCATTAACTATAGTTGTAACTTTGTCATTTCTCTATTCATCTTCAGGATCAGAGTGTAGTTCTTCGTGGGGTCTACTATCCTAAACTGAAAGTCATTTTACTCAACTGATAAGGTTTATTATATCATCATCAGACTGCCACGCACACACACACACACACACACACATATCCTCTCTCTTTTTATTGTATCTCTTTCGAGTCGCTCTCTTTTATTCAGCGCAAGCTCACTTTAATTGTGTGTGAGTTGAGAGCGCTCTCTTTTGGTGGGTGGCGACGCGTTGCTCGCTGTGGATGTGTTTTTCTGTGGGTGTTGAAAGATGTTTGTTGTGCTTTTTGTCCGCATAATTGTGGGTGGAGCCAGCCGTTTATTTGTTTAGTTGTTTGTGCTGCGTTGCCTTTGTTTGGCCACCATCCATCCAGCCAGCCAGCCAGCCAGCCGCAATTTATATTCGCTTTTATGTTCATTTGTTAAATGCACGCAGAGTACGCACACCGTACGAACTTCATATAAACTTCGTTGTGGGCTTATTTAGTCGATTGTGGAAGCATTTAGTAGTAGCGTCCAGTTCCAGTTCCAGTTCCAGTTTCACTCACAGATTGTGTGCTGCACTTACCACACTCACCGTACACCAGAGCGAGATGGCACACTTGTTTTTGTGTCTCATTATATTTTGGTTTGCTCGGTGTCTTTACATATACTTTTTTTTACACATATATGTATATATACTGTATGTATGCACAAGGTGTACAGCAACTATATAAATATATATATTTATACATATATACGCCCTTAAATATCGAAAGACGTGCCGAAAAAGTTATATTCAATTTTATTAAACTTTATTTTAATGAAGTTTTAAAGACTTATTCTTACTATTTGACAGCAGTTACAAATATGCTTAAGCAATAATAAGTATGAAATATGTTAATAAATAATAAATATACAAATATTTGTATTTTATTTTAATATTATTTTCAGCAATTCGCATTCATCTTGTGACAAATTATGTTTCACATATTTCAACTACGCACAAAAGTAAAGGTAAACAAAATTGTTAAATACCTGAGAATAACAATTGCAGTGTACAATATGTTTTTCAATTTTTGAGCTAAATCCAACTGGGCAATGAACACAAAAGAGATATTTAGTAATATTTACCATTTGCTTTCCTGTTCTGTTCAATTCAGGATATTTAAACACAGGCAAACTGCTCCTATAACCTGAAACTAATAAGGTGAATGTGGATTGTGTGTCATTTGTGCCTGCTGCAGCCTTGTATATATTTTACCATAAGGATAGATGATCTAGTTGCGATTTGTGTTCAATGTGCTGACAGGACCACCCGGCTGGGGGGGAACATACATACATACATACTTATATATACGTGAACAATACAGTAGCTGGCAATGGGACCGCACAAGCTACGCTCTCCGACTGACTGACTGACTAACTGACTGATGGACTGACGGACGGACTGACTGGCTGATAGAGTGACTGACTGACTGACTGACGTTGTTGATGTAGTCCGAGCTAAAGTTAATTAGCCCAGCAAAAACAATAACCTAGTGCTGAACTGAACACTAGACCACGCAACTCTGTGCTTTGGTAATTCAAGTCGCTCATCATAAACTGCTGACAAAGTTCTATGTTGCTGATGCTGCTGTTGTTGCTGCTGCTGCTGCTGCTGTTGTTGTTGTTGTTGGTGTTGCCACCGCAAGCTGATTGAATGTACATGTGAGCGATGAAAATTAAGATCAGCCCAGATGAGTTACGGTACACGTTCTGCAATAAATAGTCTACCCGAAGATGGAGCACAGACGCGACACTTGGAGGCGGCCCGAAGGGGCATGTGTGTGTGTCGTCGGGCTTCTTGTTGTCATCATCCGTTCTGTCGGTTTTGGGGGCGCATGCTTCGATTGTGGATCACCGATCGTCAAGCGTCGAGCATCGAGCATCGAGCGTCGGCGTCTTTAACGCTCGGCTTACTTGAAACATCGTACAATCGAACATCTCTATAATTAACCTGTACACAATGAAGTTCGTCCATATTATGAACTCCTGTCAAGTGGAGTAATAACTCAGATATACGATTTCGTTCATTCATTTTGTGTCTGGTTTTCCTTATACACAAGTTAAGAGAGCGCACATAAATTGAGATATTCCTGTACACAGTTATTTCTTTATATTGTTATTTATATATATATATATATATATATATTCAAAAATGGTGGTGAATATCATGTTTTTCATATGCACTTCAAAGCCAGTCTTATTTAATTTTGATAATACTTATATATACAAATTAAAAGAGGGTACATAAATAGATATATACCTGTACTTGATCTACTTGGAATGAATACCTGTATAATTGGAATTTATATATAATATAGTTATTTTCACTATAGGCAAGTCGGACTGTAGTTGTATTGGCAGCTGGCAGGCGGCAAGACTGACTAGATTTGGCTTCTCGCACTGGCTAGAGTTACCACAGTTTCTCAATTCGATACTGGAAAAGGGCTAGGTGTAGGGGTAGGGGGGAGGGGGGGGGTGTGCATTGCATAGTTTTGCAATTTAACAATTGACTGCAGTTCAGCTTTTGTTGTTGTTGCTATTGCCGCTGTTGTTGTTGTTGTTGCTGTTGTTGTTGATGCTGTTGAAGTCAAGCAAACAACAGAGAAATGTTGGCACCTTAGACCATTGAGTAAAGAAGGGTCTCGGGGGTTAGGTGTAACTGCGGCGGGGTGTTCAATTTATTTATGCCAGGCAGAAAACCGCAAAAGCTTTGCACGATCCACGAGATCCACGAGAAACACATCGAAGATGTAGTCGGAGTCGGAGTCGGAGTCGGAGTCGGAGCTCAGCCATCCAGACAATTGCAGATGGTAGTCCAAATCTAACTAGGCGAGAGAGATTTGGAGAGCTGGATTCTTCTTCTTTGTGGTGTGGTTTAATGTTGTTGCTGCAATGCCTTGGATCATAATTTAATTACACACACTTTTCATTCCAAATTCATAATTTTTGCAATTGTTAATGTTGTTGTTGTTATTTTTAATATATGCGCATAATTAACTGTTGTTGTTGCCAATGTTGCCACCATTTTTGATGTATTTTACCTGCTGTTCCCTTTGCATTTCATTCGCGTGTGGTTAACTTTTTTGCATAATATTTTACATCGCATAGCTCGTTTTTATTTTTTTTTTAAGTAATTTTATTTATGTACACACATATACGAACAACATATGTACATATTTACATATCTACAAAATGAGCTAGACTTTTGTTTTGTTTGGTTTTTCTTTCTTCGACGATGTTGCCAAATAACTCGATGAAATATTTTTAAATAAATAACTTTATTAATAGTCTTCATTCATCTTCCATATAACGCTTTTGATCTTCGGATTCAAACAAAATAACAAAAATAGCGACACACTTAATACAATAATGCATTCTAATCTAGACTTAGGATCTATTAAAAAAAAAAAAAAAAATAGAAATACATTTATTTTATATGTTAAATACATATGTATACTTATTCTAACATTCAGTGTACTATATATAAATAAGAGATAAGCGATTAATGTCAAAAATTTAAATACATATACATACATGTGCTACACATAATGGGTATTATTTACAGTCCACTTCCTTATAGGCATTATAAGTTATAAGTTATGATGGAAAAAAAAAAAAAACAAATCATAAAATAATAATGTTTCTTAAAAGTGATTTAATTTAGATGAGGCAAGAAATATGTGTTTATCTTGTTGCTGTTGGTGATATTTCCGCCTAGTTGCAGTTGTGTTTCAGTTCTATGGGTCAATAGGGGCGCCACACTTGTGTCATATCGCCCACATCCTCCTCCCTCGCCGCCTCGCTGCTTACATCACTCTGATGCTGCTGCTGCTGCTGTTGCTGTTGCTGCTGCTGCTGTTGTTGTTGTTGTTGTTGTACCTCAAGTTGGCGCTGAGCTTCGTGTTGATGCTGGTGATGATGATGATGATGCAAGTGATAGTTGTGTGCAGCACCTTCCGCCGCCTGCTCGGCAATGGCGACCGCTGCCTGCTGCTGCTCCTGCTGCTGGTCTTGCCCCATTGGTATGCCACCAGTGCCAGCGCCCAATCCAATCTCAATGCTGGAACGACTGTTGGCCAGCGAACTGATGGTCAATTGCTGATCTGTGGACAGGTACTGTTCCAGCTTCTCGCTGCTGTGCAGATGCAGATGTATCTGATTCTGGTTGACAGTCGAATACAGCTGCGGATACAGCACCACTGGCGGCGGTGGCGGTGGTGCTCCACCGTGTCCACCAGCACCACCATATTGGGCGGCCGTTGCCGAACAGCTGCCATACTGATAGTTATTATAGCCATTCGACCAGGCCGTCGCCGCATTGTTGTATGCCGTCGGTGGTGGTGGTGGTGCACCGTAGCTGGCGTTAAGCGATTCCAGATCCGATTTGCAGCCGGCGCCCCCATAGCTACCTGCTGTCTGATACGGATCCGCGGAGAAGCCATGCATCTCCGGCAGCACCGTGGACAAATGATAATTGCCAGCGTCCAATGTGGTTGTATCGTAGCCACCCATTGTGCTACCATAATGATTCATCGCTGTCGCATTGCCCACTGCCACCGGTGCGGCAGCTGGCGGTGGAGGTGGTGGCGGTAGCGCAACCTGATGTTGCAAGTGGTGCGCATGATGATGATGCCCATGCGAATGCGAGTGAGAGTGACTGTGACCGGAGTGTGCATGATGATAGGGTACACCAACGCCCATGCCAACTGGATAGGCACCGCTGCTGGTCGAGCCTGTCCATTCGGCGGCGCCTATCAGATCCGTTTCTGCGAATTAATGAACAAATAGAAAAAATGCAAGCGTTTCAGAGATGGGTTAGAGCATCAGTTCCATTTACATACGTTTAAATGCTATAGTCTATAGACAAAAAGCCAATTAACAAGCCACTCACAGCCCGCACACCCATCCAGCAAATGCCGCCCACTTGTCACAAACATACACGGGCTACTGGCAGAACGGATAATTGAAAAATAATTTCATATATGCGAGCGAGATTCACGTGTGTGTGCACCGCCCAAACCACTCAAACCACCCAAATTCCACGGCTTGGCAAGGGGTTAACAAATTGCCAAAGCAAAAGAAAATTCCAAGGCATGCCACCGTGCAACGATAACAACAGCGGGGCGTCGGCGTTCTCCCATAGACCATTCTCCCACCAACCCTCTCGTCTGCCCATCACCAATGTTTGACACAATGTCGCTCGCATATTTTGACTAATTATGTAAGTCAGCGTACCCAGAAACTGAGAAAAGTTCCAACACTCAAGCACCCCCAGATGACAAGGAGAGCAGCGCCAAGAATCCCGTTTAATTAATCAAATTTATTAAAAGCAATACGTAAAGAAAATGAGGCGCCAGGTAAAACGAGAACACAACTCATTACGCGAATAATATACTATAAATACACTGAAAGAAAATCACATCAAGTCAGTAGAAAAAAACTGTATGAAATGCATATCATCAAGTTGTGCAAATGATCTCAATTAGAGACTAGATATAGTATAAAAGTTCTCGGGTAACATATGAAGATCAAATTTATATAATTTGATATCGAATTTCAGATTTCCGTAATATCGATACAAAGTCATACTTTCGAACACATAGACATTTACAGTCTAAGTTGGCTGGAATAAACCTTGATTAATTGTAGTCATTTCAATGGGATCGTATCAGGAATACAGAATTTGTTGAGGAGATTGTTTAATTCTATTAATTCAACGATGTGTACGAATTGTAGATACCCAGTATGCAATACTTAACCTATCTTCAGTAAAGTATTGGATACAGGCTATCTCATATTCGAGCTCTTTCTCCCTCTCGACTTGTTATATTCTTTCTGGCCCGATATTCAGTACAAAAACTGAGAAAGGAATTGAATCCTAAGTCGTTTTTATTAATATGAATTCTTGATATGATCTGGGATTAGATTAATAATTATGTAATATTCTGAGCAACTGTTATCAATTGATAATAGTTTACGTGACTTTATAATAGAGAAATACCTTTACCTTTAAATAAATAAATGAGGTGCATATAATAAAACAATCTGATGCGCTCCAATCTTTTTTTTTTGTCCACGGCAATTCGCTGACCAATTTTGGTTATCATACCCGTTTCTTTGGGCCCTACCTAACCACTTAATGAGAGGGTTGGGCCGAGGGGGGAGGGGCAAATTGCATGTAAGCAACTTTTCACCCGGCACTTATCACATTTTAATGTTTCAATTAAGGCGCAAATTGCATTGCAACAGCAATAGCAAAGCTGCAACCACGCCGAGTAGTAATCACAAAATACACAACTACCGCAACTTAGCGAGGATGCAATGAAGTGAGACCGCCAGGATGAAAGCAAACCGGGCGTATAATGGCCCTAAGGGCAAGCAAGCGATGTATGTATATAAGTATATATATATATATATTTATATATGAATGCATGTATGTATTTATGTAGCTGGTTAGGGCACAATTTGCATACTCTCGGTCCGGCACGTGGAGTTATTTGCCAAAGCGAATACAATCCAAAGCTAATGACAATGGTAGGGTTGGGTCGGTATAGTGCCTGCCATAAGTTTACGTCTAGATAATGGCCTCTCATTAATGTCACTTACATTGACTATAATTAAAGGCTTTGTTGCGTATACGCAATGTACATTTTCTCGGACAGAAAATACATTGCATAACTAATGTAGGTGCGTAACTTTTCATCTGTTCAAATGCATTTAGTATACAGTGCATACGCATATGTTTCATACAAAGCTACTTTCAACTTCAATTAAGTTGATTTAATATTCTAATTGAGACTGTTAACGGTACTTCAATTCACTCTTATGAAAATTGCTTTGTGGTAATAATTTGAAACCAATATGAATTTTTGCCAATATGAAATGTTAAATTTTTAAATGGTTAATTACAATATGAAATAGTAATAGTATAAATAAGAGAGGAAGGCAGAGAAGTAGAAGCTGATTTATGTTTTTGATAAGACGGATATGTATCTCAATTGAAAATAGTAGAACATTTTATAATTGATTTATGAAATTTGGCTTCTGAATTTAGCTCAACAGTTGAATGAGGAAACTATAATAGGTCTATCCTTCGACAGCGTTTTTCTCTCCGTGTATAACATTTACAAAACTGGAATGCTTCATAAAATATTGTTGGAATTTATTAATCAGTGATTTAAATTTAAATTAGCATCCTACTGTAAAAGCTAATGTAAAAACTGAATCTGCTTTGTTGGAAGTATCGAAAGGGTTGGGGAAGTGCTGCAAGAGGAGCGGAAGGAAAAGTAGGGGAAGCGGAGTAAATTTGCTGAGCAATTAACAAAATTAGCATATCTTCACACACAAACACTCGCACACACACACACACAAACACTCGCACACACACACTTATACACACAGCCAGAGACTGGCCGGATATCTTCGATTTTCGCTGGCCATATCCCATATCCGCTTGGCGTGCGATCAAGCGTAAGGAAGAGCATGTAGAAGAGGTACATACAATGTATGCATGTATGTATGTATGTATGTATATATGTTTGTATATATAAGTATTGTACAGTGCGCATCTAAACTAATCGAAACGAGCTTGTCTGCAACCAGAAACCACAGCTGGCCAATAATCGCCGTCAGCAGGGCATTGGGCATTGAGCACAAGTTGCTGCTCAGCCCCAAATCGTCATCGACCCCATTCCCCACTTCCCACTCCCCATTCCTCGTTCCTCGTTCATCGTTCATCGTTCCTCACACCCCATACTCAATTGCCATATGCCTCATTCCAGGTTCTCACAGCTTTTGCGTTGCCGTCGCCATCTTGGGGCTCATTAAGGACTGGTGTTGCAGCAGCAGTACCCGATACCGTTGTCTCGGCTGCTTGTTGTACCAACAACTGCCAGAGTAATGTTAATTAAAGTACATACCTCTGCCTCTGCCTTTGCCTCTGCCACTGCCTCTACCTCTGCTCACTGCTTAGCCTTTGCTTTTGTATTTTTTTTTCGGGCTTGCAAAATGGCGGACGGTGAAAAAAAAGAAAATAGTAACAACAACAACAACAACAACAACATCATCATCATCATCATCGTTGTAAACAGCAAACGGCACGAAACGGAAGTGAGTTTGCGGTTTCGGTTTGGCTTTGCGTTTGCGTTTGGGGTTTGGGGTTTGGGTTTGGGTTTTGGTGGCGGACCAACTTGGCCACAGTTGGCGTTTTATGGGCCAAAAAGATTTCATTTCAATGTACAATGGTTGACATTGTTGTTATTGTTATTGTTGTTGCTTTTTTAAATTTTTTTTTTGCGTTTGCAGTGACTGCTGCTGCTGCTGCTGCTGTCGCTGTTGCTGTTCATACATATTTTTGGATGCATCTTGCAGCTTGCAGCATTTGGTTGGTGCCGTAGCAACAGCTGCGCAACCGCATTGGGATTGATTTGTGGCTTTTTGGGCTCACAGACTACGTAAAAAGTTTGACAAAAGTGCTCCCTTCCCTTAACTTCCCCTTCCTCTTCCCCTCACCCACCGTAACAGGTGTGGAACTACATATTGCACAAGTTCTCAAAAAACACAAAAAAAGCTTCCTTGAATAAAATTAAATGAATGCAATGTGTGCAAACACGAACGCAACAGTAACATGCCAAATATTGCCACATTTTAAGGCACACACACATGAAGGTGTTACCCATTCTGTTTAGCAATCAACTCTTGAAGAATTCCACATTTCATTTTATTAAGTAAATAATTGTTCACTTAATAAAATGTATAATAAAACAAACTGAAGCTTAGAGATTTGCAATATCCGCCGTTTCCCAAATCTCTAGCTATGTATTTATATATTAGCATAACAACTTCGAGCGAGAACGTATTATACGGTCAAATGAAGGCAACATTCTCAAGAAATTTTCATTAAATGCTATTGCCTTTCACTTTTATCTCAGTAACAAAATATTTATATTAAAATTCAATGTGAATATACACTTGGCTGAAGTCTTCCTTTAATTTTTTTCTTTCTTAGTTACTTCCTTTCTAAGTTACTACCTTTCTAAGTTCTTCCTTTCGAAGCTCTTTCTTTTTCTAAGTTCTTCAATCTATCAAATACAAATAATATTTAGATATATATATATATAGCATATTCAAGAGGTGTCCCTGAATTCCACTTTCGCTGTTGGTTCAATATGCAACTTGGTCTACCACTATAATTACCGACTGTATGACACTAATACAGATTGGTAGCTTGACTTCTTGGAATTTCCGAACGATTTCCGCTGAAAAAAGCGCTATGTTTTTTAGCGCGGCTCATATTTTGTGTAAATTAACAATCGAAGCGCCACATTTAAATATTTATGTCTTGGACTTTTTAAACAGTAACAAGCAAAAAATTATACATTTATATGTGTATACGTATTTGTATATGTATATAAAGAAGCGCAGTGCTGGCCACACGCACGCTCTGCGATTTAGAGTCTAATACGTTTGGGGCATTTCCGGTTTGGACTTATTTTAGAAACCAAACATACAGCTAAAAAAAAAAAACCAATTCGATTGCACTGCCAAACGCCACTAAATTGTGTGCGTTGTTGCTATTGCTTTCGACGACAACGATATCGACGATGTGTCATTTTATTAACAACATATATTAATATGCATTGTATTTTGTATTTTGTGTTTCGTATTTGGGCAGTTCGATGAGCCTCAGCTTCTGCCTCAGCCTCAGCCTCTGCTTTTGCTTTTGCGGCAGTAACGCAATGAGACAACGAAAAATGCAAAATTCATAAATTAATTAGCATAAGCGACGCTTAGTCGCTTAGCGGTATCACTGTGTTTTTTTTTTTTTTTTTTTTTTTGCTCAGTTTCGTCTAGTTTCAACAGTGACCAAACAACAACGCGCTGACTCACGATACAGTGAGTCAGTCCCATTCCCATACCCACAACCAGTGCTTCAGCTTCAGTTTTAGCTTAAGCTTGTTCTTGAGCCAGTTTACAGCTTGAATTTCAGTTCCTCAAATTGCGTTAAGCGAAAATTTGTTGGCTTCTTAACAAAGTCTTTTTATGCCTATTTTTAGCTGTTAATTAAAGGGCAACAGTCGGCAGACTCCGACTACAACATGCTTAAGCCTACAAACAGGGTATGGCCTAGTTGAGCACACTTATTAGGTTTTTTTTCTTCATAATTTTCTATGCTTGAAGAAGATCTTATAAAAATAAAGTTAGAGCTTACCATATCTATGGAAACAAAGCTAGAGTCTTTCATATATGCGAAGAAACCTACTTCGATTTGCTAATCTTATCTTTATCTAGATTCAACGATATTTTATTAAAAAATCAACTCTTTTAGATTTTTGTCTAAACTTATTGCAAGTATTGGGCCTACTTGATAGTTGATATTGAATCGATAAACTTGCGAAACTGAAGCCGCGGAGTACGCGTGCTCCCTCTAAAAAAATAAGGAGCGGCGAGAGCCTAACGACAACAATGATTAACGTCAATGGCACTGAACTATTTTTAAGCTTCGTTGAAGAAAATAAATAAATTAGCGGCCCAATGTTAAAATATATAAGTAATAAATACTAAAAATAAATCGAGACTCTCAGATTGAGATGCGGCAACGGCCAACGTTCATTAACTCAATTAAAACATTTTAGGCCGTCTAGTGCCAGTTGAATCGAATCAAATCGAATCGAACCCATGTTTTTTAACCATTACATGCAGTAAGGCACTCTTTGTAAGTGCTTCCAAAATCGATCGTAATTCCAATTATTGTTCAATTAATCTGTGCATTAATTTAGATCTGTAGAGAGCCCCAAAAATCAATGGTAATATTTTAGTTTTTTTTATATAAAAATAAACTAATAATTTTATATATAAAAAATCATTTTGTGGACCCATCGAACATTTAACTTTTCTTCAACGTCATTGGCTCTAAATGAGATGTACTTTTAAAAGTGAGCAAATTCTTTTGCATTCCTTCTATTATTGATATTGTTGACTTTCTTAATATCTCAATTTAAGATATAGAATAAGAATCGCGAGTACCGAGGCAATCATGAAGTGTATGCTTAATTTTGATTAATTCTCATCTGTAACTCTCACCAAAGTCTGCATGGTTGTTATGTCTGCATTATCTGGTAGTCATTTAATAAGCACCCACCAAAAAGGCTTCTATAAATAAACACGCACACAGAAGCAAAGACGCTCAACATTAATACTCATTGCTTCATTAAGATGCGAGATTGTTGAGAGGGAGAAAGAGAGAGAGAAATGGAGTGAACTAGATTGGATTGGAAAGAGTTCTTGGAGTGTGTAGTGCAGTTTGATTTGGGTATCTTACCTTGAATTTGTGGCGCATTGGGTTTGTAGCCCTGGCAATCCGAATTTATTGTACTATTCGACGATGAGTAATTGCTGCTCAACTGTTGAGCAATACTAGCGTTTGTGGTTAACGCATTGCTGGCCGATGCAACCGACACAGCAGCAGCCGCCGCTGCCGTCGTGGCTGCCGCAACCTTTGCGGACCGACGTAGATTTTCGAGCTCGCGAAGTGTTTTTTGGTAACCGTCAATGAATGGTGGCTGGCCCACAGTCAGGGCTCGATATTGGGGACCGCCGGGTGGGCCTGCAAATAGTTTAGAGTATTGTTTTTTTGGCGGCTATAGTCAAGGAGTCCTTATGGATTTATAATTCTTCTCAAACAATTGCTGATAACTTATCTTGTGACAATGTATCTACGTGCAGCGTCTACGCATCAACTATGTGTTTCTGTCGCTCTAAAAGTAATGCATTCTTAGACTAGTACGTCAAGATAGGTCAATTCCTGTCGGACAATTTAGACAGTCCTTGCCCCAAATGAATACACAACCCTCTTGTTAAATGTCTGTTCATATATTCGTTCCACAGATACTCTGCTGATCATCTGTAGCGATCACAAACTCAAGGTAAACTCAAACTGCAGCATATTTTAAATGTATATATGGACTACATATATGTATGTATACCGGCATACATATATAGATATGTACATATGTAAATAAACACGTATGTAGATTAAGTATTGCAGTGAAGACATAAAAATGCATAAGCGTAAAAAAAAATTGATAAAAATAAAGAAAAAATTAATTCATACTCGTATATGCATTACACAAAGTAAAAAAACACTCAATACGACAACGTTGCCGCCTTTGCAAAAAGGTTTTCTTTGAAAACCGCAAAATTTTCAGAAACCGTAGGAAGCAATGCAATTCAGTTCAGTTGAGTTGAGTTGTGTTGAGTTGAGCTCAATATGTACGTCCGTCTGGCAGCATGTCCGTCGGTGTGTTGGTCGGTGTGTTCGGGCAAACCGGCTGCACTTTTCAAACACCTTTCCTAAAAGACCCCGCTCAACAAAATGGCCGAAGTCTGTCACACGATCTGCACTGCAATTTTCAAGTCAATCTAACGAAAATATTGTGAAAGAGATCCTCTGCTCTGATGTTGTGCACACCATCCGCCAAGGGGATTATGAATGATTACCATTGTGTGCAATTGGCCTATACGGCTTAGCCATTTACATCAATTAGACACTTGCTTAATGCGGCCTAAGTGTCGTTGCCTAGTTCTCAGCTCTCAGTTCTCAGTTCTCAGCTCTCAGTTCTCAGTTACCAATTCCCAGTGCCCAGTTACCATATTGGCCACATGGCGCAACCTAAAACTCAGCGGGTGGCGCTCGTATTTCTTTAGATACACCTCGTATTTGGTGTACTGAAGAGTGTTGTTCATTGTTAAATAAAGTGTTGCTTGTGTGTATGTTGTTTAGTGTTTATTATGGCTTTTGGTATTAGTGGCTACTTACTTGTTTTGGAGCGCGGCTCCCTTGGACCGTCAACGGTCACTTTGATGGCTTTGGCATAGGTGGCAACCTGTGGTGGGCTTGTTGCAACGGTAATTGTCAGTGTAAAGCTCTTACCTGCAACAACAAGAAACAAAGAGGTCCAGAAAAAAGAGTATTAAACGTCTTTTGTTGATTTATACGACAACAAATTGGCTACCGAATCAATATTTAGCTCCTCCTCCTCTCTTAACAACAAAACCATACATTACTTCAAGCGTCTCTTTGCTACCCTTTTCACACCGAAGGTATTCGGTCTGCTCACACAACTTGAAGGTGTAACTGGACTATAAATAGTATACATAATGGATATAATCCATATATATATATATATATATAAATTATAAATGCAAAGAGCTAGAATGCTGTAGTTTCGCTTTGGAAAAGGATTTTTGCAAACCGTTTTACGCAACTTTTCGAATTTGGAAATCAATTGAGATTGCATACAAATAATTGGCTAAAATATGTTTTATTTTCCAAGTGTATCTATGCTTCGGTTAGCACATAAAAAACAAGAACATTTTAGTTTTTAACGGCGCAGTTTATTTGAACTTGTGGCATAAATTTTGTTGATCCTTCCTTGATGGTTGCCTCTAAGTGTTTACAGCCGCTAAAAATACAGCCATAAAAATGTTGAAACCTGTCCGCTGGGCAACAATGTCCTGTTTGAATGGGCTTGACCATGTTTACACTATTTATGCTCAGGTCGGACGGTTGAATGTTCGTTTGGTTACTGCCATAATAAGTTTATCGACTTGCAAACCACAGGCGTAAATCGATTATCGGGTGCGAGGAAGCTGGGTCATCTGACGACTGACTATTGCAGTTGCCGTGCTAATTGCTGTTGCCAACTATCTCCCACTAGGTTTTCATTTTGGCTGCTCTAGAAAGGGGAAAGAAGAAAGTCAGGCTAAAAACCATGGCCAGAACTGAATTGAAACCGCAGAACTTCAGTTGCATTCAGAGTGACACCCAACCCAGTCTAATAGATACCTGAGAGGTACATTGTTGGAAATAACATTTGGAATTTAATTAAGGACAGATGATAAAACAAATAAAGTAACTGCACATGAAGTGATAGATAGAAGGAGTTGACTCAAATTGGAAAAAAAAGCTGTAACTGTATTGCTGAAAGTTCATTAACCCAGCAATTTGTTAAGAGTTGCCTCAAACTTTTCACAATACATATGTATGAGCATATAGATGATCTTTAAATTGTGCTCATCAGTTAGAAAGCGTTTGTCCTCAACACAACGTGTCTATGCTACATACACAGAGATGTAGCTGCCTCCATTTGCTGACCCCTGTGCCCCCTGTCATTTAGACGTATTGGCGTGCTACGTGGTCGTTGACTATGGCTTCAAATGTCTTCATTACCCTGGGCCGAGCTTGCGTTTGAAAGTCAAATCTATCGAAATAAGAAGTCAAATTAATCAAAGTGCTACACAACTGAACAACAAAAAAAAAAATACAAAAAAAAAATAAACAAAACGAAACGAAATGAAATCTCCAAAACTCAAAAGCGAATAACCAAAAACGTCTTAAAGATACTCCTAGACATTTTGGTTTCATCTCTTTGGCAGTCATTATTCAATAGAGGCACTGTTGTGTTACCTGGAACACGCTGGGAGCAGGGCAAAATGAGGGGAAACTAGAGCAACATGCTCCCAACAATCAACCATTTGTATATACAGGTTATGGTATATATAAATATATAAATATATATAAATATATATATATATATATATATATATATATATATATATATATATAGTTACAAAAATAACAAGAGAAGTCTTTTGTTGTAATGATAAAATATCGTACTACTTACGAGTACTAAAGACTCAATGTAAATGATAATACAGAATAATAATAATAATGAGCAGCAGTCGTACTCCCGGTTCCAATCTCAATACGATAACAACAACAACAACAACAGCAACAACAACAACAAAGCATGCAATCTAAATTAGTCATCAGCTTCAACCGCATTTGAACAATGGGCACTCAAATAACAACTTCGACTTGATCTTCGATGCCGACTCCGACGACTCCGATGCCGATGCCGATGCCGACTCCGTCATTGACTTCGGGTTCGACTCCGCCTCCTAACGCTGGTAATCGCATTTGTAATCGGAGTCGGAGTAATTGACGAGTAACGACGATCGATTTAAAAATAGAGCCATTGAGCTTTGCTTCAATAAGCTATATTTCTATTTAAGTCAACATATTCCAGCTATTTTCAACTTTCAGAATGTTTGAATTAATTTCAATTGCTGCCGAAAAGTTTAGTGCTTTGTAAAAATGTACAAATTTGTATACAAATTGATTAATTTTGATATCTCTACCAGTCAACTGGTAGTAACAAATAATAAGAGACATCACTTAAGTGATAGACTCGACTCTGAGTCGCATAATACAGCCAACCATCAAACTGTGCCAATTTCTGCCAACCCTTATCTAAATCAAAATGCCACAGATAATATCACTTATGCAATGTTGAGGCAAAACTTTGACGACTTATAAATGTTTGTGGCGCGTGCCACTCATTTGTCTTGTTTGTTTGCTTGTTTGTTTTAAAGTGGAGCAGGAATCATTTAATCCTTTTGTTGAAAGATTCAAGTCCTTTGATATGATTAGAGTCGAGCTGGTCGAGCTGATGATAGGCAATATACCGATTGCGAGATTTGGATCTATATGACCTCTCTCACTCGACCATTCGCTGTTAGCATTTAAAATCCCAATCAAGCATCATTTAAAGCAAACGCGTGACATTTCCAGGCATGAATCCAACAACGCCCACAAAATGGAAAAAGAGGCAGGATTAAAAAAATGAACAAGAAAAGCATAAAAAAGTCACATACATATAGAAATATATAGCGTTTGTTTTGCTGGTGGAAATGAGCTTTGTCATTTAATCAGAAAACGCCACATGATGTCCAGGCCTGCAATTTACTTTGACTGGAGTCGCTCTTGCGAAGGGGGTGGGATTTGGGGAGTCTGTTGGGCACTTGGCGTTGTGCAGCATGGCTATTAACTGTACAACACTGGCGCTGTCGTTGACAATTTGGTCAGTGCTTATATTCTTACGTCATTAGCTTGTTATTTGCATCCCTGGTGATTGTTGTTGTTGGTGTCGTTTGCGTTGTTGTCGTTGCTCTGCTGCTGTTGCTGCTGTTGCCGCTGCTGGAGCAGTAATTATTTGCTGGCCTTTTGCGGCACGAGCCGCCAATTTGCAGGCATGCCACACGGCCAGACTGGCAGGCAGGCAGGCAAGCAGGCAGGCAACAGTTGCAGCTAATTAGCCAACTGCTGCTGCAAATTCTATGCAATATATAAATATATATATATATGTGTATATGAATGACCAGGGGGCAGGGCCAAGTGCGCATATCCCATATTAACGGTGGGTTCAGGTTCAAATCGATTATACTATTGACTGTGGCATAAGACCGAGCCTTGCGTGACGTCTGAGAAACCAGCTAAAGAATAATGCTGATATCTTCTTGAATGTGTGTGTGTGTGTGAGTGTGTGTATGTGTGTGTGTGTATGTGTGTGTGTGTGTGCGTGTGTGCATGTGCAGCAGCAGACCGACTGCAACTGAGCTTCGACTTTCGGGCTGGCTTCGCTAGGTGAGGCGAGGGTTGCCATGCAGCCAAATTATCGGGTTACACTCTTCTTGCCGGATTGCCGTGTTGCATGTTGCCCCTACAGCCAGTGGCAACTGCAGCGGCAGCAGCAGCAACAGCAGCTCCTCTAATATGACGGACCGCTGGCCTTTCATCCTCTTGATGCGTGTTGGGTGTGTGTGTATGGAAAATGATGGCACCAATATACATATGCACATGCACCTATAGGATTCGCATCGGATTTGGCCAATAAATAAAAGACTACATCACTCAATCAAAGCGCTTCCGCTCGCAATAACTTCCGCTCAGAAATGCAACAAAGTGTGAATGAATTGTGATGACTGTGGGAGATGAATGCAAATTGTATGAATTTCCTGAACTTTGCATGCAACTGATTATTCCATTCTTACACATCAAGAGTTTGGCATTTAATATGTTTCCATATAATATGCTAAACTTTTAATAACTGCTTCACATCTTCGAGCTTTTGAAATTAATCCTTTGCTGAGGATTTTGAGATTTTGAAGTTTGTTATGCTATTTGGTCATATTTGAGTAGAGGTATGAACTCAAGAGCCACGATTTGTATGATTAAAGGTGATACAAAAGCATCATATTGATTGATATTGTTGGTATGTTATCAGTTGTGCTCAATATACCAGATAACAAGATCACATCAAGTTTGGAGTGTTACTCACCTCGACCACTGCGTCCCACGAAGGCGCAAATCATTGAACTTGGCCACACCGTTCTTCATTTGGGCGGTGTAGTTGCGCAGCTCGGCGCAGCAGTTCTCATCGTTGCCCGCCCGGATGGTCACATAGGTGCCATCGCCAACGTCCGCCAATGCGACGACCTTAAAGGCCAATGGTAGCGTTTTATTTGAACGCCAGTGGGTGGGCAGGGCGGAGCAGAGAAAGTACGGATTGCTCGTACGCACTGTAAGTTAAAAAAAAAAAAACAAAAATACAAAATTTAAATTCAATCAGTGTTCGCTTTAAATTTATTTAAACTGTGCAAAATATGGTGAATAATTGATAGTTCTATGGCGGCAGTCGGAATCGCAATCATCAATCATTTGCAAAAATATTCAAGTTAAATAATTAACATAATTAATTATGCTTCATAATCAATTAGTGGGTGGCTACACCACACTGGCACCACAGCGCACCCTACCACATCGGCTCCCCTCACGTCGGCCCATCAGCTGTCAGTTGACAGTTCACCTACAGGAGCACGACAACACAACGGATAAACCCTGATGAAGGTCGCCTATCTTCAATATTGCTCGACAGGGGTCAACCAGCTGGAGATTGATTTGCTTATCAAGTGATTTTTCGATAATTTCAATTTTATTATAATTATGGGCGATTAGCCCATCGTCAAGTCACTTCATATCAGAATCATTATAACCTTTGCCGAGAGTAATGTTACTTATATATAGTCTTGAACATCATAGTCACGCGAGTCTGCCTGCGAGTGTGTCTGTCCTCATTTTGTATAGCCATTTCTAACTTGACACATATCCGTTTCTTTTTTGCTTTCGTCACAGGACTCGACATAGGAACAACCGATGTAAAGATGAGTTATAAGTTCTGAGATCGATAGACGTAAACACACATGTAATTCTTTCTGATGCAATATTACTACACAAATGTGCAATATTCGATTCTCAGTCAGTCGTGAAATAGAAAACACATACATTTGTTAACTTAAGGCGTTAGCTCAAGAGGTGGTCTAAAAGGATATGAAATCTTCTATAATCTGCCTAGGAGAACCTTGAGAATATATATACATACTTTATGGAGTCGGATATGTCTCCTACAAATATCTCAACAAAATTATTGTATAAAAATCGACCGATTGTACCTTCATTTTATAGTAGTTCCGTGTTAATTATTAAATACACATATTATTTGAATGTGGCCCGCATATCTTAGTAATCGTAAAAAATAATACATACAAGAATTCATCTCTCGACCGATTTTTCTGATGTTGATGAATATTCAACAAATGTTAAGCATAATACAAGATCTATCTACTCAGTTTACCAATATTTATAAACATCTTTGGAAACTAAGTTGAAAAATTGACGAATGTCAAAGTTTCCTTATCCTTTATCATTGCTTTTGCGTTGCAAATTATAAATTTGTTTTGAGAAAAGGGAGTCTCTCAAAAAAGTCCGTTCATTATAATTATAATTTGAATAATCTTTAGCGTTTTGTACGTCAATACTGAATGAATTTAAGTACGAAACTTTTAGTTATTTTAAGTAACAAATGCTATACAAATGTGTGAAAATTTTTGAAATTTCTCTTGAAAAATTGAAATCTACCCAAAATAATTGCTAAACCTGCCTTCTGGTGTTAATTTTGACTTGTGCGAAACGAGATTGGAACAGAAACACAACCGCGCCACATCCTTCAGATGCGAGAAAGGAAAAAAGGTTAAGGAAAAAGTGCAGGCAAAAGTGCTTCATTCAATAGTTTCCCAAAAAACTGGTTTTAACTGGCTGAGATTGCATTAGCATCAATGGGTCATTGATATGTTAAGGAATATAAATTTCAATTGAAATTTGTGCAGAAGGCGAGGACCAGCCAAAGTAGAAGACGCAACAGGAGAAGAAGCGACTCGTGCGTTAATATCAATAACCGTTGATATCATATTTACGCATAATGCGTATTGGCAGCAGTATCGAATGACTTTGGCAACCAGTTAAAGCCCCAAAAGTGCAGCTGGATGCCTTGGCCAGGCATCCATCCTGTATAATTGACACGAGCTATGTAAATCTGAGCTACTTGTCAACTGAATATGTAAAAGAATACCGAGTTCAGTTGAATTATGTTTGATGAAATCGGTGAACGAAGCTCCAAAGAATCCCAATTTGGGGTTAATACAGCTGGGCAGCTCATGGGCAAAGTTCACAGTTGTGAAATGATCGCAGTCAAAATTGAGTTCTGGAAGTTATTTGAAATAGTGATAAGATGTTTTAAACACTCGCAAAACAGTGCGTTTGCTTGAGATATCTTCGTGAAAAAGAAGTTCTTCATGTTAGAACTTATCTTCGATGGATACTACAGGATATAGTGACCTGATTCTGGCTGATTTAGGCATATGTATGTACTGCTACAACAGTTTATTTAGTTGACCAACAGACAGAGAGAAGGACGTGACTATATCGAATCAGCATCAATATACATATATGCTGGACGGGGTCGCTTGCACACATTTCTCGATAAACTTGTGTTATCCTCTAAGTTTTTATTGAAAAGTAATCATCCTGCATGCAAATGTTTTCAGTTTGAATTGAGAAGATGCATAGGGGGCAACTGTCTGAAGCTTATGGATAAAACTGGATAATCTGTTGCTATGAAATTGTCCTGTGACCAATTTGATGTCGAGGCATCTAAGACACAGCTGCCTGCTGCTCACCCAATTCTCCTGGATACTCCTGTTGTCTTTCGCGCACAAATCTTTCCATCCACAGCAGATCCTGATGCACTGCATTGTTGTTGTTGTTGTTGTTGTTGCTATTGTTTTTGTTGCCGCTGGCACTGTGTGCACTATTGGCGGTGCCATTGCTGGCGCCACCTGTTGGCGAGCTGCTGCCAACACTGGCGCTGCTAGATGGCAGCACCTCGCACATGACCGCAGCCGCTGCCACCGCAGCAGCAGCAACCGCTGTACTGGCGCTCTTATAATCGCCCGGCGACGACCAGCCCGTACCCGTTGGCGATGCTGAAGATGTGACCATGCTGCGATTGCCGGCGATGCAGACGGATGGCACGGCCTGAGCGGCTCCTGTTGATGTTGCCGTCGAGCCCGTATATAGCAAATTGTTTTTGCTGCTGCTGAAAACTGCTGCTGTTGCTGCTGCGGATGTTGCTGTTACTGCTGCTGCTGCTGCTGCTGCGGTGGCTGCCTCTTCGCTGCTCAATTGCAAATGCATTCGGCGCCAATTTGACGGATTGATCTTTTTGTTGTTTTGACTTTGTGCGGGTTGTATTTTTTTTTATATATATTTTTATTTCTTTTTTTTTTTTTTTGTTTCTCAGTGTTTTCAGTGCGTTATCACTGTGAACAACACACGTATCTTGTATGCATATATTTGTTCCTTGTTTTACACGCACACACGCAACCACCAGAGTGGTTCCTGTTTACAAGAAAGATGCCAAAAAATCGTTTATTATTATTACAATCAGACTTATTGCCTACTCTCAGGCGCTGTAACTGTAACTGCAACTGCAACAGTTGCTTTGCTGTTTTTTGTTGCTGTTGTTGCTGCTTCTTTTGTTTTACTTTATTGATTTCTTGCGTTGATGAATCAAAATTAGTCACAAATTAACACTTCTATATTATTCATTTTTTGTTTTTTGTGGAAAACGGTTTTTATTGCTATTGCGACTGTTGTTGCTGTTGCCGTTGCTGTTAAGTTTTGTTGTTTTGTCTTTTTTTTTTGTTGAATTGGGAATAACTCTCGCTTTTTAAATACAGTGGTGAATCAATTTTAAGACGAGCCTTCAATTTCGTGCTTCTTGGAGTCAACGACAACAACATTGACAGTGTTTTGAAAACAAAGTCAATGCATTAATTTGGTTTGCCGCCGTTGGTTGATTGTTATTTTGGCAACGTTTCATGTGTTTAATGCTTTCGCAGAAATACAGAACAACAACAACAACGACAACAACAACAACAATAACACAACATACCGGTTAAAAAGAAGCAAGTACGAAAATTAACAAGTATTTGTTTTTGTAGAAATGTAGCAGGGTTTATATTGCTTCGTTTTTGTTTTTACTTGTCGAAATCGAAATCCATTTAAATTTGTGTTTCATTTGTCATTTCAAAAAATGTTGATTTTGGCGCGCTTTTGTATTTTGTATTATTACCCAACTTGGCTTAGGCAAATGCATTGCGATATAATTATATATAATTATTTGAATAATTATTACACTCGCACCCACACACACACAGAGCACACACAACGCCAATATCGAGAGTATAAATGTGCATTGGGGTTTTTCTTTTAGCTATGCCCAGAAACAAAATATGTAAAAAAAAATAAACAGGTGCGTCCGCGTGTCGAACTAAATTGTTACTGACACCTAACTTGGCCACCAGCGGCGACTTAACCCATAAAACAGCCGCCAGCCGAGCCGAGCTCAAAATTCAGTCATCGTCATCACTATCGGCGACGACGCGACTGTTCTGCTGCTGCTGTGATAAGCTGTGTACGTAAGCTGGCAGCTCTCTCTCTCTCTCACTCGCTCACTCTCTCTTTGGCTGGTCTCTGTATTCAGCAATTGCCTTTTGCACAGCTGAACTCGCGCTGGCTCTCTTACCACTGGCGCTGTTGTTGCTGTTGCTACTGCGGCTGCTGCTACTGCATGAGTTTAGCTCTGCGTCGGCGTTGTCGCTGGCCAATCGGCTGTTGTTTGCCTGTGCATTGTGTGCGTACCGTTATGTTCCCGACGCCTCTTGATTGGCCAGCGAGTGTCTGCGACTCTGTGTGCGTGTGTGTGTGTGTGTGCGTGCGTCTGTCTTGGCGATTGTGTTTTGTAGGTCATGGTGGTTGAGGCGCATTTTTGCTTTTGCTTGTGTTTTTTTTGGGGAGCCCATTGCTATCTGTCATTGGGTGGAGCCTGCGCCTGTTCTCCTCGGTGCGACCAATAGGCCTGAAGCCGCTCTTTGGCCACGCTCTTGTGTGCGCTCTCCTTCTCTCTCTCTCGCTCTCGCTCTCGCTCTATCTCTCTGTTAGAGTTTTAAGAGCAACTCATATGTCGCTATCAATTGTCATTTGTTATGTTATTTTGTACTAAATAAACAAACCCTAAATTTAAATGGCACAAATGTTAAATGTTCATATTTACGTTTAATTTCAAATTCCAAGTATTGCGATAAAAGTTGTGATAAAATCCGATTTGGCTGCGGTCGCACTGCGGTCTGAATTATTTATTCATATGTGTATATTTGGTATCTAAAACTAATAACGCATGTTGAAATTATATCAAATTGACCAGCTATTATAGGTTCTTGCTGGCATGATAATTACGATAATACAATTTTAACAATGTACACTTGTAAACTAATAAATTAAAGTAAACACTCAACAAGCTGACGGCCTTAGCTGCGATTTCTCTTTAATAAGTGAGCTTTATATAAGGAAAGGCATATTAATGATATATATATATATATATTAAATACCAGGACCTTGACATGTGATTCGCATATTGACCAGTTAAAAATGACTTTTTGACATTTGTCATATGTACAAATGTGTGTCGCAAAGTTGAAAGTACAAAAACCCGTTTTCAGCAACCTGCAGTTGCACCAGTCTCATCGTTGAGTCAACAATGGGTGACCCAGCGAAATCCGAAAGGTACTCTTGCTCATATCGCATACACTTATATATATTTGTCTACATATGTATTCAGAGATGTATATAAAAAAATTTCTGGAACTATATACTTTTATCGCATATTAACAGAAATATACAAGTGCGTACTCAGGGGAGTGGTTACCAGTTGGCAGAGAGATTTAGAATTTGGGTTGAGATTTCGAATTTGGGCTGAGATTTCGAACTTGGGTTGGGATGAGTTCTTCCAAAACCTTAACGTTTAATTATTTCAATAAAATTTATGAAATATGATAAGCATTAACCGATACGACAAAAAACACAATTTCAGCCCCCCTTCCCACTCACACACATCTGGGTGCTCCCGTGATACAAAATTTAGCTTCTGGTTGTGTTATGTGCACACACACACTCTCACACACTCACACATGCATACTATCATCGCTTTATTTTGCTTTGCTGCTTAGCACTGTGGGAAACTAGCCGCTTATCAGGCAAAACGAAAAGAATAATTAAAGAATAATATAAAACATTGGATATATACGTTCACAAACGATATGTACGATATGTGCAAAAAATGGGCATATCACTTGCTGTGGGATATTGAGGGTCAAACAGCATGTTAATAATATTTTTCCCACGCCATTCCAGATAAGAAATAAATCCATACACACATGAGAAAATACATATATATATTATATACACGTATTTACTTAGGCATATCTAAAAACTCTTTTTTAATTAAGTTAAATTAATGTAGATAAACCATATAGAAATTTGTATGAACCGAGATAGAATTAAATTGATTTGAAGGATGTGCATGTGAATATAGTTCTTTATCCCTTCGATAAATATAATAATATTGATAGCCGATTTTAAAATCATTTTGAATTAAAGTGACTACCATTTCATAAATCTAATAGAGAAACAATCGGTTATCAAGGATATGCATCAATCGGCTTGCTCAAGATTGTTTTTAGTTATCATAGGCTCATTGAAAATCGGTAAAGAGGGAACAATGGTGTTGTGCAAATGTCTGTAACAGGCAAAAGGAAGCATCTCCGTCCGTATAAAGTATATATATTCTTGATCAGGATCAATAGCCGAATCGATATGGTCAAGTCCGTCCTCAGAGACTATAGGAGCTACAGACTAGTTTGGAATATAGGTTCTCGTATACCCCGTACAGATAAAGTGTGCTTATTTTTATCGATAACTGCTTCTGTTTCGCGATCATCGATACATTTCGATTTCCGATAGCGATTACAGTCACCATTTTAATAGTAGTGGCTTTTTATTGATATATAATTTACATTGACATATTGTTCAACATGCAAATCAGATAAGAAATATCTAAATTATACGTCTTCTCATATTGAACTCAAATTTTTGCAAGAATTTTTTAGTGAAATTTGGCAATAAAACTAGAGTATATTTAACAGCTGGGTTCAGTGTATATCGTGTCAAGCTCACTCAATTATAGCCTCATTATTTATGGTATATTTCTAATTAAAATCACTAGCAAAAACTTGTTTCCATGCAAACTAGTCGATTAGTTTAATAGCTTTCTTTGGGAAAATTTTTGCTGCGGCTGATAAAACTCTACGGATTGCCCTCTATTGTATGCGGTAAAAACAAGTCAATTTAGTTTAGTATGCATAGTTTACGATAGATGGCGCATTCGTGGAACACTACAAATGAAGTTTGTGGCGCCATCTGTTGAATCGTATGTGTTTCCTTAGTCAAGACACAGCTACAGGGTTGGCTTTTAACATAAACTCCTTTAGTTATTTGTCGACAATCGAACTGATTTCCACCCAATAAACAATTATGTAACCTGTACTATTTCAATATTATTATTCAAATACTTACTTCGATAATGTATATTTAATTGAAACCAAAAGACGATTTGTTAGTAGATTTATTTATTTGCATTATCTTTCTATTTTTTATTGTTGTATTTTGATTACAGGCATTTCAGTTAGCATAAATAATAATCTAGTAATAATATGTTGGATAAAGTAGCATTTTGTTTAATTAATTGATATGCTTTCAATATACTACGGTAATGAACATATAACTCGCATCATTCATTTATATGTACTTCGATACCCTTGCAGAATGAAGCATTGAAAAGAGAATTCCATTGCACATATGCCTGATCAATCCAAGATGTTTGTATTCTTTAAGTGCAGTCAAGTTCTTTTCTGTGCAATTTTATAAAATACTTTCGAAATCGGACTAATTTTATAAATAACAAACCATTTTGCTTACAAATTTAACTGCACTTAACGCGATTCTAGTACATTTCGCAGTGCAAGGGTATTTGATCTTCGGCAACCCGAAGCAAGCATTTCTTTTATGTTATTAATGTAAATAATATTATCAAATATGCATTTATCTTGGACGGATTAGTTCATATTATTCATGAAAAGCTGTAAGCGACTTTTCAACATATATCGTATATTAAAAAAAAAAAAACTAAAAAATATATCATTTATATATGTTTGAGAATCCCAAAAGCAGGAAACACTGGAAGCCACATGTACTGATTCTGTCGTAGTATGTATGTTCAATTAGGAAACATAGCATGTGCTTGCAACAATTTGAAATTTGTGCCAAGTATTGGAAATGCCATAACCCAATTATTTGCATGTACGAGTATATGTTGTGGTCCTTGATATTTTCTAGTAATACTTTAAAACCTGTGATCCATCCACAATTACTACATTAATGTGATCGAGTACAAGTCTTTTACATTTCGCCTGTCTCTTTGTGTCTTGGTGGCAGTTAGGAATGTTATAATCAAAATTGAGTTAGTTTATTTGGATCGATTTCTGATTATTGATTAGTTTTTTCATAACATAAGTACTTTTGTACATTTCATGACAAAATTAATCAAAATCGAATTGAATTCCATAATAGTTAATAGAAATAGGCAGCATATTGTCTAATGCAAATTAGAGATACATACATACATACATACATACATACATACATAGTTAATGCACTACAAAAATATATTCTATGAGCTTACGATGTTAAGCTGACTGTAGTTGAATGCGCTTTAATGTATTTGATAAAACAAAAAAAGGGCACAGGACAAAGGACTTTACAAGTGTCTTTCCATTATTTAATATCAATTTTCCTTTCAATTTTTTTTTTTTTTTTTGTTCTATTACTAACTGTGCAAACTGTGTGTGTGTGTGTGTGTGTGTGTGTGAACATTTTTTCAGGCAATTGTAATTGGCACTTTTGTTAGTATAGTATTATGTGTATATATAATTGGGGTGTTTCATTAAGTGATTCAACGCATTTTTTAATAGATAGATTGATTGGTAGCTAGAGTCTCCGAGTTGCTGTTTGTCAAGAAAAGCCATATTATTGATAAAGTTAAATCAGTTAAAGAAATTACGCCAACATCGAGAGATTTGTCAAAGCAATATCTGTGTGTATTGTATTATATTTCGAAACTAAGTATTTATAACCATTCCCCGAAGCGTTTGATCGCGCTAGTTTGTGTGTTTGTGCGTGAGCTGTGTAGTTTTAGTCGAATATTTGCAAAAAAAAAGAAATCTTGACTCGTTATACAAGGAGGATTGCGTGTAGGCGCCTACCACTTGCGCGGTGGCGGCGGGGGCAACGGTTTACCACCGGCCTGGTAGATGCTTCGATGGGTCTCCACATATTCACTTTGCGTCTGCGCCACAATACGCTCCTCAGCTGGCACCAAAGCACCGAGCTGAGCTGGCTGCTGATGAAACAGATTTGTAGTTAAGAAATCTGATTAATAACGGAGATTCTTACCTGATGACGGGCGCGGTGTGCGCGAGGTGTGCCTTCTGGTGATGAGATCTCAACATCGTCGGGTGCTGTCCAATGCTCGGTGAACTCGCTGGCGGATCGTGCCAACGATGGATGGCTAATGGAGCGATGGAACGAGCGGCGATCCTCATCATCATAGTACTGCATGCGATAATACGAGCTGGCATCGCTCACATTGTCCAAATGATCGGGCTGTGGTCGGCCAAAGTCAACCGTCACTTCGGACATCGAACGGAAGTCGTTGTGGTCCGTCTGATAGGATGTTCGGGAGCTGCGTCGCGATCTCTGCATATTAAATGCGCCCGGTACGGCACCGGCACCACCAACACCACCCACATGCAGCGGCAGTGTGGGATCGTTGCGTATGGTTCGGACGCTGGAGCCACCATCGCTATCGTACTCATACAGCGTGGGCAGGGAGCTGCGTCGGGAACGGGTATCCCATGGCTGCGGGGCGGACTTCTTGCCTCGCTTGGGTGTACGCATTTCCACATCTGTGTCTTCGTCATCGTCGCTGGGCGGAGCCAGGATGCGTATGATGACGTCCCAGGTTTGCGGCTCGAACATACGCTCATAGCGGGTGTCCTGGCGAATGCGTTCGAAGTCCTCACGGACCACTGCCTCAGTGAGCATGGTGCGTAGGGAAGATTGGGTGGTAATGATCTCCTTCCATTTGGCCCTATCGTCATAGCTGATGTTGTTGTGCACCGAGCTGACATCGTCACCAATTTCGGATAGCTCCGGCTCCTCCAGAATGCGTATGAGGACATCCCAATTGGGCACATCCTTGTCCTGGGGCGGCACCTCAATCGGTTTCATATTGCCAACCAGCTCAGGACTGGTCAACTTCAGCTTGTTGTCATGTATCTGTGCCGGCGGCTCCGCTGGTGGCGCCAAACTCAACTCGCTGCGCTCCATCTTGGGCGTCAGCGTCAGGCCGGAAGCACTGGAGATATCGGAGAAGTTCTCCCATTGCTGTTGCTCGCGCTCGCTCGGATATTTGCGTACCTTCACATCGAACTTGGGATCAACTATTGGCGGTGCCGGTGGTGGTGGCAGTGGTGCCTTCGCCTTACTCTTGTATTCGGTTACGCGTCGCTTGTGGCTCTCAATGTCCTCGATGGTCTTCTTCTCCGTCACCGTACGCAAATAGATATCGTCCACCATGTGCGATGTGACTGGCAGCGGTTGGGGCTGGGACACTACCGCATCTACTGGCACATATTCATCCTCGTAGTAGTGCATGGTGTCCACAGCACGATTGGTGTCATGTACCACTCTGTCGGATATCTCGGAAGATAGATCGGTTATCTCGCTGGGCGCGGGTCCGTCGGTGTAGTCCGACCATGTCTCCGGACGACCATCGACGACCTCGTGATGCGTTCGCGTATACACCGAAAACTTGGGCTCGGCAACCAGTGGCAAGGGTTGTGTCTGTTGTGGCATCTGCGGTGCCGGATGCAGTTCAGGCACATACGTAAACTGCGACTGCATCGTCTCCACTTGCGGCGGCAGCGAGTCCATTGTCATCACACTCTCTCGATCCTCGTACGCTTCCATGATGGTGGACAGATTATTGCGATCCGTACGCAACGTTGCCACGCTCTCCGTATCCGAGGTGACGGGCGATGGAATCGGCGGTGGTGACTTCTTGACGCGCACCTGTACATCAAACTTGGGCGAACCGGCGACCGCTTCCTGTATGGGCGTATTATGTCGCATTACGGTAGTCATCATTGCATTGGCCACTGGGATTTCCTGTGCAGGTGCATAGTGATCGCTGTAGATGCTCGACGTCTCTTGGACAAAGGCGCGATTCTCAAAGCTGCCCGCAGAGCTAAATGGCAGTGATCGTGTGTCAATCTCCTCGATCTCCGAATGCGATTCACTTGGGTAATCCGATGGTATCAACGCACCCTCGCTACCCGACGAACTGTAAACGGCCTGCAGTGCGGCATGGGCACGCGGTATTTTGACGCCCTCAAAGGCGCTAATATTACCAGCACTGCTGCCGCTCAGCTTGGTAATCTCGGAGCCGCTGCCCATGCTCATGGGCAATCTTCGTACCACTGGAATGGGTCGGCTGCGCAGACAATAGTAGGAGACGGCCAAACCCAACAACAGCAGGGTGAGGAACATTATCGCACAGATGATCATCAATATCTGTATGCCCTTCAGCGGGGGCTGAAGTACAGCACCAGTTGCAATAGGATTCAATCTGCAAGCACATCAGTAATTAATTACGAATGATATTCAGAAAGCCAATTGCATTAAAACTGCTCTAACTGAAACTTCCCAAAGTTCCTGTAATGTCGAACATAACTATTCAATGAATTTTGACCTTATGATCCCTCTCTTAAGGCACAATAATTGCTCTATCTCTCTATATGAAAGATTATAGATCTCCTGTGGAATCAGATGTTTCTGATTCCTCAGTTGCATAAGCGGACTACATTTATATCTAATAGTTCCTATGACCAAAGTTTAGTTATGACAGCTTCACAATTGGGAGGCCTGTTGATTTCTTTTCTTTTAATAAACGTTTTTCCTAATTTAAGCTTAGAGAATTTAGATGGTTGTACTTACATGGGCGCTGGCAGTGCTGGTGGCAGTGAAGGCACTGGTGGCGGGTAGCGGCAAACAATTGTGATGATCTCATCGCCATCCATCTCCAAGTTGGCATGGAAGCGCACAATGATGTTGTTGGTAAAGACGCGTGTAGGATTCTACGCAAATTAAAATTTATATACATATAATAACAAGTAAGAAGTCGAAAGAGCTCGATCTGGAAATAACCTGAACCCTAATATGAGTATATGTAAATATACACTTTATTGGTTGGGTATGATTTCCTTTTCGATGGGTTCAGGGTATAAACATTAAACATTGATTTACAGTCGATAGTCATACCTGGATTGTGCCACAACCCTTGAGCGGCAGCTCCAGGCGATAACTGAGTGCACCTTTGCCACTGACGCGGCAGGCGCTGCTGCGATCGTAGTCGGCCTGGATGATGCCATGGAACGGATCATTGAATTTGAGATCAACCTGCGTCAGGCAAAACACAAAAAACAAAACACAAAGCACAGACAACATTAGTATATGGTAATTAGTAGTTTATTTAAATCACTTAAATTAAAGGGTCTTACTTGCATTGAGCCTGCGGCACAGTTGAGTGCGGCTTTGGTTCGATTTAAAAATATCAAGGGACTGATGTCGTCCAGTTTGGTAACCTGCAAGCAGCATCAGCAAAAAAATACATACGGTTTAATAAGACAGACAATATCCAAGTGGCTGCCAATTCGAGGCGCGTGGGAAGCTTGCAATGAGACAAGCGCAAGAGCAAGATCAACAACCAACAATCAACAACCAACTACCAAAAACCAACTCACACACACACACATTCCGAATCCGGATTAGCATATTATGTAAGCTACTAGTGTGGGTTCGCAGCACATGGTAGTTGTTGCTGTAGTTGCTTGGTAGCTTCCGTTGACAGTGGCTTTGAATTTGTCCTCGATAATAAACAAACAATACTCATTCATGTGATGCATTCAAGTATCTCAATGTTCGGGCAGTGTTTGTAGTTGCTTAGTTATTGTTTTGAGATAGTTCATGAAAATCTGTAGCCCTGTTTTTCATTGTTTTGGTTTTCTTTCAAAATTCACACTCGAACTGCAAGCCTACTTCGGATGTTAGCATGTAAATATATAAGTACATAAATTTGTGTCAAAATTTCCTTCCATTTCTTCAGGCAAGTTTTTAAACTGTTTTCCTATTCCAAATATTATCTATTTCGATATGCTCTCAGTTCTAAATTTGATGCAAATTAATGGTGAAAGGTGCACCGACTTCTTGTTTCTATTGTTTATTTGCCGAAATGAGTTTTTCAAATCAAGTTTTAAGTAAAATTAGGAATTTTAATTTGAAATAATTTCAAGAAACTTGAAAGAAGTTGAATTATATAATATCTAAAGAGAACTAATCGATGTTCTACTAATTTCGTAACCATAACGGGTTTAGAGTTGAGAGTAGGTTTCTCAACAATACTTAAAATATCACATAATAGCCAATTAAAGGTTATTTAAAGAAATATACCATTTTTATGTATGTATGTATGTATGTATATATGATGTATGTACATATATGTGTTTGGTGAGAAGGCGCTACTTACTTTGCCATCCAGAGTCGCTTCCTCTGGCAGTCCGTTTGTAGAATAGTTGCCGCTATCGCCATGTTGTACGTAATTGGATTGGGCCACTGCCTGCCCGCTGCACATTAGCAGCAGCAGGAGGGGTAAGCAGGCGGTAAGCATGCAGCGCCAACTGCTGGCCCACAACTGCGGCCACGGGTCTGACTTCATTGTGCTCAAAGGTATCTGTGGAGAAAAAAAACCGCTGCAAAGGAAAAAAATGCTTGAAATTAGCGCACAGTACAAAAACAACAACAACAGCAACAGCAATAACAGCAACAACAATGCCCACATAGATCTGGCTATATAGCCAAGTATCTTTTGTACTACGGCCCCCAGTGAGTCGAGCTCCAATCGTGACGCAGTTGGGGAGACCAGGTTGCAGCTGCAGCTGCTCTTACACAGATACTGAATTGTTATCTTTTAAGCTGTTTTTTTTTTTGTTTTTTTTTTTTGTTGCTGCTGCAGATATTTGCAGCTGCATTTGAAGAACGAGCCAACCAACAAAGGCGGCGATCAGAGCAATCTACAGTCAAGTTGCCAAATTGGGAATGCGATTTTGTTCGACTTATTCAGGCTGGCTACCTACGGGCCAAATAATTGTTTGCCGCTGGCTGATGAATGAATATGAATATGGATCACTTGAGCCCGCTACAGTTGGGTGTACTTCGCTCAAAACACCAATGGAATTTCAATTGCGGATATGGATACCGTTAGTTTGTTAGTATCTCGCCAATGACCCTCTGTCAACGATCTTTGGCCCAAATAGTTGACGCACACACAAATCAGCCAAAAAAACAAACCAAAAAAACAAAAAAGTTACATACAAACATATTTTGTTCATGGTTTCTCTCTCCATTCAACAAGTGGCAGAAGAAGAACAATAAGAACTAAAAAAAACAGCACTTTTCTCATCGGCTTCTTTTCATCGCCAACATTTTGATGTTGTTTTTGCTGTTCGCTGTAAAAGGCTTTCTTAAGCTCCGTCAAATGGATACAGATACAGATACAAATAAAGATTGGACTAGAAATGGCGAGAACACTCTTTTTTTATATTATTTTTAGTTTTATTATTTTATTTTTTATGACAAAAAGTAAGTAGCGATCTTCTTGATATGATGCATACATTAATTTGAGGAATCCAGTGAAAAATCAGGAGAGTTGGTCAGTTGGGTGTGGTTCTAGCTACAGAGAACCACTCTGCCCGAATTTGAGAAACAGTTAACACCGAAAGGGTGTCTATATATATACACACTCGTATATGTGTGTGCATTGGTGTGTATTGGTAAAATAAACCGATTGCCATCCTTTAGCTGACAAACAGCCAACGATAAAAGAAAGTTTGTGTTGAAATTAAAGTGACTTACTAGGTTTCTCAAAATGCCCATTTTTGCAGAGATAAGTGAAGTTAGTGTATGGAACGTATGTATGCAGCAATTCATACTAACTTGGTATCTTGTAATCTATGTATGGTTGTATTGCATAAGACCAGATTGGCCAGACGCAACAACGAAGACTCACGCAACAGCCAATAAAACCATCAGATCGCAACTTATATACTATATACTATATATATATATATAGACTATACATCGATATGTATGATATACTCTTACCATATCGACAAAAGACAAAAAAAAAAACAACACCTACGACAGTTTTGCCATATTTGTCTCAACCAAGTCGCCTTGAGAAGTCAGCAGCAGCTGCAATGCGAGAAAATAAAAGTCAAGCAAAATTTGTGTAGAGGCAAACTTGACTTGCTGCTTTGTGGCTTAAATTCTACGTGATTTGAGCATTTGTTGTCCAAACAAGTTTTTAGCCAAGACACTCAATACTAACACAAAAAATGCCCCCTCCCCCACGCACACACACACACACACATACACACACACATACAGGTACTGCTCGTTGCAAATGTTTGCTAAAGAGCTTTTCGACTTAGGTTTGAACTGAACTGAAGCTGCTGCGCCGTGTTGTGCCCTCGGTTGACGCTGACAAAGTCTTCAACGAAAAGGACAAATAAGTTCAAGTGCATTGCGTATATAGCATAGGAGTAGTTTTAGATATATAAGTGTACACAATGTACAGCAGTGAGTCAGCTAATCCCGTGTGAAATACTTGCGAGAAAATATTTCAAAATTTGTTTCAATGCTCACCGATGCAAAGGTTTGATAAAAACTTGAAATATCTATGGAATGATTCGGCGCATATATGTATATATACTGAGCTAATTACAATAAAAGCTTTCAATAGTTTATGGGGCTATAATTTGATTTTAATTCTAAGATGAGTCAAAAGGCAAATAGAAAGATACAAATCATCAATAGTATTGAATAGCTCCGAAACAATACTATGCGAAGAGAGCTTGTAATCCACCATGAACAAAACACGAAAGCCCATCAAGAATGCACATTCATAGCTTATAAACACCACATACCCAGAGTATTTGTATGCCTGATGGCTCTTACAACTGTAGATGTGTGTACGCATTTATATGTACGAGTATGCATACCTGCACATTGAGGTAATGGCACTCGCACAAGCTCATACACACACATATATATATATATATATATATATATATATTTGTGTGTCTGGAAGTGTTAGCGCAACCATAAGCCCAGATGACGGCGATTTCGAGCAAAACTGGTATTTTGACTTGACGTTGGCTGCTTCTCTGTTCAACTTTACTCCGCTCGACTCTCCCCGACTCTTCTCGTCTCCCTCTCTCTGATTGTCCCTAACTATAAGCTCAGATTTTGCCTTGACTCAGCTCAGCGCGGCTCAGCTCGGCTCTCTGGTACACTGGCTTTAATGATTACGTGACGCCGCTGCCACTTTGGGTTTGCTTTTGCCACAGACTTGACGAAAAGCCGCTGCGAGTATAAATACCAGTATGACAGCGTCCAGTATATACATACGTACATACAGACATACAATCATACATACACAAATCCAAATCAGCATCCCTGGGGCCCATTGCTCACCGGATCCATACCCAGAGATAGAACAAAAGGCGGTGCCACAACTAACGCAAAATGTTAAGCTCCAGCAACCAGTGTCTTTCGCTGCGAAAATTGGCAATATTTCAAATGTGTGTTGCCCACGCATCTACAATTCCATGTAACTTATGTATGTACGCATATAAATATGTATATGTGCATACCCAATTGAATTTGGCTTCTAATCAGCTTTTTTAAATCTGTTGTAAGCTTCCCGTAGAACTCTATGAAATGATGTCTTGAGAATATATTTTCTATATGATTGGCATACAAACTTTACACATCTGTTGAGGTATAAGATATAATCAGATTTCATTATTAAGTTGTCCCTTGTGGCACTCATGGGTTGATTTAACTCTAGCGATTCTTCAATTTCTAAGTATTCCAATAAGAAGTTCTCAAGATAAAGAACTACGCAGTAATTTTTGGATAGAATGTGTTTTCCGTTGGGTATCTGGTATTTAGATAATGCGTATGTTTCTATGTGTGCATACATTTATGTATGTATATGTACAGAAGTATGTATAAATAAGCAGCTGCACAGATATTAAGCTTGAAGTAAGAAAGTACTTAGTCTACAAGCACTTGAGAGCTGCCACAAGATGCAATTAACTTACTCAAAGGCTTGATCACAGAATAGAGCCAAGATATATAGAAAGATTATTTCACTGGAAATGCAGAAGATTATACTCAGAAGTCTGAGTCATTGGTGACAATTGAGTTCTGCTCATAGGTGTATATATACATACAGGTGTATCATACTGATGTATGTGTATGTATGTGATCAATGCGAATCTGTTATTCTGTTATTCTGAGATTTATGGATATGTACGTATATGCTAATGTACAACATATTTACATACATGAACAAAGGTGTGTATTTCATATTAAATCGTCTGTAGTCTCGCCACGTTTCAATTCACAACATCTTATGACACATCAGTCACATATAACAATTAGTTATCCATTAAATGTATATGTGTTAGTTTTTGCATTATTTAAACACAGCGAAAAAAAACAACAACAACAAACAAACACACACAAAACAAAAAAATAAAAATTAGTAAAACGAGGCTAAAAGCCGCGATGCATGCAATATTGTGAACATAACTTCAAAAAAAAGTGTGGCATATTTTTGTATATATTTTGTGTACATAGATAGTACATATGTGTGCTAATACATATGCACTTGTATGCATTTTGTGCATTATACTTAAATAAGAAATGCTACTAACATAATGCTCACTTTTGTTGGTATGTATTTATATAGCTAACAATACATGTATACGGATAGTATACATCAAACCGTAAACAACAGAGTTTCGCAACGGTATTGCGGGAATTTGCTTCTTTTTTTTTACGAATATAGCAAATGTTTCTATTGTTTCAAATATATATATATATATATATATATATTTTTTTCTTTTGTTTAACCAATTTTTAGTGTCGCGCTTCGACGTTTTTTGCTAGCCGCGGTCGTTGGTTCGATCGTTAATTTTCTATATGTATTGAATTTTTATTGTATAGATATTTAATTTATTGTCGATTCTTTGCAAATCGTGTTCTCTACTTTGTCCGTACCCGAACGCGCTCTAGTGGATTACCTGCTTGCGACTGTTGCCACCGTTTGCCATTTGACAGCGACTCGAGCCAGTTTTTGGCGCTGCTCCACAGCGTCAGCCACTTCCGCTCATACTTCAGCTTTGGCTCTGGCTCTGGCTCTGGCTTTGCCTCTGTCTCTGTACTCCACCTTTGGCCATGTTACCCGCCTATCTGTGTGTATTTACTTGTGTGTGTGTGTGTGTGTCTGTGTGTGTCTGCTGCTCAGTCGCTCTCTGCTTACTGACGCGATGTCAGACCTGTTCACTCACCACTGCAGCTCACAGCTCCCAGCTCCCAGCTCCCAATTTCCATACCGCCTTCCCCTCACAATCAGCGGTGCGCAACGAATTTACTTTAGCCAGACAAAGCTGACCTACGCACCCCACCACCCCTGGCCACTCTAACATGATCAACTAGAGCCGAGAGCTCTCTGACGGAGTTGCTTTGATGGAGGGGTATCTCGACATCGGATTTGGTATCTCAACGAATATCTCTCGGCATGTTGCCAAACCTGTTGCGTTCATTTTAATTGCGTTGGCTCTGGCTCTGACTCTGGCTCTTACTCAGTTTGCTGGCTTTTGCCGTTTGTTGTTGTTGCCCAGACACACTGAGAGTGAGCAAAAGCGAGGCCCTCGAAAGAGTGAGCGATTACGATGTGCTGAGCGCCCGCACAGTGGTTATTAGTTACGAAAAGTAAGTAAGGAAAAGTCTATCATTTTCGTTGGAAATTTGGAAAATTTCTTGTTGAAAACGTCAGATATGTAGATACCCTGTAGTAGTTGCTCTTCGTGTACAAACACATATATACCCAGAAACCCATAAACTGCAAGCTGTGCGCTTTAGACAAAGACTATGATTCTTCTATCCAATGATAAGTTGTTGTCATACAGTAATGTCTCAAACAACTTCGAAGTAATGCCTTTTTGATTATAGTTAGGCTTCTAGATTAGTTCAGAATAAACACTCTACCATCCTATATACATACCTTACATACATGTGAGTTTGAATATCGGAATATCGAAGCCAGGGTATCGCGTAGTCGAGCTCTCTCGATTGGAGCACTCTACACTCTACAACATACGCACATTAACTTCATTTGCGTTGTTAAATATTTGATCATATATGTGTATAACTTAATAGTGTATTATGCTCGAGAAAACAATCAAAGAACAAAATAACTTTTACTAATTTAATACGGAGCTTCCCACTGTGCTCCGTTGAGGGTTGAACGCGCGCAATGCGCTCAACTTCAAGTTGATATTGACGCATGGATCCGGACAGGTTTTCTTGCTGTAGCAGAGACTAACCAGCTAACCAGCGTACTGCCCTAGCTCACATACGTAGCATGGTCACACTGGCAGCCGCCATTCACAGCAGACGGCAAAATAAACTGTTAAGCTGCTGAGAGAATATGAAATGAGAGACGATAACGCAGCCGCATTCGTACATGGATATACCCCAGGTAGTCCGGGCATTAGAAAGCATACGATTAACTCAAATAATGAAACGTATTACAACAGATCAACATTCATCCTGTCAGTGATATGCTAGCAGTGAAGTGCAAGTTGTCATTTCAATGACGTCATTGCATTTCATTGGAGACGAAAATTCTCTTTCTCAGTTATGCATCGGAAAGCTATCTTCCGGATATGGCTGTATCAATCAAGTTGCTAATGCTGATTACAACTATATATATATTTTATTAGATCAAAGATGCCTACTTCTAAAAATTTTTAATTTAAACTATCTGCAAGTGTCTAAAAAGTTATAAGATATGAAAATTCTGTTTTTATAGCCTATCCTTTTGAATCTTTGCATATATCATTGTTTTATCTGTACATATCAGTACATATGTCGGATTCGACCAGGTCACTATATATAGTACTTGCAAGTTTAAGATAGACCAATGAAATATAATAAGTAGCACTACCCAAGGTTCTAGTAATATGTCAAAACTCCAATGATTACTGTAAATATACATTGAATTTATTAAACACAAAAAAAATCAAATGGTTGAAAACATTGCATTGAGTGTACAGCAAGTAGTTTCCAGAGATAACGATGGACTTATTTCGACTTATTTACAGGCTCTCCCAGTTCTACCAATCATCTTCATCATCATCAACGACATCTGAAATCTCTAGGCGAAAGCTGGTTCTGAAATCTTTGAGTCTGTTCCGACAGAGTCTGCTCAGTGGATTGTTGCGCAGATCAACCACAGCCAGACAGTCGCTGCTAATTGATTCATCAGTGTCAATCTCTGAAATTGTCGATTGTGTCAGATTGATAAGATTGATAAGACCATATGCAGTACACATGAAGGGTACTCACCCAAAATGGCATTGTGTTGAGCATCCAAACTTGTTAGCTTCTGCAGCTTAAAGACAACTTGAGGTAGTACAATAAATGAATTGTGAGATATATTTAATGTGGTTAAAGCACTAAGATTGGCAAATTCGTCTGGCAGTTTCGTAAGCTGATTATGTGATAGATTGAGATCTGGAATGCAATGCAATATCGTTAAATACATTGAATTGTTTAAACAATCAAATATTTAATAATCACCTGTAATGGCGCTGAACTTCAGCGCAAACTTTGGTGTCACTTTCTTCAGCACATTGCCACTTAAGTTGCAAGTCTGTAGCTCTGTATTTCGCATCAAGTGATAAACTGCATCTGGTATTTGCATTAGCTCACATTTTGATAGATCTGAAAGAAGGAATGAAATGTACAATATAGTTTAGATTATGTTATAATATTAATCGAAGAATAACCATAAGAGCTAAGCAGTTGCAATCATATAATTAAACATTAAACATACAACTTACATCTATTCGTCTCACTATCAACAAGTTTAAAGTTATTTATAGATAACAAAAAAAAAGTTTGCAGTAGGTGGAACCAATTTGGAACATATTTACACTCTTTCAGATATATCTATATAGGGAAGCATACATTTAATTATATATATATGCACACAAGTGCATGAATTTATATGTATATATATATATAATATAGATATAGTAGAAGTAGTTATAGTTAAAAGATATGCGAGCGATCTGCCTTACCTAAATTAGCATTTTCGGTTGCATTTTCGCACCGCTCAATCACTTTGACCACTAAGTGCGCCATTTTCGTACTGCATTTGTATATTTTTGTTGTAGCAGTGGTTAAGTTTATAGGAATTTGGTTAAGTCAAACATTCCTAAAGAACTTTACTATATATATTATGTCTGCCCACAAGCGTGCACAGCAAAAAAACAGAACCTAACGCACTACTATTCTGTTCAACACTAAATGTATATACACACACACACACATATATATATATATATATAAATATATATATATATATAGATATAAATGTACACACGCAACGCAGACTAACCGCCTGAGAGAACAAGAGAGCAGCAATCAGCTGGTAGAAACAAAACATGTTTACGCAACATTTCTCTCTCTCTCTCTCTCTCTCTCTCTCTCTCTCTCTCTTTGTCGCTCTCTCTTTGTCTGTCTTCTCTATTTTGTGCGCTCCTCGACCAAGAAGAAACGACGACTCATAAATGCAGCGTATAAGTCATCCAAATTGTCAGTTCTATAATTTGTTTTTCAATCCAATGAAAATGTAATTTGTTGTGGTCTCTCTTATGTATGTTTTCGCAAGCAGTCGGAAGCAAAGCAGTGAGAATATCCGAAATGAATATGTATGTGTGTGTATATAAATACTTGACCAAAGAGAGAAAAGCTGATCAGAGTATTACTCACTGCTTCTCTGCGTACGATGTGTGTGTATATGTATGTGATTGTTTGCATGTTGCTGCAACCGTGCATTTATTTATCATTTCATTGAAATTACCACTGAACGAATAACCAACTAACAACTCTTTACATTCAGTCAAACTTCAACGCAATGCACCAATAATTGGCTACACAAGAATGTATTTCTATGGTTTACATCAAAGGGGTTCTCCCTTTTAGCAAGTACCTTTCTCGGTCGAAAGGTTCTCAGTGCTTCATTTTCAATTTGTTTTCCTATTTTTGTATTTTACAGCGAGCAAGTAGCTTTACGAAGTGAATCAATTTATACATTTTCAATTGAGCAATATGAATATATATTAATACGTACATACTGGAATATGTATGTAGGTACAAACTGGAGTATTTGGGTGCACACATATCTGTACATACTTGTACCTATATTTATCAGTATGTTGTCGTTTATTAATTTGAGTAATTATACATACATAATTGGTTACATTCGTCAGACACAAAGCAACGCAATATTATCAAATTCGACGATTTGTAAAAAATCTACATATAAAGTTTATATTATAAACAAAACTGTTTATATTGAAACAGAGTGCGCAATAACTGAAATTGGATGTAAGCCAATTTCTGGTCTGCTATGAAAATTCATTTTTACAAAAAACAAATGTGTAAGAGCTGCGTCGCATTATCTCAAGCAGCAGATACATATACATGTATGTATAGGTGATAATTCCGATTTGCAGCTTACCCAGTTTGTGATTCTCCTTAGCGTCTTCACAGCGTTGCACCACGCGTATAACTCCACGTCCGGCGATTGGCGAGAATGTGAGAATGCCTCCAATCCTGGCTATATGTGGCGGTATGCGTGGATCTGCTTCGGTCTCCAGTCCAACATTACTGCCGGAGGTGTCCGTCTCGGCACTGCCTCTGTTGATTTGATTGTTGTCATTGCCATTGCCATTGCCATTTGAACGATCATCGCCATTTCCGCCTCCGCTTCCAGCGTTATTGGCGATATTTGTGATGTCATTGCCAAATGGTCGCATCTTTGCTAATTATTGTTATATCCTTTCGACTTATCGTTTTCTTTATTGGTGGTCGACTGTCACCGCAACACAATTGTTTATTGTTTGTAATGCGGACTTTACTTCACTTAAACTCCACTCAAAAAAATAAATTTGAAACAAATATGTTTATATCACTATATTAGGTTTGTGTTTTTTATTATTTTGTAATACGCATTTAATTCCTTTGAATTAATTATAAATTATTCGGAAAATAAACGCGAACTTTTGAATAACCAACTGAACGTGACTCTCTTGCGCATTGAAATATTGAAAATGCTTTTTACTTGCGGTTTTTATAGCACGGAAGAAGAAAGAAAAACTGCGCATAACAAAACAAATGAAAAGTAAAATGGCAAGAAAATCAACAACAAACAGCAACAAATAATAAGCCACAAATTGGGAGTACCCCCGCTAAGAAATTTTTTTAATACTCTTTTCACATGTGTGCATGTCCAAATATTTTGCTTGCTTGTTATATTATTAAATATTCATATTGTTATATATTTATATTAATTATGTATGGTGATACAAATCAGACCAATAATTATAGCAGTAATATCTAGGATCAACTAGATATCCCTTGAAAAGAGTTACGGATTTTTTTTTTTTTTGAAAAGTAAATTGAGTCGAGAAGAATATTTTAATTACATGATAAAGTGTTTATTCTTTTTAATAAAGATTAGCAAATATTATACTGCGAATCTACCCAATAAGCAAAAGCTCGATAAATTCGAATTCGATGCCAAATAGTGTTTGTAATCTTTTTCATATCGCGAGTCGCAAAGAAAATTCTAAATCATTTGGACTGACTCGAGGAAAGGGTATAGATGCATTCTACAAAATCGTCTTGTCATCGTAAGAGCAATACCCTCAGTTATAAACAGTATTTCTCTTGGTCTGCTGTGTTCTGGCAATGGAGAAGTGTAAAAGTTCAACATATCGAGAGGAGAGCGAGAGCGAGAGAAAGGGAATCTTTCAATGAGAATTTGATGCGTACACGCTCAATATATATATATATATATATATATATATATATATATATACAATATATTTATATGTTGATCACAATTTTTACGCATCTGATAAATAGCGATGCTTAGGTACCGGAACTGCTGTAAAAATTTTCCGCACACTTGTCATACGTCGCTTGTATGTGTATATGTATGTGTACGGACATAGAACGCAATATGAATATATGTATGTATGTTATTACGCATGTGCTTGAGTGATAATAATGTATGGGTGGCATCACCTACATATACCAGTACACAATCACACAATATATCCATGCATACGAATGTATATCCATGTATCTTTTGCGTGCTCGATTGAGCAGATCATTAAAAAGAATGCAGAAAGCTTTTGCGCTTTTCCGCTTTTCATGTGCAGAAAGTTCGCCTGCTGCTTTGGGCAGCTTTTCCTTTTTGTGAAACACAGCTAGTGAAAGTCGTCGCGCAAAAGCTTTAGCTGTGCCCCACCATAAAATTGTCCAAGTCGTATTTATGAAAAGAATCTCTTCGATTTTTTTTTTTATTTACAGACAAATATCGGCTAGAGTTGAAGTGTCATAATCCTGCCCGCCTACTTGGTAGTCGCCCACTTCAGTAGGTAGCGATCAATTGGCGTTTGACTCAGTCTCAAGATTTTGTCACTGAAAAACATTGCCAGTGGATTTGAGAGTAAGTAGCAGTGGTGGCTGGTAGTAGATAGCCGATGTCTCATCAATAATTGCCTGTATCATGACGTCACAATGGTAAGTTAAACAGAAATAAAAGTCAAGCACTGCCAACTTTACATACAACCCTCTTTTCAGCTCAATGTATGTAATCGAATTTTTATTTGTTTGCATAAAATTTGTTAATCCTTAGTAAACTATTTGAATCAGAGTCTAAAATGAATATGTATGCATATTTCAATGATATCCTATGCACACACCTATATATAGAAATAGTTTTAATTTGACAATTTGTTTTTTGTTGTTTTGTAACATATGTTTATGTAAATATGTATATATATATATATCTTATTATCGGAACAAATGGCCAAATAATAAACCAATGCCATAACACAATTTTAAAATGCTCATAGTAGGTCACTAACACATTTACAGTCAAATACATAACTACATAGTATATTCATAGTACCTTAATACACCCATACACCCATTCAGCCAAACCCTCCTCTCTAAGGCATAACACTGCCCTGTGCATGCTGCAGTCCTGTGCACAAATACAGCATGATGATGCTCAGAGCTTGGACTCGCTCCTCGGACTTGTTTTCCGTGCTGACCACCGATTTCCATGGCGACTCTGATTCCATCCGATGGGTGGTCGCCTTTTCAGTATAATTTAGCATCGTGTAGCCCTCTGTTTCCGCATCTAATGCAACCTTCAGTTTTGTTAGCTACATCGATAAACGAGACACAGATGAGAGATGTGCAATTATTTGGGATTCGAAAGAAAACTGACCAGTTCATTTATTTTGGCCACTCGCTCGTTGGGGGAAAATTCCGCATAGAGTTGCTTGCTGTAGGTCTTGGCCAGGTTCATTAGGTCATCGTTTCGGGAGTGACTGACGATTGGCTCGGTGATCAGAATAACCTGCTCGAAATTTAATGCTGTACACTCCAAGGGCAGAGCCTCTAAATGCTGTGTGACCTTCTCAAAGGGATTTGATTGTGACTGATTATGTGAATGCCTACATGCCTCTTCCGATATCGATGCCGTTCTTAATTTGGACAAAACATTAAACCAACTGTTCACTGGATAGCGCCTTGGAGGCCACAAAGCTTACCGTGATGGTGTATGCTGGGGACTCGGCGGTAGGCTTTTCGAGTTCATCTGTGAACTATTGCCGGAGAGTGAGGAGACTATGCCGGGTATATCCAGATTGCTGGCTTGCCGCTTAATGCCCTGCGCCAGCATACCCGTCAGACTCGATCTGTGCACATCCAGATTTCCATGCTGAGCCTGTGTCTGTGTCTGTGTCTGTGCCTCAACGCCACTGTCCTCAGCTGGCATTGAGCTTGAGGCCTTCGGCTCCAAGATATCTATATACTCAGCCTGGGTGATTGTAAACTCTGGCTTGTTGACCATTGCTGATTGGGATGCTGGCAATGTCGACGTCGCTGGCATGGATGCGTAGCAATCCACTGGACCACATACGGTGGCATTCTGACACTTGGCAATGCACTTCTTATGACAGCACATTGTGCACTCCTTGCACTGCATGGCATCCTTTAGCCAGATTTTCTTGCCACAGAAATCGCATTGGGTGGCCCGATGGAAATGGGTACGTATAAAGTTATGGGGTTTCGATGTAGACGTCGCACTTGCACTGGCTATTAAACTATCACCCGAGATGCTTGAAGATTTCATTGACATCGTGTCTGCGCTATTCTCCTCCTGAATTTTATCACTTGCCGCAGCTGATTGACTTCTAAATATATGCAATTATCATATGCGATTGTTATGCGAAATATTGAAATAAATATATGTACCTGGCTGGAGACTGGGATTTGGGTGTACCTCTTGCTGTGCTCTCCCTTGCGGTAACATTTGGATTGCCATTCCATGAGAAACCAAATAAAATATCACCAAAACACTTCATGGGATTGAATCCAGACTGATTGGACAACGGATGCGCTTTTCTGTGGAGCCAGAAGCAAAAACATATGTATATACATATCTAATTAAGCATTATAAAGATTATGGAGAGGCGAAGTGGTACTCACACTGGCAATAGTGTTGCCGGATTCAGGGCTATCTGTCGGAGGCATTGGCTCAGGCTCGTCTCGCTGCACTCGACCAATATCTGACTGATTTGTAAATTATAGTAGCCAAGCAGTATGCTTTCACCAGAGCACTTGCCAAATACGCATACGTTCAGATAGCGACTGTTCGCATCCAGCTGGAAACTGGACAGATCGTCCATGTGTATGAGTGGGCTGAAGGAACAATCGATGGTCGAGTGCTGATAGAAATAATTGACTTCATCCAGTGGCTTCTCGTTCTCGTCAACGTTCGAACAGGTCATTTTCGAAGGTGTATCATCCAGTTTGCTTTTCTCTTTATCTTTATCTTTGTCCCTGTCTTTGTCTTTGTCTTTATCTTTGTCCTTGTCTTTGTCCTTCTGATTGTCGCCACTTTCACGGCTCATCGTCTTCTTGATGGCCTTGGCAATAATATTTGCTTTTTTGGGCGAATTTGTTGGAGTAGTGCTCTGGCTGCCCTCGCTCGAATTGCGACAGTGCGAAGCCTTGACAATCAAATGCTTGTTCATCAATATATCGGAATCATCAGCATCGGACTTCTGAGCTGTGGGAATGTCGCATAGATCATCATATTTCTCCAGATCCTCCAGTATGGCATCGTTGCGTATGATGCCGGGTATAATGCGCTCAATGCGCAAACAGCAGACGGTAGACTGCAGATTTTTCACAACCTTGGCAATCTGTTGGATAGTCGTTACCGGCTTACCCTCAATGGCGACCAGAGTATCACCGGCCATCAGGTTCGATTTGCAGGCTGGCGTGTTTGACAACACCGACTCGATCTTGACCACCTGACTGCTACTCTGCTTGAACACAATGCCAATCTGTTGATTCTTGGCCTTGTGTATAATGACATCCAATGAGATCAGCACATGACGATTATCCTTCTGATGCGCCTCAATGAACGGCACCGGCGCCAGCGTAATTGTACAATACACTTCACTAGTGCCCGGAAAAGCCATCAATCGGGACAGCTCGGCGACACGCACGGTCAGACCACCATTGGGCTGGATGTCGCATTCACTGAGCTCATCATCTGCCGCCCAGTGGAAGAAGGGTTTGTACCGCAGCTTATAGTTGGGCAAGGTATGTTTGCGACGCACCGCCTTGCGTATTTGATTCGATATTAGATTCGTGATGTTCGACTGCATTTGACGACCTTGGTATTTGGATTCGATAACCAAGTTGAGTTCCGGATCGCCCAAAAAGCTAAGTGACCAGTGGGTGTAGGGCTTTCGTGTGAACTGCAGTCGTGCCGTGCCCGATAATTGTGTTACTGTATTAATTATTAATTATTCAAACTAGCAATCATTCAAAATCAATTCAAATCGATATCCATACGCTTATGTTATGGACTCATGCTCACCTTTCAACATTATGGAGCCCTTCTTCCCCAGTACCATGTCCGCATCAATTGATGTAGAGAAATTGCCAATGTAGTTAATATCCAATAGTAGATCGAGATTCTCAATACGCTGCTCGGCATCGTCGAGTTGCACATTATGCACTGAAAGCGATCTAATGTCTGGAAACTGATCGCCCAGCTCAAGTTCTCGGATCTGAAAAAAAATATACTGTTGCATTAGTACTCTGCTGGTTGCTTGATATTTTAAGTTTATTGACTGCACCGTTAGCTTGTCCAGCAGCTTGCCGGTGGTTGTCTTTGTAATCAGCTCGTCCAGCTCAATGGAAAGCTTCCGATAGAACCATTTGCGTACACGATTCGAATTTTTGAACTCATGGAAAAGGAACTGCATGACGAAATTCAATGAAACCACGGTCGATGAGCCTTTAACATTGTTCTGAAGTATCTCGTAGTTGCTACCATCAGTCTGTGTCGTATTCAGACTTCGGGCCGTTTGTTTAATGTTCTTGAATGAAAATAAGTAAATAAAAATGAATTAAAAACATTATACGCACATGAATGAAAAATGTTTGACTTACCAGGGGTAGAGTGTATTTAGCATTCATCTGTTTCTGTTCGTCGCTCTCGCCAGGCAGATTTGAGAACTTAACAAACAGCAAATACTGAAGCAATATCATAATTACCCCGCCAATAAGCAGGAATATCAAACAGAGCAACAGTACATTGGAAATGGGTATCTCCATTTTGGGGCTATTATTGTTTAGTTCGCCTGTTTGTCCTAGTAGCAGCAACCTTTTTAGCGGGCAAACTAATACTTTGTTCAGTCTTTGCTATTACGTCGAAATATGTATACATATGCGACTGTCATCTATGCCAGACATCGTCAATCTCTTCTGAACTGGACGCGTTGATTTCGAGTGCTAGCTGATCACATCGTCCATTTGACTGTTGACGCTATTCTCTTGAAAGCAAAAATCTATTGATATCGAACTTATGCCTTACAATTACGGTTGAGGCGTCTATTGCCACCTATGATTTCTGTAATACATACATATACATACAATCATAAAAGACATAAAATCAATACTTACACTTACTACTGCGCATGCCAGGCAGCCAGCTGATTTTTGATTCGTTTGTGGATTACATAACAGTGTGACCATATTCAAGAGTAACAGCTCTAAACAGCTGTTCCCAGGATACGGCTCAAATGCACTTCGATGGAGTTGGTCCTTGCATTCCTCACGATAATCCGTATGGATTTCGTCGAGCAACAATATTTCATTTCGTTGTTTGCGTGCCCCTAAAAGTATGCCGCTGTTTTTGGCTCGAGCGCAATTTAGCCAATGCAGGAACCTAAATTGCTAAGAAAACAATGTCGAACACCATATTTGCCACCCGACAAAAGAAACTATTACGAAATGAAAGACTGTGTATATATTTTAAGTTTGTAATTTTCTGGCATTTGTTTTGTTTTTATTATTATGTAATTCCTTTACTTTGTGTAAAATAAGAAAGTATTAATAGGTTTTATTAACAAATTTGTTGAAGGCAGGTATTTATGTTATTATATGTTTGTTTGTGTATATCTTGTATATAAATTACAAGTCATTTTTATAATTATTTATTATTTATTAAATTTACTTCAGTTATCATTATCTCTAGCTTTTCTTAATGTAATATTTAATATTTAAACTGCATCATTACTTAGTGTATTCAGTTAAGATATTTATATTTATCTATACATATATATATGTATATACATATATGTATATATATGTACATGTATATATGCATATGTATTATAATTACATTTTTCTTTTTTTTGCCTTTACCATTTAAATTTATCTATTTAAAGTTTTTGTTTTTCTTGACTTCGAGTTTTACTTTTGTTGTAAAAAATTAAGAGCTATTTAGATTTCGATTTCTCATGTGACTTTCAAACCAGACACTAAGTAAACAAGTCAAATGTACAGGAAAGTCGATATAATAAAAAAAATTTAACAAGGTCAGTTGTATACAATCATTATACATAAAAAATAAAATACCGCCATCAGATGAGCAAAGACATGACGATCTCCTTTACAGTAACATGATCGACTATTAACTGCATAAATATATGTGTAAGTATAATTCAACAAGTCTCTATTAAATAACCATATGCATCCCAGTTAGGGTTAGCTTGAAATAAATTTGCGAAATTCGGAATATTGTACAGTGCATACGAATTGGTTGATTGGCTATCGATACGAAACGTTTTTTATATGTACACAATGTGAATTCTAAATACTGGAGCTTGGAAGATCTAACCGAACTCGGGGCTGATAAATATGTATGCACTTAAAAGACATTTAAGTAATAAATAGTTACATATGTTCATGGCAAATAGGTGCATGGACGTGGCGCATATGCTGGACAACCAATTTCTAGATAGTAGATAGTAGATAGTAGTAGAAGATAGAAGACCTTCCAAATGAATCGAAAATATTTCGGAAATTGGAAAATTTGTATTGAGATCTGGATTTAGAAAGCCCTATTCACTCATGAGATATTGTCGCCTAATTGATGTCAAAGTTGATCCCTACAATTGGCGTTTATCATACATATATATGTACACATACATATAAAAGAGTTCACGGCTGGCAAGTAAGCGGCTATGAGCTAGATTTCTAAAAAAAAATTATTTAGAACTAGGCCAATAGTAACTTACTTAAAATATATACGTAGTCTAAGGACATAATAAAATAATATCAAATTTTTACAATTCATTTAGGTTTTAATTTTGTACTAAATAGGTTGATCTTAATATTTTTTTTCTTTTTTCCTTTATTATTATTTTTATTATTATTTTTTTTTTTTGGCATTTAGGTGATTTAATTGGGCTAATTATGTATCATTTTGAAGCCGTTAGCGAGCGAACTGTGAACTCGGCAATAATTCTTAGCAGGATGCACATACATACATATATACATAGTACGTTGTAGATACTAAAGTACGCTTATCAAATAAACAATCGCCATATGTAAATAATAATGAAAGAAATAAATGAGCAATAACTGAAATATGTGTAAAGCGGTTATTTCGGCTAAGGTTGTAAGTAGGAATTGTTCACTGGTCATCCTTATTAAATGTACATATGTTGGTATGTTCTTAAGCATTGACGACGATGTCTAAAGTTTTGTGATTTGGTTTTTCTTACATAATGCTTGTAATTTTCAATAAAGAAGGAATCATTTAGCTATGGATTTTGACACTAGATATTGCATTTTCTTACATATGTATGTGCGTAGGTATGTATATACATATGTATGTATGTATGCATATATGCATATTTAGCGTGTATTTAACTGAATGTATGCATTGAGTTTTTTTTTTTTTCTTTCTTGCTTGCTTGCTTTTGCTTGTTAAGATTTATGCTTGATTTATGTTAATATTTGAATATTATGTTTGATAATGTAGAAGTAGTAGTATTAAGCTATCCTACATAGTACATATAAACTATACATACGTACCACGTATGCTCTATTTAAAGTGAGTCCTTATATTGGTTGGTGTTTGCTTTCATACGCCTAACATTTGCGTATATATTGCGTAAATTCGCATTGCTGCTCAGCGGTTTCAATAATTTACTTAAATTATGGATTTGTTGTTTGTTTAAATTACAATATTTGTGCGCTCTTCAATATCCATATAGTCCAACATCTACATATTGTTTCACAGATTCAACTATCTATAAGCTAACTGGTTTTGATTTAGAATGTCACTAGTGTCTATACATATGTGATCTATATGTACATATGTATATATGTATGTTAAGCTAATGATCAATTATATTATTTAGCTAGTTGCCATTGTTGTCTAAGTGAAAATCTATTTTAAGACTGGCTCAAAAATGTATCTATACACGTCATGGCTGTCTATGTAACTAATTACATACATATATACATATGTATATGCATGCATATCGTCTATGTGTGTATATACATATGTAAGTATGCGCCCATGTGTATGTGTATGCAATGCAATGCAATCAGAAAAACAATATTTCAAACTCTCCAACCAATCCTGAACAGATGTACAATTTTTGTAATACATATCTTAAGGCAACAGAACATATATATACATAGATATACATACATATATGTGTACAATAATATGATACAATAACAAATAACGAATAACAACGCAAGAATTCAACAAAAATTATATATTTCTAGACCAGCAAGATCCGTTAAAATACTTATACTATATATGCACATGGAATTGAATCTAGCTGATTTTGATGGGAAGCTAAGCTAACCCAAGGAATTGGTAAGGTTACATCCAGTCACCCAAAAATTGATTGGATCGCTGTCTTGTGACTGGCAATGACTCCTGAGATCACAAAAATGTACTTATTTACTGATCTCTCTATCCCCTCTGTCCCACTTGTGGAATAGAACTTAGCCCGAGGCAAACGGAGAGCAGCAGGGTTTATTGTTGTTCACCTTCAACTCAACGAAAATAAACTTGAAAAACAAAACACACACACACACAAACACACATACATATGCCTATATATCTAAATTTTGCTAATATACACATATTCGCATGTACAAACACATAAACATACACTTACATTACATACACAACATACATACTACGCACTCATATTCATAGTCCTATTTCTGAATCAATGTTTTTGTTTGAGTGTTGGGCGCGGGGGGAGGTGGCGGGGCGTAGTGATTGTTGGGACTCGAAATGCGTTCTCTTGTTTGCTATTATAATCGTAGTCGTAGATAAATACATTACATACAAAAATTTGATATCTACAATAATATTTGATAATATACACAATCGTATAATAATAAATTTAGTTCTGCATTTAAATGTACATAATTGAATTATTAACTTTAAATATATATATAAACAAGACAAAAACGCTTGCAAATGGATTACAGATTCATCGAGTTATGTATGTAAATATATATGTACTAGATAGCTTACGATGTATGCGTGTACCTATATATATATATATAGATACTACTATCTACTTATAGCTATGTATGTCTACAAATGTTCCAAATATTTTTAGGCATTATACGTTCCACATCATTATGACATTGAGTTATTCACTTTTTCGCTTTACATTGAAAATTATGGATATTTTGTTTTGCTTTTTTTTTTTAATTTATTTATTTTTTTTTTTGTTTTTAATTTCAGCGGGCTCTGGTTCTGCAAATTTAAAGTGTATGATACGAATACAGCTGCTGCTGATGGTCTTCTGGTGCTATATTTTCGTGATCTTGATTGGGGCTATTTTCGCGATAACGATGCGCAACTATATCACCGCCAGATAGCGCAAATCTATTATTAGCCGTGGCGGTATTATAAATTATATCGTTATCCGAATAAACCTTTGGAATATCTACGGATGTTGTTACTGTTATTGGTATTGGTATTTGTATTTGTATTGGTAATATAATTGCTTGATTTCTTGGTGTCATTGGTGTTGTTGTTGTTGTTTTTGCTGTTGTTCTTAATTTTCTGTTAAATAGTACATCCGATAGGGGCGATGTTGCTCTTGTTGCTGGTAATGACAGTGCCATTGGGACTAATGATATTGTCAACGGTGAAGCTTCGCTATGCGAGTACTCGTAGCAAGTAACTGGCTGTCGTGCTAAAAATTGTTGCGATTGCGGTTGAGTTTGCGGTTGTCGATTTGGGTCTAATGCATATGCATGTGAGCTGTCTTGAGCTAATTTGATATCGAATGCTGTTGCTGATGATGATGCTGATGCTGCCGATGCCGATGCCGATGCTAATGCTGATGCTGATGGTGTTCTTGTTGGGGTGGTTGTATTTCGAGATCTTTTGTTTCGTATCGTATCAAAATTGTGATCTAAGTTTGGTGCTGATAACGACCAATTGGCCGGATGCTATACCCAGATCTGTTCCACTCGATTACGCGATCGCAATCAAAGCCTTTGCTAGCACCAATCCTCCTCATCCGAATCGGAGTGTCGGGCATTAAGTCCGCTCTTTGGCTTAAAACCGTTAAGAACTGGAGATGGCAGTACACGACCCGTTCGGCCCATAGCCAATGCTTGTTCAAACGACAACGGTGCTATATATTCCAGTCTGCAATGAAAAAAATACACCCTTAACAATTGCCAAATACGTTTCATCAAATATGTATGACTATGATCTCACCTTTCTCTTTCCACCTCACGCTCACGATCGCGTTCACGCTCGTACAACTCCCGTTCCCGATCCCGGTACTCATAGCGCAGGTCGTACTCGTGCAATCGATCTCGATCTCTGAAGCGTTCACGATCACGCTCCCTTTCTCGACTACTATAATACACGTCTCTCGGATCCCGCAACAGGTCGCGGTGATGTGGCAGTGAGTGAACACTGTGGGGTGTTGAGTGGTGCATCTACAAGAGTTTCAATTGCATATTTAGAATAATCAACGCGAGACTAAACTTCTCATAAACATTCATTTTATCAGTGGAAATCTGACTTTAATATGAATATGTCCTAACCGATTTATACTGAATTTCAAGGTATCGATATATGCTTAGAAAAACGATAGGGTGATTGGAAATTTGACAGGATTACTGTGATGATGGTCATTTTTTTGAGCATATAGATAATTAAGTATCTTTATTACTAATACAGATTTAAATTTTGTGCCACTGATTTCTACGTACGTGTGTAGGACTTGCATTCAACTTTGGAAAATTGATGTTGGTTGGCTTGAGCTGCAGGGTCGACGGTTTGCTTGGAGTCGGTGGTAGGCGTCGTCCAATGCCAGCACGACGAGATGCTAGCGTTGGGTAGCTATGCTGCACATGCGTGCCACCTGTTGTAAATATTGGACATAAAGAAGGCGATGATTAGTTGTACTATATGGCAGATCAGATCGACTTTACTATACGATTACAAATATATTCAAGTTATGATACAAAACAATAGTATGTGGCTAATTGATCAAACAGGGACAATATTCACAAACCATACATACAATGCAAAAGTTGTTGTTTATTTGTATTTTCTATAGGAATGTTCAGTTTTTCTTTCAGTCCATAAATATCCAAGTTTAATTTAAATTTTGCAATTAATTTATGATTTATTTTCAATGAAATGGACACTTTGAAATCTGAATATTCCCATATACAAAACCCTTGTGAAAAAAGTGTGCATATGAACATTTAATACATACATGTATGCATCATTATTAATGTTGATTCAATGCAAAATTTGCATTCATTGCAAGAATAGATCAGATTTACAAACGATATATGTATTTATTAAATGTCCATATATGAGAAATAACAATAGTTGAAATTATTATTATTTTCGCATCGAGATGCACAGATAGTTATAGATGATTCAAGGTGGTCGGTAACTAATCGTGCTAGCATGCATGACTGTGAGCTGTACATACAGTTAAGTAGTATATAAGGAGTATAGAGTACGAGTAGAGTAGAATAGTATTCGAAATGGCATAGAGACAGAAAGAATGAAACTAGGATAAACGTAACAGTGCAAAATACGAAAGATATACATATTACAACTTTGGTTAGACACCCAACTGCATCCCGAATGATAACCATGAATTCAATTTGTTAACTAATTGGCTTCTGCAAAGCATAAAAACAAAAACACCGCCCATATCTTCCACTCGAAATGACGGCAATGGCAATGACAAAGGGAGTCCCTTATAGCCGGTCGCCTACGATTATTTGGAGTATTTGAAATACTTTTTTCATATTGAAGGGTGTTTTGCGATGTCAAATTATTAGAAAGGTTAAGCACATAGATTCTTGGTCAGTAAATTGGGCAGAGAATGAATTTTAGGCAAAGTTGCTATTGACTTGTATAGCGCTGTCCCGATATTTTAAAATTTAGCCTCTTGTCAAAAATCAACACACAATTTTACAAAAACTATATAGATGTAGTAGTAGTGGGTTTTTTTTTGTTTTCGAAAATGTCACCAAGCTCAAATTCAAATTCAAGTTCACGTCCTAAGATGTCGCATTCATTATCGATCCCGTGTTCCGTGCAGTCTCACATTAGTTCCTAATATATCCCCATTTGTTTTTTTTTTATTTTTTTTTTTTGTGTTTTGCTTGGGTATGCGAAATAATTAGTATTAGATTATATTCTTTTAAGTTGTGATGTATGCATATAATATCTTACAACCGCTTAGTGAAAATTTCATGTTGCCGAATTTGTCCGTGTGGTTTGATGAGGATGAATGTTTGTACATAGTATATGTAAGTAAGTGTATGGGCACTAGAGATATGAAATGAACGCTGCTAATACGAGTATTTGAGTACGAGTACAAGTACATACATACATACATACATAAGTATTGTTCAATGTGAAACGCTAACAAAACTGAGAGCTGTGTAGTTATGTAAGTGGTAATAGAAAACTATTTGATTATTGAAAGCTTATAATGGAACGTCTCATGGCATGACAATACATGTACATGTTAAGCATTTTAGCAGCTATGTACGAGTAAGCATGTCTGATTTTGATTTTGATATTGATAACTTGATTGATGTTTTTATAAGTAGAAATGTTTGAAGAAATTTGTGTAGAAGAAAGTACTAGCATATATAGTAGAAAACATGTTATTTATGTTTTTAGTTTTTGTTTTGATTTTGATTGATAGTGTTTTTTTTTTAAATTTTAATTTTTTTTTTTTTTTTTTTTTTTGATTTTGATTGAATTGTCAGCTTTAGATAACAACATGTGCTAAAGATGTACCCATATCAATCCCATAACCAAGTCTGTCTCGTTCACGCATCTCCTGAAGTCGAGCGGGACTCGGCGATCGTGATCTTTGACATAAACTTGTTGTCCCATATGTGGGATAAGGCAGTTGAGTGCGTTTACTGCGAGACAAATGACCACCATAACGAGAAGGCGAGGGCGAACGGGCCGGACTTGTCGATGCTGACCATGAACCTATATTGTACATATAACAACAATAATAAAGAAAAACGACAATAATTAAGGATGTCGGGGCACAACAGCTTACGTATTGTAAAAATCGTGTTAGAATTGCAATAATTGTCATTTTCATAATTATGTAATTTGATATTTGATATTAGAGCATAGAATAACCAATAATCAAAAATATACACATACGAAAGTATACAAATTATAAATATGTAAAAAGAAATGGAAAACAGAAATGAATAAAAGTTGTAATTTAATGCTAGTAAACTGTAGACATATAATCATATATATATGTATATGACTAGGATACTACCAAATATTAAGATAAAACTCCGGTTGCTCCGAATTCAAATGTATGCACTTTATATATAACATTCGGTTGAGTAATGACTAATATTATTCACAATAGTAATAGGGAGATTTTGTTTTTTGTTTTTATTTATTTTGTCTTTTTTGTTTTTATTAATCATATTTCATTATCAAATTTATCGTTTCTATGAACAGAATCATTAAGAAAATCAAAGTAATACATACGAAATGTATTAAATGTATTACGAATTTCGGCTAGAATTGAATATTATACAAAAAAATGGTTAAAACGCTTATCAGACATGTTTCTGTCGTAAGATTGCTTGGGGGAACTAGTGTAAGGAGCGCTTAAATATAATTATTTTTTAGCGATCAGCTCACACTTAAACTAATTGGTGCATTAAATACATACATTATAGTACATACATATGTATTAATCAATCAAAAATTATAAATATGGATAAATACCTCTTGGATACCGTGGATGACTGTTGCCATGCCTAGGATGGCGAGTCTCCTTGACCATCTCTACAACATTAGATACGGTATCGGAGAACCCGATATCATGATGTATGTATTGATGGCCGCGCCGTCTTGGACTTGGCGATCTGGCCAATGGAGAACCGTTGTGTCTGTAACAGAACAACACGATTGTTTAGTATATATATGTCAAATAGAATAAAACCAACATGGGTGGTTTGTTTGTAAAAATTAACCTCAAACTAGGCGAATGCCGATGGCCATTCATATACGAATGTCCAGGATGTAAATGGCCAGCATCGGCTCCAGTCAGCGATTCTTGTGATGGATGTCTTGATGCATCCTGCAGTTCCAGCATCTAGGCAAGAGAGTTGGACATATTGATTAGTATTTCGCCGGAATAGATATGAATGATAGCATTTGAAATCAGTCGTGATATGGTCACTCATCTAATCGATAATTAAAAGAATCTTATGCATATCTGCTTCGTTTTCTTGTGATTGGACTTTGAAGTCTGACGGATTTCAAATGAATTCATTCTATAATTGACATTTGGTATAATTGGTTTACAATAAAAGCTACAAATGTTTCCAATACTCCGTATTGGAGGGAAGGGAATTTATACGTATATATAAAAGCGACAAAAAAAATACATATACATATACTTATACATATATGTATTCATGTATATGTATATTTATACTTTTGTTGCGTAGGTATTATAAGGGATGTATATTATATATAAATATATTAATATGTAAATTAAAAACAACTATTACTTCACTGCAACAAATTACGTATTCAAATGCGGTTTTAATTGCACTAGATTGAAGTATCGAAAGGTTCACAAATGCAGGATTACCTAGTTTAGGGCGTGTAACATTTAAACAATTCCATACACTACTTATGAGTATACATATATGTATATATACTTGAACACTTTAAAGTAATTTAGATTTTTGTTATTTGGTTTTATTTCATTTACTATTTGTATTGATTTTTTTTCTATCTTATTGGGGTTATTATCTAATTTGATTCTTGATATCATATAAGCTAATTTTTTCATTCGTTTTTTTTTTTCTTATTTTTTTATTTTATTAATATGCCAATTATTTATTACCCAGATTCATCTACATAATTGTAGTTAAATGTTGTCCTATATTTATGAAAAAACCATGTGACTTATTGTCGAAATTAACAAACATAAGTAAAATATTCCAAACTTAAAATTAATGCATTCCTATATTGCTAATGATACGCAAATTTACATTACTACTCTCTACGCATGTATACATATATAAATGGTTTACTATTAAGTATGAAATGGTATCAAAAGTGAGTACAAATTATAAATCGTAAAGTTATGCAAAAGCAGCAGGCACAGTGTAAAGCAAAATCAAAAACTAAGCATATGCAATTTGTACATCATATTATCCTATTAGTTGTTAATATGTAAGTATTATTATATATATATATATATGTATATACAAATATACAAATCTTATTTACATTAATTTGCATGCATTCTACAGGTAGTCTTGTGTGTAAGTATTAACTATTTATGTGCGTTTGTGTGCGGGTTCGTATATACAGAGAAGTATTCTTTGGATCTGATTGCAGGAACTGGTGAGGGTGGTGGTGGTAGTGCAGCTGGGTGACATGTTCAAATGTCCATGATCAGGGGATGTGCCCGATTTACTTACCAAAAGATAACTAAACATAGACTCAAATGTGCCGAATTGTTTCAACCCAAGGAAATATCTCTAACCACATACACATACAGCCATTGTAAAAATATAATTACTACGTATTATATATGTATGAAGTACGCTATAAATTAGGCGGAAACCCGACTAATATTCATTCACATGAAAGGAACGATTTTCGTTGAAGTTTACAATTCTTTTCGTATAGAGATAACGGAAATGTTACATTTGTGTATAGTGCAAATGAAAGGCAATTATATTATGCCATATTTATACATAAGTTGTTAGGATTAACGTATTTCAACGTCGAAATGGAAAATAATGAGAATATTTCGATTCTACTGACTGAATCGCGATATATAGAAAGATGTGCGAAGTTGACTTGGGACATTTAGAAACAGTACGGAACCACCAAACTGTCAAGTTATATTTTTTTTATAAATAGGATAGGTGTTGTGTATGTTGGTCCCAGTTGTCATATTATACATAAGTAAGAAAAATATTGACTATCTGTTATATAATTATACAATTGAGACACAAAAGTATACTGTGAAATTAAATAAAATGCTGCTGCTTAATAATGTCCTACGCACATGACTATATATGTATGTATTTTACCACTATAGCTTCAACTGATAGCTGTGCTTTAATTCTAATCGGTGTCAGATACACGAGAAATTGCGCAATTGCTTACAAATATTTCTGCAAGTCAGCTTCGTGTTCGTGTTGTTATCAGAGTTTGCGTAGCGTGCTCAAGGGCTATTTGTGCTGGCATCAATGATGTAATTTTAAGTCTATGTACATACATGTACATATGAACACATATGTATATTATTTTTGAATTTCAAGCCACAGCTGATATCTGACAGCTCCTTTGATGCTTTGCGAGACTCTGTTATCAACTTTCAACTTGCAACTTGCTGAAGAAATGCCTACGTACGTATAAGTACTTATATACTTATATACGATCAACGATCAAATTACAACATTGAGTACGAGTACGAGTACTAAGCGAAGATTTGCTTTTCTAACTGTTCAATAAATGGCTATGCAACACATATATGTATGTATTTATTGTTCTATTGAGTAAACGCAAATTGCTTAAAATAGGATACACTTCACGCATTTACATACATATACATCATATGTATATATATCTATATGTACTTACATAAATATGCAATATGTGTACACATATATACTTATATTTTATTACATACATACATATATCGTTAGATATGTAGATGAGCGAGAGCGTACATATATTCAAAGGTAAGTAGTACTAGTGTTTTACTTCGACTTAAGTAATTGGTTTGTGAACAACATTTATATCGGAAACGGATTATGGACACAAAAAGTATTCACACATATTCATATAATACACAATTATTTATTCTTGTTTTAGTAAATTTTCGATAGTTTCTTTTTCGTTTACCGCTTGGAGTTTATCAAACTTATTCACCTTTTTGTTTCTGAAATTATTTAAAAATTAGAAAAACAATTTACTTATGTAAATGTACAAAGCACAAAAATATGTATGTGTTTGTTGAGTTGTTTCGTGAATTTACAAATTAAGAAAACAATAACAAACCAACATAAATCGATTGAGCTATGAGAGACACATACATTAAATTCTGTGAATACAGACAGTTAAAAAAATAAATATATATGTATGTATGTATGTATGTATGTATGTATGTATGCCTGTGTTTGTATTTATGTATATGAATTATGATTGGATGCCCTAACAGTAAACTTCTTTTTAATTTAATTTTTCTATATTTGGCTTTGCTTTGTTAGTTAGTATCCAAATGCCTTGGCAAATTGATATTAATATCAAGAGATAGATGTGTTTACAGAATAACTTGATACTTCACGTAAATCGAATTGGGAACATGTCCATGTAAGATTAGAAATCAACATAAAACATTTGCAAAATCGGTTATTATGGGGGAAAACACTTGAATTGTGTTGAGCTGTTCACGTTGTATCCATAAAAGGGGAAGCCAAGATATGGGCATTAGCAAATTCTGATTAATTATTAAGCTTCTGGGATACAATACGAATTATTGAGATCTTTTTCACAAGCTGATCACAAATGTACAGAAGCGAATGGAATTGTGTGCTACAATTTGAATGTATTAAAATAGTGTTGTCTATGATGATCATGACTTTGAAAATGCTGATGAAGATGATGATTGACTGATTGACTGATTGATTGTTTGACTGATTGATTGTTTGTGATAATGACGTTGGCAATACTTTGCACTTTACAAGTAAAAGTTAAAGTGATGTTTTGTAAATTACCTAACAGATCGCTTTCTGATTGTACTCCGACGTGCTATTGTTGCCAAACTGTTGTGTTCGACATTACCGTTAGCGTGATGAGTGCTCGCTAACAAATGTGTTTGTGAGTTGGCGGCTCCTTCCCCATTTGGCTCGAAACTTATGGAGCCCTGTCGCGATCCTCCTTTGTCAAGGGCGGCCATATCGAGCAGGCAATTAAAGAATGATTGTTTCTATTTTGATTTGTTTGCAGTGGGTGGATGCAGTTTGAATTGCGGTGCCAGTTTTGGTTTCGTTTCAATCATTTCATTTAATATTGTTATTCAGGTTGTAGCAGTTAATGAATAGATTTTGTGTTTTATATTGATATTGATATTGATTTGGTTTTTTTTTTTTGGTTTATATTAAGTTTTTCATTTTAGTTTTGCAGTTGGTTGCAGTTGTATGTGATTAAAGTATGCAAACCGATATGTTTTTGTTGTTGGTTATTGGTATGTAGATTTCAAACGTTGTTGCGATTGCAATTGTTGTTGTTGTAGACATTGGTGGGTGAGTGGTGAGTATTGAGAGTTATGTTTACATTGCAACGCATTAGGATTGTTTTTGGATTTTTGTTTGATTGTGTTTAAGCGTTTAGAATGGAATGTAAGAATTATTATAGAATAATTGAAAATGTAATAAGTAGGTACAAAAATTAAAATAAATAACACAAAACATTTGAATTTATATATTTATATATATATATATATGTATGTATATATATATATATATGTATATTGATTTTGTTGTTGTATATGCTAAATAGATATGTATAAGTTTACATATTATGTAAATATGTTTATATTATAATAAAGTAAGGGCAAATAGCGGTTTTCTGCAGATTTCATTGAACACGATACGTATGCTGTAGTAGTATACCATTTAGAGATGTTTGAAGCTCTACACAATTTATATAATGTGTCTGTTGTGTGAATGTGTAAATGTATTAATACTTTCGCATTGTGTAATAAATTGCTTAAAAGAGTTTTGTTTTTTTTTGGTTTTTTTTTGTTTTGGTTTTTTCTGATTTATATGGTAAAAACATGCGCAAACATTTTTACAACTCACTAGGTTTTGAAGAAAATCTAAGAAGAATCTCTATATATATTTTATTATAAGAATTATGTGTGCCAATTCGAAGAAAATGTGGACGGAACAAGTGAATAAAAATTGATTTTTGTTTGATTTAGTTTTATCTATGATTTCGTTACAAGGATTTTTTGTTTTTTTTTTTTTCGTAGCATGTATGTATTTAGGTGATAATGGTAATTGTATAGCACAAAACAAAAAAAGTCGTAAGGTTTCTAAGTTTAGGTTGCATCTTCATGACACGTTCAGCTTATTTGTATTATTTGTTTGCATGCCAACGTTTTTTTGTTTAGTTTAGTTCTGTGTTTAGATAAGAAATACAATTTATTATCATTTGTACCTAAGTTATGACTGATACAATCTGTTGCATGCCTATCATCATTAATATGGTATAGGAAACTCAACGGCACAACTTGTGAATTAAATAAAAATGTTAAATATAGGACATTTGTCATTGTTCGCACTAATTCATGTTTATTTTTATCAGCTCGTTATTGGTTTTATCATTTGTCACTTTTATTGTTATTGATATTTATATTATGATATCAGTATCGGATGCATTATCGTTACCCATATCGGCATTTATACACATTTCATTGTGAGCAATGCAGTTCAATCACTAGTTTAATCACACTACATATATAACGTTTAATATGCAATTGCCTTAGTGATTAAACTTATATATTTATATGCATGTATATGTTCTAGAATAATATATGTATAATGCATAGCAATGCCTCTCTATGGATACAAGTGTAACGGTGCAATATTTGATTTGAAAGTTGAATTAAAGGTGCGATATTAAAAAGGCTCACAATCAAAATCAGCAAAGATAATTTGTACAAAAAAATTAAAATACTATTGTTGTGTATTGTATAGAAGCACGTAGTAATAATTCTCAGCCATGATTGAAATGAGACTGGATGTAATATATTATCAATTTGGATAGAATGACATAATAGCATCAATAGCACAAATTTGCCGGATCATTTAAAATATATTTATAAGAATCTCTTTATCTCTAAGGGAGATTGTTTGTAATGATCTAAGGATTCGCTCAAATTGAAGCTAATGGAATGTAATTACAACGGTGGTTAAATATATAGAAAGTTGTCATTGAAAAAGAGCTTGGCATGGGTTCAAAATTCTTGGTTATTTGGTTGCTCGTGCTATGGCCTAGTGCATTATAAGGGGAAGGTCATAGTCTTACAACGGATTTGAAGTTAAGGCCGTAGTTTAGCTCATTGGTGAGTGGGAGAGAGATTGTGTGTGGTTGTGAGAAGCGAAAATATAACCATAGCATAGCATAGCATAGCACTTGCAAATACGTGTTGCATATATGTGTTTTTTTTTATTTTTGTACTAGATATTTAGAAATTAGTTAGGTGTCTATGGAGATTTATAAACTGGCATAATACTAGTGTTTTGTTGTTGCCTATATAGTATTTATGCACGTTCCTATGCGAGTATTTACACATGCCTCTAGCCGAATGCGGTAGATACTTGCAGAAATTGTTTAATGGCAAACACGTGAAAGAGGAGCTTATAAAAGGCAAAGTAAAGTCAAGCGAAAGATATATGTAAATAGATTATATACCGGCTCCTCGACTGCCGTTGGGCTATATTTACGATCATCATCATCTTCGGGCTTCTTCCGCTATCATTGCCCAATTATCCAATTACAAGTATTGGTCGACAATTTCAAATTAATCAATTTGTCAGTGTTAATTTATCGTTTGTTTGTGCATTAGCAAGAATAAAAACATGTTTGTCATTTAATTACATTTGGTTTTTTTTTGTTTGATTGTTTTTTGTTTTTTTTTTTTTTGGTTTAGTAGTTTAAATGGATGGGACTATGATATTTGCAATTATACTATATATTATGTGGAATCCCTTGTTAGTTCTCAACGTACGCATTGGATGGATTAGGTCAGACAAATAACAGAACAACTTTGATTTTGATCGACGAATTGTGTTTTGAAATGGATACTTGTGTGTCTATGAATCAAGACTTAAAAATGAAAGCTACTTGTACAGAAAATGAAATCAAACATAAGAGTACAATCACAAACTCGACAATTAAAATATCAACTCGTTAACTCTACCATTATTTGTACTTAGCTACTGGTCTTATTCAACTCATTGCATATAATTGATAGCAAATTATGGGTTTTGTTATTCCCGAAGAATGCACCAGTTTTGTTGATTTTTTTTGTTGTTTTTTATTTTGTTTTTTTTTTTTTGTATTTTGATGTATTTTGCCTAATTAGTCTATCTTTATTTATGTAGCTAAAGTGCATCGCTTGGGGAAAACTCCAAATATACATATAAGAGAAAAGTACACAACTTTTTCCATCACCAGCACTCATAACAAAAAAACATGTCCAATGTGGTTCTATATGACTGCAAATTCGAATGAGATTTTCTCTACAGTATGTATGTAGGGATGTTTTTAAAAGGAACAAATTATGGATCGAGATGGGTGATTTTGTTGTAAGACCTAATTATAAGATCCACAACTTAGTTGAGTAATGTCTAATTTATATAATTAGCACCTGCTGCTCGTCATTACGTAATTTATGTTGAGTCCAAATTTGAATTCGATATGATGGAAAAAGTTGTCCGGTACTCATGAATATTATTGGTTTGATTACGTATAGGTAAACGAATGTGGAGAGTATGCAGTGTATTTGTTGCACATATATACATATGTGACAAACATATATACAAATGTGTTAAGTGTGAGGTTGCATATAAATTAATTATATACCTCCTTCCAATTCTGCATTTTTATTAGTTCATAAAAATTATCATTTTTGTTGTGGTACATTTAGTTATTGGTTTAGTTTTTTTTTTTTCGAGAGTTCATTGTCAAACATATGAGAAGAAAAATCATAATATTTATTACTCACATATTTTAATTAATTGAATAGTTTAATTAATGTGTGCTTATTTGTAGTGACAAAACATGGATTTTTTTGCAATTGGATTGGATCTGCAAAACATTTGTTTCTCCTAAAAAAATGTATTTCAATTTTGCCACAATATTTGATGAGGTCTATTTGTGCCCCATCAAGTATGCTATACATTTTCGATTTTCGCTTAACTCTGTTGCGTTTTTTATTTAATTTGAATTTAGACATGTTCTGCAGAATGTATTAATTAATTAAAAATGGAACACGATAAATATATATCTCGTTGGAATCCCTCGGTTCATAAAATTTGTATTGATATTGTTTAATTAGTTTGCGTAAAATTGTCGAACTTTTTTTTTTAGCATTGCTGACAACAAGATCACTTTTAAGTTAAGGGCTAATGCAATTTATGAAAATTATTGACTATGCTTATAAGAGATCCAATCCGTGCCAAAGTGAACTCGTGTTATTAATAAATATTTTATAACAACTTGTAGGACAATCTGTATATACAGCTGTGTGTACATATATTTTTGATTTACGATAGTTAAATAGACAGGACAGTGTCTTAAATGTGTCTTTAAGTGGACACACGCACACAAGTCTTGCTCGTGTAAGTGACAAACATAAGTAAATGAGCAAACGAATAAACTGAGCAAATGAAAATCCTGTAAATTAATTTCTGAAGAGGAAGCCTTACATTTAAATAGGTATTTATAGCTATGCAGTTTGGCAGCTTTTAGATATTTTGTAGCTTGAATTTAAAATGCTATGCACTCATCCCTTTCAAATATGTGGCATAGCCAGCAAAATACATGTACTGACTTAATCAGACCCTGGGCACAATTGGCATGCCTTCAATATTGCATCGAATCGAGTATATGGCTACCCTTCGAAACTTGTCTGATCCAAACGAGACTCATCAAAACTGGTTTATTGGCTACGAATTTTACGAAATATTTTTGGGTTGCAAACTTACCGGCATGCCTGAATCAATCTGGCCAAATCTCGTATTTCGCCACGATTCCAATATAAGGAAACCTGCATAGATTTTACCAACTGACAGTTTTCCTTTGTTTAGCTGATCAATGGGTGGAACCAGTAAGTTTAACATTTTCTTGGCCTGCAATGGCCAGATGTTTGTGATGGTTTCCCTGAGTTCCATGTCCGCCTGGTCCATTTCCTCAGCTACATGAGTGCACACGAATACAAGAATAATGTGTTAAAATGCACTCAATCATCTGATGCATGTATTAATTAGTTTCAACTTACGCGCTCGCATCTTAATGCTTAGATTCTCCCGAATCAAAGCGAACAACGTTGTGGTGAATTGGACTCTCAATTCATCGTCCAATGGCATATTCATACGTATAAGTTTCTTGTAGGCAAGACGGTTGGGACACTTGTTACCGAATCCCAAAGGAGGATCCATATTTTTCAGCATGTCATACATTTCGGTATAATGTATTCTACCACTATTTTTATCATTCGACACCGGAATCAAAAAAGAAGATATCAGTTTTCAATGCCGCCACAAACTTTTAAAATCAATGGAAAACCCAAAATATTATCATTGGTATTACCAAAGCTAAATACACCAATCACAAGATATCAGCCACTTGTTTAGCATTACAGTTTGCTTTGGGGAAAGCAGATAAAAATCAAAATCTTTTAAAATAACGTTGATTTTAACAAGGAAGCAGACTATAAATTAAATATTTTTTTTTGTATACATATTGTATTTTAAGCTAGTTAACATGATTGGCACTTTATTGAATTGAAGTATCTTGTGAGGCATATGATAAAAGTGAAATAATAAATAATAAGAAAGTAAATTGTTCGTGAATGTCCCGTTATCAACTCAAAGGATAGTGTTGTTGCCTAAACCCTAGAAGAAAAAACGTTGATCGAAACTGTTTGTTGTATTTCGAGATTGCATCGGATGCACGGGTGTATGTAAGTTTATAAGAGAGTCAAGTGAGTATAAGACTTTTGAAAGCTAGCTGTGCAGGCATCGTTTGTTATTGAGTATTCGTTGATATTTTGAGTCGAGTGTATATGAAACAAATACGATCAAATAATAATCATTTAATATTGTTGCAGAGCATACGACTCTAGGAGTTGAGTTGAGCACGTCTGCATGTGCTTGCAAATAATATATAAAAACGAAATGTTCATATAATTTTGGAGAACTTAATATGTGGGAATCATTAATTATATAGGTTATATATTAAACTGATAATTACGTCGCATTTGGATCATATTCCGCCCATATGCGGACAAATTCGTCTAAGTGATGAGCACCCAATATACTGGAGTCCCTCGTGAGATAATCGAAATTATCCATGATGACGGCCACGAACAGATTCAACATGAGAAATGAACAAAAGAATATAAACGATACGAAATAGGCGTACGCCAACGTCGAACCACAGTACTCCCCGGCACCCTTCTCGGCATCATCGTCACAGGCCTTGCCCTTTAAGCAGGCCAGCATTATGTTTGGCCACGCCTCGCCCGTTGCACATCTGGGAGGTCATCATCGAGGGAGACGATGACGATAATGACAACCATATTAGATAGCGACAACAATAACGACACCGAAAGAATAAATCAGTTAATAATCACAGTAGCTAAACAACTTAACTGCCTTAATCAATTACGATCTACATACTAAATGCTGATTTACTTATAAATGTATGCATGATAGTTACGTATACATATCTAATGCTATTCATGTAAATGTAAATGTAAATGTAAATGTCAATGTATGTACATATGTATTCACAATAACTGAATCCATACACATACTTGTATGAGTTGTATGCTAATATGCAAATGGCTGAACTAATATTAAAAATACTTATATACATACTACACACAAATCAACAACATTTGTGTAAACACATACATATACATATATAAACGTTTAGGAATACTCATGTAGAGAATGCTCAACACAATGATACCCTGCACCCAATAAACAAGCACGGCATGGCTACAATTATTAAGGCTTCAATTAAATTTAATCCACATATGATTTGAGATCGCCAGATGAATGGATACTCGGACTGACAGAGAGACAAACTATCCTATAATGAATCATCTGTATATGCATATATATTCCTATAAAGAATACATATGAGTTACAGTAGTGGAAATGCATATGGGTGCCGTTTTTTTTTTTGTGTGTAGGGTTTCAAAAATACACTTGTTTACAAATTTGAAAATGTGTAGTAATTTTGATCATCTGATAGCTGTAGTAAAAATTAATTTAAAAAAATTGGTTTTAATCAAAGTGGATTTACTATATTAAGTTGGTATTGAAATTGAATTAAGTTTTTTGGATAACTTTCTCACAATATTATTTTGATATTTCAACAAATTTGGCATATTTTCAAAGAATTTCAAATTCATTTTACCATCAGATGATCGTTGGTAATGCAAATAATACAAACTATAATTACATAGGCCCACAAACAATTTACACTTTACTTAAATAGACTTGAGATGTGTTTGCGATTACATACAAAAGTGTCTGTATTAACATTTACAATTGACGGGAAGATTTTATATACACTTTATTAATGAAGTTCCGAATGTTTAACTGAGTTCACAGGGGGTACTGTCTTTATTGTATACATATATATTTATCAAAATTATTGGTCAATTATATCAGCAACTTATATATATATATATATATATACATATATATAAGTCCCCAATACAACTGGGGACAGTACAATATATGTATTAACAATAACAATGCTCAAGCCCGAGACTATTCGACTAGATGTTCTGTAGCCATTGCATATTGCAAGTATCGTAGATCCAGAATACATTCAAATTTAAATAAATATATATATGTATATATAGTTATAATGTGGTCTATTTATGTACATACATATGCATCTATCTATAAATAAGTGTATCGTCAACTTATTGCAATTATCGCTTCTGATCATACATCTACTATGCATATAAAGTACAAATACTGTGAGAACAATTGCACTTAAAAACCAAAATAATAACTTAGCTCAAACATCAACGGCAACTTCAATGGCAACAACAAAAGTGCATACCTTGACGAATCAAATGGCGTTTCATACAATATTTAATGGAAAGGCACACACACACACATATACATATATGTATATATATTACGTAGATGTATATATATTATACATGGAAATGAAAACATATATCGTATTTATATCGCACATAACTCTAGCAACGATCTACATATGTATATTGTACGAGGACAAGTCTCCTTCAAATAGTATAAGTTCTAAATTTGGTAATTGTATATCATGATCGAATGAATTGGGTTTGTTTATAGTACCCAAACTAGGTATAAGCTAATAAGTATCTTTGTAAATATATGCCTTACTCAGTGTCAAATAGTATGTAATGCACTCAATTTTGGAATACCAATTGATTCATTGTTCAATATCTTATTTAGCTACGACAAATCAAACCTACAGAAATTCACTTTTATATATTATGTGTAGTTTAATCACATCTATGGATATATGGGGGCATTTACCAGCTGCGGCGTTGAAAGAATGATCGATTTCAGGAAAGGCTTGCCTTATTCAGAAACGTCTGATAAATACCCCTATTAGATACAATATTTTGGCAACTACAATTAAAAAAAAAAATAATAATTAAACAAAAAGAAGCTGAATATGTACTCCAGCTATGTGTGTGTGCATTACATTTGCTTCATGAGATACCTCTAAATACACTGGATTTCACTAACAATCAACATTTATGCACTACGAGAATGAGTGTACTGTTACTGTACTGTTACGCACTTGCATAAAAGTTTGATGTGACTAATCATAGATTATTAAATGATCTATTGAACGTACTGAATGAACGACTGTTATTATCTTTTGTGGCTGTTGCCGACATTTTGTTGTAGCTGATGTTCACTTTTGAGCATCGCATCATGTGATGAGTTGTGGCTCTCGGACTGACTAATCAGAGGCCTTAGAATCTAAGCTAATTTATAGTAAACTAACCGCATGTTAAATTGTTTTTTTTTTGTTTGTATTTTATTTATCTAATGCTATTGTAATATGTAATCTTAGTTTCCCATTAACGAGTTTCCGAAATATCATACTAAAATACTACAGTGGTATTGGCAGGTATCGCCTCAAATCCAGTTTTAGGGCATAGTTTTATCGATATACGACTCGTATAATACGAGAACAGAAATCTATTAGTTATTATATTAGTTTAACGCTAAGGTAGCTTGTATATAATGTGGGAATATAACTATGTATATGACTATACATATAGTATATATCTATTATTTATCTTAATTATTGAAAAATCGAAACTTTGTTTAACGAACAATTTGTTTTGTATTAACTATATGCGTTTAATCGCAAATAAGCTAAAATTTACATACCTGAAAAGCAACATGACGCCTTGTATAAATGACTGGAAGTTGTTGTGTCTAGTAATAGAATTTTCCACTGTACCTAGTTTGATATTTCCGAATACCTATGCACGATTTGAATATCGGTAAATAATATAATGATTAATTTGTATTGTTAACATCAACTATAAAATGAAGAAGTCAAAAACACATAACACTTTTTCACCCAAATATCCTCACTCCGTAACGCTATAAAAGCTTTGATTATATTTACCCATTTAAATTACATCTAAAAGATCCACGAAATAGATAAGCTAAACTATTTTTATTACCCACTCCTTATCAATATTTTCGGGTTTAGTAACTAAAGATGAAGTGTTGGAAATACGGGTACTGATACTGTCTATAATAAGTACATGAAATAAATAACTTTTCTAAGGATCATTAATAATGATGCATACAAATTATAGAAAAAACGTACACGAGTATTTATTATTTAGTAACGTCTGTAAAATTACTAGAATATCTGGATGGAGTACACATGTTTATATATATGTATGTATGTAAGTACCTGCATAGGATATGAAATTATAAAAATGTATTACGATGAAAGTGCCTGACTCGCTCTCTTCAATGCAATTTAAATATTACAAGAAAATATATAGGATGGATGTAGGTACATAGGTAGGATATTTAAAGCTGAACTCTAACGCAACAATTTAATTTGACGCTATCAGATACGTATTAGTGTGAAAGCTGACTTTGTTAAATCAATGCATAAATGTAGTATTTTAGGTAATTAAGGGACGCAAACCGAACTGGTTGAGTTTTTAGCAACTGTTTTAATTAGGTGTATTATACATTTGTATTGATTGAGCTTCAAACAAATGCTTATGAGCAAAACGTTGTAACACTAAGCAAATAGTATATCTACAATAGTATATCTACTGCGCATTTACAATAGTAATTCGTTACTATAACTTTAACAGTTTCATACATACATATGTAAGTAAGTACTATAAGTATAGTTAAGTGTTTTATAGAACAACTTTTTGAACTGCCACAACTAATGCATACAATTTCTTCTTGGCAGTTCGATTGCAATTGAATTCTACATCTGATTGATTGATTGATCTATACAATTAACGAACGATTCAAACACAAGTAACAAGTTATGCTATGTACTAGTTAAGTAGTATATAAATATATGACTAAATAATGCTTCGAAACTATCCAAGTCACAAACGACGGCAGATTAACAATAGTTTGAATAAGAAATGCTAAATCATATCGTTCCCCATTTGTGATTGTGACTTAATAATCAACCGGTTTTGACTTTTAATATATATATATATATAGTGAATACAACAACGATGTCCTCACACGTCGATTTATAATCATCTCGTGTTCGGACACGCGAATTTCTGATTTTAAGAAAACTAGATACAGTTTCTCTAGCGTGAGTAATTATGTAAGCATGTCTGTTAGTGCCATCAGTTATAGCCACTAAAGATACACTAATTAACTTGATTCTTCCTTTACCGAAAGAGCAGCATGATTCCTCCAGAGAACGATTGGAAGTTATTGTGACGATTCAGTTGCGTGTCCGGATCATATTTTATGTTGCCAAAAACCTTTTATTTTGTGAGACATTATAATTGGTTTATGTTATTAGACATTTCATATCTAATTTTGAATTTCGCTACGTTATTGTGCGAAAAGCAATTATGGCCTTTCGGTTTGCTACTTTTCCATTATTTTATTAAAATTTGTTTTTTTTTTGGTTTAATCGAAATGAAAAATGTACATCTTAATGAGCACAAATTAATCTAGAACACTTTTGAGATAAGTGTTAAGCTCTTACTTTTCATTCATTGAGCTCGAAGCTTACTTAGAATAATGTGTTTTAACTAATTTGAAAAGACTAGTGGATCATTGCCCTGAAGATATGATTTGCTTTTATTATATTTACAACTCATAAAATCGTTGTTCCTTAATATCAACCGACTTATCAATTCCGAAAAGTATATGTCCAAAAGACACAAACAAGAAAAGAACGTTGAGCAAGACATCTATGAAAAAAATGCCATGATGCGAAATAGCAAAACAAATTGCAGGCCTAAGTACAAACATACATATATGACAATTTAAAGGCTCCCTTTTTTTTACAATTTTTTTCTCCGTTAAGTCCTGCTTTGATATCAAACAAAATTCCACACCTACAATTTTCTAGAATTATATCCTCTCCAAGTAAAATACAAATGATCAGTCATCTATTCATAGCTAATATATATACACTTAATAGTTTAGCCTATGAAAAAAGAGTTAATATCTTTGTTGATTTTTAAATAAGTGATTGTATGTTTCTATCAAGTATACGACCTATTGTACGTATCTTCTTCTATTGCTAAGTATATAGGTATTTATTGCACTATCTGCGGTTTTATTATGTAAATATTTGCTATTCCTCTCAAAAATATTATGAAACTTAGCATAGAACACAATAAAACAATATTTTAGAACATGATGCAATTATTGAAAATAGAAATTGATCGTATTTATACTTTGTATCTATCTGCTAAGTTTAATTCATTATACTATTAAGAACTTATAGGATTGGAAATGATATTTAAATAAGAAATGAGTAGATAGATATCCTACAAGAAATGATTATTGTTTTATTTGTTTCTTTTTTTTACTACGAATTTGTAGTTAGTAGTTTGTAGTTATCCCAAGTGTTATGTTGGTTGAATCCTGAACTTGATCGTGACAGATCAATTGCCTTATGTGTTACGTAATTTGTGTCCAACATTAATTTTTCAGTGACACCCAAAAGGTACTGTTGTTTTGGGTGAGAACGGAAACTTACCTGCATGCCAATAATGGCGTATATAAAAAATAGCATTGCAATAAGCAAACAGACATATGGAAGTGCTTTAAATGATTGTACAAATGTCCAGAGGAGAATGCGTATGTATATCCTAGCGAGCATTTATAAGACGGGCCGCACGAACAACGCAAGAAGCCGACGTGATTGAGTTCGACTGTAAAATATTATTGGTCAAAGGAGAAAAGAGAGAAACGAGAAACAGGAAATAAGGAGAAATAGTATTAGAGTGATGTTGTCCCGTGTTCCTTACAGACCAATTCAGATGTATTCAAAATTGATGCTTTTCAGCTCAGTTCGAATATTATCTCAGTTTGTTTCTCTGCTTTTCTTCTTTTTTTTTTTTTCATTAAGTTCGTTAGTACTTAGTAGTAGCAGTTATAGTAGTGGTATAGTAGTAGTAATATTAGTAGTAGGTAGTAGTGCAGTAGCAGCAGTAGTAAGTAAGTAGTAAGTAGTGGTACTAGTAGTACATAATAAAAGTACATACATATACATATTGGCATTAAGTTAGTAGTAATTTGATTGGTTAGTAATGAGCGATTCATTAAAATAATTGAATTTTAATTGGTTAGTAATGACCGATTCATTAAAATAATTTGGTTTATTTTATTTATTTTTTTTTTTTTGGATTTTCTGCTCTATATAAGATATACAAAATAATTACAGTCAAATTTGCAAAGTATTAACTCAGATATATAGAGATGAAAATGATATAAATATATAGGAAAGTTGTTTTTTTTTTTCACAAAATGCTAAATAAAAAGTGTGTTTTGAACAGTTTGTATCTTAATTAATTACAACAAATGCAATATACATAATTTGGATGTTGAATTTGATCAAAAGCTATTTAGATTTAGATAATTATTGTAACATTTTCGCTGTGTGTGTGTATGTTTGTGTGTTTGTTTGTGTGTGTGTGTGTTTATATGTATGTGTATGTGTATGTGTATGTGTGTGTGTTGACTACCACACCAATATAGCGTAACATGTGCATTTGTATTTGTTATTTCTCAGTTGCTGATACTAATTACAAAACAGTTTGAAAATGTGTCAAGTATAGGGCCTTTGGGTCTTAATAGTTGAAAATCTAAAAAACAGTTGAAGGTAAATTTTGTACTGTACTAAACTATCTCAGTGAGTTTTTTGCAATAATAAGAAAGCATAACGATACAATAAAGTACAATATACATAAAAAAAATTAACAATTACGAATAGAATAATTTGTATGCATTTGTCTGTATGTACATTTCCCTTAAGTTATTTACTGTTATTGTTGTTGATGTTGTTATTTGTACACGTATACATAACGTATGCATTTCTGAGAGTATAAGTTAGTTTGTTATGTATAGCAGTCAGAAAATAGATTGATAGGTAGTTATACGCATTGCGGTGTCGGTATCCGATTAGTTCGTAACCGATTCAAGAACTTTGACCAAAATATTTTACTCATCAGCTGTTGCATATAAAAATCAAACAGATGTTCACATAATGCAAATACGTACGAACGTATGAGTCACAGTGACAGTCACATTGATCGTGATCGTGATCGTGATCGTGACCGTGAATGTGACACACATACATAAGTAAATAGGTGCTGGGCAACCCACTGATTTTGGGACGCATACCGCCTCGACGTGGCCTCTACGTGATAATTAAGTAAATAGTTTAAATTAAATATTACGATATATTCAAAAATTACAATTGGCTTTGAATAAATAAACTTACATATATATATGTATATATATATATACAGACATATGTAAAACCTGATTTATATATATATACATATATATATCATATTCAAGTAGTAGATTACAATTATGCACTGTTGCTATTTTATAAAGCAGCTAAGGATAGTGCTATATGAAGACATTAATATACCAAATGTCAGGTTGCGACCATCTGTAACAGATTCAGATACTGTTACAGCGAGAGATACATCTACATAGTACATCGTACATATTCGAAAATCTCGCAGTTATCCCATTTGGTATGCCTACTGGGTGGGTAAATAGGGGTTCGGTTTGGTTGGTTCGGTTTGGTTTGATTTGGTTCGGTTTGGTTTGTTTCTTCACTAGCATGATATGATACACATACATACATAAGCAGTAACAATAAAGTTATTATGTACAGAGACAAAACTAATAAGAATTCGCGTTGTGGAACATTGTATTTTCAGCCAAATCGACATCAACGTGGCAATGGAAACGGGTAACAGCACTACGAAAAATATAAAAGGCAATGATACTCTTTGTTTTTAGTCTAGAAAAAGTATTTAATGAGCAGCTAAATACATATATAGTAGTATATATGTATTTCTGAAAATCAAGGCAATTGAAGAATATACTACGGAAGAAAACATCATCAATGCGATGTGAGTACAGAATAGGATATAGTATATAGTAGTAAACGTTTAGCTAAAATGCTAATAAATAGATTTGTTGTTGTTGTGGTTATTGTTTTTTTTTTTTTTGTTGATGTTGTAGTATATGTTTGTTCTCGTTTTAGTTTATTTACTTACATCCTGTTGGATAATCAGAAACCATGTTCAATTGAAATTTTTGGAATCGGTTTATGAAATTAATGTACACATAACTCATATACCGCATTGTCACCGAATTTGATGCCACAATTGTTGTGTTGGTATTCGTATTCGTATTCGTATTCGTATTCGTATTGGTATTGGTATTGGTATTTAGAATAATCAAACGGCAGATTCATTGCATGGATTTCAAACAGCAGTTGTATTCAGTTGCATTCAGTTCAAATCGACAGACAGCAGCCAAGAGATGAATTCAAAAGTTTTCAGCGATAATGAAATGTTTGTGATTGTTTGCAGTGCAGTTTAACGTTCGTTAATTTTATAAGCAATTTATTTACAAATTTTTGTTGATTTTATTGTTTTATGTTTATTTGCATAGTCATATTCATTTTCATTTTCAATTTAGTATTTATTTTGCAATTACGATTACGTATCGGTTATTTTAATCGAATTACGGATTTATTACGACGTTGGCGGCGGTAAAGATTTTCGATTTCGTTTTTTATTTTTGGTTAGAAAAAAACAAAGAAATAAATAAAGTAGAGTTGAAAATTAGTAGTAATAATTGACTTTCTTGCTGAATTCAAAGATAAATCAATTGAAATTTGTGAGAAGAATTAAGTGTAAATAATCTTGTATGTATGTATTGTATCATGTGTTAAATAGTTAATAACGATTAAAAACAATCTTTCATTTCACACTGCATTTCGATCGCTCTAAAAAGCCTTGAGTTTCTAAAGCCACATATAAGACAATACGGTATAGTTGAACATAAAAGAAGGACAGTTAAATTGTATGCAAGTTATCCTTGCCACTCAGAGTTGAGTACATACATTGAAAATTGCTAGCCAGAATATGTTATATGAAAATGCATGAATACTACTGATAGTATACAATGGAGAATGATGGTCTTTGGAGCACCAGTTTGCATCAGCTCACATTTCATTTTCTATTCTATTCAATTTAGCTTGCAAATATGTATGTACATACACAAGGTAGGCATTTGTAGATAGATGTATGTATATTCGTTAATAAATTGCTGGCACTTGAATAACTTGTTTGAGATTCACTGATGATACCAATTGATGGAATTACATTTTGATTATACCTTACATACCAGAAGAGATCACATTAACAAAGCAGTTATACAGCATACGCTTTACAGTACTGAATTGTGTTCGGTACAAGTACAATACAAGAAGAATGTATTTATTCGCAGCATGCATTTTAACATTATGCAATTTTTTTTATATAGAGTTTTTGCATTTAAACTTAATAACACTACAATCATTAACAGGGATGCAAACCGGCTTCAGTCCGGCAATTGTTTTCTGATTTTTGAAAGCAAATTTTAATGCATTTCATACAAGCAAATTTATCAAGGTTTGCATCACTATAACATCCAATGAAATATTTGGTAAAAGTTAATTTCATAGAATCTATAAGATATATGCATCTGAGGAAGATAGAGTGGGTGAAAGCTTGTTCAAAGTTAAAAGAGGTCTCTAATTAGAAAAGACTTGCAGCAATAAGGGATAGCGGAAACACTACAGTCGGTACTCCTATAGTAAGTAATAATGTATTTTTTGACCAACCGTCAGAATTTGAAAGCCCAAAACTTGGCCAGTACTACTAGCCAAGCATTCTGAAAAATCATGCGGAAGTGTAGATAGTATATACAGTTGAAAGAGAATATTTGAAAACGTTGGGTGCTTAACGGAAATTCTTTATAATACCTTTAGTTTGTATGGTTGTTCAGATATTGCCTTTGCTAACTAATATGCTTTACTTACATTTACCACTGTTCAGCTAAATCGTTTCACTTACACAATTCATTTCTTATCAGAGAATTAGTTAGTTAGAATTAGCTTATGTGCACAGATATTTGTTCAAAGTTGCTCATTCAATTATTATCAAAATTAGTTTAAGAGTTAAGTATTGTTTGTTGGACTGTTGCACTTAATGCGTGTTAATGCTAATTATGAAGTTCAAAAGTTCTTTTTAAAGTTGTCAGGTAAACATAATAAGCTTTCTTTTTCAAGTCAATTAATTAATAAATACAATTTTATAGACCAGTAAAATCAAAGCCATGCGCAAATATGAAATATTATTAAAAATTAACGCCAAACATGACAACAGTTGCATAACACCAACTTTATGTTGAAAGTCTGCATTCAGGATTATTCGTCTGAATAAAATTTCTATCAAGTAGGTTGGGTTTTATTTTCAAATTTGTATTTTTCTCGTGATTCTATATCGGTCTTATGAATTAGAAGTTTTCTAGCTATTAAAGTTATTTTTTTAACCATAAAACTTTTTTGCTGAATCTAAGAGAATTTGAAATTGAGAGAAAATGTATAATTTATTGAAAATAAGAAACAATCATTCAGTAACTAAAACGTATAATTTGAAGTCCTGCCCAACCAGCATATGAGCATAAGATCACACTTATCTCGCTTGTTATAGTATTTGGGACTTGAATAGAAGGAAAACCATTGCAAATTAAAGAAACATATTCACAGAAGCAATTTTGACATTATTAACAATCAAAAATTCAGAAGCTGTGTCGCTTATGCAAACTGTTATATATCAGCGTTAATGATTTTCTCAAAAAAAATTAATAAAACAACTTGCAAATTGACAACCCATCCAGCCGCTGTACATTTCTACCAAGTGGACTACAGAATTAGACTTAGACTTAGACTTAGACACACAACTGTTTACAAGAGAAGTAGTTACAACCGCAATGTGTCGAGTGCTATGCAAGAGAAAAATGAAGCTAACAGAAACGGATACTCGCAACGGAAACAAGCAAGATAAAAACAAGAAAGACCAACAATATTCGGAAAATACCGAAAATAAATATCTCCTCTATGACAAAAATGCCAATTCGTTATAGTCGAACTATGGTTAAAACAATCAAATTAATACATTTTGTTAAACATTGTAAAAGAGGAAACAATTTTGTAATTATTGGTAAGCTTGGATAATAAACTGTACACCAAAATGTAGCTTGAATAAAACAAGTGAATTGTAAATATCTTTGATGACTACATACGCCAGTTTTATGTGACTTACAAAAGGAAAATGATTGCCAAGAGTAATTAAACTTAGAACAGAGATACTACTTAAATTACATAGAAACTAGTTGACAGACATTGCTATATAGACTCTGATTAATTTGTATCCTGTTGGTCCTTCAATGCGCATTTGCGAACATTCCGTAACAAAATCATAATACTCTCTGCTAGGCATACAAGTTAGAGAAAATAATGCAACTTTTAATACATGTGTGTGAAATTGTATGTGTAGCAATAAAAAGAAAATAAAAGTGCTCTAGTCGACAATGGCCGACTAGTACATACCCTGTACACAGCCTGCAATTATCGAATATCATTAATAATTTTTGTGCTTATTGTTTAAGCATTGTAACGATTGCAATTAAATATGTGCATTTACCAAGCATCAAAACTACAGCTTTAATCATTTTCTCTCTATTTGAGGATGTTATGACAACACTTAAATAAATATTCTATCAATCTAAGAGATCTGCCTGCTTAAAAGTCGGTAGACTTCGGTAGAGTTTCTCGCTTTCAGTCTCTGAGATCAGCGCCTCGGGCAGACAAATAATGCGATTATTAAAAGCAATTTATTGAATCGGTGGTTACAGGGCATTACAAAAGAAAAACAAAAAGATTTACAAAGCTTATTAAGTAAGTGGAGAGGTGGTTAGCAGTAAAAGCGAAATCTATAATCATCGATTTTTACACATAGGATTTTGATAAATGCAATTCTGTGTAGATTGTGTTTCGTACTTACATCGTGCTGTTGGTGTTGAAATTTGTTGTACATGTCGATGTTGTAGATGAGATATATATGTATGCATATGTATGTGCAATATGTGTGTTGGATAACACGTACATACAATTGAAGCACATACACATGCATAATTGTTGAATGACAACATGTTTGTAATACAATTTAATTTGTTGATTGGTTGGTTTTATATTTCATTTGGTGGTAATTTTTGATTGGTATTTTTTTTTTTTTTTTTTTTAATTGATTAATTTTGTTCGGTGAATTTTGTTATTGAATACAAGTTGTGATTGTGATGAACGAGTTGATTGCATATTCATTGCATTTGGTATTGGCATTGGTGTTGGTTTTTGTAATTACATAGAACATGTGAATGTGTTTTTTTTTATATATATAAATATTTGTTTTTTTTTTTGTTTTCATTATTATTATTGATTTGGTGTTGGGCAGTGATAACGTGATGTTATTGTTTCCCGATGGCCAATTTTTTGGGGAATATTGAATCATTGAATCGAAGGCATTTGTAAGAAAATGTATGATGTTTGCATATATATACATATATGTAGACGCATATATGCATTTCCATTACATATATACATATATAAATGTGTATACATGTAAATATTTGCATTTGTTACATAAGTCATACATTAACATTTGTGAAGGGTGTGAATGGTTGGATTGCGTGAGTGTTTTATTTGATTATTATATTTTTTGCATTCATCGTTTTTTTTTCGGATTGGTTATTCCCGATTTTGAGACCACATTTCGTATTTGGTATTCGTTTTCGTACACAAATAAATATGAAAAAGGAAATCAAAAAGAAATATGATTATTAATTTCTGTATTTTGTGACACTTCTAAAATAAATATTTTTCTTCTTTTTTTTTTTTTTTGTTTGTTTGTGTTAAATCGTGTGCAAATCAAATTTCAATAATAAAGAAATCACTTTTTGTGTATATTCGTTTGAGAATTAAATATAGAATTAAAAGTGTCTTTTGTATTTATATGTACCTTAAAAACACACACTAAAAAATGAATTAAAAAACAACCTTATTAGATAAATTTATCGATCGTCAATATTACCTATGCGGAGTCTGTGTAACCCATAAAAACTGTTTTTCGACTTTCCACAAACTTTCCGTTTGTACGTTAGTAAGACTTGAGGTCAAAACGAACAAAAAACTCAATAAATATCCCTATAATTTAAACAAAATGTGTAATGACACTTGGCACCAGGGATATACATTTGTTAATGTGAGTGATAAGCAAAAGTCTATGTAGACATAAATATTTCTTAATCTGTTAGTTTAAGGGTTTCGATATAAATAATAAGTAATAAATGTCTTAAGCCAGACCTTGCTAATTATTTAGGTAATTGTCGAAATACATAGATATGTATTTATATATACTTTGTACGCATGGCAATAACGAAGATAAATGTTTCAGAAATATAAGAAAAGTTGTGAATTAAGATGCCCTGTGATACATACAAATATGTAATATCAAATCTCGATTTAAAAATTAAAAATATTAGCTGGCACATTTCAATTTCAATTTCAATGCAATTAACCCTAGAGAACCATAGATTGGTTATTTTGACATAATCCACATACTGCTTAAATATGCGTGTAAATACATATGCACGTATGTACACATAACTATGTACGTGTGTGTAAATATACATATGTGTACGTGTATATGTATGCATATTTGTGATTAGTATTAACGTGAATGTGTTATTTGACGGGTACGAGTATCTTGGCAAAACGAAACAAAAAGCTAGATACTTTGTTGTTGTTTTCTTTTTTTTTTTTGTTTTATTTATGACTTATATTGTTTGTTTGTCTTGCATAACGGCCTACATAAATCGAACACAACAATAATATGTATGCTCTGAGTTATTGTTATTGCAAGCAACAGATAATTACCCCGAATTCCATCCAGAGGGCATCCACAATGCTACCCAGCACAGTGATTAGATCGAAAATGTTCCACGGATCCTTGAAAAAGTTCTATAAAATAAATGGTTACGTGTTATTTAAATGATAATCGCTCAAATATATGCAATCTAATTTTAGTTAGTTATAGCAAAAAGAAATTTTATTCTTCTGCTTTTTTTTATTTATTTTCATGAACATGGATTATATCTTTTATACGCTGAAATTTACAATGTTACATTCTGATATCAAAAGGTTAAATGCTAATTATAAATAAATGGCCTTTCATTATTTTGCGCGTAGTTTACTACTGAAAATTATTCACTCTAAGAATGAGAAATAATAAATATTCCTTAAATAAACAGCTTTTACAAATACTTGTACATTTAAAAAGAAGCGCACATGAAAGACACATTTATCATGAATACCTACCGTACATCCAAATGCAATTAATTTAAGTATTGTCTCCATTAAGAAGAACAAGGTGAATACCAGGTTCATGTAGGTCAGTATATCACTGTGGGTGGGCGGTGCATCATGAAACTACAAAATGAGAACACGAAGACATTTGGGATCGAACGGAAGTTTATTTTAGATGATTCATGACATTTAACTAACACCAAAGTTTAAGGAACTGCGTATCAGTGTTTATAACTGGCAAGTTTAAGCCCAACCTTGAAATCTAAACAATTACATACAAAATACATATTGTATATGTATGGTATGTATAGTAAGAACTAAATAATGCTAATTAACAAATATAAAAACAAAAATTATTATGTATATTGATTATAGTATATGTAAAGTAAAAGAATTGCATCTTATGTTAATTTTCACGCTGAGTCCAAAAAGATATTAAAAATGCATATACATATTTTGTTTTGAGACAGCTGGATAAAGCTAGACATTTATTTGTTGTAAGACAATAAACAATATAAATAAAAATTTGATAAGCACTTTTATAAAGCTATTGAATACTAAGTAAAGCTCTGATTAAAAAAAAATACGTAGAAATACCCGAGAAATAGTCGATATTCTGAATTGCATAAGCATATTCCACAAAATAAATCTTCAATTGTTACGAACTTTTTAAATGTGACTTGCAGTTTAATTGTGTGCAATTAAAATATACATTTACATGTACAATACACGTATCAAATGAGTTAGAAAATTTGTCTCAATATTTCATTGTTATAACTTTGTCAAAACTGGTGCAATTTTCAAAATAAATACTATATTGGTCAATACCTCTTGATCTCAAAAACTCGATTTAGGTATTAGCTAAAAATGTCCACAGCCATAAATCTGTATCAAATCTAAAACGTTTATTTTGGCGCATAAATTTAAATTGTATTTAAATTAAATAGATTGTATAAAATTAGACCAGTAAGTTGTAAAGGAGAAATCTGAGTTATATGTGTGACACAATTAATTTTCAAATGTATTTTTTTACATTTTATTCAAGTATTTTTAAACTGCTTACGTTAAAGACAAAGACAGTGTTCGAATAGGAGTGCACTCATGCAAACTAGTTTCTCGAAAATGAAAAAGAAAAAAACAACAAAAAAAATAACAATAACAAATAGGGCACATGTGAGTTCGAGTTGGTAATGTGTGTTAATGTTGTAATATTAAAGTCCTTACATTTTCAACGCACTCGAGTAGCTTTGGCACTATACATAAAAATATGTATTTGTACTTGTATTTGTTGTAGATGTGACATTGTAAATTTCAGCACACTTAAATAATCGGACTGCGTAAAGCGAATAAGCCCGCAAATGATATGGGATGGTATATATGAAGGTGTATGTTCTTAGAGTCTGCCGATAGCTCGCTCTAACTGATATTGATTCAAAGGAACTTTATCCGATTACACTTATAGTACGTTATATTGTACAATCGTGAACTTACCTTGACACCGAATCCAATTATTTTGAGCACAGTTTCAACACTGAACATGCCTGTGAATCCCATGTTGATATATTTGAGTGACTTTTCATACATCTCACTTTGATTATGATACTGTTAAGATGTTTGTTTATGATTAGTTTAGTTCTCTCATAAAAACATCACAGAAATTATCCCTTAAACCAAAAGTACAATTCGCGAAAATGGGCCACAATTATGTACGAATTAAATAGGTGTGTATTTAAACAACGCATTTCGATTGCCTCAAACAAAATGTAATTACAAATTGCGTAATGTATTATGGTTATTCTATATTCATGGTCCATCTTAAATCATCGCCTAAAGCTACACAATTAATCCTCTTTCAGATGTACTCGCGATAAGTATGCACTCATGTTGCTCCTTATAACCAATCATGCGACATTGAGGATTCGAAATACATACCTACATACGTATGTCTTATGTGTTTGTGACAAAATGATTGTATACCGATCTTAATGACAAAATATAAAACAAATAAGAAACAAAAATATGCATGCCAGTTAGAGAAGAGCAAACATAAGTTTATATTGGCTTATATACAATACACAACATTGATTTGTACAATTCTGATGCTGATTATAATATTTGATTTATTGCTTATTGAAACCAAATTTAGAACATTAATTTGAAGTGTGTATAAGCCAAAGACAAAGGTAAAGTTAATTACAACACTGTTAAAGGACAGGTAAATACTGGTCTTTAATAGTGGTAAACTCATAAATAAAATAAATACAAAATGATATGTGGCGTATTTTTAAACTGTATGTATGTATGTAAGTATGTATGTATGTATGTATGTATGTATGTATGTAAGAATTGTACATTTAACAAAAGTCTAAACTGTGTGAATTTATTACGGTTGCTAAATACGAGGGCCGACTGATCGGTCTAACCAAGAAACTCAGTCTATTTTCACAACTAATTAGGAAACCTAAGTCTTTACCTGTCATAAATACGACATGTCGCTTATATGCTGATCTATGTATTATGTTAGTATATATTATCGATAAAATTAGATACATGGACCTATTTTATATACTTAGGTCTCCAGACCCTGTAGAGAACGGCGACTTCATACAGACAGACGAATATGATTTAATCGACTCGCTTGTCGATGTTGCTCAAGAATATATACATATATACTTATAAATTCATACTTTCTTTTGCTTTTTACATACTATTGCACAATTTAATCATATGATGATTCTATAAAATAGTTGAATACAGCTTGCTTGTTGTGAAAATAATACACCCAATAATATAGAGTTTCACACTGGGACTTTTAAGTTGGCCCTCGTATGTAGTGTCTAGAATCGTTGGCCCAAATTAAAATACGTTTCTTAATTTTCAGCCTAGTTGGTAAAGTGTTCAAGTGGAAACATAAACACAGAAACTCACCTTCATCATCAATAACAGCGTGTTAAACACAATCAGCATCATTATAAAGTATTCGAAGGGCGTAGAGACAACAATGCGCCACACTTTGTATTTGAAAGTGTTACGATTTTTGGGCATGTAACGTTCCAGTGGTCGAGCTCCGATCGTAAAATCAATACAAGATTTCTGAGGGAATAGAAAGTTATGGTACGAAATTTATTACATGGACATCGTTGGGGGTATTTGATCAATTGTATAGGAATATCTACAAGTGCAACACTTGGCTCTAGTTTATTCTTTCCATAAAATAATACACATAGTACACATACGCTAATACTGAAAAATGTTCAACTTTCTGTAAGTTAGTAGCTTAGCAAAGTTACAATAGTATTTTAAAGCGTTATATTTATATTAGTGAGCAGTTGGTTAAATTATAAGCGCTATTATATACAAATAAAAATGATATACAAATCAAATTTAGTAAGCTCTAGTCGAGGGCGCTCGAATAGCAGATACCCTATACCTATACGTTCAAGCAGCTCAGTATAAATATGAAAAGAATGTTTTGGATTTCTGCAAGCGGACAGCCAGACAAATATGAAATGATCAAATCGATTATTAAATACATTTATCATACTACACATTTACACATTTTGAAGGTACAGGGTATACAAATATAGAAACACACATATATCATATTGAAACAATAACATTTTTGATGAGTATTTATCATTACTCTAAACACACTAAAATCTGTTACAATATCCTGCCGCTATTGTGTCTTAAGTTTTATATATGTAGATTAGACATCCTAATTTAAATGAAAATCATGCCAACTAAAACAAGATCAACTAATTAGATAATATTGCATTTCTGTGCAATTGTTTTGATCGATACCAGGTGTTGGTGCAGGTGCCTCATTGTATTTTTGGAAATAATAATTGTTAATTTTTGGAATTTCCTTGAGCCAATTATTTTGAATAAAACCGAATAGAATTCAGTTAAGTTCTTCATAAATTAGATCGGCTTCTTACATTGCTGGATTCATGGTTCATGGTTCATACTTACAGTAGTTGTCAGCAACGAAATACATTGGTTTGGCAACAATGGTGACTTGACGATACCAATCGTTAAATATTCAAAACTGAATATTTAAGGACTATCGTGAATATTATGATAAATCTCTACTTTCCGGTAAATGTTCACTCTTTAGTATATCGAAGGCTAGCTAATAATTTGTATATAAAGGGTATTTCCGATCAAACCATTATCCAACGTACACCCTTAGGCCTATGGCATGATGAATTTGATGTATTTACATCTGGAGATCAATACTAATTGATACAGTATTCAACTATTTTCCGGGATACTATGAGCAATCCACATGGAAATCACAAAATGTGTTGTTCTAAACTATTCTAATAGACTATGACCATCAATTTAAATACTTTAAAGAACGTACATAAATGTATGTATGTAAAAAGTATGTAGTACATAGTATATTGTAACCAGAAACGATAGACAGGGTATTGGGTCAACGATGTTGCCCAAGATGACAGTGTGTAAGTAGTGAGTAGTAGTAGTAGTAGTAGTAGTAGTAGTAGTAAGTACTAAGTACTAAGTACCTACTTGGCATACATTCTAGAAGTTTGTGTTGTAGGAAACGTAGAAGCGATTACAGGAGGATAATGTGCAGGTAAAATGTACCTGAGCTAAAGGCGTCTGCGCAAGCGCATTTGCCGTTCTGTATTTTAATTGATTGCAAGTACTTATTGTTTGGCTAGCTTACTTAAGTAGTAGTTGTAGTAGTAGATATTTAATAGAGGAATACATGTATGGGTATCGTTGGCTTGTGTGTACATTTACGTGCAGATAGAAAATGGTTTACTTTACGACTATCGATTTTACGAGTAAGTAAGTAGTACATTACACACGAAACACACACATATAAGCATTATTTGAGTTTTTTTTGTTTTTGTTTTTTTGTTTTGTTTGAATTTTTAAAATTTTTTTGGATTTACTGGCTCACCTGATTTTTGTCAATTTCACCATCTTGCAATTCAGCTTCGCCTTGCTCTTGAAACGTTATGATTATCAAGGCCACGAATATGTTGACGAAGAAGAATGGAAATACAATAAAATATACTATATAAAAGATGGACATTTCGATCCGGAAATTTTGGATTGGACCCCTATCTTCATAAGTGGCAGCCATTGAGTGTTGCAAGACCCTATTTGATGATTATCATTAGCAACATTTAAGTGAAGAGAGCACAAAACAAAATAAAAATAAAAGTACAATTTCATTATTCACCATTCATATTGGCACGGAGCATTTGTTCTTTACACATGTGTATTAACTTAAGCGCTACAAGCAAATATCTTACTGTGGCCATCCTTCGCCGGTTTGTACAGCGAATAGCGTCAACATCGCGGCGGCAACATTATCGTAGTGGAAGCTGCGTGGCTTCCACACTCGCATCTCCTGTTTGGGCAGCAACTCGTCTTCCTCATATTTAAAATACGAACCCCTTTTTGGGTCAAGTTGTGTCGATGGTTTGATTTGATATGTTCATGTTTTGTTTATGATGTTTTTCGGGTTTAGTTATTGTTTTTTTTTTTTTTTATTTGCGGTTATACGTTGTGAAATTATTAGTAATTGCGTTTCATACATATATATTAGAAATTGAAAAAAGCTGGTACAACAAAAGTCACTACAGAAAAAATCAAATCAACATTTTTCAAAGTACAATATGGTATGAATAAAATTGAACGAAAAATCAATTAAAATCAAAATAACATTAATATTAATTTAGCTATATTTTTTGTTGTCACTTTTGTTTTTTTTTTTTTTTCATGTTGAGTGAAGAAGTTTTGAAATATGAAAATACTAGAATGTATGTTAATATGTAAGTAGTACATAAAGAGATCTAATAGATAAAAATAACGACCTATATTGATATGAGAACATCGTAAGGTCAGTTACAAGTAAATATTGCATAATTAAATGAAAATAGTGTAATATGTATGTTAACATGTATTCCTTTGGTTTATGTATTTGGATAAGTGTGTGTGATTCGATTATTTGTGTGTCTGCATTTGTATTTGTACTAGTATTTAAATTTGTCTAGCTGTAACCCAGAACAACACAAATCAACACTGTACAATCATTTATCAGAGGGCGTAAAAAAAAAGAAATGTACGAAAACCAACAAATTACATAGAGTAGCTCTGCACTTAAGTCTCAGCAGATCCATAAATATGTAAATATGTAAACAACTATTACAAAAACCATTTAAAACGAAAAAAAAAAAAAAAAAAAAAAAAAAAATCATCTGCCTAACATGTAGTAACATTCTCCAGTGCATTTAAGCATTTAAACGTAAGAAGTTCCAATGTGAATGAGAATGTGAATGAGTGCGCGAGCAACGAGTGTAACTGAGCGTGTTCCTTGTTGGTTGGTTGGTTGGTTGGTTGGTTGCCAGTACTATACTGGTACCACAAGTGCACAACTAACGTAGCAATTGTTCGGCTGGTTGTTCGTTTGGCGATGTGTAACAAGGCAGCTGCGCTTATGAAACTTATTAAGCAGTAACTCGAGCTGACTGCAAGCATAATTCAACTGGGTACTGGTACTGAATGGAGTATTGTCAAGATAATATGCGTATGTGTTCAATGAAAATTAAGCATAGCCGTTCAAAGTCGTACGTATGTTGTATGTAGAGAAAGAGATATTTTCTTTTCTTATTTTTTCTTTTTCTTTTTTGTTTTTTTTTTTTTGTATATATAAGCACAATGTACGTGTACATATGTATGTTAGATATTTTTTTTTTTTTTTTGGTTTTTGTTTCTTTAAAATTTTTGGTTATGTCAATTGGGTTTTGGGCGGCCACCGTTATTGCATACGAAGGCCAAACAGTTTAAACAAAAAGATACTCATATTGTGGATGGGTATCTGATTTTGTTTTCACTTCTCAAGTCGGTGAGTGTAAAATGCGCGTCAATTTCTTTTGTGTGCCCTTTTGATTGAAGCAATCGTTACACTCACGTCCAGTGCAATGACTCATCGAGTTGGATTCATAGTTGTTGCCAATTATTTATTAAAATATTACTACAATGCATAACGAACTGCTAATAAAGTACTACTAAGTATATGTATGTAAAAAGTAAAAAAGAGCTCATCATCTTCATATACACAACATATATGTATGTATGTACATTTTGCTATTCTACGAAGTGGCTGGCGATGACGTATTATCAGAAGTGTAAACAACATTCGAACTATTAGAACTGATTTGGATCTGCATGGTACAACTGCGTTAATATTATCGCATGTGTACAATTTGAATATGATAAAGAATTAGTCGAGATACAATGTACAAAAACTTGTTGTAAGTGGCTTGATAAGATGCAAAGGAAACAAATTATTGAATCTATAAGTATTTCCAAATAGGTCTATATCAGGAAATGAGAATACTAATTAATTACGTATTTGATGTGAGAATACGAAATCTACTTTGTCTCGTAACAAATACCTGGTTCTATCGAGTGTACGCGTATACAGACTTATTAAGAAATCTTCTGGTAGTAATATGGACTCTTTGGTATTGCAAAATACCCAATTGTAAAGAAATGAAACGGTTATTTACATGCTACACGCGAACGACAGTAGATTCTTGGATTAAATTGATTGAGTTAGCTTGTGTTTAATTGATTTTGGACACTGATTTGGTGTAGAAGGCAACACATACAAATATACATTGAGTGACTTAACGGATTAACTATATGAAATAGAAGAAAACTAGAAAGGTTTTAGGTGGCAATTGTAGTTTCGCATTTCAGTTCTATTCTATGATTTTAATACACAGACACTGATATTGTTTTTGCGCTGTTTTTTTTTTTTACTAAGTTTTTGGTTCGTTTTTTTTTTTATTTATTGATTTAAAATAATTTGTTTGTTTATGGTTGGTCTTTTTCCATTTTTTTTCCTTTTTTAAATATTTTTTTTTTTTTTAATAATTTTCGTATGTGTTTGTGGCCCGTTTACTCGCGTGATTGTTTAACACAAATCAGGCAAGAAAAACTGGGCGAGAAACTTTAAAATGCTACTCTTACATTCTGTTAAATCAGTGCACCTTTTTTGTTTTCTTATCAAAAAAAAAAACAGTAAAACAAATACAGCATACAAACAAAAAAAAAAACAGAAATCAAAAAAAAAACATTAGGCTAATTTATAAATAATATACAATAATCAATACAAAAGATATAGGTAACAAACTCATGAAAAAAGTATGTTATACTTTTTGCGCAATGCCATCATTTTACCAGGGTATCATCATGTACATGTACATATATGCCAGCATAGGAACCATTATTCATTTTTATTATATAAATAAATGTACTATTAAAGCATATATGCACATATAAGATTGTGTCTAATTATAGCTCTCAAGAGTGTAGGACACCTTAACTAATTCAAAAGTCATGAGGTTGGGTCTATGATCAAAAACTTCTCAAGATTGCCTTTATAAGGACGGGTACCCGATGCGCAGATGAATAACAAAAACCCGATTATCACATATACACATATATATATCCATATATGTTGAACCAAATCAGGCAAGAAGAGTATTAGCTCCAGAGAGAGAGAGAGAGAGAGAGAGAGAGAGAGCCTTGGCTGCAATTTGACAGATATTTGATAATTGTTGTGAATATATATTTATGAGTACCGATAGCAACCGTCGATAATGTTGTATAATTGTGTATAAAAGCGGGTAAACAAAATTAGACATACATATACAATTAGGTACTAACTAAGTACGTAGTACTTTGTACTAGCAACGCCCCAAAAAAGGGGGCATACACACATAGACACAGACATGGAAATGCAAAACTGGCTTATTTATTTAGTTAGATGACACTTAACTGATGTTTGTATGTATGTATGTATTTACATATATAAAATGTATATGTCCTGTCGCTTACAGTTTCCTAAGATGCTGATCGACAGACGTATCATATACATGTATGTATGTATGTATGCATGTATGTATGTACCTTGTGCGAAGTGACTTTAAGGCTACGCATGTACACATATGTAGGTAAGTATCTATTTATGTATGTTTGTATATAAAAGCTTTTGTAGACACATTTAAACAACTAAGGGATTGGGGCACACAGAGAGAGAGAGAGAGAGGCATCGATTGATAAGATATACATATCTACGTACATACATACATACATATGTATATGTTTATTCAATCAATCAAAATCGTATATATCAAAATATATATAAAATGTACACATATTTATATATACACGTAAAGAGAGAGAGAGAGAGAAGGGATACATAAAGACAAAATATGGAAACAGAGAGACAGACAGAGAGAGAGAGAGAGACAGAGAGAGAGAGATACAGAGATACAGAGAGAGATACAGAGATACAGAGAGACACATAGATAGGTCGAGAGTGATTGATAGAATGGGAGAGCTATAGATGTCATACCACATAGAATGTATGTGTATCGCGACTGGGGATGTAAATTATCATTGGGGAAATAGTAGTACTACAAAATGATAAGCATAAGTAATATGAACAAATTAACGCAAATTTAGCAAACAAAATTATGTCAACTTATATGATACGAAACATATAACTTAAATAAGAAGAGAGCAATAATTTCAATCTTGAATAAAAATTTTACTTACTGGCACTCTTCGGAAGTATGTTTACTTTCGTCCGTACAATAAAAAAATTTTCCATTGAACAATTGGACACCAATAACAGAAAATATAAATTGAAACAATATGTACACGATTAGAATGTTAACAACATTTTTTAATGAGTTCACGACGCAATCGAAGACGGCTTTCAATTTGGGTACGCGTTTAATGGTCTTCAATGGACGCAGTACACGCAAAACACGAAGCGATTTGATAGTTGACAAATTTTGTCCAGCGCTGCTACCGCTCATATCGAAACCGAAACTAACAGCAGCGCATATAACGACCACAGCATCCATAATATTCCAGAATTCTCTTAAATAGCTGCCAGGATGTAGTATGACACCCAAGTCTACAATTTTCAGCAACATTTCTATCGTGAATACGCCGGTAAATGCATAATCAAAATAATTTAGGATCTTGTTTCGCCTCGAGTTCTCACGAACGGGATCTTCGGCTGCTAATGCTATTGATGACATTGAGATGACGACCATTATGAAGAAATCAAAATATGGTAAATTAACGACCCAATGGGCACCACGTCGTATGCTGTATATAGGTCATTTAAATAGTTTTTACCAATATGTGGTTGGATTTGTTGTTTTTTTTTGTTATCAATTAGTATGCCATTGAATTCAGATATATATATTTATACATATATATATATTAATATATATATATATAGTTTTTGTGGTATTTTTTTTTTTGCAGTTACAATTGGAAGATTCGATTCATATTTCATTTATTACATTTTTTTTATTCAATTTTATTCGTAAGTTAATTTGATTTTTGTGGATTTTCGATTGCGATTTGCGTTTTGTTTAGTCAACCGTTTTTATTTAGTTGCAGTTGTTTTGTTTTCCAATCATTTGTTAATTTTTAGACATTATTTTTGGTTGTTATAATTTTGAGATGATTGCAGAATGTTTTTTTTTTATTAACGGTGTTCGTCGTAGTCATTGTTATTGTTGTTGTTGTTGTTGTTGTTGTAGTAGTTGTTGTTGTTGTTGTTGTTGTTGTTGAAGGTGATGATGAATTTAATAAGATGAGTTGCAGTTTCTCGTGGTGAAGGTGATTGGTATAGTAATCAAATTTAGCATTCGTTGATATTTGTAGTGCAAATATTTACAAAATTTATGATTCATTGATTTGATTAAGTATTTATGAATTAATTAATTAATTTGTTCATTTGTAGTGTGCAACATAAAATCGAAACGAATCCAAAAGGAAAAAGTAAAAGAAAAAAGTGAAAATAGTTAGTAAATTTGTTATAATATTCAATTCACGTTATCAGATATAAAGATAATTATTAGTGACACTATAATATTTTAATTACATATAATAATATATGTATAAATACTGAAAATGTTCTAAAAGGAACCCAGAACACAGAAATACCTGTACTTAAATTAACGAGTCTATGCAAGTTTTAAGCAACTGAAATCATAAACCACATTCATTAATATCCCCATAGAAATTATCATCCAAGCCCCATCCCATAGACAGTGGGCCGTTAAGTTGCTGCAAAGAAACTTGATTACATACATACAATGAACTTGCACTTTTCATTTGTTCCATCGATTTCTGATAGCCTAATGCAAAAGTTTAGCATTTTTCTTCTTTTGTTTTTTTTTTTTTTTTTTGTAATTTATGAACTTTGTAGAATAATCTCACTGACACAAATCCCTCTTAACGCTGAATATATATAGGATTGTACATGCATACATATATAATATATATATATATATATATATGTATACACATATAAATATACATACACAGTTATGTGTGTATGTATTTATAAAGATATGTGAGAATAATATTTACGGATTTGTTGGTGAAAGTATAAACATCGATGAGTATGGCAACATTGGCTTGGGGCCTTCCGTCACTTCTTCTTCATCCTTTTTCTCTTCCTCCTTCTTTTTGCCCTTTCCTTTACTGGTAACGACGGCGCCTTCACCGTTCTCCAAATGGACACCATCCCCTTGGAGTGCCTCCATCTCCTTCTCTAGCTCTTGGAGTTGTTTCTCTTTATCTTCTTCGACTTGTTCCTCTTCGGCTGCTGTAAGTTCTTGTGCATTCGCCAAGTTATCGACGGCGATAGCCAAGAACACATTTAAAAGCGTATAATTACCGAAGAGTACCAAAACGATAAAGTATCTGTGGGGAAAACCAGTTCATCAGTTCAATCCAAGCACAATACGAGCTAAAAATGTTACTATTTGATTAAAATATCGATAGTATTACGAGATATTTAAAATACACTTTTAAATGCTAAGCGAACCAATTGTCAAGAAGTTGGAGTCGAGCTTAGTTCAGACGGACGGTTTGTTTTGATTGTTAGATAAACTACTAATGCTGATCTGATTGCTAAATGTACCGCAAAGAGTCGGAATGCAAGGAGCAACCTTTCTATTTTAGTTACGGAGTCTTACAGAGTTGCATTACTATTCCAAGCAACTTCATCCAAATACATACAATGTAAATGACGACATAAACTCTTATTTTCAATTCCTGGTTAATACTTGGAATGCTGAGAGCAAGTTAAGCGATTGCTGAAAAAATAAATATAGGAATACAAAAATGGTTAAGCGGGTAAATGTGAATTGAATTAGCCAAGCTAAATGTTTTCACTTACGTAATTATGGGACGGGTGAGTATGCGGTACTTTTTTCGATAGTTCAATAGCGCCTGAGCAAATTAACAGATGGACTTGGCTTGCAGAATTTCAGAATCGAATCAAACTAAATTCTTCAAGCTTTAAAGTCCCATCGCACATGAAACCAAAACATAAACGTTTCGGATCTTGGTGGTCGATTGCACACATTAATGGTTCGACGTTCAATGACGTTCTTTTTTTTTTTTTGAATCTACGTATATAATTGTTGAATAGCATATCTGCTAGTTGAGCACATTTCATATATATTCTCCGTTACATATTTAAATACTGAATAGCAGTTTCAAAACTAAAGCTTAGGATTAATCACAAATTACATGGAACTAGCATTTGTTCCTTGCCTTAGCAGGGTTTTTTTTTTTGAGATTTGCAGTGTTTCATGGGGTATTCGGTTAATAGATTCACCAGAATATGTAAAAAAAAAAAATTTTGTTTTTTGGCTAAGCGGTTTAGCATACTCAAAAAAATGTGAAAGTAATGAAATGATATAAAATAAAACTTACATAGAGTAAATCATTCCTTTCTTTGCACCACCTTGCGATATAATACCCTGATACATAACTTCATTCCAATCTTCGCCGGTTAGGATTTGAAACACGGTCAAAAGTGCTATGGGAAATGTGTTGAAATTGGTTTCGGGCGTGCCTCCGGGCAAATTGAATTGCCCACCAAACAGCTGCATGCCGAGCAGTGCAAATATCAGTATGAACAAGAAGAGCAGGAACAGCAACGAGATAATCGATCTCATTGAATTTAGCAGGGAAATTACTAGATTGCGCAACGATGACCAATATTTGGTCACTTTGAAGATGCGCAACAGCCGCAGTGCACGCAACACAGACAGACCGAATGAGCCACCTTTGACCTCAGACCAGATCACCTCGAATATCGAACCACTAATGACGACACAATCAAAACGGTTAAACGACGACTCGAAGTAGATGCGCGGCCCCAGCGCATACATCTTGATGAACATTTCCGACATGAACAGGCCCAGGAAGATGAATTCCGCATAATCTGCAAGAAAATCAAGCGGTAATCAATCACCTAAACCTATTATATATGTACATGTGTACGGGAGCATTACAACATTTATGACAATGATAAGCAGCAATATTCTTCGAGCCATTTAAATCGGGATGATCGTAGAAATTACTTACACAGGAATTCGGTGAGAAATGTTGGCTGGCCATAGTGCTCGACAGCAACGCAAACGGTATTCAGAAAGACCAGTACTATGACGAACCAATAGAACCACTGCGTCTTTACTGTGTGTCGTATCCAGAAGCGAAATCTCTTTTCCGCCCGCCAGAATCCTGTACAGCTGCCTTGGGGTTTTGAACGGGTTTTCAGATAGCCTGTTAAATGTACACAATAGAAGAATCCATAATCGGTATTAAGTTCATTCAATTTGCTGCAAAGATCTGTCGATTTATTTCCATCGATATAGTTTGTGTATATAGCATATATGAGTACTCACACATTGTGATTTACATATAGATAGAGTCAGTGTGGTAGTTGTTAGTTCGATTTACAAAATTGATGTATATATATATATATATAATATATATATGACAAGTGGCAAATAGTACATGTAAAGACATCTACACGAGTACGAATACGAAGTACGAGTACATACATACATACATACATATATGTATATGAAATGTTGGATTTTAATACTAAGCCTATGAGACAATGTATAACATACGATTGGATTAATGTACCATCAATGTTTTATTAATGCTTCAAACCGATTGTCTAAACTACTAAATAGCATTTCTCGCAAAATTACATTTTATCAAATATAGGTTGTCGGATATTCTAGATTTGGTGGCTCTAGCTTCAATGTTCTTAAGCAAAAAAAAAAAAAAATAATAATACTGAAAGATTGGAAAAACTTAAACAAATATTGCTCATTGATCATTGCGACCCAAGCAAAATTTGCATATAGATTATCGAACTACGATTGATTTGAATGAGAATGCATTAAAAAGTGCACTTATTTTTAGCATCAATTAAAATGAATATGTCACTCGATTGACTACACAAAAGACATTTGAATATATATTCACTAAACACTAGGTGCATACATACATCATACTGATTAATCGGCTTTAGTGGCTGACACTGAGCTATATTTATTTCAAATGTGAGTATACACAAATATCTGGCGTGTATATATTTTGATGCGTATATACGTTTGTTTCCAAAGGATGGAAGAGGAGTATATACATATATTGAATTAGTGCAATGTCCGTCTGACCGTCTGTCCGTCTGTTCAGATGTAATACAATTATGTTGCTACTGTGAATAATTATTCGAATTATAATTTACTTACATTTGTAATATTTTCAATGTAAGTTATAGAATTTCATTTTGTCGATATTGAAAAATTTAAATGAAAACGGAAAATGTAATTAATTGGATTTAAGAACACATATTTAAAGCACTTTTATATATAATTTTATATTAAAACCATTATAGATTATTATTAATTAATTCAAAGCAACCAATCGATTCATGATTTCCATGAACTCACAGTCAGCTTTTCAGAGTACAATTTAACAATAAGTACTTGTCAAAGTTAACAATAACTATGCAAACATAATTCGATTTAACTCAATTCAAAATTACTTAAGTATTTGTGTATTACAATTCGTAAATAAAATCAATATGTATATATATCGACCGTTAATTGTTAATCTTATTTTAACTATTACAGAGATGTTTTCTGTACTCAACTTACGTACAATTTAAAGTCCCGGCTTATTGAAAGGACACTTTTCAAATGGCATAAGTCGAAATGAATGGCTTGCAAAGTCTTAAAACCTTCCCATATGTATGAAGTTAGACTAATTTCAATTCTTTGGAACTTCAAAAGTTTCCAAAGTAACATCAAATGTACGTACTAATTATTCCCATTACCTTACCTAATAATTTGGAATTGGGTTGATTGAGAAAGAACTCTGTATACCTCGTCATCTAGGTAATAACATACATAATCGTATTCTCGTAATTCCTAACATCACTCCCATATCTATTAAATAAGCCATATTCTTAGTAGTAGTTTGCAGTCATATCACAAGCCTTACTTATGCCAATTTCGAAACGTCCGGATCTCATAGCAATACCAAAATATTATCCTTACCGTCATCCCCATAGTCCTCCTCAGCTTCTTCCTCTTCAGTATCGGTTGATTTCGACTTTCCCAGACTTTTCAGCTTTTTCCGCTTGGCTGCATTTCGCCTTCGAGCTAAAATAGAAGAGACGTTCATCAATCAAGCGCTTTGGATGAGCTTAGATAAGAACAGACCTTCCATTATATGCATTTTCTCCTCTTCCGTTGTACGTTCTTCGGCTAAAATAACTTCCTCTGAAATAAGTGCATAATGTGAGACCGATTATCATATGTTCGATAACGATAACGATAACGTTAACGGTAACGGTAACGGTAACGACATACGATTGTATTGTAGTTCATAACAAGCAAGTGTATATAGGATTAACAAATCCATTTATTAGCTTAATATGAATGTATGTTAGTTAATTAGCTACATATACATATGCATTTGCATTTTAATGATACGAATAATAACAAATGCAAAATACATATGCCTATGTATGTGTGTGTGTGTGTGTGTGTATTTCAATGCATATATGAAGTATACTGTGTGTGTATCGGTGTCTGTGTGTCATATATCAGATCATAAAATTGTGTTCTATGGGGACTACTAGCAAAGTGCCACAAAGTGCTGCAAACAGCATTATATTATCAAATTACTGCTTTGCATTGCAATGCGAAAAACTTCAAAGACATGAACGCTGTCTATTTTAACTATTTTGGTTTCCATTGTGTGTGTAAATATGTCAATATGTACTATATACTATTCATAATTTATTTAGTATGTATGTTTTTGTATGTATGTACATATATCGTAAAAGGGGTATACATATAAGAATTTCTTTTATCATTGAACTTGTAGATATATTTTATTTATTTTTTTTTGTATTTTTTTTTTTTTTGTTGCTTTTTTTGTATCTCAGCGATAGATTTGTATAAAACATTTCATACACAAGTATTTGAAATAAGTTGATGTACTATATAATGAAGGATTTCATTTTTGGGCTATTCATGATTGCATGTATATATGTATTTATGTGTGTGTGTGTGTGTGTGTGTGTGCGCCTGTGTATATGAATGAATTTGTGTGTTATATGGGGATTGTGATTACATGTACATTAAGTATTTTAAATAGTATTACAAAAATGAAACAGGGGTAAATACTATACCAGCTTTACAAATCCATTCAACATAGCCGTTTAACTCTCTTTCTAGTTGTTGCTGCCTTCTAAGTTTAAGAAATTCTTGTCTATTTTCTACTTTTTCTCGTTCTTTTGCGAATTCACTACAAAAAATATTCAAATAGAACATGATCAAACAAAAAAACAACAAGGAACAATCAAATGCACAAATATGTATGTATTGCATTGCATAATACAATTTTCAATTTGTTACTTTTGAATATATTCGTATATATGTGTATGTGTATGTATAAGTGGCTTACAAAAATTATAACATGAATTTCATTATGTATATGTATGTATATATTTTATATAAATAATATATGACTGATGGTAAGAAACGAAACCAACTAACTCAAAACGACCATCAATTGAAATAAAATGATTAAGTATTGCTGAGTAGCATACTGTGCACAGCTCGTTGAACAGTTGAGAATTGATGCCAAGTAAAAGAAATGCGTCAATTGGACTTGCAATTTGTATTTAGTTGAGTTTTGTGAAATGGGGGTCAAATGCCATCGAGATGGATCCAGCTAAAATACATACATATATGTATCGGTATATGTAAATGTATATGTAATGTACAAATGTACATATGTATATACATAGATTGTGTCATAGTAATTATTATTATTATTATTATGTATTGTATTTGTCCAATGGAATACGCTTGCAGAGCATTCTGCAGGGTATATTCACTTAGCCCTGCATGATGTACAAAAATAGGGTTTGATATTGCTGATATAGACTATTCGATTGAAATGAGTTTACTATGATTGAGGGGATATAATTGATTTGATATCACTGTTGGTGCAATATTTGTGTCTCTGAATCTGAATCTGAATCTAACCAAAACACATCAGCGTATCGAGCACATGTAATTAATATTAATATGGTTAGACAAGCACACGATAACAGCAACTCCAAAAGGCATATTTATTTGTTGAATAATTATGTATATTGTAGAAGTGGGAATTAAACTAGATATTTGTTGTTGGGGTTTAACATGGTAGTAGTAGTAGTAGTAGTAGTAGTAGTAGTTGTTGTTGTAGTAGTAGTATATTGTGGCTAATTTGTTGTTGTTGTTGTTGTTGTGTAACATACTGCATTTTAAAAGATATATGTATGTAACATATGTAGCATATACGAACGGGGTTGCTACGAGTATACGTATTGTATGTAGTTAGTATGCATTAGTATATTATTATTGGGTTTCTTGGGTTGTTGGGCCAAACAGCAATCCGTTAATAAATAGTATTGTAATTGTTGGTTGTATTGCATCATTCGAATTAGCACTAACTGATTAATTGCTGTATTTTATTGTAGGTATTTGTAATATTTGTAGGTAAGACCAAACTGTTTTGTTGCCGGGGAATTGCTTGCGTTCTATTTAAAAATATATAAATATTGTAGTTTTTATCTAGATAGTAGTATTAGTTTCAACATGTTCGCATATAAATAGTTAAGTAGTATGCAATTTAACTGATTATTTCTATTACATACAATACTTATGTATGTAAATATATAATTTTGTAATTGCCTAGATTTTGTTGTTGTTGTTTTGTTTTTTTTTTTTTTTTTTACTTGATTTGATTTTAGTTGGTTTATTTATGTTCGTTGTGGAGGTAGTAACAGCTCTAAGTAAGTAAGTAAATAGAAGGAAGAACAGGTTGGGTGGAATCTCTGTTCGAGATACGAGTATTCTAGGGATTTGACGGTTTTGGCCAATTTGTGAGATTATACGACTATTATGGCATTTTGCTAGGTTGCATTTCATGTTCATATGTTCATATTTAAAAACCTGCTTGTGTTATCCAATCAAGATACGAGACCATTGCTGTTTGAAACATGGCACGAAAGCGGCATTTCTGAAATTCCATGCGACGCTCGACGCGGTTTCGCTCGTTTGAAAACTCTCTGAATTTTCAAGAATATCATATTTTAATAAAACATAAGCCAAAACAAATTATGCGTTAACGTAAAAGCTTAACTGGCTGATCAGTATCAATAAAATGTGTATCAAATAATAAATGTATATATATATATTAAATTCAACTATGGGACGTTAATAATTTGATTAAAATGTATACATCATCAAATTATAGATGTTGTTGTTTTTTTTTAATAATATTTATTTAAATTGGGATAAATACATATCTATAAAAATATATACATATGTATATGTATAAATTTCAGTGCACTAGTTTAGTCCGCATTTCAAGATATTAAAATATTTTATTATGTTTTTGAAATGTCTATACATCAAATGTGAAAGTCATCATCATCATTCCTTCACTCTGCCATTATGTACATCTTTGTCAAACTCTTGGGCGATCGCTTGGCATATATACATTTTTGAAGATCAAAAGGCTAAGTTATCTATATGAGCAGTTCATGAGTCTGATGTCGATGAATCTGGTCTCCATAAACTGGAACCAACCGCAGTTTCTCTTCAGTCTGCCACTAATGCCTTCGTATACTTCAATTCCCGATTAAGTTCTCAATATGTATGAAAAAATAGGTAACTGGCCTTGCTTGAATTTTAATATAATACACAATTATTTTAACGTTTTTGAAATATACATTTTGAGTATTGTTGTTGAATCTGAGTCTGAGTTCGATCTGAAGGTATATATATTTAAACTCGAATGTACATTTTTGAAGTTGACACCATTCCGAAACTAAATGAAGGTCCGTAAATATTTGAGTATGTACACCTAATTTGGATAGAATGGATTTCAACAAATACCCACTCAGAGATCAATTATTTCCTATGTTATTTGAATAAAAAAAAACAAACAAATTATTTAAGATTTCAACACCGACAGAGTCTCTGAAAATTCTCTTTTTCGTAGATACATATGTATATGTTATGGTGAAATCTTATACCCAATTCAAATCAATAATATCAAATTGAAATTAAATAATGGTAACCAGTGTGATTTCAAAAATAAAACAATAAAGTTTTCAGGTCAACTTACCCACTCAAGACACCAAGAACTAAGTTGAGCATAAAAAATGAGCCTATAACTATAAGAGGCACGAAATATATCCAATTAAATGTTGAACCTAATGCGTCGTTGGTCTGCAAATAGATGATGAAGATGTTTATATAATTGTTTCTCAGATTCTTTTCCGTCTATATACGAGTCTTACATACCCAATATAGTATTGACGTCCAGCCTTCCATTGTGATACACTGGAATACCGTCAGCATGGCAAACCCAATATTATCAAAGCTTGTTATGCCTGAATTTGGTCCATCCCATTTCTCCAGACACATGCTCGTCGTACTATTACATACAAAGGAGCCGCCCGCCTTCTCTGTGCTGTTGTCAGTGTTGCAGGGTGTCTCCGATTCACCTTCCTTCACTAGTTTGTCTAGTGGGTGGGGAGGGGCAAGGGGAAACAAATATGTTAGTTGCATAATTGATTACGAATCTATTGATATATATATATACTTGGATCTTCTAAGCTATAACAAGTCTTATGCAGTGCGCCCGAATAAAACTCGAGTCCAATGATTGCAAATATTACGATTGCAAACAACACCAAGAGACCGATTTGCAGTAAAGGTGCCATCGCCTTGATTATAGATTTTAAAACTACTTGTAAACCTATAGACGATATTTCCAAGGTAAATGTTGTTGCACAGCGTTAATCCGATCGCAAGTTTTGGTTCGGCGGTGTTGTAAAATACAAGTTGGGTTAGTAACATTGAAATGAATCGAAATCGGTTGTGTCTACGCAGTTACACCACTTTTTATAAATATATGTACATATGTATGTATCAACATATATATATATATATTTGGATATATATATGTGTGTAGGTATGCCGATATTAAACGCATAACATATATATGTACATACATATGTATGTATATTGATTCACATGTACATATCTTGAGCATGCAATCGTCTATGTTTTTATATATACATATATATATATATAAATAGCTATTACCATACGCTAAGTCGTATTGTAAGTACGTACATACACACACATATGTATGTAAATATGTATGTATGTATGTATGTATGTATGTATGCACATTGATAGAAAGTAAAAGAGGAAACGTAAGGACTACTCACTAGGAATTCCAGACACTAATTTTAAGGGCCGTAGCACACGAATGGCTCTAAGTGTTCTTAGGTCTACCTCGGGCCCCATTTGTGGGTACTGTGTCATGAATCTGTTTGCAGACGTTAAGCGATCGAAACGAGCATTTCATTAGCAATATTCAATGAATTTAAGGGTCAACAAATCATCAAATCATCAAATCATCAAATCATCAAATCATTAAATAATCAAATCGTTCAAATTCAACACTCAACAATTATTGTGCTACTAAAACTAATGAACATAAGATGTGTACATAGAATCGGGGTAATATGTGAACCAAATCAATCAAATCAAAATGAACACTTGGTAATTAACCTATAGTGCTATATATGTATTATTTATATACAATTTAAACATAAATTAGATATACAATTTCACGTTTAGCGCGCAATTAGTTCATTTATTTAGCACACACACAGTGGGACACCCTTTTAATGTACCTTTGGCTACGTAACTCTATAATCACTACCAATATGTTTATCTATCACATAAGTAAGTATAAATTTTATTTAATATTAATACATAATTAATATTAATGTATGTGAATTTTTATGGCCACTTTCTCAATAAACACAGTTGACCAACTATTTTAAAAGACTTTTAATACTCAACTGGAACTTGACAAGTGGACTGTAGTATCTAAGAACTAGCTTTAATTAGCATTGAAAAAAGAAAACAAACTAAATATATGAACTTAAAGCTATTTCAGATTATGCCGGTTACTATTTATAAAATTGTGATCGTTAACCTACGTTTCATAAATGTGTAAGTGTATTTGTTTGTTTGTTTGAATGTGAATTGAGTTGCCATTTACTCTCAGAGTAAGGCTTCTGTGGCTTCTGTATGTAATCAATAACGCTGTATATATATATAAATAAATCAAATCGAACACTAATTGTTTGTAGGTATAATCTAAATGTTTTCATTGACTATGGTCAATCATTGTATCAATAATATTTCAACTATAAAAATGTATACTACTTTAATTGTAATCTTTTATGTTTTTAGTACAGAGTTTGCTATACATTTTTTCACCACCGAATCAGCCAGGACTATGAATAAAATAAGTTTAATTTATTATTTTAAATATGTTTAATAATGTTTACGTATATCATATCTGCAACTAGATTAATTATTAATTCGTTAGAATCCTGTAATAATTTATATTATTATTACCAAACTTTACAATTGGTTCTAATCTAGTATAGAAATAGCTTCTTGACTATTAACCTAGTCATTTCGATTTTAGGTATATTAACATCATATTATATATATTATAATAGATAGATTGAATTATTTTGAGTCGTATATCATCATTAATCTCGTCATGTGCAAAACAGGTGTTTGAATCTAATGAGTTTCAAGATTAGCTAAAGTATTATTATCCAATATTAAATAAGTCGTATAGCTTATAGGTCGCAACTATTTTCGTAATTCAGACTTGATTTCAACAGATTTTTCTAGATGGTACTCTAAAAAGTTCTATACTAAAATATAACTTAAGCCTGGATACTAATACGGCTATAACTCACCAAAAAAAAAACATATAGATGTATACTTGTGAGCAGATCGAATGAAGATTGGAAGCTCCTAAGTTCTAATATGCAAAGTATTTGGCTAATGTTTGAATAGAAATGTTATCATTATAAATTGAGCTAGCTCCTAGATGCTCTATTGCTCTATATATAATATGTAATGTACACAATTACTGAAATAAATGACATTGTAGTTATGTATCTGGCCTATAGTCGCTTTAATTAAGTATACGATGTCTCCAATTACGTGGTCTTACTTGGAATTCGGGACACAAGCTTCAGTGGCCGTAATACACGAAAGGATCTCAACATGCGTAGGTCAACATCTATATTGGCCTCAGCAAATATCGTCATGGCACTGTTTGGCATTGGAGTTGCCATATAAAAGTCGGCATATACATAGGCAAATTGTTATTGATTTCAATTACAACTCAGTTACCGTATCTTAAATCTATTGTAATAATAATTTAAATACATTAAACTATAGGTTCAACATGCATCATTAAATCATCGCCCATTAATATTGTTCAACGTGTCTCAGACTCTAAACCATCTTTGAATATCCTTCATTAAGTTATCCGAGATTTTAATATTTCTTCACGAATGTGACTCGCACTTTTGGGATACCAAAGTTATGTGAATATTGTCGATTATTAGGTATTCTCAATAATTGCGAAAAAATGCAACAAAAAAAAAAATCCGTTTAATTTTGAAATCAAATTTACATCATCAAATCAAAGTTTTTTTTGTATATGAGATCGCGTGATTATAACTAGATTGGGTATGTATTACCCATTACCCTTACTGAAGGTGTTGTCCAAGTGGTGTATTCGATGTATCGCAGGATAAATATTTGTTAAAATAAATGATGAGCAACTGAAGTGTTAATTTTCAAACCATAATTTGCTGCTTATGTGCGGACAGGACATCAATGCCAAAATATTGTTGTACAAACGAAAATATTGAATTTGCAACTAAATTACATATTTACCCCGTCACTACAACGAAAAAATCCATGATGTTCCAAATATTCCTGAGATAGGAGTGTTTATGCAGAACAAGCCCTAGGGCAAGAATCTTGAGCGATGCTTCTACACAGAAAATGCATAAAAAATAGGCCTCCGTTTTTTCCTGTTGTGTAAAATAATTGGAAAAAAAAATTGGGGGGATTAAGAAATGTACATGTTATAAACACAATTTAAATTTGGTAACTTTCTCACTTGCACATTAATATTATATCGTACACGTATATACGATACATACGTATCATAATATCAACTAAGCATTTCGATTTTCATCTTTCTTACCAATTTTTGTGCCAATACTGTCTTGTCGCCCTCTGGCAAGTGCTCTTCTAGTGCCAACACAACACAGTTGGCTATGATTGTCAATAACACAGCGTACTCAAAGGGCGGCCATTCAATTATGAATCGTGTGTACTTTCTAATTGGGTTATCCTCGGTGAGGATAAACAACGAAGTCGGACCACCACCTGGTGGGTTTTCTTCTTTTTTCGGGCCACCCATTCTATCAGCTAAGCGATGGGCTCCCTTTCGACCCAAGTGCCCCCCGCCTAAGGAGTCCTGTTGATGCCCTGCTAGCACTGCTTCCTGAGCTGCTTCCAACCTATTCCGTGGACGAAAGAAATCATTCAAAATGTATACAATCGAAAAGGGGTCAGCACATTTGCTCAATGTTCGCACTTAAATCAAACGAATCTCGTGTGAAATCATCAAAAACAGCGAACATTGTACAAACTGGACGCTGTAAGTATGAATGCATATATGCATATGCATTACATATGGGATATACATATGTAATGCTTAAGTTAAAAAATATTAGCTCGTTTACTAAAAACATACCGTCACTATATCCAATTTCTGATACTTTTGTAACGACCGCTCGGCCATAATTATATTACACAAGGTGAACCACAATACGCATTTGTCGGGAGTGACACGCCGTCCGCATGGCACAAATGTGGCAACTGGACATTTAATTTGGGAGGCCAGAGGCTGCACTGTACTATTTGGCAATGGCCGGGGTATTATCCGAATCGATATGATTCCGTCCGAGGACTATTAAAATAACACTTGTGATCTATCTCTCTCTCTCTCTCTCTCTCTCTCTTTCTTTCTCTCTCTCTCTCTCTCTGTCTCTCTCTCGGTCTCACACAATTTTTCTAGTTCAGTTTGTTGGGTTCTTCTCTCTTGCTTGTTGTAATTAAATTTAATTTATTGCTTGTTTCAATTAACTGATTGGAGGATTTGTTTCTTTGATGTGTTTAATGCACAAAATGCTGTTTGTTTCTTTTTGTTTAATTATTATTATTATTATTTATTTAATTTAATTTTATTTTGTTTTATTTTTTATTTTCTTTTTGTTGGTTTTCTTGTTTGTTTTCAAACACAAAATACATTCAGATTCTTGATTCGATGAGATTAAACCGTTTGAATTTACATAGTATGTGTGCCAAATGTTGCGTTCACGATTAACGTTAATGATTAATTAGAAATGAATTCAGCCATGTCGTTTTATCACTTGTTATTATATATATTACACGTTCACATTGTTTATTAGACGCTGAGCTTATGTATGGGTTGCCGGTTTTATCACATTTATTTTTATATATATGTACATACATGTGTGCTATGTGAAACAAACGTTTGAGACTTATTAAAACAAAAATAATTGAAAAAAAAAACAAACAAACGATTTATTTATTCATTTAATTCATTCGACTTAAGCAGAATATCGCGATGCTACTTTACTTTGGAGACTGGTCTTGTTTTTGTTCGGGTCAATTCAGTTCATGACCTATCGAAATACACACACACACACACACTCACACACACACCAAGCATGCATGCATACACATCAGGCATTTGTGTGCTCTGTGTCTGTATGTGTGTGTACGAATGTGCTCACATATACGAGAACACACACACACACATATACAGACAAACATACATACATTTGGCCTATAATTGCATCTCACAAAGAGACAAATTCAAATAAGAAACATTTCTGGGGGTTATCCATCTGATATTTGTATGCTAGTAGTTTCAAATATCGGTATAACATTTTATTACTGGAGCACGCTATGAATGAAAAGTTAGGGGATGAAATGGTCTGCACTGGCACACACACACACACACACACACACAGCCCTCACACACACAGCACTCACACGCATAGCACTCACACACATAGCACTCACACGCATAGCACTCACACACATACGTACGTACGTACGTACGTAGAAACGGTCTGAAGTGTGGTCATGAAAAATTCCACCACTCTGTGGTGAATTGTGCAGCGCTAAACCAAAATTTTGCGACTTCGCTGAGCATGAGACAGCCGGACTACAAATCTCTACAGATGAAGATTATAGCGCAGCAACCATGCATGTCTCTACAGAGGCCTACAATGCATAAAAACGTATTTTTGTTTGTGCAACAAATTGATATGTTCGCTGGTAGGATATTTGGACATGTACCAGTTCTTAGTTTCTCAGTTTTAACTACCGTTTACAATCACGAACAACAATAGCTAAATTGTTTTTTGTTTGTTTTCTATTTGGGTAAAGTCTGCGAATTGTTCTATTTAGTAGATACTGGCATAGTTATATATATATATATACATACATACACATACACATATGTACATTCTGAGCGTGTGCTGGTGTGTGGTGGCTTCTGCATGCATATAGAAGTATGTGTGAAAGTAGGTGAACTTGTGCTTGTGCTTGTCAGTATGTTTCGTTCATGTAAATATTGTTGTTTACATTGGAAAAATGTTATATGTCTGCATACAAATACAAATGTACATCTCTGTCTCTGTCTATGTATCTTATTACATTAATATTTATGAGCACAATTGATTATTTGACTTAAAAGTCATAAATTTTGCGTGTCCTGAAGCACACACACGCACACACACATGCATGCATATGTCAAATGTTAACTACAATTACAAATTTGTTATCTGAGGTGCTGAATAATGCAAATGACGAGTAATCTTGTTGTGACGTCATCGAGCTGTATGCCCTTTGGTGTTTTCCCCCGATTGTCTCGGGAATCGGGATGGCATGGATTCCAAATAAATGAATATGACAAAGCAGAAGAAGAAGAAGAAGCCCGAGACAAGCCAACTTATAGCCGCTAATTTAAGTACCAACAACTGTTAATATGTATATGTATGTATATATATATATATATATATATATAGATCTTGATATGTAGTTGCATGCATGTAAAGACGTAACTTTGCCCATTTTCTCGTGCGTTCGTCCTACTTTCATTGCGAATCTTTACAAAAACATTTTACATTTCGGCTAAACAAAAACCCTTTGGACGAATTTTTGCGTGTATTCATCTATGTATGTGTGAGTGTATGTGTGTGTGTGTGTGTATGTGTATGTGCATGTGTATTTCTCTAAGTAATGCTTGCAATTGAACAAATGTGACTTTTTTAAAGCTTTCTCCTACTACTCATTGTAACTGAATTAAGTTTGTTTCCAATGCGCACACACACACACACACACACATGAATTGTATACATGTGCTATGAACTGACGTTCGTAAACATAAATGTTAGTTTAACATTCATATGTATGCATGTGTGTGTGTGTGTGTATGCACACATACGTAAGAACAAATCCCATTAGCACACACAAAACACAAAACAGTTTTCACTCCCGAGGGCAATCCAAAAAAAGACAACTCTTGTAGGTCTTGTAAACATATTGACACACATACATACATACATACATACATGCATACATATATAGACGTCAGATATATGTAAGGATTTTTTGTATGCAGAGGCATTTAAATAAATAATCCAACAATTATTTTATAAACAATTTCAAAGGAACTTAGTATTTTACGGGCTTCACTAGTGGTACACGTATGTATCTGTATGTATGTACGTATGTATGTACGCATGTATGTACGTATGTATGTATGGGGCTGTTGATGATGATGATGATGCTGCTGCTGCTGCTGCTGCTCGGTACAATTCATTCACCTTCCGACGCATACACGTCACAGCACGAAAGCCGCTGTAACCAAAACCTAAACCGAAACCAAAAATTCACTTGCCGTTGTCAGAGCTGACGCTGGCGCTGACGCTGACGCTGGCGCTGACGCTAGCTCTGACGCCGTCATCACCCACGCAACCTTCCACCCGCTAACCCGCTGACCCAATCCCAAACCCAACTCGAACACACACACACACATGCACATATATATAGACACACATACAGACACGCGCGCGCACACTGTCGCAGCCGCATTTGTAAGTAGATGTACATATGTTTGTTTGTACATACGTCAGTATATATGTACATTTATATGTACGGCAAGTGCGTTTGTATGTAAGTATTTATACGTACATGTACATTTCTATGTATATGTATATGTATATTTACATGTATATGTACATGCACATGTATATGTATATGTATATGTACACTTCTATGTATATGTACATGTATATGTATATGGATTGGGGCTAGTTAACTGCAAATGTAAGCGACAACTCAACAATTACAACAACCACACCAAGCTACACCAGCGAAGCGCGACAAAACATGTGGAAGACTAACATTAACCCGTTCGTCCGCTCGTCCGTTCGTCCGTTCGTCAGGAGAGCAGGTGCTGCTGCGAATGTTTTTTTTTCTTTTTATTTTTCTTTATTTTCTGGGCAACTAATGAGCGGCGAACAAATATTATTTGGTGCATGGTTTTCTTTTAATTCACATTTCGTAGCGTTCATTTCACTTCAAATCCATTCCTTGGGTTCTCATGCTCACACACACGCACACACACACACACTCACACACACAAACACTCACAAAAATTTCGCAATAATTCGGTAGGAAGGTTTGTAAATTTATTTTCACCACTCGACCCGATTATTTTTTTTTTTTTTTGGGGTACGTATATATGCCACCACACACAAAACTTCGAAATGTCGAGTTTTTCAGGCTCCCCAATTAGGGCGAATAGGGCCAAAATATTATCACTTGGCGAATTAAGCAGGTAAAAGCAACATTTTTTTCACATTCTCATCGTTCATCGCATGTTAGAAATTATGTGTAGATATTTAAAACACACACAAAAAGAAAAAAACACACACAGTAAAAACCGCACGGTTGGACCAGTTACCGACTTTGTCTCACCAGTTGGACGAAAAACTTAACAAACGCAAGTCGATGAAAGACTTTGTATTACACTTTACACATTACACACTACAACTACACGTACAAGCACAATCACAAGCACAAGCAGCCAACCAACCAGCTAACCAGACAGTCCTGCGCTTTAGAGTGAAAACAAAAAAGCTCAAGCTCAAGTTGAACTTGCAGGCACTGCCGCCGCGAATAAACTGCACATGTGGCCGAGTCAGTGTCTTTGCAGAGACGGTAGGCACAAGAGAGAGATGTATATATACAGTATATATCTCTTGCCGAAAATAGAGATGTTCGATGGTGCCTATTCTATTGCACACAGAGGGCATTCAATGGGGAGCTTTAAGCTTTCTCTCTCGGCCACAACGCTTTCATCCCCCAAAAACAGCAGAGCACACTTTTGGGCTCTCAGCACCCTAACAAAACAAATTGACCCCCTCAAAAAAAAAAAAAAACCTATATTGACAGCTGGCAAGCAATTATGCTTTCATTCGCCATATTGATTTATTTACCAGCTTTTGTCCAGGGATGCTAATGTTAGGGCGCCATCTGGTAGCAAAACCAGGAAGCTTACGCATACGCATACAGCTCATATTTATGGCGGGATTTGCAAAATGTGTAGGATTACACATCACATAAATATGTATAATTACATATTATTATCAACTCGAGGATTATTCAACCAATTTGAAAACAAATGCTCATTTCAATACTTTCTATTTTTTTTCACTAATGCTGTTTTCGAATTAAAAGAAAACATATGTTTGTTTCGATTTTAAAAAGAAACATTAATGTATAAAAAAAGAAAAACTCGAAAATAAAAGTATTTTCGAAAATAGTTTGTAGTTGAAGAACAAAGATATTTTCAAATAAAATCAAGGCAATCAAATTATTGGATTTACCTCATATTCTTTGCTATGTACATATGTTTGCGTATTTGGTATATTAATACTTACATAATATCACCCAACTTCAGACGGATTTGAGCTGGCGCAGCATTTTCCATTTGGGCACTAACTGTGGCGCTGGCAACGGCGGCAGCGGTTCGTCTGCGCTTATTGAACGCCTGAGGATTGGGTGGTGCACCACATCTGGTGACGCCATCTCCAATGATGGCAATGTTGTCATCCAAACTAAAGATATTCGCATTTGTTAAGCGTGCCATCGGTGATGAGCCTCTTCTGCGTCGAGCTCCCACTCCACCCAGCATCCTGACGATACAAAACACCGAAAAATAAAATCAAAACAAATCACAACCAAAAAAAAAAACAAATTGAAAACTTTTAGAGTTACAGTTGCAGATCAATTTCAGGATATATTGATACCCGAAAGGTATTCGAATATTTAACGAGTATTTATTTAAAGGTATTCAATATTTATATATGTATATATCCATACGTGAAAAAACCATGCACAGCAACGAGAGATTAACGATCTGGAGTCAATTTGCAAAGCATAACCAACAAAAACAAAAATAAAAAAAAGAAACTTAAAATCCGAGCCGCGACTGGGATGCACTCGCTGACACCGTTTGGCCAGAACTGATATCTATGTATGTGGCTCAGGCATTGGAAACTAATTCAGCTGTTGTTTCTTTCACCTGGAACCAGATGATAGACAGCGAGACAGACAGACAGACATATACCCCACACATAGCAGCCAACCTACAACACAAGTACGCTCAAGCTGATTATGATGATGACAACGATAGCAGCAGGCGATGACGTGCTCGATAGCAGCCAGCATATGCGCATTGAGTACACGTCGCAGTTAGTTTCACCGTTCCCTATACTACATATATACATACATACATACATACATAGTATTAGCTATTAGCAGGCGTCACAATATCTCCATGCACACACACACACACACAACTTGTATAGGTCAGTATTAAGCGGCTTTGCTCGTGCCAAGTTTAGTATCTTTAAATTTCTAACACGTATCAATTAATTTATTATTCAATAAAGAGCATTGCTGAAATGAGTTTCTCGCTGATCTGATTCCCAAGTTCCCAAGTGAGAACGTTCCACTTGGGCCTACCAAATTAATATCAGCTGATAGTTGGTGGGTCTGCTTAGTCAAGATATGTTATCTTAGCAATCCTTGATGGAGGTTTCTAGTAATCCGGCTTAGTTAATTTTTCCTCTTTAAACGCTGCAACTCTCAACTTTTGTGTATAATCTTTGGAGTTTCTGCAACTGTGTAAAAAACAACAGGTCTCAAACCATTTTGGTAGAAGGATCAATATTTATGTATGTGTAAATAATAACAATATTTTATTACGTTTGTATGTATTACAAATATGTATATATAGAAATATCTTATGTATTAAAGTACATTATAATGAAATTTTTAATTTTTTTTGTTTCGCTTCTTTTTTTTCACCTATTTACAATTGATTATACTGAATTATAGTCAGTGTGGGGATTTTGAGATGAGTCTAATCCAAGTCGACCTCATCGCCATAGTCCCACATATCAGTGTTTGCGTCATCTTCAAGACCAAATAAACGCTCCAGATCCTGTTCAGGATCGGCATGGACAGTGTCAGCGTCAATAAGATCCCGTTCCTCCGGACAGGCACTGCAGCGACTCTCGTTGATGCCATAATTGAGACAATGGGCACCCACACACTCGCAGCAGCCATCGTGGAACCAGCGATAGCTATTGGCACCCATGCTCTCGCACTGCTGCCTGCACTTGTTGGATCGGATGCAGGAGTTCACATAGATCACCGTACAGTTGACACTCTCGCTCGCCGTATGCCTGGCCAACAGGAGCTGGTTGGATTCACCTTCCAGTCGCTGCTTGAAGCCGGGACGCATTGGTATCCGAATGGTGGACCAATTGTCGTCGTCGTCCTCAGCCGTGAGGGTGTCAAACAATTCGGGCACACCCTCAACATCACCAATCTCCGAGCGAGGTGTAAGCGAAGTTAGCGCATCCTTGTGCTTGGGACACATGTCCAAGCAGCCGCAGCACTCAGTGTACAATTCGCCCAGACAATTCAGGCAATCCTTGCAGCAGTGGCAATCGTTCAACTTACACTGGCAGCTCTGGGTGAGCAGACACTTGGACACTACCGAACCGCAGACCATCTCATTGCAGCCATCATCGTTGGTGGCCACCAGTCCCAGGCTCAATAATAATGATAATAAAACCAACTGCAGCATTCTCGGTCAAGTCTCGACAAACAATGAGGTAATACACAATATTGCGCCTCCCCTTTATATCCATTTATATATGAGAGCAGGCGAGCAACACCTGACCAACAACAGGTAAAAACGAAAGCCACAACAAAACCCACAGGATTATCTACTTTAGGTAGCGTACGAGTCCGCCACAGGCAGGCTCGGTCTGTCATAAAAGCAATTTAAAAGATGTTAAGCCAAAGTTAATTTGTAGGTAAAAACCCGCAAAATACAAACTGCAATAAAATTAACTTATGTATGAGCTACGTACACTGAGAAAAGCAAATGGCCGATCAACAAATTTAACACAAATTTACGTAAATTATTCCAAATACCAGAAAATGCAAAGTCAAGACGAACATCTAATTATAAAAAAGTATTTTCTAATTTGAAGAAAATAAAGAAAACATTAAAACACAACATTAAATGATATATTTTTAAAATTAAAGCTGAATTCGACTTTGTCTAATGAGGAAAATATATTCCAATTAATGGGAATTTACATTAAGTTTAAAAATATTTTTGGTTAATAAAGTAATTTCTTATATTTCGAAATTTACCTTAATTTTACCATTATAGATGCGATTATAATTTTGTCAATGAAGGAGACATCCCCAACCCCATAAAGTATATATATATTCTCGATCAGCATCACTAGCTGAGTCGATCCATCTGTTCGTCCTTCCATATGACTAAATCTCAGTTTGAAAGCTATCTTGATGAATCTTAACATGTATATATATCGCATCGGACGACTATTTATATAGTTGTCATTGGAACCATTTTTTCTCATCCTAAGAAATGTATTTTTCATCAAAAAATCATCATCAGTAGAGAGTTTTAAGTTATAGGATCGAGGATTGGCCTAATTTCACTACACAAATGCTAAATATTCAGTTCATTTAAATAGAATTAGTTTAAAAGATACAAAAACATAATATTATTTCGAACTCCGGACTAAAATTTCGATGTCAGCCAATTAAGTACGGTCTACAAGGGCATGCAATCCCAGGAGTGCCTTAGATAGCCGTAGTTTGAACATAGGTTCGATTGGAGTAGCATAGTTATCACAAGAGCTGGTATTTATTTGACAGATCTCACTAACTAGATAATAAATGCCATAATCCAATCAATAAACTTTGCCACATCTGCATAAATGATATATTGACTAGCAGCAGAGACGCCACTTGGTGATCCCTCAGCCGCCGCTGCGGGTAAGGCGGCCGAAACTGTACCGCGTAGCATCCAACGATTGTTCTTACGTATAATCAGGCCCGCACCGGATATGCCCGTATAGATGCTAGTCCGGCGCAAACTGGCCGTCCTCGCATCGACCACAATTCCCGCGCAGAATGTACGATTCGAGGAGAGGCTGCGAAAGTGTGGATTCGCCGCGAAGCACACCTCGTTGGAAACAATCGGTGCTTTGACCACAATCGGTATGCTGGATTCAGTAGCAGCTGAAGCACCAGCCCACGAGAAGCCCCTTGATGGTGATTTATGCGTTGCATTCGCTCTATCGAAACTCCAGCCAATGACAATGCCATGCTCGCCCACGACATACTCCGACTTGCTGGAGCCCGACCACAAGCAAACGGGCAGTATGAATGAGTTGAAGCTGGCCAAGATTTGAGAAACGTTTCAATATTCAACTGAGATACGCGAGATACATGTCTGTATGTATATACATACATCGTATGTATGTAGTGCTTACCGGACTTCATCTTTGAGCATGATGACAGCAATGTCCGCATCGTAGTTGCTCAACTGTTGGTTGTAGTCGGAGTGTATGTAGATGCCATCGACTGGGGCCGCCAACGAGCCCTCCTCATTCCAGTTCTTCAGATTGTGCCTGCCCAAGAAGACGAGCACCTCGTTTGCCGTGTAGCGTTGATTGAACATTTGGAAGCAGTGTGCCGAACTGATGACGACACGGGCAGAGACCAAAGTGCCGCCACACTGAAAATCCAACGATGTCTGATTGTTGACGTAAATCGCTGCCAGCCAGGGCCAGGCACCCCTTGTTATCGATGGCAGGATATTGGCCGTCGTTGCATTCTGTCCATCCACCATAATTATTGAGTCGGCCGTGTCCTCGTCTACTAATTCATCGCCATCGTCTACCTCGCTCTCCACATCGAGCTCATCGCCATCGTTGTCGTATTCACCGAGCGAAACAAAAGTAGGCGGCGGATGGTGATCTTGATCGGCATTGAGACGAATCCCATCATGGGACGTAGTACTTGCTGGGGCGGGGCTGGTGGATATGATTATTGTACGTTGCCTTCGTTGAGGCAATCGAAAGTCAAAACTTTTATCGATCTTACCACAGATTTCACCGGGCGAATAGAACGGTTTTCTGCAATGGTATCAAAACTTACTTACAAAAATCATATAAACAAAATTAAAAAAAAAAAACGATGCCCATAAGAATTTTAATATAGTTTTTCAAAAGAGCGTTTAACACCGATCGGATGAAAAACGAAAAAGAAATTAGACCTTTGATGCTGGATAGGAAACTACTAAAAATGCTCGATCTTAGCACAAGCAATTTGTCATATATATATATATATATATAGTATTGTAGTGAGTACCGACCACATTCCAGATGCATACTTCTTGAACTGGATGTGCGGCAGAGGCTTCGAGCCTGGCAACTCCTTACCAACTGCCATTCCGAAACTGCCACCGTCTGGATGAGGCAACAGACCCGATGTTTTCTTATCTGGTATAAAAGTCAATTTTCGTGTATGCTCCAACTGAATTTGTGTCATGAAAATGCTGTGATCTACAAAGATACACACATACTTTATTCCTCCTCTCACATTTGACTGGCCAGTTCTACATACCGCCGGATCCAAAACAAATCACATTATTGTTAGCCGAAATGAGCACCAATTTGGGGGGAAAGTGATTTTTTGGAAATCGAATTTTGTAGAGCACTGGTGCATTGTTCGTAAATTGTCCACGTGTCAGCAACTCTATTTCGCCAAGATAATTCTGAAAGGTAAATCATACACATATATATCGATGTATGTATGTATGTATGTATGTATGAATATATGTATGTGTGTATGTATGTATGTATGTATAATAACCCACCGTCGTTGGTTTGCCTCGCATGGAGAGCGTAACGCGTATTTGTAGTGCTTGTACAGCTGGATTTCGTACGGCAATTAGACCAAACCATTCACTGCCATCGAATCTGTATTGAAAGATCTTTGGACACGGACTGACTGGCATGCCTTGGGCAATGGCCTTGGTCAATTGCTCAAAGCATATAAGTAAAATAGTTGTGAAATGCACTTTCATCATCACTTTTTGCATGTAATTATCAATCTCTTTTGTTTTTTGTTTTCGCCTAAACATATCTACATGGGTCTGCCTGTGCGTGTGTGTGAGTGAGTGTGTGTGTGTGTGAGTGTGTGTGTCTGTGTGTGTGTGTGTGTGTCTGTGTACATTGTCTGTCGATGTAATCGCGATTTGTTCTTTGTTTATGTTTTATCATCGATCATCGCAGTGGTTTAATGCTATCAAGCTTTCTTTGATATTGACGATACAATAAAAAAAAGAGAAAGAAAAACAAAACAAAATTGCAAAACTGTAAAAAAGTAAAAAATAGATAAACTATATGTGTATTAAAAATAATTTGCATAAAAGTAAATGGACGGGATGTTAGTGATACCAGACTGTCAAACACAGACTATCGGTTGGCACTGCAATATAAGTAAAAACATACATACATATATAGATATGTATATCCTAAGAACCATTTAACACTCCGATTTTTTTTTTAAATTTTTTACAGAAGCTTAAAAAAAAGAGTCATTGCTTATTCTAAGGCAAAATTGTGATTTTACTTTTCTTATTATTATTATTTTCTGCAAACTGAAAAGTTGTGACTTTTAGCTAGATAATTATTATATACATTTTTAATATTTACGTATATAGTGCAATTTGATAGGTCACTACGAATAGATAACGGTAGCAGCTGCAGTTGCAGTCGCAGTAACAGTTACAGTTGAAGAATGCATCCCGATTGAGGCAGATGATCAGCTGGTTAGCCAAAAACAACTGTTATCAGTTGACGCAGATAAATGGTTTAAAATGTATTCATTTAATTAATGTAAGACATTAAAAAAGCCAAAGTTAAATTCGCATCAAGTCCACAATTTATCATACGATATTTTACAGACTTTATTATTGTTATTAACTTGGGAATTTCGTTATAAAAGTTGAGTACAGATATGTAAATATATACAAACAGTTTGGTTAGGTGCTTCCGAGGAACTATTGGGAAACTATTCAGCTGGTGCTGATTCGGTTGGCGCTTCTGGGGCAGTTGCCTGTTCAGGAGCAGGAGCAGTCTCCGTGTTGGGTGGCTCCTGCGCCGTCGTTGTGCCTTGGACAGGTGGTACGGTTCCATCTGTTGGTGCAACAGCTGGATCTGTGGATGCTGCTGGAGCTTCAGCGTGCAGCGTTTCACCTGGTTGGGGCGGCTCCACTTCGGTACTTTCTGCAACTGTGACTGCGCTTTCCGGGGCACCTGTGAGAGCTGTGGCAGACACAATGCTTGGAAGCTGCTCTTCGACCACTTCTGGTTCCACTACAATTGTTTTCTTCTGAAGAGAGGTTGGGTCAGTAATACAATTTACTTGAAATTAAAAACAAACCGATTACTTTACCTTCGTTAACCTTTTCTGTACATCGGGCGGGACAGCTTCATCGGTCTTATAATCTTCTGGGAAGAATTTGAGTGCTTCCAAGCGTCCGGAGTTGACATTGCTACTGCAGTAGGTCGGTTCAAATTGCACCAGAGTTAGCATCGTATTAGATTGAACCTTGTTAACTTTGAGCACGATTCGATCGGTTCTAAATTCAAGAGAAGTTTGTTAGTTCACTTTTTTTTGTGTTCTGTTTTCCAATGAACGTTGAACGTACCTTGAAGGCGCCATGTCGTCATATTTATAAATCGAGTTTGTTATGAGTTTGGCCTCGCCCGCAATGTCGCTGGTGAAGATTCCATATTGAGGTATATCTTCTCTAGTCGCCTCCACAACTTCCATCACATCATCGCGTTTGGATGCCTCGAATGCCATTATGATATGTGGTGGCTCCGGTACTGGATCTGGTGGTAAAAATCCAACTGTTTGGCTACGGAAGAATACATAGACCATGGTCGCATGGGTGCGTCGATTGTTGGCAACCCATATTGGTGGAATCTTGACACGTTTTGTGCGAGTTATGGGCTTTGGTGGCGCTGCTTCTTCCTCTTCCTCAACCTCCTCTTCGCTGACGTGATCATCATCGTCGAGACCCAGATTTAGATCGAATGTCATGTCAGGGACTGCTGACTGTGCTACGGCATGTACTTCCTCCTCTTCCTCAATCGCTTCTTCCTCCCCATCATCGTCTGGTCCGTCATGATCCTTGGTGCCACGACTCTCGTCACGCGTCACAGACTTTGCCCTTTCGACCTTTAATTTAACCTCTTCTTCGGAGCTCACTTCCTCCACCCATACCTCACCCTCTGCAAAAGCAATATATGAATACAAATAAGAGGTCGGTTAGTCTATTCAAAAATGTCAAATGCCTACCTTGAACCTCAACCTCGAATTTAACCTTTAGCGGCGATATAATTGGTGGCAGTGGATGTGGTGCACTGAATTCCTCATCGGGTGGAGCAACTCGCTCCTTGGTCAGCTCATGGGCGTAAGTGGCCAGCACATGCGGTATGGGACCAGAGGATGGATCTATTTTCCAGAAGCACACGAGCAACTCTTTGCCATCGAGTACTTCGATAATATCGGCAGATAGTGGATTCTTGCAGGCATAGTTAACAACTTCGAAGTCAGCTGATGACACTTCGAGATATCTGCGATCTTTGCATTGCATTTTAAGATGATCGGCGGGCTCGGAGAGCTTCTTGAACATGTCACGCGAGACTTGTGGGCCAAATATCGTAACACCAACATCCGGCAAATTTTCCATTATCAAATCCGTACAATGATTCAGATAATCAATTCTTTTCTTATATTTCTTTTCGGTCTCAATGCGCTCGGCCTTTTCGATTGTTTCGTTTTTAATCCGCAGCGCCTCCTTCTCAACCGGTTGTAGATCTGCAATATTGTACATTGTTCGCGGTGCACTTTGGGCCATCAATTCCAGCTCTTTGATTATTAGGTTTGCCAATTTTGGAGCATCTGACCCATAGAAAATGTTAACAGCTTGACCCCTCTAAAGTGAAAGTTTGTGTGAAACAGAGAGAGACAGAGAGAGAGTGAGTTGGAAAGAGAGAAAGAAAGAGAAAACTTACAATAGCAAATAACCATGTGGGTTCACTTTTTTTATTAAAGCGCTTGAGAGCCGTTACGGTATCTGATTGACACTGAAGGGATAAATGTAGAAATTATTAAGTATCGGTTGGATTATAGAAAGTCTGCATACAATTGCCAAATGTAGATTATCGCCACCCACTTCAAGTTTGATGCGACGCAATGTGCCAACCATTCCCAGACATGGGCCACACCATTCCGAGTACACTTCCAAGACTGCAAATGCAGTGATGACAACAGATGAGATGAGTGACAGATGAAGAAATCGTTTTAGATATGTTACCAAGCAGTCCTGGACGAGCCAAGAATTTTTCCAAATCCGCGTCCGTCTTGATTTCAGCTTGCAATTGTTGAGCTACTCCTCTCCTTGCCATTGTGTCGGCTTAATTTATATGCAAATGCAATTTAAAATCCAAAAAATGTGTTCAAATTTTGCTTAATACATGCTCAAAAATTATTTGTAAACTGATGTTTTTTGTTTTTCGTTTTCGTTGTTTTTTTTTTTTGTTTAAGTTTGTCAGGGAAGTATTGATCAAACAATGTTTGCGTGTAGGTGTGCCTAGGTGCATGCATTCATGAATAGATACACTTAGTTTATCTGAATCATAATAAATTAGTTAACCACATATTTATTTAAGTAAAACATAATTTGCATTTTTAACTTAAATATTAACGAGTACTTACACATTGCATAACAAAATTGTACATTCTGATTATACATACATATTTTATATAATACATAATAATTTAAAAAAAATATATAATATATATATATAAGGAAACATGGAACGGAAATCGTGCTCTAATTTGTTTATGATTTTTGTTTTGTTTTGTTTGTTGTTTGTTTTTGTTTTTTAAGTTGCCGCTTGACTTATTTTCCATGTTGTATATATTTATATTTATAAATTTAAAAGGAGTTGTTCAAGAAATCAGTACGTGTAAGATGCCTATTTAAGTATACATCGTATGTATGTATGTATGTACAATGAACATACAAACATTAATGTTTAACATGAACATTAGGCGATTAATTGTCGTCGGAAACTACGAATATAATTCACGTCCTCTCTAAAATTACTATATACAATTTATAAACACAAGTTAACATTAATGATACTATGATGCATTTATGAATGCACATATTCAAGTACTACATACGCATCTATGTATGTACGTATGTATGTATGCATGTATGTATGGTTATTTTCATCGCACTGAGATGCCATTGATTGTGATCACATTACTGGGCACTGGCTCCGGCTCGTAGACTTCATCATTCGTCCGCATCTCGTAGGGTGCATCGTAAAATTGTTCATTTGGTATTTGGTCGTAAATATTTTCTGCAAATTGTACATATTTATTAGTCTGTCTCCTTCCCCCTCTCTCTCTCTCTCTTTCTCTCTCTCTCTCGTGCACACACACTCACCCGAGCGATTATTCATTCGTTCACCGTCCGCAGAGTTAATGTTGTTGTTGTTATTATTGTTGTTATTGGTGCTGCTATTGTTATTAGCTCCTCGGCGCGCTGCTCCACCTTGGAATGTGTTGAATGTTGCAGACGGATTGTTGTCCATATGCATTCGATTGTTAGCCTCCAGCGTTGAATACGACATTACGGCGGCATTGCGTTCATCCTTCGTTTCGGCTGCCTGAATGTTCTCAGTGTTTTTCACCGGTCTCGCCTTGTTGCGATACAAGAATATGAGCCCAAAGATGACCAGCAGCGCGACAATAACAGTGGCGCCAATGGCAACGCCAGTACCCAATTCGGAACTCTCTTGCCCCTCAACGGTGGCCAGTTCACATTTCGGCTGCTTGCCACTCCAAGCACCTTCCTCGGTGCATTTACGCAGATACTGGCCAATCCGATTGTAATTTGGTATGCAGTGATATTCCGCCGAGCCACCGTACAGTGTGGAATCATTGACCACGATGACACGACCATTGTCAATCGCTAGTGGCCGGCCGCAGTCAACAGCTGTTTTTTTTTAAACATGATTAATATGAATTAGTAGAGTTGCAAGAGGTGAGTGTTGTGTGTACTACTTACGTCGACATGTTGGACTCTTGCCCGCCCATTTGCCATTCTTTTGGCAGACGCGTGTGTCATTGCCAACCAGAATGCGACCCTTGGCACAAGTGAATATAGCGACGGCACCAACAGCCCGAGTGCCTCCCTCGACAATCAAACTGTCTGTCAAATTGGGCAAATCGCAAACAACCTCAACGCATTTGGGTGCCTCATGACTCCAGTTGCCGTGCTCTGTGCACAGGCGGCGCGAAACGCCATTCAGCTTGAAATTGGCATTGCATTCGTAAAGAACAGCAGCTCCATAGTATGTGGCATTGGTAGCCAAGGTCGCCTTACCATCGGTGATATTTTCGGGCGCTCCACACTCCACATCTCGAAAAAAAATAGCAAATAAGCATTTGATTATATATAGTTTAATAAAGCGTATATCAATATGCGTAACACTTACAGACACACTCCGGTATGGTACCGCTCCAGTGGCCATTATCCTCGCAGGTTGCCAGGGCCTCGCCAACCATTTTGTAGCCACGCTCACAACGGTATTTCGCCAGTGCACCAATTCTGCAATGCCAAAGAATCAGTTACTATATATATATTTATATATCCAAGATGTCCTGAACCAGTAATCGGTCTACAGGACATAATTGATTAGTATGGAATTACAACAGCTTCCAACCAAAGCCACAACTCAAAATTTACATTTTTGAATGATTAATATTCGAGATAAAATTTTGGAAGAAGGCAACATTTTCTCAATTTACCAATTTAGCCTCTGGTAAATGAAGAGACCCCTTCCAACTTACTTGTATGTCTGGGCTGTATTCTGTGTGGATTCGGAGGTGCGTATTAAAGTGCGTCCGTACATTCTGTCGTTGCCAGTGACGGACAGGAAGCTGTGCGCCGCCAACTGCGGTTCGTGACAGCGAATTTCTAAAATATATAATACATAATCAGTAATAGTTAATAATAAATGTGTATAAATTGTATAATTGCTAATGTTCAATTGGTGTCGCACCTTCACATTTGGGCAAGGCATCGCTCCAGGTGCCCGATTCCAGGCACTTGCGTTTGACCACACCACTCAGCTTGTGGGATTGGGTGCAGCTGAAGACCACCTCGGAGTCGACGTATGTTGTGTTTGTCACATATTTGATGCTGCCATACGGTATTGGCAATATGGTTCCACAGTCGACATCTGTACGATAATATATGGATTTGATTAAGTGGATGCTTGCCAATATGTATATATATATATATATATAGAAATGTCATTGCTAATTACATTCACAGTAGGGCGCATCGGAGCTCCAGTCGCCAGTATCCAAGCATTCGAGCACTGTGTTGCCATGCATTATGTGACCCGGATCACAGTTGTATTGTATTTTCGAGTGCACATTATAATCATAGCCAATGACAAAGGAGCCAGCGGGCACTTGGGGCGTTTCGCATGTAACCAGCTCACAGACGGGCGCCTCTCCGGACCACTTGCCATCCTTTGTACAATAGAGCTCGGACGGCCCGTCCAACCAGTGGTCCTCATCGCATTCATATTTAACAACAGAATCGACAGTTGTCGTGCCATTCAATAGTATGGATATACCCCGATCTGGTCGAGCGGGCGCACCGCAATCGACAAATCGGCACGATGGCGTCTTGCTCGACCATTCACCGCCCAGTCCACACGATATGATCTGGAATAATGTGCAACGATTGTGATTGATGATGGATAACTGGATAACTTTATAGAGTAGTTCACTTACCGCCTCACCCACGAGCACATAGCCAGGATCACACACGTACACGGCTGTCGATCCGGCGCGCTTGTCCGTGAAACGCACATTGCCGCCGGTTATGCGCTGTGGATCTGGACACCAGTCAACCAAACATTCGGGCTGCTTGCCATTCCAGCCATCCTGCATGCACGTACGATTCTCATTGCCAATTAGTGTGTAATTCTCATGGCAGCTGTAGGTGGCCACGACGCCATAGCTGGTGCGCTCCTCGGACAGATGTATCGAACCAAATTTCAATTCCGGCAATGGTCCACAGTCCACATCTTTTGAATAAAGCAAACTTTTCAAACTCATCCCGAACAAATATGCTTCGCTAGCTACTCACATTTACAGCGTGGCGCTGATCCGCTCCAGACGCCATCCGTTCGGCACTCACGCTCCGCGTGGCCCAGCAGCGTGTGTCCCTTTGGGCAATCATATTGAATTTTCTCACCCAATGTGAACACCTTGCCCAGCACAGTTGTGTTTTGCTGCGCATCCGGTGAGCCGCAGGACAAAGGCGCTAAACAGAAAAGACAAATGAGAGAGAGAGAGAGAGAGAAAGATATACATATATATATGTAGAGTGAGTGAGAGAGAGAGGGCTATACATACAGTGCTGGCATATGAAATGTAGATAGTCCAGATTGCAGCCAACATCATTCCAGAGCCAATTGCGTCCACCATCGAAGACAACGCAATTCTGCTCGCCATTGTAATTATTCGGCTGATCTTTACCCCAGGTGGGCTTCTGCACAACTTCACCTGGAGTTAGCAATCAGTGTTAACATCAATATGTGAATGTTTTTTTCTTCGATTTTTGTGTGTTATATCATACCATTTACCCACTTCCAAGTGCGGGATGTGATGCCGGGCTCTTTTTGTGCGCCAATCCAAACTAATTGCGGCTTCAATTCCGTCTTGCGACGTTCCAATTCTGATAGAATATATTGGCTGGTGGCGCCCCGAAACTCATGCACCAAGTTGCCACCTGTCGCCAACAAAATGATAAACAAACAAACAAAAACAAACAGCAACAACAAAAGAAATGAGTAAAAGCTGTTCACATATCGATTGCACATTTATCGATAGTTGCAATCGCACTTGCCTGTCTGCTTGCAAATGGCTTGAGCTTTTTCAAAGCTTTCACCTTTCGTTGTATGGAAATCGTAGCATGTTTTGGAGAATGTCGTTACGATCGTATCCACACCGATTTTGGGACTGAGGCAGCGATCGACGGAGAACTCATCGTTGGTGAATGTCTCCACCTCGCACAGGCTGAGACTGCCCTCAACGCCAACCAGCTGAATGGCCACATATTGGCCAACGAGCGGACGCGCACAGGTGAAAGTCTTCACGATGCCCTCGTCGAGGGTGCCCGGATACCAGGCACAGAGCGGATTGCGCTGCAGATCCGCACTGCTGTTGCCCACACGTATTTCCAGATCCTGCAGCGGCTGATGTCCGCAACATCCACGTGTCGTTATGCGCACCACATGGACTGCCTGCGGTGTCAAGAGATCCACACGCCACCACGGCGATGGCTCCTTTTGTGTCTCCGAGCACTCTTGTCCATCGGGATTCTGTTTTTTTATTGGATTATACTTTTCTGTAGAGATATTTGTTATTCAGCTTACCTTATTGCCCGGCTTGCCATCATTCGCATAGCTGGCTGGACCACTGCGCGTGTAAGAGCTCTGATTGACCGGTTTGCGGTAGGCGACATTAACGCCACAAAAGGGCAGATCCCGCTCCCAGCCCGCACTCGCATCGCACTTAATCTTTGGCGAGCCAAACAGCTCATATCCAGCATCACATGTATAATGTGCCTCAGATATGCCCGTCGCCTCTGCCGAAACTGTGCGCACTTTGGCATTCAGAGGCACTGCGGGCGGACCACAAACTACAAGTAAAGAAATCAATACGAGTTCGGTGTTATTATAATTTTTATTATTATCATTATTCATATATGGCATATATGGAATCGGATCAGTTTATCGTACAGCTGCCTTTCTCTTTAAGACTAGCAAATTTCACAAACCAAACCAATCTCACTAAATTCGCGTCTTTGATAGCCAACTTGCAACTACTCACTTAAATACACTTATATATTTATATTTACATCAATGTGCTCCAATTTGCGGACAGATTTTCAAAATTTTTGCCAAAAACAATTAATGAAATTAAGATACGAGTAGACTCCGGTCTGCTAAGGTCTGTGTATATGTAATCTGCGGTTTGTCTACAATTACTGGTATTTCTTGTTATTGCTTAAGCTTGTTCTTAATTGCAGTATCACGGCCAGACTTTGCCATTTGTACATATGGAGATGTATGTATGTACAGTCATACACTACATATACATATTTGAAGTAATACATTTATCCGGCGTGTTCCGATTTGCGCAAATGGAATAGCTTACCGCAAATTGGAGCACGCCTGTATATAGCATAATAAATTCCCAACTTGATGATAGATATTTTTGTGATTTCTCTTCACATTTTGTATTAACCCATTTCTGGGCTGCTAGACAACAGTTCAAGTACCGAATTCATAATCATTTTGTTCAGTGTAAACAAGTGCCTTGCCGGGAAAGCAGCTTGATCATCTTAATATTGATGTGTCATCCGTGAAAGTGGCCCATCAACTAATATAACTGAAATGCCTGGTGTGCAAAAGAAAACCTTACTTGAACATTAGTTTTTAAAAGATTAGATTGTATTGGATAGTGTCCCAGACATTGGAGGAATTCATTGGAATTATATACATAAGTTCATAAGACAATATATGAATATGTCCGCCAATTGTTATTATTTATTAGTTCAATACACACTCCATGTCATCTAGAAACTGTAGTTAAGATCATTTTCAAAAAAAGTAAAACATGAAAAGCTGAAATCATTCAAAATGGGTAAACATCAAACAAATGCCTTGATTTATTATTGTCCAAGATCGGATAAGGAACGTAGATTTTTGGCGTACCCAAGCGCATTTTAATATCGAGCAAATTAATATCAGCAGGCCTACTTTCAAAGCTGGGATTCAAGGTGTCTTCTCGTCAAGCAGTCGCGACTAGATTATTTGTTGTTTTTTTTGTGTTGTTTGTTTGTTTTCTTACCATTATTTTCCGTGCATGTAATACTCTAATTGGGTTGGTTGCGTCCATACATACATATATATATATACATACATAATGTGTACCACTTATATACATATGTATGATGTATGTGCAAACATGCAAACGGGGGCTTAACCAACTGAATAAAAGGGTTTAGTTGAGAAAGCTTGAATGTCATGTGCCATGCTGCTTGTAAAATAACAAAGTACAATTGTACGTAAGTAAATATGCACACGTACATGTATATATGTATGCGTCTTAAGCGGTATACATACATACAAACACACATTTGGTAAACAAAGCAGTCGGGGTTCAAGTTTCTTAAATAAGAATCCTACGAAATACATGCCATTTAAAAGAAACCTGTTAAAGTGTCGCGGGAATTGAGAATGCCTTATACAACAACAACAACAACAATAACAACAAACATACTTGTTTTTAGTATATATACTAAAACTATATATATATATATATGTTGTGTGTTGTGGGTGTGGTTGTTATTTCTTCTTGATTGCCCTTTGTTTGCCAGCGGCAAAGGAACACGGCCCCTAACCCCACATTTGCATATAATGTATTTAGTTGGGTTCTAGGTATTATTGTTTTTGTTTTTGTTTTTATTTTTATTTTTCTTTTTAGTTTTTCCCACTGGCAATAATTTGTAAACGAACAATTTGACTTTAGAGTTTTGTCGAGATTTTTCCCATAATGCATAGATTACAACCAAACGGGGAATGAATGGCTAAGTAATATATGCACAAATATGTATGTCTGTAAGACCAACAAAGATTCTTATTCAGATTATAGACGAAAAAAAATTGAAGAATAAAACTCTCTCATTATTGTTTAAACCTTTTCTCATAGGCACATGGGCATACTAACCTTTATGTATGCAAATAGCATGAAAATGGGCTTAAACGCGTTTAGAATGCGAACATTTAATGACTCAATTACCTAATATGGATTTTCTCTATATTTCTTTACAAAAACAATACAATTATTATAGGTGCTTGATGAATAAAAGAGAAAGGCAACTCCGACACAATATATATATATATATATATATATATTTGTACTTTGCACTGATCTATCCATCCAGTTCCCATGAGAACAATCTTGCTATGTGTATTCATTTTAAGATATAACAAGATTGTTCTCAGGGAACAGTTTAAGATAGTTTAACTTAATCAGGCATGCTCCCATTTACGGAAAACATTTCTGTTTCTGTCTTAACAAGGCTGTGTAATCTTTCTCATGCCAAAAGAGAGATCTGTTCTTTCTATTTATTTAAATATATATTGGTATTGCTGCCTTTTTTTTTTTGCCTATAATCTGACAGAGGGCGGGGCCAAAGTGTGTGCGGAAGTTTTGCATATGTTCCTTGGTGTAGTTTTTTACTTGGCTTTTTTTTTTATAGCTGTTCCGAGACATGCGCGAATCGCGATGTTTTGTGACTGTTGCAGCTGTTGTTGATGTCAGGTTTTGTTTCCCTTCTCATTTTTTTCTCTCTTATTTTTTTTTTGCAGTTGCAAAGTGTTGCTAGCTTCGATGATGTTATTTATGCCCAAGAGCCGAATGAAAAGCAGTTATTGTTGTTATGAGACTTAAATCGCATTCATCCGGTTTTACCAGTGGTATCTATACTTTGATACATGTATATACATATATATATATATATATGTATATATGTATGTATGTTTGTTTATACTTCAATGGGTGTTTTTGGCTTGTGTGAGAACAGATACTTATATATGTATTGGGAGTGTCTGACTCTGACTCTGTATGGGGGGGGGGGGGGGGAATAACTTTGTGTAACTTCATCAGAAATGCACAGAATGCAAAAATAGGAGTCGAAGAAGAAGAAGAAGAAGAAGAAGGAGAAGAAGTAGAAGTAAATGAAAATGAAGAACTACTCGAATCAGGCCAAATTGGGTAACTAGGGCGACCGAGCGACCAGGCGACCAGGCGGCTAACCTGTGCGATAGAAAGGTGGCTTGAATCTGAATTCCGTTATGACAACATCAGCAACATCAGCCACAAATAGGCGGACACAAAACGTAAACGACATTTAAGAAACATAACACGTAGGAGTGTGTGTGCAATGTTCAAAGCTCGTAACACAGCAGTGAAATGGCCAAGAGTCAATCGAATGCGGCATTTTGAAACTGGTAAGGAAAGATTGTTGATTGTTTCGATTGTTGTTTTCGATTGACTTTAGCATTTGAGTGGGACACGCAGCTAATTGAAACAGTTCTATTTTTCTTAGCTTGTTTTTCGTTCTGCTTTTGCATGCTTGTTCGATTAACAGTATTTTGCCTGGTTTACCGTTACACTGTTCTACTGTTCTTCTGTTCTACTCTTCAAAATGAAGTCCGCCTTTCGCAATCCATCGATTCTTGATCAATTGAGATTATTTTAATTTTGAAAATCATATTACAGCTTTATTTTTGCCATCGACAAACCGTTGACCAAAAATCATGTAATATAATTAGAAAAAAAATATATATATATTTATTGAATCGATTTTACAATTTATTTTATTTTTGCAATTTTATTAAATATCCATAAGCTCATAACAGGAAAACTATTTTTCGTTTATATCCATGGAGTAAACTGAACTTTGAAGTTGGTTGCGATTTACGTGCAACAATCGAAAAATGTTTTTTTTTTTTTTTTTGTTGTTTTTCTCAGTGATGATTTATGCGTTAATTTTGCTGTCGTGTCGTGTATTGAATATATAATTGGATTTTGATCTTAATTTAAATGTGATTGATAGATGAATAGATAGATATGTTGGCAAGGAAGGAACTTACTATGACAATTTCCGGATGCGATTAGCGTCATCATCATCATCATCACCATCATCATCATTATAGGCATTGTGAACGGAATGTGCGTACGACTATGTCTCGAAAAGGCCATGGCTCTTAGCCAAACGTTTTCCAGTCGAGGTGCCACCGCGTTGAACAATAACTTGCGGCAAAAGCAAAACATTGTTTGCTTTTTGCTGTTATTAGCTGTTGATTGGGTAGGTGGAGGGGGAGGGGTGGTTGGTTGGTTATATTCACAGTTGTACTCGCATCACACCAATGATGATCAACTTATGCATACACTTGTCTATTATTATGATTATTATTATTATAATTATTATTATCTTTTAAATGCATGTATTTATGTAATTTCACATACATATATAAATATATATATACATATATATATATATATATATATATATATATGTGTGTGTGTGTGTGTGTGTGTATTCAATTTATATTCACGGGCATGTATTTAGGTGCATACATATATAGCGTGAGCCGATGTCTTACGTTCACTAGATTTTCACTTTGCATTCACATTGAATTTTCACTGTATAATCATGAATGTGTGCATGCATGTTACCAACATTTATATATACATATATAAATTTATATATCTATATATATGTACATGTGTGTGTGTGTGTGAATTACTGCATAGAGATAAAAAAAAAATGCATATAATCATACAAAATCACAATAACCGGGCAATGACTTTGAAACTCCAAACTAACTGAGACTCAAAATTCATTTTATGTAAACATACATGCATTGTTATTTGTTTGTTTGTGTGTGTTCAAGTTATGTCTCTTCAGCTGTGAACATTATCCATATGCATTAAACTAAAGTTGAATGGTTAGGCAAGTTGCAAAAATTGCAATACTGCAACCAGTTTGAAAATAGCCTTCTTAATTGTGATGAAGTTGCTTAGTGACTCGATCTGTTAATTGGTATCAGTGACACTTAAACTGTGATTTCGTTGGCAAATACGACAGGATATATGTATCTTTGGGAGATATACTCATATACAGATGTGCAGCGTCAAGTCGGAAAACAAATGTCAACACAGACAGACAAGCGTTTTGCTGAAAACATATTTCTTGTTTGTAGTCTCTAATTAGCCATCATATGAAAGTAAGTGCATTATGCACAACTAGTTAACTATTCATTGTCATTGTTTTGAAACTAATACGAATACTAAGACATGGTTTGCATGTGCGTATGATATGCATGGTGTCGACTGCTTTCAAGGCTTTGTTTTGTTGTGTGGCCTGCTTAGCTAATTTGGCCTGGGGCATTTAGCTTGTATACATGTATCTACACACATACATACATACATAGATAGTTTAAGCGATCATTGGGTGTGCTATGATACATTTCAAAAATGCAAATTATGGCTTGCAAGTTTTCTGAGGTGCTGAGCCAAGCCGAGATCCGAGCGGAGCTAAACTGAGCCAAACAGTGCTGACCTGGGCTGAGCTGAGCTGAGCTGAGCTGAGAATTGAATTTGGTGGCCGGTTTCTCCAAGCCTGCTGCTGCTGCTGCATATAAGCAACTTTCGTTACAGCCGCGTATCTTTCACTAATTATAATTATCAGTGGCTTGTGGACAGTGAGCGGTGCTGTGTTTGTTGTTGTTGCTTTGATATTCTGCAGTATCTGTGCCATCGATAGCCACTGGCGGCCAAAGCTGAGTCAGAAATCTAAGCAAAATGATTTTATTTTAGCTTTTAGCCAGTGTTTTTATTAACTTGATTTACAAAGTGCTAATTGAATCCATATGAGAAAGTACAATACGTTCAAATTGAAGTATTGGGACTAAGCAAACACACACACACACACACACACACACACGCGCACACACAAGCAATCCAAAAGTTGATCCCGATCTCAGTTATTTATGTCACACACACACAGAGTCTGCAATACATACATATGTATATATTTGTATATATATGCATGAGTGTATATATTTATTTATGATTATATATGCATAAGCCATGTACAAATATGGCCAGAACTATTGATTTCGCTTTCTGGACATTTGGACATTTTCTGTTTTTACCATTCACAATATTGGGAGTGGGTGTCGAAGTTGTTCATACACTCGTGAAACAATGCACAGTAAAAACAAAAACAACAACAACAAAAACAAAACAAAAAAAAACTATATATATACATACAATGTTCAAAACAAAAGTGACTTTTTGGAATGGATTGCAAACTTTAAAATTTATGGTTATCTATGAGCGTGAAAATACCAAAACATATATATATATATATCTACGAATGTACGTATTCAGATGCAAGAGTATGTGCACATATATATATATATATATACTACATAGATATTATTAACGGTGTTCGTTGTTGCCAAACACACAACACACAATAACGCGATCCGATCCGTACGCCTGACACGTCTGCTTGGAATGAAAGTTGACTTATAACTGGTTTTCAGCTGGCGCTTTACTACTTACAGAAGTTCGCGCAGCACTGCGCGTGTGCACCGACGACCGACGACCGACAACCGACAAGCGACAACCGACAAGCGACCAGCATAAGGTTGATTGGTTACTTGGTTCGTTGGCTGCGCTCGGCTCGGTTCGGTCGGTTGGTCGGTCGGTCGGTCGGTCTGCTGGTCGGCTGGTCGGTTGGCTGTTTGTCATTGTTGTGGCATTGTTGCCGACGTGAAATACAAGCAAGCTGCGCAATCGCACAGCTTTACACAATTTGTGAGAGGGCAGTTCGATAGCATTGTACAATGTGCATTCGAAACGAATATAACAAAATATCGTAACGAATGTAACACGTCAAACATCACAGTCACCTTACGCTTATTATTCATATGAAATTCTAGATGAGCAACACACAATTGAAAATGAGCATAATTAGCACAATTTATGCTATCAGAGTCTGAAAATATAAATATATGTAAGCTGGATGGTAGCATAGCAAGCATAGTTGTAACTTTTTGGTCCACCTGTGCGCTAAAGCGCCGGCTGCGCTACTCCATTGTGGACAACGTAAAGTGGCTGTTTTTCATACTCTCATCGAGGGTTTTATAATTTTATAATAATATTTGTACTGCTTCAAAGGAGACACTTTCAACTCCATCTGCCCAGTCGAGAAGTTTCAAGTGATTGATGCCTCTTCTTTGTTTCTGTAGCTTTAATTAATCAACTCAAGTTTTCTTTTGCCCAATTTAATTATAATCAGACTACTACATAATAAAGGTATTTATGCGAATTATGCATATAAACAGCAATTAAACCGTGCTGTTTGGCTATCTGAGCAGAGTTTATGGTAATTGCGACATGGGTATAGAGTATTTTCCGGTCGGGCTGTCGCAACTAAAGCATTCTTACTTGTTTTTTTTTTTCTTCTCTTTATTATTACTGTTTGGCTGTTTGTATTTTGCTGCTGGCTAGTTCACAGAGCCAGTCTAAATGACTAAAGAAAAATAAAACCCTACTTAAACTGGAGTACAGTAAAAGCTGTGTTCTGTTTAATTCTATTAATTGGCATGGTCAATAAAGGTAAGCCGTCAACTGTGGCAAATACATACACATGTAAGTATGTACATATATACATACATACATATATCAATACGTAAGCCGAATAAAAAAGTCTTAAGTATGACCAGTAAGATTACAATTGTATATACCAATCCTACTTTGGCGTATATTGCAAAAACTTCAGCTTACAGCTAACTCTGAAAATAGTCATACCGTAAAGTTGTAGTTTCCGTTCGAAAATAGCTTTCAAATTCGTTGCGATCTGTCCAAATAACCGCCATCGATAGGAATAGGAATACTTTTTCAGTTCGATCTTCGCATTAATCACTGGTCTTCCGGTCGGAGCAAAGAAATTTACATATACATTTTTCGTTTGGTGGCGCATTTTACGTGGGAATCGACAAAATGATGGTATTGGTCAAAATAAGAACTTTCTCTTTCAAAGAAGCCACAATACCAATACATAATTCCTTATCATCCGATGAGCATGCGCTAACATCGGTGAATGCAAATCGTATGCACATCTGAATATCTATATATATATATACATTTATATGTATATATATATATATATATATATGACATATTCATTTTGCAATAGTCGTGGTTCATGCGAAGCCTAGTCACTCGATGGAAAGTGCAATGGGCCGTTACTTGGCTTTTCCATGTTGCAACATTAATATGACGATTATATGGTATAGCATTAAAGCAAAATAATATAAAAAAAATATCAAACAGCTCATAATATGTCAGAGTCGGTCGCATCAGCTCACCATATATATGATGAATTCTTGTATGAAACATTTTTTTTATTTTTTTTACCAAGCTTTACAAACCCAACTCAGCAGATATGCTAACAATTATGTTTCTCACATTTGTGCAAAAAATCATTGGAACAGAACTACTAAATCTTATAGCTGCCATAGCAATAATCGGTCCAAAAGATGAGTTCTTATATAAACAAATATTTTGTTTACCAAGTTATCTTAACGAAAATAACCAGTTTTAAGTATTTTTATAATATTAACATTTGGACCTGAAACTATCAATATCCGACTAATATATAATATATCTTCCATAGAAGACTCGGTCGATAAATGAGTTATTTTTTTTATCAAACTCATCACTTATAAGTATTATCAAGTTAATAACACAATAAAAACTTTTAACACCGGACTGTATCACATAGCTTTCATTGGAACAATCGGTCTGTTTTTCCAATTTATATAAGGTATACAAGGATATGTAATCAGTGGCGCGCCTAAGCTGTTCTCTCTTGTTTTATCTTGGTATGAATAATGCTTTAAACACAAATCACAGTCTTAGTTTGCATTCACAGATGAGCCTCTCAATCGAAGACTCGGAAATTTCACATATCAATTTAAAATAGAAATAGAATCATAAAAATATTTTCATCTTGTGTGACTAAATGCAGTAGAAATTTATCGCGTTTTGGTTACAACAAATGGGGAAACAAATACTTTTCATAGAATAGGAAAAACAAAAGGGTTCCTATAATTTCTAGCTAATTTAATTTAGCTCTGATCAGTCTAAAAAAAACGTCTAAAAAGAACAATATTTTTGTTTATACATTTACCAGTTGCTCTAGAAAAATAAGTACAAAATGCAAATAAAAGAGTTAAAATTTCCAAGATGTTGGTAGAACATTAATCGCCCATATCTGTTTCGATCTCACGCTCTCTCTCGCTCTCTCTCGCTCTCTCTGTCGCTCTCTCTTTCTCGATTTCTTTCTGGGTTTGTTGGCCATAAAGAGAATGCTGCAGGTATGCCAATGTACATTGTATTGCCACGTCTACGTGTGCAACAAGCTGGGCAACCAACTTTGTTAGTCTCTGCTCTGCACACTAATAACTATGCTCAGCCACATAACAGCGGCCAGCAGCCTCTGGCTTAAACTCGAACTGGCTGAGAGCGTGAGTCAATTGATGTGGTCTCCCTCTCCCTCTCTCTCTCGCTCTTGCTTTGGCTCTCTCTCTCTCTCTCTCTTTGAACGCTAGCTTGCTCTCGCTGTTGATCTTGCCAAGCGCTGGCAGGTAAGTGAGCGGATTCATTTTCAATTTCGGTTTCTGTGCTTGCCTCTGTCGCTGCCTCTGCCTCTGTCTCTGTCTCTGCCTCTGCATCTGTGGTTGTTAGCCAGCTAGCCAGCCAGCCAGTCAGCCAGTCAGTCAGCCGTAGAGCGCAAATGGCTCGCTTAAAGCGCTCGATCGAAGAGTGTGTTTTTGTGAGAATTATTTTTAGTTTGTTTTCACCTTTTGGTGCGTACAGTTGCAGTGAACGCGCTTCGTTTTTGTTTTTGTTTTTTTTTTTCTTTAATTTTTTACTCAGTTGCTTTTTTGTTGTTAACATTTCTGTTCACTCATTTTGACCGCTATTTGCTTGGCTCTGTTGTAAATGTGCTGTAAATGTGCATGTGTATGTAAATTGATGTGTGCCAACGAACCTTTTTGGGCAGTTTAATTCAACTTTCGTTTTTGTTGTGAATTGTTTGTTAAATATACACACAGACATACATATTAATTGGTATAGGTATGTTTATAAACTGTCTTGTTCTAAATACATTTGTTTGTTTGTTTGTTTAACACAGAGAGATGCATGCATTCGATAAATAAACAAACACAACATACAACATACAACATAGAAAAAGAAACCTTTAAATAGATCGTTGCAATGTTTTGCAATTGTAGATTCAAATTTGTGTTTCTTGTGCGAGTTCAACAGATAAAAAAAAATCAAATTAAGAACTCTACACAACATTGAGTGAAAGCATATTCAGCGGGCCAGAACGTTTCTCTCTCTCTCTCGCTCTCTCTCTCTCTCTCTCTCTTTCTCTCTCTCCCTTGCTGCCTCTCTTTGTCAGCGTTCTAAGCAAATCACAAAGTAGCTTGAAGCGTGTAGATTCAAAGAGACTTCCATGTATTGACTAAAGCTCGCATTTAAAACTCACCTCATAGCAGATTCCGAGGTGTGTGTGCCTGTGTGTGTGTGTGTTTGTGTGTGTGTGTAAAAAGCCAAAAAAAGAACTCGAATACTTTCAGGTAATGCCGCAAAATGTGTGGAAATAAAGTGGTGATATTTGCACATAGCACTTTATGCCAATTTAAGAGCAATCGATTAAGTGACTCACGTTGATGACAAAGTTAATAAAATAGCAACAGCAACAAGAATAACAACAACAGCATTAGCAATGCAACAACAACAAAACGTTCGTCCAGTGAGCACTTATGACAACCTGAGTGCCACCGCCAGCAGCAACAACACAACCAAGCCGAAGTTAAAACAACAACAGCAACAGCAACAACAACAATTGTGGACCGGAGAAAGTTCAGGACTGTCGCCAGAGGAAATCAATAATGTGAATGAGAGCTCAACTTTACAATGTGATGCCGACATGAATGGCACAACGATTATTCCACAAATACCTAAAGACGCAGCTGCATCAACAGCAGCAGCAGCAGCAGCCGCAGCAACAACAACCACACAGGATCTGAACGAAACCAGTCACAGCATCGCAGCTGTTCGAGCGGCACTCAGTGATGCAAAGTCCAAATTTTTTGGCATCAACATCAATGAGAGAATTTTGTGTACACCAACCGCAATGGCCGCAATGGATTCAATTGGGCCGGACACCAATTACCCGAGTGCACCACAATCCGCACGTACAATTATGCCCCAAATGACGAAATCGAGCGATCTGGTGCAGCCAATGAAAACGCCAATAGTTCAATCGCAGCGCTTTGGCGCCACCTATGAGCAGATTCCATTAGCTGATCTAGATGCGCCATCGCCGTCACAGGTGTGTACTAACAATAACCATTGTCTAATTTGTCTTTGAACCAACTCACAATCGAATCGATCTCAATTCAGGCAGTCTACATGAGCACAACGGTGCCACAGAATATAAAGGGCATGAAGATCGCTGGACGACATACCCCAACACGAAATAGTCTCAGACACAGTCGCATGATTGTTGTCAATCACACGAACCACGACAGTAAGTACAAAAGCCCAATGTCAAAATCAAATGTGTGTGTCTCTCTCTCTCTCTCTCTCTCTGTTTTTGTCTCTCTCTCTCTTTCTCTCGCTCTCGCTCTCACTCTCTGACACTATCACATTGTTCTGAATGCTACTCGTAGGTATCCAGGAATCATATTCAACGCACATTCGTAATTTGAATTTTTCACGCCAGCTCCTAATATTGCAAATGGCAATTGGCCTGCTGATTGTTGGTCTCGCTATCTGGATACTTATTCTGGCACCGAGTGCCTCAATACTGATAAATCCGTACCTAAGTGGCTTATCCGTAAGTAATAAATCGTCTATCTACCTTAGAAATTCCAAGTATGAACTGCTTGATTTAACTATGAATCGAAATTCTCAAATTAAGCCTGTTTTTCAACTTAATCAAATTGAATTGAATTTCTTCAACATCTGAACTCCTTTTAAACAGTTAGGGATTGATTATAGATATTGAAGACACTTTTGCTTTGTTTTGCTCTTAAAATGAGTAAGAAAACAAACATTTTTGCATTTCAAATTTAAGAATTAACTTTTAATTGAATTTGACGTGCAAACCAGGTGTAAATTGAAATTGGTTTTCAGTTAAAATTTATGAGAATTTCGCACTTGTCTCCAATTAAGAGTTTTCAACTTGAAATGACATTTCTTTAATTTGTGTGTACAGCTTCTGCTTGCCAGTATTGCCGGTCTAATACTGCTGGGACGGGATCGGCGAGCCGAATCGCATCGAACACCTAAAAACAACTGCTACAAGGTGTTGCTTGCTGAATCATATGTGTTTTCTGGCCTGGCGCTCATCTTCTGCTGCCTGGCTCTGGCCTGTGCCGCAAATGAGTTTGCCCAGCTGCAAGCCACAGCTGGGCCCACCGATGGCTCCTGCGGGCCAGCGACGAGCTCACTGCTGAGTTATCGCAACTGCAGCTGCTTCACGTACGACGAGCAGACAGCGACCACAGATCAGGAGATTGGAGATCTGCCGGATCGCATGGAGGCTGTGTAAGTTGAGTTGTTGAGAATTATAATAATAATAATAATAATCCAATCCACTCATTAGCATCGATCGGAATAACAACATGGAAACGTGCGAGGCGATCCGTGGCGAATGGCGATATCTGTTGGGATTCTCGATGGCTCTCAATACAGTGGGCATTTTTGCAACACTCTTATACATTACAATATTCATTTGTTGTCTCAATAGCAGTCGAAAACATTTCAATGCATCTGTCTAAGAAACTTTGTACCTACAACTAGATAAGTACTTGCTAACCTAACCTATGCATACCTATGCACATAAAATAATTATTTAAATATCTACAAACATCAAGCACAAAATAAACTATATATAAATATTTATATAAATACATATTTCGAATTGAACTCAAATCTAAAGTGTTGGCCACTTGCCAGAGCTTCCACCTTAGGAATATAGCCATATGCAGGTTGGAATCGGCTGGATCGGATCGGATCACTGTCAAAGGAAGACAATGGATAAAGTTATGGCAACTTTGTCCAAACTGAAGCGGTTTAAATAGCAATCAATTTTGTTATCCTTATTTTGCCTTTGGATTAATGCTGCATTTCAATTTGGAAACTTCGGCATAATTTGTGCTTGTCAAAAATCAAATTGCGTTCAATTTAAAAAATATTCAATCAATTTTTGTAGTTATTGTCTTAAAATATTTCAATTGGTTTGGGGATGTATTTATTGAATTTCGTTTTTGAATTGCTTTTACAATCTTTAATTTGTTGTAACGGTTGTTTTTTGTTTCATTTTTTATTTTTATTTATTATGCTTTTATTATTTAAGTACAGTTGAATAAATAAATTGCGGTGGTTTTTGTTGTTGTTGCTTTTGGGTATGCTTTTTTTTTTTTTTTTTTGTTTGTTTCATTTCTTCATTTGTTGATTATTATACATAAAAAAAAATTATAGATTATTTTTGGATTATGTTTGTCACTTAACGTTAATGGATTTCTTAAAAAAAAAACAATTTATTCAATAATTGTAATCGTAAAAACTGCAGAAAAAGAACTTAGCATATTATATAGTTAGTGTATATGTATATTTATATGTATGCGTATGTGTGTGTGTGTGTATGAATTGTGTCCGTGTGTGTGTGTGTGTGTGTGTCTGTGTCTGGGTCTGGGTCTGTGTGTCTCTGTGTGTGTGTACATATGTATGTAGCATACATGTATGTGTGTGCATATGGAGATATATGCACAAGTCACATAAATTGCTCAGCGAATGCAAATCAAGAGAATAACCAAATCGGAGATCGCTCCGAATCTTACATCTTACATTTTTCATTCAGTCCAATTAGATTAGTCAACGCTGCTGGCTGCTGCTGCTGGCTGCTGCTGTCTGTCTGTCAGATGCTGCCATTGCCTTTGGTGCCCGCATCCAGCACCGCCTCCGATTTTGAGCTCTGCAAACGCTTCTCGCAATACAAACTGCCCACCGGCTTGGCAATGGATGCAGCCAGGCTCTTGGTGACTTTTGAGTAATCAGTGCCACTCAGTGTGGTGATGCCATCCGTGTTGGTATCCGCACTAATTTGCCGCATTAATAGCGGCAACATTTCCGGCGGATTGCCACCTTCTTGTTCCGTCGTCTTTGTGGCCGCTGTCGTTGCTCGATTGCGATCGGTAATGGGAAACTTGTTCTTCGTACAGCTCAGATCCAGTTCCAGCGTATAGAAACGTCCGCGCGTATATTGACGATTATCATTTTCCATTTTGCTAGCAGCGGGCGCTGCTGCTCCCGCTCCTGTTCCCGCTACAGTTCCGGCAGTTGACAACGAGGTCGATGGTGTTTGCTGTGGTTGACTGCTGATGGTGCCGATGCTGCTGCGATTGCTGTGGGCGGCGGGTAGGGCGGTGTTTGCCGTTGTGACGCTGCTGGCCTGGGTGCTGCCCGCACCGCTGCCACCATCGCAGACATCGTCACCGGCATCATCATCATCATCGTTATCATCGTTGTCGTCGTTATCATCAGCATCGTCACTAAATAGATCATCCTCATCATCATCGTTGCCATTGCCATCACCATCATCATCATCATCATCATGGATGTGCAGCTCAATGTGTGTCGCCTCCGCCTTCGGCAACGTCGACAGCTGCAACGCTGATCGTGCTTGCACCGGCGTTACATAGACACCTTGACGCGGTGACTGATCCATCAGTAGATTCTCCCAGCTCGTCTCATAGACGCTCGCCAGCTGGGCCGTCTGCTTCGATTTCAGCTGTGCCTTGTGCGACATCAATGTGGGATTTGTCGTTGTTACTCCTACTCCTGCTCCTACTCCTACTGCTGCTCCTGCTCCTGCTGCTACTCCTACTCCTACTGATGATGTTGTATTTGGTGCTGCTGATGCTGCTGCTGCTGCTGCTGCTGCTGCTACTGCTGCTGATGATGTTGATGATGACGATGATGATGATAATGTTGAGCTTGTTGTTGCTGTTGATAATGTTGTCGATGTGGTTAATAGTAAGTTTGCCGCCACAGAGGCAAGTGTGGATTCCATTGGCTCATCGCCGGGCTGCTTGCGAGCGCCAATTATCAGCTGCGGCTCCACATAGAACGTATCAAAGTTCAGGTCAAGGAACAGCTCCTGGAGGAAGCGTCGCGCACTCATCCGATAGCTGCTGCGTCCCAGAGCCTTGCACGATTCCGAATACAGGCAGATATCCTGAAAGGCCGGCGGATGCTTCTGTTTGAGCTCCAGCAATGCCATCTTTGATTGTTTCGCACTGACCGGATTCGCCAGTCGCTGCACATTGTACAGTATGGAAGCGGTTAGCTTGTCCGGCAGACTCTCGTCACTCAATATGCTCTCCGGCGAATGGAAGCTCATATCCGCCAGCTGTATGGAACTGACAACGCTGCCCTTGCCCGCCGACGAGCTCTTGCGCGCCAGTGCCGGACCAGCCTGAATGCCAGCGGCGACCAGTGCAGCAGCGGCGCTGCTATAAAGCTCACAGGGTGCCACCATTGTGCTGTTGCCACCATTTATGGTGCTGGTTTCTTGCGGCTGTAATCGTTGCTGTTGCTGTTGCTGCTGCTGCTGCTGCTGTTGGCGACGTGAGCGCGTACAATGAAGGCACTGGCTGCGCGCATGCTTGGCGCCCTGCTGCCATTTGGACGGTCGTCGACTGGCCGATGATGAGACATCGGATAGCGAGGAGATTACCGAGGATTCGTCGCCGCCCTCGTTGTTGATGGAATCGTTGAGAAATGTGGAGAACTGCGGTCGCACATTCAACAGATTGAGCCCCATCAGATCCTGATCGATGATATCACATGAGACATAAGTACGGCTCAGATTGCGCGTTGGAAACAAATCGAGCGCATTCTTCGGCAAACAGATGCCCGCATAGCAAGGACCCTGTAGATCATTTGACGGCAGAAATTTGGGCACATTTAATGTTGGTATCGGCACCTGCAACTCCTCCGACGAGAGACGTCTGCAAGTCAACAAGAAAAATAAAGAGAAGAACCAAGAAATAATTACATATTGAACGATATTGATATCAATACACTATATACATACATAGGTATGTATGCATTTAAATTAGTCAACTATCGAAACTGCTTGTTCCTTGAATAACAATCTAATTAAATTCTAATTAAAGCAGTCTAAAGTTGACGAATATAAATGCAGATAAAATATGTAAAAAGAGTAGCAAAACCCAGGCGATGTTTGTGGTTATATAAATAAATACAAATAAACAAATAACAACAAGTCGGAGTGCTGTAGTCGGGTGAGCTCGACTACGATATACCCTGAATATATTCTAGTTTAATTGGCAAATTTCCCTCTAAAAAGTTTGACATCAAAATGTCAGCAGATCTGCAAACGTTCTCCGCCGACAAACCCGTGAATATACATAAATACATACATATATACGCAATCGTAGCGGGGTAACGGGGCTTTGCAGACTGAACACGAAGACATATTGACGCTCGTGTCGATTATCATGCCATCTCTGTCTCACACATGCGCTCGCATATTGATGATATGATAATATATTTTCGACAATAACTTGGGTCTTTCTTATCCGATCTTGATGAAATTTGTTCAGTTGATCAACAATTTGCATATGTCTCTATGTCTATGTCTATCTGTATAAATTAAAATATTCTGCCTTTAAAATTGTCGTTTTTATTGCTATCGGAAATTTATATGCATCGATAATCGAGAAACCGAGGCAGTTATCGATCAAATAAAGCAAACTCGATCTGCGCCTGGTATACGAGAACCAAAATTCCAAATTTGAATTCTCTGCCTCTTACAGTCTCTGAGATGCTTCCTTCTGCCTGTTACATACATTTGCACAAAGCCATTATACCCTTTTTACCCATTTTTAATGGGTACAGGGTATAAGAAACAAATGAATGATGTATGTATGTTGACCACAGAAGAGCTGTTGTTGAATTGTTGTAGTACACAACACTTACGTGAAGACATTGAACATCGTTTGTCGATCGAGGCTGCGCACCTTCATCCGTCGGCTCGATTCGCCCCAGGAGTATTTGCGTGGCTGCACCTCGCCTCGATCAGCTATTTCGATGAAGTCATACAGCTCGGCCGTCGAGGCGAACACGGGACGGCTGTGGGCGCGCAGGGAGCGCAACTGGGCATAGCCCTTCATGTCCAGGGCACTGAGAGCTGGCGGCAGAAAACTGTTGCCCATCAGGGATGTGCGATAGAGCAGTTTGACCGCTTGCATTGTCGGCAGCTCCATCAGATTGGACATGCTTGGTATGGGACTCAGCGGGAACTGTTGAAAGTCACCCATGTTGACAGCAGCAGCAGCAGCGGCCAAGGCAGCCGTTCGCCCCGTAACCGACTCACAGCTGCTGACGCCGGATGTGTTCGAGTCCGTGCATGAATTGTAACGTATGCGATGCTGATGTTGATGCTGATGCAGCGTGTGCATTGGACAGAATCCAACGAGCGGAGTGGGACCGACAACGCCGCCGCCGACACCACCAACGACACCGCCGCCGCCGCCACCAACACCACCGCCGCCCAGCAGGCTGATGACATCCGTTGTCTTGGATTCGGATAGCGAACGCTGATGCTTGCCCTGACGCACATTGCTGCCTTCTGGCAGCGTTTTCGACTTAGCCGCAACTGCGCCAATGTTTAGCGGCCTGCTAAACTGTAGCTGCAAATTGTTGAAATTGAATCAAAGATTTCGCAAACAGTTCAAAACAAAATGTACCTCGTCGGCAGTGGTGCGAACACTGTCCGTCGTCGTCGTTGTGGTGGTGTTTGCATCCTGCAGATTCCAGCAACTGCCCGTCTCGTAGGAAGCATCGATTTGATCCTCGATGCCAGTGTAATTATACGGCGGCATATCCTCATAGTGATGACGAACCGGTGTGAACTGACTGGACATCCAATCCTCTGGCTGATGCACCGGCCACATTGTGTTCCGGTCGTGACGCACACTGAGCCAATCTATAAATGAATAGTAACACGTAACACATATTACACATTTGCTTCTATCTCTGTCTCTGTCTCTCCGTCTCAGTCTGTCTGTCTGTTATGGAACCATTTGGAACTTACTCAGCTTGAAGAGAACGTTGGCGCCTGCCTGAGTGCCAGCAATTAGGCCCAATGCACTGAAGCAAGTGGCACGCAGCGAATACACCTCGCACTTGGTCACCATCAGTATTAACTTCTCATATAGCCTACAACACAAAGCAGAGAAACTATGCACAAAATGAAAGATTGAAATATATCGCATAGATATTCACCTGGAGCCGAGCTCTTCAAAGTATTCAATGCCATTGGAGTGCGTCGAGGCGTGACTAAGTGCCCAAATGGCCGCTTTAAGCTCCAGGCATTCGAGATCGTCATTGGTCTTGCCTCGCGTCAGCACATCGAGCAGCTTGGTGAGATCGGCGTGATTGCGTAATGCTGTCATGCCCTGTGTGGTCTGCACCATCTGGCCATAGAGATGCGGCGCTATATTCGGCGGCACCAACTGTGCCCGCTGATTGCAATTGCGTCGCGAGTAGTAGCCATCCTCGTTGCGGACGTGCAGCGTCAGGCTGGCGTGTGTATCGGCCTCGACAAGGAGGACATAGCGCTTGTTGTAGCCATTGCGCCAATACTTGATCTCATCCTCGATGTGCGCCTCGCTGCTGTTGAGGCCGCGTGACAGCGAATAGAAGCGTGACATTAACAGACGGCCGACATCGCCCAGCTGCTTCAGATTTGGCCAGAGACTGACAATCTCCTCCAGATAGTATTTGTCGTGGCATGCCTCCTCGAGCACATCCATGGCGGCCAGCACAACACTCCGATCCGCATCCTTGGTCTGCTGTATGATCAACGGTATGCCCCAAACTTCAAAATTTGGCAAACGGGCACGCAGCAGCACAGCCAAAAATTGTGTGGCATACAAGCGACCACTGCGCGTCTTGGCCAGCGTTAGCGCCTTCTCCAGCACCTGTTGCGGCAGCTTCTGACAGCTGTAGTTGAGTCCCGAGACAATCAGCTTCACATAGCAAACGTGATCCGTATGACGTACCAATGTGATCAGACTTCAGAGTGAGAGTGAGAGATAATAAATGATGAATACAAAACATGAATAACGAATATTCAAATGGGATGTGATGGGATGGGGTACTACTCATACTACTCACTATTCGAATACGGTTGTGTTCTTAAGAACCTCGATACCCTTGCTGCTGCGGCACATCCGTCCAATGTAAAGGAAATACTGCTGGCACATTGTGTTGTTCATATGCTGTGGACTAAACAGGCAATCATGAGCACGACTTGAAGTCGTCACCGCCAACAGATGCTGACTAATGTCCGAGAAATAATCCGTTATGTATCGCATGCATTCCAACTGCAACAACAACAAATACATACTTATATATATCTATATATATATAATCATTGAGAAATGCTTACCTCACTGCTGCTGAGGAGCACATCGATAAGGTCGAGGCCAGTGCTCACATACGCTGGCAGTGCCTGGCCGGGCACAAGATCCTGATGCGAGAAACGATTGTTGCTTGGCTTGAAAAAGTCCACCAGACGTTTTAGCAGCTTATTTAGGAATTTGCCCTGAGTGTAGTCCAGTTTGCGTATTAAATTCGACTGAAAACGGATATGGTTTAGTCACAAAATTGAACATAAATCGATTCGTTACTTACTCTCAGCAGCGTGCTAATCACTTCCCAATCCCAGTCCTTGGCGTCCGCCTGGCTTAGCACATTTGATTCGTCCAGCATTCGATTGAAGGCACGAATATTATCGATATTGAATACCTGCGGCAGAAACTTGCGCTTCAATCGAAAGCTGGAGCGCAGCGAGCTCGATGCCTGCGAATTGGACTCATCACTAGAGGAGACCGAGTCCAGACGCTGTCTGTCCAGTGTGCCCCGATAAACGCCAGCGGATGATGATGCAACGGCCACGGCGGCAGCGGCTGCCCCAGCCGTATCCTGCAGCTGTAGCGCAATGCTCGACTCCTGGGCATTGATGTTGCGGCGAAAGAGACGCGTCTGTATTAGCGCACCGCCCTGTATAATACTATCGAGAAATAGACTGCACGACGCCGGACGCTGGCGGAGCATTTTCTGATAGTTTTGGAGGGCGGCGACAGCCGCATTCGCCTGCTGATTGCCTTGGGTGGCATATGCGATGAGCGTCGGCAGCGCTGGACTCGTGCTGCATATATCCGCCGGCAAATGTGTATGCATTAATTGAACGATTTTGCCAATTAATACGGTGGCGCGCACCGATACAAACTGATCGGTGCCAACGGCCACCTCAACGAGTGCGTTGAGCAGTCCCGTCTCTAGGAAACAGTAAAGCAGCAGCGCCAAATGCTGTTCAACCACATTGGGCGCCCGTGCGGCCAGACTAGGCAAGATGGAGCGTCCCTCGGCGGACACGAAGCCATTGCTAAGCAGCCACGAGTCCTGAAAATCGGACGGATCAACCGTTTGCAATGCGACCGCATAATCATCAGTCCAACTCGGTTGGGGCACCGATAACAGCTCGTAAAGCAAGTCCAATATTGCTTTCTGTGTGGAGATGCCAATCAGTTAGATATATATACATATATATATACATAGATAGTTTTTGTACATACTCGAACTTCAATTTGATTTAAATATAAAGCGTCCACTATTGCTTTCAAACCCGAAGGTTTGCTTGGATCACAGAATTCGAGTGTGCCCGTCCAGCTGCGCAGCACGGAAAGCAACGCCAGTCGGCAGCTGGTGTAACGCAACTCTCGAGCATCTCTGCAATCAAGTGAGATGATCAATGAAATTCAATAATAAAAATGAACAATTCAAATGAGAAATTACTTGTTTTTGTCCATGATGCCTAATCGATAAGTAAAGTCACAATATGGCGCCGCCAGGCAATCGAGTCGGACACCGCAAATGTTGCGCGTCTGGGGCCATTCGAGCAGATAGAGCAGCACACCGCACAGACTTTCGGCGATGCGTGGATTGTGGCACTCGAGTACGTTGCGGGTGATTGATGTAACGCCACCGCACACAATCAGCAGCGCCGGATTGAGTACAGCGATTTCGGCGAGCGTTGCAAGGCAGGCACGCAACAGATTATCGCTCTCCTCAATGCCGCTGTCGGCCAGCGATACTAGGCATCTGATCACCACTGGACTGATATCCTCCGGCGCAATCGCAAGCATTTTGCGTACCAATTTCAATGCCTGAACGCGCTCATCATCGTTCTTGAGCATCAGATCAATGGAGCGGCATAACAAATGCTGCAACTGCAGCGAATTGAATGCCTTGATATCCTTTGACGATCTCAGCGTATACCGAATCGTGCGCAATGCAGCCGCACGCACCTGCGTGAATGTGTGCACCAACGAGGCGCTCAGGCTGCAACAACAACAAAAACAACAACAACGATAATATAATAATTATAATAAATATATATATAGCAATTGTCACCAGTAGAGCAGCTCCTCGGTGCTAAAGCGTAGATTATTGTGCGGTGAGCCCGTGTTGGCCGCCAGGCAGAGCGAGGCCAGCGCATTGAGCAGGAACAGACGCTTTGTGTCTCGGGTCTTCTCCACACTGAGCATCGCGTATATGTCATAGGCATTTTCTGCCGCCGATTTTTTTGAGTCCAAACGATAAAAGTCTTCCGGATCCTGCGAGTCTGAAAACAACAACAAAATTATGTTCATATTTTCTCATTACACACATCTTAAAAATATATATTACAATTTCAACAACGAATATCAAATATTTAAAACTAAAAAAGATATTTATAAATTTGGGATTTATAATGTTTTAATTAAATAATACATATATATAAAAAATTATTAATAGGAATCATTCGCAAACCACTGTATATATCCCAGTCTAAAAAATTATAAGACCTCAACCATATTTAATCTCTTCCGCGACAAGATTAAAAACTATCAACAAAAATATTTATATATATATATATATATAAAAATGGAGCTAATAGTTTTTTATCGTGTTGCTTGATATAATTTGTTTTTATCATGGTACAAAGTTATGGCAATGATCGTCAAAAGGAATAAAATGGAAATTATTTGTGTTTAATTTTGATTTTTTCTTTCGTGAATTGAATATTTTAAAAATTTCAAGTGTAATTCGGCATCAAATTTGCATAGTTATAGACAGAGAATAAGCACATATATAATATCAATAATATAATAAAATAGTAGTCAAGGTGAAATTGCTACACCATCGAAATTAATCAGCGCCAACTGCTGTCGTCAACAGCGCTGCCGGCGCACGTGAAATTCTTGTTGTTGTTTTTGTTGTGATTGCAGTCCAGCGAAACCTTACTGTACATGAACGACAAGAAGCAACATACACACACAGACACAGACAGACACACACACACACACAGACACACACACACTCAGAAATAAAAAGAAATTAACAACAAATGTGTGTTTTTGTTTTTGATGTTGCTTTTGTGTTTGTTTTAGCTTGCTGCGTCATCGTTGGGGCCTCTAATAATAGAAACCAAATATGTCGAAAAATATTTGGCCAAACGAAACATAAATATACATATATGTATATATATATATATATATATATGTATATGTTCATATGCGTTTACATATACAAACATATCAAATAAATTTAAGTATGTACAATGCGGGAATGTCAAAAAGAATGGTGCCAAGCGGCGGCGGCTGCTGCTGCTGTAACTTTGATACCGTTATGCGCAATCGACTTTGCCTGCGAGTGAGTGGATTACGCGAGGCTCTGCTAAAAACAACAATAACGTCGTCGCTGCTGCGTTAGCAGTTGATGCTTTAACAGTAATGTAAACAAATATTCTCAGGTCGATGAAGTATATACACTCTCACACATACATAGATATACAAATGCATGCGCATGCATAGCATAGACATGTATGCTAGCGATGGATGACGAAAAAAGAAGACATGCGCCTGTCGCCTGTTAGCAATACAGTTACATGTGCCTCCGTGCATGCATGAGAATATAGCTAAACCACATGCTATTGGGCATGCTAGAAATAACACTAACATATCGCAGTATGTTATGTATATTTACATGGCTGCATCTGTATGGCATGCACATATGTAAACAGTTGCGTTGCCGATACATAAATATGTTAATTAACATTTGTAGTTAGCCTAGACATCACATTATGTAGTACCTTTAATGCGTAATTGCTTCATTCTTTTCTTGCCAAAACGCCAACTGGAATGTAGGGAGGCCATAATCTCAGGGCAACGGCGAAGATGGCGGTTGTGGTGGCAGCGGCGCCCATTCGCCGCCGATGCCAAATCAAAATAATAAGATCACACGAGAAAATAAAAATATATTGCTTTAAATTTCACTTGAGGTGCCACTGTTTACTTTCTACATTTTATTTGCATTTCATGGCACTGTTTGCACTGTTGTTGATATTGATAGCGATGTTAATCTCCAGCTGGTCAACATTTGCATATTATAACATTAAATCACGTTTCAAATCACTTTCAAATATATTTTTGGCTCGTATACGTGTGTTTTGATAACATGCACTTTGGCTTTCATTAATATCAATATTTTATTTGCAAAGGGAACCAAACGCAAAGTTGACTAGCGGACGCGTTGTTTTTTTTTGTTTTTTTTTTTTGTAGAAAAATAGCAGCAATGAGAACAATCGATAACTGGCAGGGCTGCATTTTGTAACGCTCACCCATCCCTAGTTTACTTAAAAAGCATAAGACCGCGATTTTTTGAGCAGTTGGCAGCACTGCTAATGATGTAAATTGTCTTAAAACGATTAAACCAATTTAAAATCAGAAATTACTTTCTATGGGTTTTGCTGCCAATTTTGTATGTCATATTTTCAGTGGAAATTTTTAATCGTAATGGTGGAGTACAAAAATTCGAAATATATTCGGTATTTAAACTAAATCTATCGATGTATGTGCGATGAAACTGCATATCGGATAGGGTCGATACCAAAGTATAATGAAATGCGACATCGATAGCATCGATACTTTTACAATATCTCCTGTATCTCGAGTTGCTTGGTTTTTGAAATATCACGCCAAAACCAATCATTATGATTTTCATGGAGTAAACCAATTCTGAAGTAATTTATTTTTATTAGTGTAGCCAAGTAAAGTCGGAGAGCCAGCTGCCCCACTATATCTAAGCCTCATATATATTCAACGTGGTTTTGAGTACTGTTTCCTTTAGGAAATGGCCAAACTGAGGTTTAAAAACAATCCAAAATATGTCAGCCAAATAAAGTTTTCGGAGGCGAATCCCAATGTTAATAGAAATTTACAGCTCTCCACATCCATTTGAATTAGTAAATGAATTCAGGATAAAGGATTAATTTGCAGGCGCTGTAATTGCCGGCTGTTTAGTTCTGAGCGTTAAGACTAAGTGTCTTGTATTGGTTCTGTTCTTCTAGTCAATAAACGGCTGTGGGTTCGAATCCCGCGATGAGCATGGTTGTTGCATGACTTGTGATTGTTTTGCTCAAAATATACCCATACTATGGTCGCTCGTCTCTCTCTCTCTGTCTTGTCTGTGTTTCTATGCAAAAACTAGTCCATCGGCAGCTAATCTTGGTCGTCAACCCTTGGAAACTAAAAGTGATAAAAGAAATATGCAACATCTTCCTGAAAACTCAACCATTCGTTCTAGTCGTCTAGTCTAGTCTAGTTCCCTTTCTAAGGTTCTAGTCTCTCACGTACAACTAATTCTAATTCAAATTCTAAATTTGATAAACTATCTGAAATTGTTGTGTATTAACATTTTTAAATTAATAATTGGAGTAAGAAAAGAAAGTGATGTTATAATTCGGGGAACCCATAAAAAAAAAGGAGAATTAGGCATCTATTCTCTAAATTTAAGATAAATCGATCCTGGTATTAAGTAAATATAAGTTTTGGTTCTTAGAAACAGGCAAACTTACGCTTTGAAAATATGCTTTCTGAGCAATAAGTTGAGCCAAAAGTATGAAGATTTTCTAGGATCAAAAAGTCAGCTTTTTAATTTATAAAAATGGGCAGCTTGACTCCGGTCTGGAAGAGTTTATATATAATATATATATGTATACTTTATTTAAATTATTATTATTATTTATAGACAAATGGAGACTATGTCTATGATGTACCCAAGGCGGGTGCCCATCTAACCCTGCTGGGTTGCCTTAGTCTACATTCTTCAGATGTATTCCAAACATTACATCTACAAAGTAGAAATGGTGGACAACTAAATATATTCATAGTCTACACAGTCCAGGATGACGTCGCGCATTCGTTGCTTGTAGAGCGACTCGTTGCCAACGCCCAGAAATCCCGATGTGCTGGCGCCGCCTTCGACCAGGTCGCTAATCACCTGCAGATCGGGCACATCTTCGCCACGCATGGTCACTATTGGTAATACCATCATGGCTAACAGCAATCCCACAGCGCCCTTTTCGCGCAATTGTTGCTCGAATGCGTCAAATGGAAATAATGTGGCTGCTGTTTCGCCCAATCTGTCAGAGAATTCAGAAATTGAGAACTGTTCCGAGTTCAATTTCAAAAGCAAGCACTCACCTGGCCAGCTGTTGGCCCAATTCCTTGTAGTACAGTTGCAACATCGGCCTGAAGTGTTGCTGTCGAAATTGTCGTGTCGTGCAGCTAAACAGAAAGTAGACCAAATCGGTTATCGGCGAGGCATATCGCATCAGTTGCCAATCAATTAGGCACACATCCAATGGCTGCTTTGTCGCCACATCGCATTTGTACAGAAAATTATTGTTCCAACTGTCGCCGTGGCAAACGACAGCATATGGCTCACAGTTCATGCCACTGAGCAGTGGCAGCAGTAGCTCAAAATAGCTGCCACGCCCAAAGTATGCCTGCAAACGTTGCACATAGTGTGCATCTTGCTGCTGATGCAGTGCATCCAGTGCGTTCTGCTTCAGCTGCTCGAAGTAGGCACCCAAAGCGGCATCATTGCGGCGCTGTTCAAATATGTCCACAAGTGTCTGAAATGGCAACAGCAGCCGCTGCTGCTGCTGCTGCGACTTACATTTTGCTTTCAGTGCCAAGGATGTGGCATGCAACTTGGCATATGCGCCCATCACGAGTGAGACGTGTGCGGGCGTTAAGTCCGTGAAACGATCATGCAGCTGATAGTGGCGACGGCACAAATCCTCCAGTACAATGCACTCGTTGGGCTCATCCTGGCGGGTAACCAAGCAGCGGGCATGTTGGCGAAAACGCTCCGTTTTGCTCAGCTTTTGATCGGCCTGAAAACGTTGAATCAGCGGCAAAAACTCTTCGTATGCAAGCGACTCGCGTGTAAAGCATGGCCGGGCAAAAAACTGTTTGCGCCTAACCGTATTTTGTGGCGGCAACTTAAGGATTAGACTCCTTTGCCCCTCGACCTCCTGCTCTACCTCAACCGCCAGTTGCCCCTGCTCCTTTGGCACGTGTATGCGCCACACAATGCCCAAATAGTTATCGCCCTTGGCACAAGCCAACTCCAGCCCATAATCCTTGCATCCCAGCAACTGCTCGAGTGTCTGACGCACACTGGCATTGGGCAGATCCTCCTGCTGCTCCTGCTTCTCCTGCTGCTGGGCCATCGCGGCAGACTCTGCGTACTGTGTGCAGCTGGCTTTAACCGGCAATTGCTTTTATAGCCATATGCACCATGTATATATGTATTCGCCTACATATATATGTATCAGTGATGTCATTTTGGAGGGATCGCCACCAGAGTCCGTGATTGTAATTTTTTTTTTTTTTGTTAAATATTTTTGTTTATTGATTTAAATATTATTTATATATTATACTGATTAATAATTTTTATATTTTTAAATATATATCATTTTCTATGTTTTTTTTTTTTTAATTGATTTTCTTTCGATCATTGCCAACACAGTTTGGTTTATATATGTGCATATATACATATATACATACATAGCTATATATTTATAGTCAGACCGCAACCGCAAATTCGTAACTCAAATTTCAATGCTTATTATTGCAGCACCCAACCAATAAAAATTGTAATAATAATAGTAAGTTCACCATTGGTTACCTAAAGAAACTGCTGCCCAGTTCAAAGGTCCTCAAATAGCAGCTTGGATCCAGTAATATTCAATTGGAACAACATCATATCAAGCAGGTCAAGCAAGAACATTTAATCGATGACATCTGCTTTTTTTTTTATTAATGTAGTTCTCCTTTTTTTCTAAAAACTGAAGAGGAAGTCTTCAACTTAAAGCTGTATCTGCATTTAGTTTATGGTATAAGTTGTTAGTAAAAAATTGTCTGCTAGGAAACATCCTTTCCAAATAATATTCGGATATTATTTCGCAGTAAAATAGTACAAAAAAAATGATAAATATCTAATACGAGTATTTTTAAAGGTTTGACTAAAGTAGGCTATGAAAAATGTAGAAACATCTGCATACATACATATATATATATATATATATAGATTTATATACGTAAGAACAACTGAAAGCTTTTCCCGCTCTTCTTTGTTTAGCTTTCACTCGATTTGCAAACCCAGGCGATGTAATTTCAACATCAACATCTACATATGTATGTATATGCATGCGTATGTACAGATATATGTATATTTATAAATGTTTAAGCATTAAATTTAATGTAATGAGTTGGCTCTGTTCAGAATTCATGCCTACAAATATTCAAATTGGCCGCAACATCCTCGATAGTATAGTGGTTAGTATCCCCGCCTGTCACGCGGGAGACCGGGGTTCAATTCCCCGTCGGGGAGAGAAGGGTAGTTCCTTCCTTCTTTTTTTATCAAACATATTTTCTATTTTAATTAATATAATATACAACTATCAAATATGTATATATGTATGTAGATTCTTAAGATTTGAATCATTTGCCTTTGTCCCTTCACCTTCGTAATTACTATCAATATTTCTCTGTCTCACTCCCTCTCGTTTGTCTCTATGACCATCCCTCGCTTTCACACTTTCTCAACTTGTAATTTAATTTGCGGTTTTCACTTGGATTTGATTTTGTGCCACCTGTCATTTAAGGCCACTAATGCACCTCATATTTAATGATTTTTTGTTATATTTATTATGTTTAAAGATACAACAACTTAATAACCAAGTCAAAGAAGCCGGCCGCTGTTTCTGCCTGCTATCAGCAGCAAAAACAACAGCGCACTGACCGATATTGTCTGGTAATATTGTTGCATGTGTGTGTGTTCGCTGGTAAACAAGATAACGGGTAGTGCAGGAAAATATATATGTATATATAAGTACATACATATGTATGTGTGTATTTGCTCCAAAATTAGAACATATGTATGAATGTATTTGTATGTACGATGTGTGTGATTGCAAATCGCTAATAGATAAGGCGTACATTTTATATATTTTTTTTTTGTTTTGATCTAAATACATACATGTATGTACGTAGGTATGTACATACAGGTACATGCCGCAGAAACGATCACAACAACAATGGAAGAAGCAACACTATTGCGGTTTGTGCGAAGTACAAAGTGTAATCGTGGATAATCAAAGATCGAACAAAAACAAAACAAAAAATAAACAACAGCAGCAGAAACCGGCTAGCAAAAAGCCAAGCGCAAGAAATCAACACATAAGCAATGAACGACAAACAAAACAGAAAAGAAGATTAGCAAACAAGAACTATAATTTTCGGTGGGGCGAAGATTAAATACCCTTGGAGACAAAGTTTCATTTGCATGAAAGGTCAATTATAGTTTATTATCCTGTATAATATACGGATGTCCGGTCGGATAGCGAAAAAAGGCGATAGATTCAAATGAAACTGGTTGATGAATTGAGTTTAAGTTTAACTAAACAGCTGGATATAGCATAAATTGAAGCCGATATGTTGTATATTTTATATTGTACTAAAATTCGATTTGATATTATTTTTTTTAAGAAAAATTCATTTAAATTGAATTGATAATTCATTTCAAACTAATAAAAAAGTTTAAGCTTATCAGATAGACAACATGCCACACCCTTCTACATTATGTGTATGAAAGTCAATCGAGCCGATTTTAAATTTTTATAGGGTGCACAAAATCGTCTATTAAATGCGCCGCAAAAACAAACCAGCAAACGAAATAACAACACAAACACCATTACCAACAACAATAATAATAATAATCATTTAAAAAATAGTAATAATACAAATTGATAACCAGTTAAAGAGCTGATCAAGAAATCTCAATCAGAAGATACCCAGTACACAATTAATTGCCCCAAAATACGGACTGCAAATCAAATAATAATGAATGCAAATATATATATATTTTTTTTAATTGTGAGTTGTAGATAAAATGTAATAAGCTTCAACTGCTTTTGAAGTTTGATTTTTGTATCTGGCAAATTGGCATACGCATTTATATATACCCTTTATATCAATGCTCAATGGGTGCAAGTCATAAGCACAGCAGCAAAAACAGCGAACGCAAGAAAATGCCAAACGAAATCAAACAAGTGTGATTCAAAATGTTCGGCGAGAAAATACCCTGCGATTACGAACCTGTATACAAATCATGCTTATGCATTAACATTACTGATCATATGTATACAAACATTCTTATGTATATCCCTTTTACCTATCCTGATACGTATAGGGTATAAAAACAGGCAAGCACCGAACAGCTTCTTTTATTTTTCTTGCATTGCTGATACTACAAGCAAAAGAAGCAAATCGACGACGCGTCATCAGCAGCAGCGGCACGCATGTGTACATTTAAACGCCCCGCTGCTTTTCCCCCCTCTACGTAAAATACACACATACACGCATACATATGCATAATTCGAATGCGGCGCAGGCGCAGTGGACAGACAGACGGTGGAGGCTTTGCCTATGCAGTGCTGCGACGCCGGCGCTGGCGTTGGCAGCGTTCGTCACTGCGAATGCGTCGCAGTTTAAAATGTCGCATTCGGCGACGCTTTCAGCTCAGTCTAAAAGCAGCACTCAGAGCGATCGAACAGAAGGCAACTGTCCTTGTTACTAAGTCTAGTTGCAGTCGATTGTTTTTGTTATTATTATTGTGATATTGTTGTCATTGTTTTTGATTGCAATACCGATTAATTTGATTTGATTTCCCGTTTTGTGGAAATAAAAACAATATCGTAAAACTTCAACAAAATTAATTAAGTTCAAAACGGTGGACAAACGAGAACAAAATGACGCAACCGTTGAAATTCTATTTTGATTTGCTGAATCAATCCAGCCGCGCCCTCTACATATTTCTGGAGGCATCCAAAATCCCATTCGAGGCGATACCTATTTCAATGGTCAAAGGTATGTCCACATATTGATATTTTGAGTACGTGCCGAAATGTGTCTAACTAACCCAAATGTTGATCAACCTGCATCAGCCCATGGACAAACACACAGACATACACATATATACATACACACATGCACATACATACATACACATGTACTTTGGTCTATTCGTTTTTATGTGATATTTTTGTAGTGTTTTCAAAAATTTTCCACTTTGGTCAACATTCCGATTATCAAGTTTTCGGAGGGGAAAGTGCAATACGTATGTATGTATTGTATTGTATGTATGAATGTATGTACATAAATGTGTATGCAAACGCCTTGACAATGGATTAGGTAATATAGTTTAGTGGCACATCTAAACAATATTGTAACCCAATCTATACGTGCCTCTTCCAATTTCACGATCTTATGACTTATAACTAGATGATACATGCACATATATATATATATATTTATATATGCACCAATTTGAATAATACAATAATAAAAAAATTGTCTGCCAAAAAAAAAAAAAAAAAAACACTTAATGGGATTATCTATGGGCCTGGAATCTGGCGTTGTGTATTGAACACACATAGAATATACAATGAAATTACTTCACACGCAGTTGCAAAGTTTGCTCTTTTGGTGTAGAGTCGGTGTCTAAAGCGCTTGCAACAATGTCAACACGTTAACAACAATACAAATAACGAACAACAGCAGAAAAGACAGAAAGAAAGGAAAAAAAAAATAGAACAAGCTTTTGTTAGCAGCGCGTGCGTCTTACCATATATTATTTAGCATCTAGCCAATTTGATAGCCATTTGAAAGCCAGCTCAAGCATGGCTCAGCCGAGCCTCGGCGCTCGTATGTCTGTAGTTGTGAACTTGGTCAAGGTTAAGTGCCATCGCACCACCGTCCAAAACAAAGCTATTTGAATGCAAAAACTTGTCATCAGTTATGCATATACATATATGTATATATTTTTATATATGTATATATGTATATTTTACATTTTGGCCATAACTCGTATCCGCATCTGTGAAACACAAATTGCAGATTTGATCAGAGCTTCCTTGTTGCCACAGTTTAATGCAAGTGATACACAAAACTTGCTCATTGCTGGACTTTAAACCCAATCGAAATCGAAATCGCAATGCAACTATTGTTGTTCAGTTGTTGCATGTATATATATTTATATTTTTGGCCTCGAGGCAGTGCATTGAGCCCAGGTGTAAACAGTAAATAGTCAATAGACATATATGTATATACTATTCTATTACAAGCTTAGAAACAGACGATTTGCTAGAGTCTTGAGCGCAGACAGCCTTGGCCAGGTTAAAGACTTTGCTTGACTGCGCTTGTTGCTCACTTTTTCAAATGAGAAAAATAGCAAAAATGCACTTTACAAGCATAAATAAACAAATAAAAGCCGACTTTTCAATATGTAAATTATGAAAACACTAAATTTTGAATAGCAATAACAATGTTTTATCTACATTGTTTGTCACATAAGTTTGCCATCTTAAATATTGCATCATTATAATTATAGTGTATATATGTATATGTATATAGTAGTTCAGACCTCACAAATCAGATATTCAGTTAGATCATGCCACTTGACTAGCGTGGTAATTAGGAAGGGGTGCAAGGGCGCCATCCTTTGTTGACCGACTGGAGCTGCACTTGCTTATCATGTGAATTAACTAGTAGGTTGAATGGAACGAAAACAAATGGCGCCACATCACGTAGGCTTCAGCCAAATCTAGCGGTCACAGTGATGCCATAAAAAAAAGTCCAAAATAGCGACAGAAAAATTTTTATATTTTTTATATTTAAATATATGCATACATTTATAGACTTTTAAATCGTAGTAAATTGTTTAAATATTCGTATTTCAATATAGAAAACAACGGCAAATATGGGAATTATGAAAAACAATTTGTTATCGATTTTATTGAAATAAGTATTCTATATATATAAATATATATATAATTATGGCATTTGGTTTGAATAATTGAAATTGTCTTATAAATTCAATTGATTGTTTTATTTACAAATGTGTCAAAAGTGCCAAATGGTCATCACTATTGAGTGTTGCGATTAAAATTAAATTGTTAGTGTGCCAAATGCCCTTTGACAATGATTTTGAGCTTATCAAAATTCAAGTACACAATTATTCCATCATTTTCAATTGGCTGCAATTAAATGTTTGACACAATTGTCTGGGACACTGACAACACCTAAGTACACACACATATACATACATACATATAAATATTAATCTAATGAATTCAGTGCCATGCTTGGAAAGAATGATTAAATGCTTCCACTATTTAATTTTTAAGCAATTAATTTTTTTTTTTTATTTTGAACACGACACAATAAATGCACTGTTAATAATTGATTATTTGAATATTTTGTTTAAACATTTATTGATTGCAAGTAATCAATGCAATGCATTTGTTTTTCATAACTTTTCCAGGTGAGCATTTGACGGGCGAGTTTCGAGACAATGTAAATCGCTTCCGCAAGCTGCCCGCGATCACCGATCACGGCTATCAGCTATCGGAGAGTGCGGCCATCTTCCGTCATCTGGCGAGGGAGAAGCTTGTTCCAGAGCACTGGTATCCGCGCCGTCATCTGGGTCGCAGTCGCACCGATGAGTATCTCGCCTGGCAGCAATCAAACATGACGGTGGCCACCACTGATTACTTCCAGCAAAAGTGGCTGGTGCCTTACCTGCAGAAAACCCGGCCATCCGAAAGTGCGGTAAGTTCGTATACCCAATCTCCAATTTATGTGTGTCTTTAACTTGATAATAAATACCAAAATTAAGACTATTAATGATAGATAATAGAAATGTTGTTCTTGTCTCTTTGTCGTGTCAGACAAAGTGTTAAAATTGGGTTGCTACGTCCACGTCTTCGACATCGATAAAATCCATAATCGCGAATCGATAAGGCCCCCCCCATATCTCCCAAAACTTTAATGCTCAGTCAGTAAATTTGGTTGATAGATTGTTGGCGATGTCTTTCATAGATCAAAATTTCCAAATTTCTCTTAAGCTTACATCTTCCGCAATTGTAGAGCTAAGATTACCAAACTTGGAAGGCCGTTGACTAGCAAACATCGCCAACATTTTGTACAATTTGAAAGCCACTCTTGGAGGGAACATTTCGTGAAATTTCCAGCAAATATCAGCAAATTGTTTTGTGGTACCTGTTATCAGCTGATATTACTTATTAGTATCAGAGCATTTCGTTCTCGCTTATGGATTATTTGATGAATATATTTCGCACAGTCGGAGATTATTCGAGAAATCAATTACATTCTTATAGAAATTTGCCGTAATTTGCGTGTGACACTAAATAATATGGACTTTAAAAATGCCTTCTGTGACGAATGAAAAATGTATCTTTAAGATTTCTATTACATCACAGGATATATATATATATATATATGTTTATAATAAATGATCTTCTATGCAGGTTAATGTGGCCGGCAAACAGGTTGAGCACACGCTGAATGACTTTGAGCAACTGTTCCTGAATTCGCGCAAGTTTATACTTGGCAATAACATCTCCTATGCGGATCTGAGTGCCATCTGTGAAGTTGATCAGACCAGTAAGTAATTGCAGATTATTTGAATGAAATTTGTACTAATCTTAGCCAGTCTCTCTCTCTCTCTCTCTGAATTGCAGAAGCAATCGGCTTCGGCGCCTTCAAGAATCGCAACAAACTAGCCGACTGGTATAAGTCAGTGGCCGAGGAGCTGGGTCCCTATTATAAGAGTGTCCAAAAAGAGTTCAACGCCAAGTTGAAACTTAACAATGGGCAGCAGCAACAGGGCGAGGCGCAGGCGCATGCTTTGAAGCAGTAAACAGTTCTTGTCCAACTCCGATCCAATTTGTATTTATTTTGATATCTTGTTTTTTTTTTTTATTTTTTATTTTTTGTAATTTTATTTTATTATTTGTTGTAACATTTTTTTTTTATTATTATTTTGACGCACCTCACTTAAATGGAAAATGTTTTAATAGAATTTTCGCTGATGGGCGCAAACTAAGCTGTTAGTTATTAAATGTGTAAAAACTTAAACAACAAAATATTTGTATGTACAAATATATAAAAACCTAAACAACAAGATATATATATATATATGTATCTATATATATAAATATGTTAAAACTTATATTAAAAATATCACATAATAATCCGAAAACAAACCAAAATCTCTCTCAACTGAACTGAATATTCAAAATAGCTGTTGTAGTAGACAAGAAACCCGATGGAGAAACTTCTGTGGACCAGATGAAAATACTTTAACATGTACATATTTAAATCAATTGAATGTTTCTTTATTTGCTCATTGGATGTTTTTATTTTTATTTTTGTGTGTGTTTTTCTTTTTTTGTTATTTCGTTAGGGTTTCTATATTGTTTCTAAATTTGGTTTTTATGTTATTCTTTTTTACAACAATTCACTTTTGCTTTTGAAAATTTACTGGCTTTGTTTTGAGTTTTTGATTTTAGTTGTTATGTGTTTCTAATAAAAAGTAACTCGAATGGTATTGGATTAAATGAGCTACAGCTAATTAAGAAATGTATGTACCCAAATTGTGATTGTGAAAACAAATTTACTATTTGAAGCGTGTTGTGTAAATGAGGGTCTCAATCATGCTTGTTAAAATGCGCTTACAAATATGTATGTACTCGTATGTATATATGTATACATAGGGTTTATAGTCAAATATATTAATATTTATTGGTTTCGTTTTGGTTAGCTTAAATCTTGTAGTGTTTTTTTCTTTTGACTTTAAATATTGCCCACGTTTGTTGCTGTTCTTGGATTGTATTATTTGCGTGCTTTTTGTTTGTGTGATTAGTTTTTAGCTCATTCTTGTTGCTCTTTGCTTGGTTATTGCTATTACATTCATATATGGAAGTACATATGCCACATATAGATTCATATCTGTGTAAATATATGTAAGCGGTATTTTGTTTTTCTTTTTTAGTCGAAAGGCACTGCTGCATTCTAACGCGTTCTTATCTCATCGTTTTTAATATATTTTTTTTTTCTGCATTTTCTCTATACTTTCTTGAAATTTGAGTAGTTTTGTTTTGTTTTTGTTTTTTATTTATTGATTTCAGCTTAAGTCTTATGCATGCCACATGCGTACATATATATGCAACTATATATGTACGAATGTAAAATAATTTGTCAATGCGTTTGTGCCTTGGCCTTAAACTTGTCTTGTCTTGTTGATTTCTCAACTGAGTACTGCTTAGATAGATAAAAAAAAAAACAAACAAAAACAAAAACACAAAACAACGAAATATATTTAAGTTCTTATATATTAATATACCTAAGCTCTACATGGAAACTTGAAACATTTTACAACAATATTTGAAGCACACCAAAATATTTGTTTTCGAGTCCTTTGCTAGCTGTACGAATCATAACTGGCTCACACATACAAATGTATGTATAAACATATGTACATCTGAACGTATTGGTATGAACATATGTATATACATACAGATGAAGTCGTACTTTTAAAAAGGGGTTTCATCAATGATACATTGTATGTTTATTTATTTTAATTGTTGTTTTTGTTGTTGTTTTTGTTGATGTATACATTTTGTGCAATAGGAACACGGTTGGCCATTAGAAGCGGCAATTGCGGGCCAAGCCTGTCATCAAGTTACAATTATCAGCCAATAATTTAAGAATTATCTATCTACATATTTGTACATACATTCATGTACATGTGTATTTGTTTCTCTATACATACATTTATCATTTTCAATTGTGCATTTGTTTAAGTCAATTTGCCAAAATACAAATCACAAACAAACCAACAACAAAAAAAAAAATCGATTTTTATCGGGAAGCCAAAATTTGTCTCTTGTTTTTCATATAAATTTTAAATGTTGTTATTTAAAATCAAATAAAATAAATCGAAAAATCCAATAATCCAATTTAGTTTGATTTTGTATTTTTGGCATTTTTTGATTTCAGACGTTTAAAAAACGACAACCTATCAAAAAAAAAAAAAAAATGCATTCATTTAAAAATGTTTGAACTGCAGTTTAAAAGCTTACAACTACAATGACGCTTGAGATGTCGCTGCCAATTTGTTATTATTATACTTATTATTATTATTATTATTCCAGCTGGCCACCATGGTCGCCCATGGACTCATCGATGGCATCCTCGTCATGCTCGTTGAGCAGCAATGGACTGTCGTCGCCCAGCCGATTGGGCGGCAATCCACTGCCGGGTGTTGTTGGCGCCGAGCGTGTTATCCAACCCTTGCGGGCAACACGTCCGCGATTCACAAAGAAATTGGCGCCGCTGACAACGCTGCTAATGGGACTCTTGAGCACACAGCGCTGTGCAGATGGTGGCGTCAAAACGGCCATTGGTATATAAAGCGCCTTATTTGGCGGCTTTGATGCATAATATTTCTTGGCCTTACTGGATGCGGATGCGGATGCGGATGAGGATGAGGATGTTGGCTGCTGATGTTGCAGTGTAGCTGGTCGTGTCATTGGTGTGGAAAGTGTATGCTGTAGTCGCGATTTCGCACCACCATTCAGCAGCAGCTGTTCATAGTTGACGTCCGCCTGCAGTTGACTGATTTGATCGAGAATCTCACGCACCTCGCCCGTGGGACTGGTCGCCTGGGGCGGTGAGCTTGGCGTACCAATATTCGATAGGCTGCTCACACCAGAAACGGTGCTGGCTGTGGTTGGTCCTGTTGCCGTTGCTGCTGCTGCTGCTGCTGCCGTTGCCGCTTGCGTTGTCGACGCCACCTGGCAGCAATTGTCCAAGCTGTGCAACGGATTCGCTTGTATGCAACCGTTGCCATAGATGACCGATGTGCCACCGGCAGCCATTGCCAGGCTGCACAGCGATGTTGCCTGCGTGGCAGCCTCTCCCATAATGCCAGCCTGATCCGCTCCCGTGCCACCGAAGCCCGCTGCGCAACTGTTATTCACGAATATATCACTGAGGCTGCTGCTGCTATTATTTCCCATATACCGAAAATGCTGATCGCTCTGCGATTGCAAAAAACCACCTCCTCCTCCTCCTCCTCCTCCACATCCACCTCCTAATCCTCCTCCTCCGGTAGACTCATTGCCGGACTCGTCCGGCGAAAAGTGTCCGCTGTGCGAGGCATGCAGTCGTGTACTGTAATGCGCTGATCCGGCGCCAACACCCATATTCCCACCCAGAGCGACCGTGGCGTAGTGCATCTGCATTGCCTGGCGCGGCTGATAGTCCGGTTCCACCAGCTGCGAGGCGGAGCGTGGCAAGCCGTATTGCGGCCCAACCAATTGCGATGATAGTGGTACCGTCGTCGTTGCCGTCGTCGCCGCTAGCTCTCGATGTGCACCACCACCATAATGCATGCTCAGCTCGGGGCTGGCTGCCCGGGAATAGGGCGGTGGCACCAGTGTGTTTGCCTCATTGATGTTGCATATGAAGCTTGAGCTGAGCGAGTCAACGGTGCTGGCGGCACTCAACGAACCAGCCGGACGCACAATATAATTGCGAAAATATTGCACCATCAGATAGCTGGAGCCGGCATTCCCCTTGCTATTGTCGCTGTTGCACGTGAAGACGAGCGGATATAGATCCGGCTTTGAGGTTACCTGTCATGGAATGGATTTTAAATTAGTGATCCACAATAAATTCCATAATAAACTCAATTTAATTCATTTAAATGCGTGCTCCACTTTACGGGAAAGTTTTCCGTTTCGGGTTTTGCTTTGAAACAAACTCGTCCGTTTCCGGCTTTGGGTGCCTCAATTTACGCACAATTTTGTTAGCGATGTGAGTTTCAATTGACGATGTTCGCAATAAAAGCAATTATAAAAAACGAAATTCTTTTTCCGTTTTCGCAAAATTGGAGCACGCCTGTTTTTAAGTAAAGACAACAATAATTTCTAAAGGAATAATATTTTTGGACTTACTTCCGTGTAGGGCGGCGGCGGATGATGAAATGAATTACAGCGGCTATATTGCGGCGGTGCATAACATGAGCCGGCCGAATCTCCCTCGGATTGTGTATGATGCTCCGTAAAGCCCCATCCGCAGAGTGTGCGTCGTTTCTTCCACAGCGAATAGGCACAGAGTATGGCCAGGATGACGGCAACCACCACGCACCTGACAGTGATGAGACGAATAATAATAAACACAACAAATGATTAGTTGAGGGATCAGTGAATGGATCCCCTGGCTTACTGCTCCGTTTGCAGCTGGCGTGACTGTATAAAGAAGCCCATTTGGGATTAGGAGGGTGAGTAAGAAGTGAGAACGATGGGAACAGGACAGGATATTGCTTAGTTACGGCCTGGCTGCGTTCGCAAACGAATTCAAACTAAATGGGTTTCAACTGTTTGGTTGGTTTGGTCGCTTGGCATTTTGGCGACTTGAGATTTGATTATGTGACACACACACACACACACACATACATACATACATACATACATATGTTCGAGGGGGTTTAAAACAACACACAAGACAGTGTCTCATTAGTTGGCAATGCCATTTGGCGTTCTCTGTCTCGTCTCGTCTCTGAGGAACCCGGGCCGGACTTGCATAAGGCCTCGACTTGAGTTGACTTGACTTGACTTGACGCAACTCAGCTAGGGGCCACCTTTGCTGCCAATAATAATACTCATACTCTTTCGCAGTCATATACATACACAGATACACAATGCCAATCAAGCCCCTCCCGGCAGCCTTGAACGTTATGCAGAAGAGCTGCCCCTACCACCCCCTGCGGTCACACAGGAGACTGCGGGCAACTGCAACCACAAATGCTAATAATGGCGACGATAGTAGCTGGACAATATATTTAATTTGCCCCCCAAAATAAAAAAGAATAAATAAAAAAGACGAGTTAGAGTACTACTTACCAGAAGAACCAGTGGCTGATGAAGAACAAGTTGAGGACATGCTCCGATGGTGGAGGCAGCTGTCGCGGTCCACCCTGATACGGTGGGCAGCAGCCCTGGGTGCAGCACTCGCGTGGCAGCGAACAGATGTGACCACCCTCGCAGAAGCGTGCCGTTACCTGTTGTTGTTGTTGTTATCGTTGTTGTTGTGAGTTGGAAAAAAAGATCGAGAGAAAGGGTATTTAAACGCAGCAATTAGCTTTGTGTTTTTTGCACACAAGCAATCGAGTAAAGTGTGTGACGTGACTATTTATAGACAGGGGGATAAGTAACCAACATCCAATACATATACTGGTATATATGGGTATATATGTATGTATGTATGTAGGGGGTAGGGGGTATGTAGGAAGGACAGATAGAGCAGAAGAGAACTAATTGCTAAAGCGAACAAGTTGAATGTCATACTATTGACAAAGGCAAAACGCCAATGGCAAATGGTAGTACAACATACAACACAACATGGCAACAAGCAACAAATAAAAACACACAATCAAATAACAAAAGGCATCAAAACAAAAAATTTAGATTTGCTCCAGTTGGGGCAGCTCGACTAGGGGATACCCTGATATGATGATCCATGCAAATATATATTGATCAATACCCAAAGGCTACTTAAGGAGTTAGTTGCTCACAGAATGTAAACAATATTTTATTAAATTACATTCATCTTGGGTTATTTAACGACTTATGACGAACAAAATGTTAGAAAAAGATTTGGAAAAATAAATGAAACTAAACAAAAAACAG